>NC_077233.1:91435624-92056240 GCF_027887165.1 Monodelphis domestica
AGCCACACCAGGCTCTATGTTGCTCATAGAAGACACTCCAACTCCTGACTGTGACCTTCACTGGCCTGAAACGTACTTGCTCCTTGTCTTTGCCTCTAGCTGCTGGTGCCTGGCTTGTAGGCACCTAGTGATTTACATGCTTTCTCCCCCATTAGCTCCTTGAGGACTGGGATTGTTTTTGTCTTTCTTTGCACCTCCAGGGCTCTGCACAGCACCCAGCATACAGCAAGTGCTTAATAAATGCTTTTGTATTGATTGATAGAAACTTTCTCTTCCAGGCTTATCCCAGGCACCATCTTCTGTGAGAAACCCAACTGCTAGGGCCCTCTTTCCCAAATCCTTCTGCATTTGTCTTTATTTTCTTCCACTTGTTCTATGTATATTATGTATGTACTTGTTGTCCCCTTCATTTGGGCATAAACTCCTTGAGAGTAGGGATTGTTTTAGTCTTTGTAGCCCCAGTGCCTGGCACGGGGCTGGCACACAATAGGCTTTTGATGACTGTAGACTGGACAAACACATATGGAATACACGCTGGGTGCCATCAGGCACTCTGAAGAACACAGGGAAACACAAGTGTTAGAGGCCTTGAAAAGGACAAAAGGATCTTAGTTAAAGATGATCCAAGTCAGGGTTGCTGTGGTGGTAGTGGGTGTTTTTAAGTGCAGGGATTCTTGGGGCAGAGAGGTGGCTCAGTGGATAGAGCAACAGTCCTGCTGTCGGGAGAATCTGGGTTCAGATCTGGTCTCAGACAGTTCCTAGTTGTATGGCTCTGGTCAAGTCACTTGATGTTTGTCTAGCTCTTGCCCTTCTTAGTTATTAGGCCATAAAGTAAAGGTTAAAAAAAGTCTAGAGATGTTTCACCTGGAGTTCACAGACTACTAACAGCAATACAATGCCCCAGAACAATCTGAGGGACTTGGGACAAAGAATGCTCTCCACCTCCAGAGAAGGAACTGCTGGAGTCGGAATGCAGATGGAAGCGTATGATTTATCACTTGTTTATTTGGGTTTATGTTTTAGGGTTTGGGTTTTATAAGATGACTATTACAAAAATGTAAACTATGGAACCATGTTTTTGGTGATAATAATACACGTAGAACCTGGAATGAATTGGTTTGCCAGCTCTGGGAACGGAGAGGGAAGAAACGAGGGAGACGATCTGGATTAGGTAACTTCAGAAAACTCATGTGGAAATTTATTAAAATTTTAAAAAGAGCCCTTGTTTTAGTCCAATCATCTCATTTTACAGATGAGGAAACTGAGCTGGGGCATCCTCTGGAATGGGTCAGTGGAGCCAGATCCAAAACGCCCCCCTCTCCACCTTGCAACCCCCATTTGTTTTCACTAAGGGCGGTATTCCATTGTCTGGGAGGGCTCATTCTGCCTTGTTGGCTGCTGGAGGTAAGGGGAGGCACTAGAACAGTCTTTGAGCCCAAACAGCAAAACTAAGGCAAGCTGAGAAGAATACAGGCATCGTTTGTCCTCCCAAGACAGGCTCTGGGTTTGGATCTGGCTGTGTCTGCCTTCGGCACTGCCAGGAACAAACTGCAGTTCCTGAAGGGAGTATCAGACCACGAGGAGAAGAAGAACTTAGCCAAGATACCACTTCAGCAGGAGAGGAATGGGACCCCTGGGGGGGGGTGGCACAGCAAGACATCTCGAGGGGGGGAAGGGAAGCCCCCGAATAGCACTAATCCCCATGGAGCAGCATGGGGCAGGCAGCCAAGATGCTGAGTGCCAGAGCCAAGCGGTTAATAAATGACCAAAAATAACCACCCAGGACAGGAATAGTTTGCAAGTGTTTGAAAAATCTCTGGTCTGACTGAATCAGCAGTTCCTCAGGCCTTGTTCAGGGTCACCAGGGAGGAGCTGTCAGGAATATTTACTCACCTGGAGCAAGACAAGGCTTTCTAAACTCTGCCTGTTCCCAAAGGACTGACGGGCCATCTGGCTAACCAGGGTGCACATGAGGCCTCAGCCTAGACTGTGAGCCAGGCCATTCTGGGCAAGCTAAAGGGATCTCCAGGCTCTAAGCTGGTCAACAGCTCCTTGGCTGCTGGCTAGACCCAGGGTTCTGTCTCAAGGCACTAGCCTCATGGGAACATCACTGAGCACCACCCCTGCCTACACCTGGAAACCAGGCCTTTGGCCCAGAAGCTTAAGGGCTCTGACCACATGCAAGGTTGGGATGAAGAGATCTTCGCCTCTGTTGTTCAGTTGTGTCCAACTCTTTGTGACCTCATTTGGGGTTTTCTTGGCAGAGACACTGGAGTGGCTTGCCATTTCAGCCCCCAGTTCATTTTATAGATGGGGAAACTGAAGCAAACAGGGTTAAGTGACTTGCCCAGGGTCATACAGCTAGTAACTGTCTGAGGCTAGATTTGAACTCAGGAAGAGGAGTCTTTCTGATCATAGGCCCAGTACTCCATCTACTGTGCCGCCAAGCTGCCCTAACCTTTTTTTTTTTTAATCCTTAGTATTGATTCTAAGACAGATGGGCAGTAAAGCCTAAGCAATTGGGGTTAAATGACTTGTCCAGGGTCACACAGAGAGGAAGTGGTTGAGGCCAGATATGGATCTCCCATCTCTAGGCCTGGCTCTCAATCCACTGAGCCACCCAGTTGCTCTTGCACTAACTGATGAATTTTAAGCTGAAGTAAACTAATCTGCCTCTCAGTTTCCAGTAAAATGACAGAATCAGCCAAGATAGTCCCCAATGTCCATTTCAGTGTTAAAACCTGGGATTTTTTTTGTCCAGGTGAACTATCAAAGAAACACACATCCCCTCTCTCAGTAGAGGTGGGGGACCATGGATATGGGACATTGCATATGCCAGAGTTATTGTATTCATTTTACTTAACTACTGAGTCATCTAGCTGCCCCCCATAACAAGTATTTATTAATCATTTGTGATATGCCAGGCATTGTTCTAAGTACTGAGGAAACAAACAACCTGAAAGTACAATCGAAATATAAAGTATTATAATAATGACAGTAATGATAATTAAATTTCTGATAGTTAAGGAAATGGTGGAATGAGGCCTACAGACTGTTATTATCTCATTTGATCATCCCAATAATCCTGGGAGGTAGGTACTATTTATATCCCCATTTCAAAGAAGGAGAAAATAAGGCAAACAGAGGTTGAATGACTTGCCCAGGACCACATAGCTAGTGTCAGAGGTTATATTTGAACTCAAGTCTTCCTGACTCTAAGCTCAGTACTCTATGTACAATGGCACTACCTGGCTGTTCCTATCAGACAGAGAAGACAAGGCCAATACCACCGAGATGGTGCTTTCAGAGAGATTCAGAGAGGGAAGAGCTCTGCTTCTTTCCAGTAGAATAAAAGCTTTTTGAGGGCTGCGGCTGTTAGTTTGGGGGAGTTTGTGTCCCCAGTGTCTAGCAAAGGGCAATGTGCTTTAGTTGGTTCTTAATAACTGCTGAATTGAATTGGCAGAGAAAGCAGTAATCTGAAGATGACCTGACTTAACCTCAACTTCCTAGGGGAGACTTTTACTTGCCAGGATTCTGCTTTTTGGCATGCTATGTCTTTAGTAATTCCTTCCAGGAGGCCTTTTCTGTTACCCAGGGAGGCAGTGGTCTAATGGAAAGAACATGGAATTGGAAATCAAAAGACCTGGGTTTGAATTCTGACTTTGCCAGTTACTAGCCTTGTGACCTTCAGTATATACTTTCTTTTTCTTTCTATTTTTTGCTCCTTCCTTCCTTCCTTCCTTCCATTCTTTCTTTCTCTTCTTTCTTTCTTTCTTTCTTTCTTTCTTTCTTTCTTTCTTTCTTTCTTTCTTTCTTTCTTTCTTTCTTTCTTTCTTTCTTTCTTTCTTCCTTCCTTCCTTCCTTCCTTCCTTCCTTCCTTCCTTCCTTCCTTCCTTCCTTCCTCTCTTTCTTTCTTCCTTTCTTTCTCCCTTTCCCTTCAGTCTTAGTATCAATTCTAAGCAGAAGAGTAGCAAGGGCTAGATGGCAATTAGAGTTAAGTGACTTGCCCAAGGTTACATAGCTAGGCCAATTCCTTCTCAGTTTCCCTGTATGTAAACTGGAGGAAGTGGACTTGATTTTTAAATTCCCTGCCTGCTCTACATCTGATACTGAGCCTTCCATGATAAGAGAGAGCAATACAGCCACAGAGAGAAGAGAAGGGGCTGCAGGATTCTCTCTATATGCTGCTGACCAAGCCATTACCTGAACAGCCCCACCACAACAGATACTAATGTTTGCCAGAGATGGGAAGCCAACAAGAAAGGCCCTACTGAGAATCTGCTACCTCCCTATAAAAAGCATCACCTTCAGTGCCTTACTGAGCCACCCTGTGAGAAGATTGTGACCTGATAATCCCACAGAGACTAGGACCAATGGAGAAGCTGAGATCAGCCATCACTGGCTCCCTTCCTTCCCTGCTCCCCCATACTCCTTCTTGGGTAGGGTAGTGGTAGTAAGAAGTAGAGTCATTTTAGGCCCTGAGCATTTCCTTTGAGTGATTTATTACTGTATATAGTTAGCTGGTCCATCTGATTCTATTTGGAAAGCCCCTCAGAGCCCCAGGATTGCTGGCAAAGGGATGGAATGATGTGGGAAGTGATTTGCAAATTTCAATAATCATAGAAATGTGAACTAGCACTAGGCTTTGGGGGCTGAGAAGGTCCCAGAAGTCCACTCTGGGAGTCCCACTCATTCTAACTCCACTTAAATCCATAGCTGCAATTGGGAGGTCCCAAAATAGCACTAGGATCTCAAGTTGCTCTTGAGTACACCCTTCCTCACCCCTACCTTACCCCATCAGCCATCAGTATGATCTAATATTGGAGGAGGTAGAAGGCGAGATCATCTGCTTTGGACAAAGACCAACAATTGGCCATGGGGAGAGACCACCCCATTTGTCCCTGGAGTACAGAGGGAATTGGAGGGGATATAGTTCACTGAGATGGACAGTGGGGATGATACATTTTTATCAATAATGTTCCAAAGAGATGTCCTACAATTAAGGAAGATATCCCTAAATGGGGAGTTTTGTAAAGACTAGTAAGGTCATGAGATTTGGCCCACGTAGGCCCTCAAACTTGGGACCCCCCACTTCTATGGCTTTTGAAGTTTCATAAAGCACATTTGTCATAATCGCCAGTAGTGTAAGAATTATCATCCCCATTTCACAGGTGAGAAAACTGAAGTTCATGGATGTGACATGATCCTAAGGTCCCCAAACTACAAGCTCAGATGTCTAGAGTTCCAAGTCAGGGGTTCTTTACTCATTTATGCAGTTTTCCATCTATTCACATGAGCTCAGGATTAGTGCTGGAAAGGACAAGGAAGACCCTCTAGTCAAACCCTTTCCTTCTGGGGTGAAGAAGCTAAGGCTCATAGAAAATGCTAGCAGGGCCAGGAATGAAACAGTCTACTGATGGTGGTTTTGGTGCTCATTTCCACTACAATATGCTGGAAACAGGCTTCAGGAAGTCAGGCTCCAACATTAGATCTGGCCTTCCCCTTATATTCTCACACCAGCCCCAGTTCTCATTCCCCACTTCCAAGCTCTTTTCTAGAAAGGGAGGTAGGTGTTCCAGAGGTGGGCTCTGCTGAGTCATCTGTCCCTTCCCCTGAAGGGCTCAGCTAGGGTAGTGGGGCAGATTGGAAAGTTTAAGAATAGGTAGGCCAAGACCCAGAATCCCTCCAGTATCTGTCTAGGCCCAACACACATCCTGTGGCTGGCTACCTAGAGCCCCCAGGTGTCCAGGGGCTATGAACCTCAGCAGTTGGGGCTTCTTTTCTGCTGCTATGCCAATTCAGTGAACCTGCCAACAGCAGGGAGTTAGCCCAGTGCCAGGTTGATGCTGGAAATGCACTGTGCCTCAGCACAGCATTTGTTGCCCTGAGTTGACACATAAAGGTTCCTTCTCTTTGATAACAAGATTTTACAAAGCCCATTCTAGTCTTTATTTTTCACCCATGCTGAAAAGAAAGGCAAGAGGGAAAAATCCAGCTGAGCTGGGCCAAATTGGAGAACGATGATTAAGAGAACTGAGGACACAGTCTCAAGGTGAGCTCTGATTGGCCCAGTTTATGCCTGGAGCCCAGTCCTAGCAATCAGACTCTGAGAGAAGGGCTGCCTGCGAGACTTGCCCAGAGCTTAGCCCATTCTCTGTGCCTAGACACTCATTCATAGTACCCATGGAAAGGGATACCATGCTGCCAATCCCTAGGCTGCTTCACTAGAGACTTCCTTTCATGAAGCAATGGAATTCTTCCTTCATGGGGCTGAGTTCTGTCCTCCGTACCCTGCCATCTCCTAGGCTAGGATACAGATGTGCCATGGGTACAGATAGGACAGCTAGAAGCCATGCTTCATGACAACTATCCAGCTACCCTGCCAAGCATCCTATCCCCATCACTTCAACCTCAAGGCTGCTCAGGAGAGGTTTTCAGCATTTAGAAAAACAGATTATCAAACCATTCAAGCAATGAGTCATACAGTAGGTACTAAATAAATGTCTACTGAACTAAATTGAAATGAGTGAGGTGGCAGGGGAGTGATGGGAACTTTAAAACTAGTTTGGTTGGAATGGCTTGAATACCATCACCAACATTTAGCAATGAGACCATCTCCATGAGCCTCAGTTTTATCATCTGTAAGATAGGGATGATGATATATGCTATGCAGGGCTGAAGTGAAAAAATACCTCTTAGACATTAAATCATTCATGAAATATGCCCTGGATCTCACTGGTTACATCCCTATGGGACAAACTACCACTAGGAATAGCACTGGGAAGTAGGCCTATCCCTTTCTGCTCATGTGCCCCTTAGGACGTCTCCTTGCTCTAGCATTTTTCACAAAGGCAAAGTCTAGGTCCTTAATTAAGAAATTCAAGTTAATCTACTCCACTCAAACCAGCCCACAGTATATGGGAGTATTCTAATGCTACTCAATGATATTTTCCTTTCAAACCCCTGCTGGAATGGAAGAGGGAAATAGGGAGTGACAAAGAGTCAGCCTGAACTTCTTAGCAGGATGAGAAAGCAGGCAGAAGGAAGGGCCCAGGATGCCCCTGAGGGCCATGAAACAAACCATTTTTCTATCCCAGTGATCGTTCCCTATCTACTGATTATTACTATAGGAGCAAGAGTTGGTAGTAACCTTAGAGATCATTTAATCATCTCCTTTCATTCTAGTGTTTTGAAAACTGCAGCTCAAAGAGCTTAAGTGACTTCTTTAAGATCTAACAGGGTTGTAAGTGAAAGAACAATGATTCAAGAAAAAGAAAGATTCAGACTCAAGTTTTCTCACTCCAAATCCAGTACACTTGCTATTACAGTAAATTCCTTAATTGGATTGGAGCAAAACTTAAAGAAATAATACATCCAGGAACTGATTGAATTCAACTCAACTTCACAAATAATTATTCAGGTCCTATTATGTACAAGACACACAAGGCACTTTAACTTCTGTCTTCTGTCTAAACCTATATAAATTATTTTTAATTACTGCTTTGCTTAATCTCAGGCTATAAAAATTCTCAATTTTTTCAGAAAATGTGAAGTCTTATCAAATATGTTTACTCAATATTCTTTACTTTCCCTTCTCCTTGAAGGATGTCACCTCTACACCCAATCCCTCTGTTGACTACTTTTACAGGTTAGATTAGATTCTCCTGGTTCCTTTTCCCTCCTGTCACTGTCATGAATAGCTCTTGCTAGCCAATGAATAGATTGTGGTCAGTCAGCACATTGGCTGATCCATCCTCAGATGTAATTTATAGGGCAGCCTCTGGTAAAGTGAGGTGGGGTGGGATGTGAGGCTGAGCTGTAGGTCTAATTGCTAAATTCTCTTTCCCTTAAAGGCCCAGCAGGATGAGGGATCTAGTAGGGAGAAGCCCAGGGTTTCTGCCTGTTCTTAGTTTCCTACTGCGTGGTCTGAGCCCTGAACAGGATGCCTAGATTCCTCTTGGGGCATGTGATTTATTCCTTACCTCCACCAAATGCGGAGTGGGATTGAAGCCACACAGATTGCACACTTGTCGCTTGCAGGTGGTACATGTGTTGTAGTTGGGTGGCTCCCGCGAGCCCACATTGAGTTCAGCCTGGCATAGTGGGCAGGTGATCTTTTCCTTCGGCACTTCCTTTGGCTTGGGAACAGCCTTGGGAGCAGTCTGATGTTCGGCCTTACTTTGCTTTGGACTAGGTGCTCCTGCTGGTCGACTGAGAGCTCCAGGTCCTGGACCAGGCTCAGCTTTAGACCCAGCAGCAGGGCCAGGCCCAGGGCCAGTTTTAGATCCAGCCCCAGCCCCAGGCCTGGGCCCAGGCCCAGATCCTGGCCCAGCTTTAGGGCTAGTTCCAGGCCCAACTCCAGATCCTGGCCCTGGTCCAGGCCCAGCCCCAGGTCCAGACCCAGGTGCTGGCCCAGGACCCCGTGCAGTCCCAGGTCCAGGTCCAGTCCCTAAAGGTTTAGGCCCTGCTTCCTTGCTGGCGTCACTGAAGACAATCTTAGGGGGCCCTTTGCTGGGAGATGGCTGGCTTTGTGGACTGGCCTCTGGCTGGACAGACATAAGTGTACTGGCCTGGGTTAGCAGAGAGGCCCCAAATCCAAAAAGCTTCCCAGTGAGTCCTTCTTGGGCTTGTTCTTGAGCCCCAGGCCCAGAAGTTGGAGTTACCCCCTTGGCTGGAGAAGGATGAGGGGAAATCCTTCCTGTTTCCTGAGGCCCAGCAGGTCTGGCCTGTCCTTGGCTTTGGGTTTCCCGCTGCCCTAGTACCCCAGGAGTTCTGGGCACTTCAGCCTGCTGGACACCAGGCGCCTGTTGGAGCCTGGGCTGTGTGGTTCCAGGGATTTTCTCTGGCTCAGGCTTCCCCTGTGCCTGTGCTGGAGGCTGGGGCTTGGGTTGGGGCTGGGGCTGGGGCTGGGGCTGGGGCTGGGGCTGGGGTTGTGGTTGTGGCTGGGGTTGTTTGGCTGGGGAGTGAGCAGGAGAAAGGGAAGGCGAGTACAGCTGCTGCTGGCTTTTGGAACGAGGTGCGGTAGTCATGTCCATCCCCAAAGCTCTCTGCATCTGGCAATTCAGACATAACCATTCTTTCACCTGGAAGAGAGAAAACAGCACAGTCACCCTTATGAAGTGACTGTCCAGCCCCACCAGACTGGCAAGTTAGTTCCAAGCTGCTGACTATACATCACAAAAGGATCAAGAAGAATCATAAGGCTATAGGGTGCTTGTGTGCATACATGTGTGTGTGTATGTGTGTGTGTGCGCACGTGTGCTCCCACTCAACAAAACAAATCACCTAATCTTCACATCTTGTTGTAACTCCATTGCAGACTGGGAAGGGTACCTCAGTCTTCTTCCCACCCACCAACCCAAAGGAACAGATTTCTGGAGACACAATGGAATGTTTCCTCCACTTCCTATTTTGATGCCTCAATATGTGCTCAAAGTGGTCCTGAGTTCTCCAAAGCTATGCAAGAGAAGGGAAGGCAAGCTTTGGCTGGTTTCTTTAAGTAAAAAGACTTTGAGAATGAGCCCAGCAACCTGTCATCTGAGGACCACCCTCAAAAAAGAGCAGACAAGCTCATTCCCAGATGCTTCATCAGTAGAGGATGGCATTTTCAGCCATAGCATTTCATAACTTAATAAGTTTGTTAAATTGGATCAAATGAAAAATTGTCCAGTAAGAGTGTGAATCTATATTTGCAGAGGAAGTATCCATGGTGATTTGATTGTGGAAGCTTTTGAAGTATTGAAGAAATGGATTATTTAACCTCACACTGCTTGGATAAGCCAATGAAAATCTATTCTACTTCCATGCTCCATTGTGAGATCTTCATGTGTGGCTATACTAATCCAGCAGGCCCCAGGGTCTTCTGGTACTTCACTGATCTGAAGTGGAAGAGATCTTAGAAAGTGTCTTAATTCAATTCCTTAAGTTTTATAAATGAAGGAAATGAGGCCCAGAGAGGGGAAGGGACTTGCTGAGGTCTCAGAAGAAGAAAGGAGAAGAGTTAGGATTGGAACTTAGGCCTCCTGACTCCAAATCCAGTGCTCTCTTCACTGTATTATACATACTTCCTTGGGACACAGCCACCCTTGGGCCCAGTCAAAATTCCCTTCTGTGTGTGGGAGTGCCTCCTACCATTCATTCCTTCCATAGACAAAAAAGGAAGGAAGCCTTTTCTGGCTTCTTATGCTCTTTTAAGCTGCTAAAATTAAAACCAGTATCCACCTCCTGGAGCTGAGAGCTTATCAGCAGTAACCCACCTTCCTTTCCTTTTAACTGTCAATGGCTGCTTCCATCTCTGCCCCACACAGTTAAAGGAACATTTTCAATAAGGGCACGACACAATTGCGGACTGGCAGAATGAAGCAGAAGAGAAAAAATAGCTCTAAGAGACAAGTTGGTTCGGGTAAGGGCTGATTAGCCGCCTTTCCCCAACTAGGGCATTTTCCAAATTTGCCAGAGTGGACTCTTTCCCACATCTATTTTTACCTCCTCATTCAATTGCACATCATCAGGTAACCAAGCACACCCAAAATTCATTCCTTCATTCCTTCTGGTCTGCCTTTATCAACAAGAGAGCTGTCAGTATCCTTATCCCCTAACCCTCTTCCTCTGTTCTCTCCCCACTTCCCTGCCCCAACTCAATCTTTACTGGGGCATTGATTCAATTTTGACAATGCTCTTCTGTGCCCTAGGAAAAATGGCCCAGCAGCATCACCTGTTTCAGGAGGAGGATACCTCCTTCCCCTAACATAACTGAAGAACCCATTTCCACAACTCTTTACCCCTCAAAGCATGCCCAAGGGGGCAAGGTGAGAAGTAGCTCCATCCAACACATGGGCTCTTTCCAATGCATGTTCCATCCCTCCACCAGAAACAGCCACAGTTATCAGCCTTCAGGGGACCTTTTTCATCACTCCATCACAAACTCCCAGGAAATGAAAAAGTAGTAAGGAACTCATTCATTCACTTGCCTTTGCTCATTCACTCATTCATCAATAAATATTTATGAAGCACCTCCTATATCTTGGCTCTGATGCTTGGTCCTAGGGAAACAAAGAATCAACTTTGTTTCTTGCTTTCAAGGAGCTGATAATCTAATGGAAGAGGAGGAAAAGAGTAACACATAAACAATGCTCTTCTGCTAAACTAAGGAAAAAATGGCATAGCACAAGGAAAGATGTGGTAAGTGACAAGGACAGGTCAAGGGTCATATGATCATAGATTTTGAGCTGGAAGAGGTCTTAGACATCACTAAGTTCAATGTCCTCGTTTGAAGAGCAATGAAAAATTTGAGGGATGATAAATGCCATTCCTATGGCACTGGTTGCCTGGTTTCTTCCCTATGTCCTCAATTTTGTTCATTCATTTATTCAACAGACACATTCCATTAGGTCCACAAGGACTTCTGATGGCTGGTCTTTTCTTGACTTCATTCCACCAATCAAACCATTTCACTGGTCTCCTGACTTGCTCTCTTAGGTACAAATACCCTTCCTATCCTCTCCATCAAGCCTGGCACCTCTCTACCTTCAATCCTCAGTTTAACTTTGTCTCCTTCCTAGAAACTTCCATGATCTCTTTTTGGATCAGTGGCCCCAAACCCAGTCACATGGTCCTTATGAAATTTTCTCTCCAGAGCTGTTACTGAATGAACATGTGTTTCTGTCACTTTTGTCTATATTCTCATGGTAAAGTTCAGGGATGGAAAGAAATACATCTGCAAATTGCCAAGTGAAATCTGGCCCAAGGCAGAAGAAAACTGGATTCAAGGCATCAAAAACAATGTAAACAATAAAAAGATTGCCAAGCTCAAAGCCAATTAGGAGATAAATATATGCATAGGGATATTTTGAGACTCAATGACATTTTTCCATCAAATTCATTATTTTTTTCCATATTTCAAATATTTTCCCCCTTCTTTATTAGCTCAACATTAAAAAAATCCCCAAACTTCCATTTTTAAAAGCCCTGAATCAACCTTTTCTAAGCACTTGTACAAGTTCTTTCAATAACTTTCAAATAAACTTTAGTTTTGGTTCTGGACCCTACCCCAATGAGATATAAGTATCCATGCCTCCTTTCCTCAAAAGCATGGATGCTCCGTGGGAGGAACACTCTATTTATCCCCATCAGATGAGGGGCTGCTTAAGGGCAGGGACCATGACTCTGTGAAGAAATGAAAGAGAAAAGGTACCTTCTCACCTCATGGAGAACCAAGAGGAGATGGCTAAGGTCACACCAATAAGTTAGCAGTGAAGCTGAGGGAGTTTTTCAATTCTCAAGCTTTCCTTCTAACATCCCAGTTTATCCTGGGTTTTCCAGAGGTCCTCCAGGTGGTCAGTGGGCTGGTCTCAGATTGTTATAATAACTGCTATGGAATCCAAAGTCCTTTCCAGTGCCACATTGTGCTGTAGCAGTGACTGTGGGTGCTCTAAGCCTATGCCAGTCAACTCTGACAAGTCCCAAGTTAGAACAGTTTCATAATGGACTGTGGGTCTCTTCTCCAAGGACAACAATAATACATATTTATTAAGAACTTGACAGAATGTAAGCTCCTTAAGGGCAGGAATACTTCATTTTTATCTTTGTATCCCCAGGACCCAGCACAGTGCTTGGCACAGTAAGCATTTAACAAATGTTTGTTAATAAATTGATTGATTTCCCTTCTGTGAACAGAGACCTGACTTTGGCACTGCGGGAGATACAAAGTCATTGGTCTAGCCCTCATAGAGCTCATAGTCTAATTGGGGGACAAGACAAAAATAGATAACTTTAACATTCACCTTTTTCTTGCATTACAGAGATACAAGCAAAATATCACTTGAGGTCCAAGAGGCAAGACTGCCAACTGAAGGGATATGAGAAGACTCCATTGAGATCCAGCCTAGTTAAGTATGAAGAGGCTCATCACCAAAGAGATGTGTGTGTGTGTGTGTGTGTGTGTGTGTGTGTGTGTTTGTGTATTTTAACATATGTAAGAGCCACTCCTTTTAATTAAGTACTGATGAAATCACAGATCCTTAAATTATTATACCGATTCTCTGTCTATTCTTTATGGCTTCCACTCTGGATTGACCATTTCAGAAGCCCATCAGATGCTGGTATCTCCCAGGAAATAATACCATATTGTTCTTCACTTTGGGAGAAGATTTAGTCAGTGACCACAGGAGTTTGAAGGACCCTGGCCAGCACCCCCTCTCCTCTGGAATGTGTCACAGACATTTTACCCAAAATAGAAACTTCCCAAGAAATGACTGAAATATACCTAAGTGACTCAGAGCCCAGATGGATCCAGCTATTTCCGGCCTCTCTAGACTAAGTTAGAGAGTCTTGAACAACTCCCCCAGTTTGCCTCCCCACCCCCACCTACAGGCATCAGAAGAATATTTTTTGAGGTGGGGAGGAGGAAGCAACCTTAGAAATCAGGCCTTTTTCTTGGGACAGATAGCTTTCCTGTGAGTCTCAGCTTAGTTCCTATTTCTGATAAAGCAGTCCCTTTCCTGGCCCAGGATGGCTGCTGATTGAAAGGAGTGACAGTTTGCTGCAGAAGTGCCTTCCTGTTTCTGGTTTTAAAAGAAAAAGCATGAAGCCAGACTGCTTGATTCATTCATTCATTCATTCATTCATTCATTCATTCATTCAATATTTATCAAGGACTACTAGGCAATGCCATCTCATCAGACAAGTCCAAGGAGTAGACATTTGCTCTGCTTTCCCATTCACTCAACAATAGCCATTTGTCCAGGAAAAAATAAAGTCTCTTTCCTTTCCTGTCCCCAGAGAGATAATTTAGATCAGTCAAATTCAAAAAGAAATGGGGCCACTAAGCTATATAAAAGGATATCTGCAGGCCAAAGATTAACTTAGAAAACTACATATTAAACATTATCTATGTTCTATTGCATTTTTACTTAAATATTCCCAATTACATTTTAATCTGGTTTATTCTATGGGAGTGTACAGGCCAGAATGCTACTCTCTTATGGGCAGCATGTTTGATACCCCAGGTCTAGATGACACTGAAGTGAGTGTGGATGCAGATCTGAGCTGCCTTGGCTGAGTATAGAATTCCTAAAGTTTCTCTATAGCCAGCCTGACTTAAGCCTGTCCTTTTTTGAGCCATTATGCAGGACCAATACACAGTATTGATTCCAAGACAAAAGGTAAGGGTTAAAAAAAAGAATCCCTTATACAAAATCCAAGAGGTACCCTAGAGCAGGGGTCCTTAACCCTGGGTCTCTGAATTTAAAAAAAATGTTTTTGATAACTGTATTTCAATATGGTCAATTCCCTTTGTAATTCTTTGTGTTTTTAAAGCATGTATCTAAAAATATCCTATCTAAAAATATCTAAAAATCTTCTAAAAATATTCTAGGCTTTACCAGATTGCCAAAGGGGTCCATGATACAGGATAAAGTAGCTATCTTAGAGGATGATTATCTATGTTGGTTCTTGAAGCCGAACCCTGTCATATCCTAGCTCACCTACTTTCTTTCTGTCAGTCTTCCTCCAGCATAGGAGAAAAACTGCTAGATTTGAGTCAGAAGACCTGTTTTTGTCATTTACTAGCCATGGAACCCAGGCAAGTCCCCTCCCCTATGTGGGGTTCAGTTTCCTCTTCTATAAAACAAAGGGTTGGACTAGTTCAGAGGTTCTTAACCTTTTTTGGATCATAGAACTCTTTGGTAGTATGGTGAAATCTATAGGCCCCTTCTCATAATAATGTTTTTAAATATATACAATAAAACATATAGGATTACAAAGGAAACAAAGGTTAGTGAAAATATATAACTTTTTTTTTTCCTTTTCAAGTTCATGAACCTCCTAAAATCTGTCCATATATACTAGGAATCCCTGGACTAAGAATCCCTTTATAGCTTCCCATATTCTATGTTTCTGTGGTTCCAAATGGCACCACCAGGGAGGGGTACATTACTTTCTTGTGAATTCCATCCAATACTGATTGCCATCTTGCCAGGCATCCTGCCACTGGTCCATCAAGGAGAGTATAACTTCTATATAAGAAGGGAGAATACTGTCTTTTACTGAGTACTCTACCAGGCTGGAAATATATCCTTTGGGGGAATGTTCTTTTTTATGGGATCTTTACAGTTTTTTAAACCCTCTACTGACTGTGGATTATTCAAAGGAATGAATGGTCAAAAATAAACAAATAAATAAACAAACAAACAAATACATAAAGCCTAGTCTCATCCTCAATTGCAGTCAGTGTATCTTTACATTAAAGTCTTAACATAAAAACAGAATTTCAGAATTGGAAGGCACCTCAGATATTACTCAATTTAACCTATGCTTGAAGTAGGGTTTGCTTCTACTACATCCAACTTCTTCTTGAAGTCCTCCAATGAGAGACCAGCAATATGGAGGGAATAAGAGGTTAAGTGAGCCTAGCTTCCCTTCAGGACCTCAAGAGTAGCAACAAATACGCTAAATACAAACAACAACAAAATCATCATAAGAAAAAAAATCTCCTTGAAGAAAAGGTAAAGTGGTAAGCCAGAAAAAAAATGTTGTAACACAATGATGAAATATTATGGGGCAAAGCTAAAACAAAATTGAAAAGAAAATGCCATAAGGGAAAAAACTAAGTAACAGGAAGATTGATTAAGTAGAAGGAACATTAAAGAAACAGTAGCTTTAAGTTGACTGACAAAGAAAGAAGGAGAAGAAAGAAATAAGGATTGCCCTATATAAAAAAAATGTGTGTGGAAAGGGGAGAGATATATGCAAAGGGTTTTTGGGTGGTGACAATCTATCTGGAACTGGGGGAAGAAACTTGGTAATTGTACCTAGTGTTTGGTGGGGGAGGACGTGGATATATGTCTAAAAAAAACTAGGATTAGATTGATACTAGTGAAATTAGGTGGACTGTACACCCTTGCTAAACAAAACATTTTCTATACCAAGATACAATTTACCAAAACAAAATAAAAGCTCAAATCCTCAAATTTATTAAGTATGACCATAAATACAAATAGATTAAACTTCCCTATAGAAAGGAATATATAACTGGTGGAACTTTGAGTTGGATCAATCTTCTTATAACAAACTTAACAAAAAGAAAAAACTAGCAAACCATGTGCCCAAGGACTGAGGAATGGTTGAATAAGTTATAGCATATAAATGTAATGGTATATTATTGGGTCATAAGAAATGGCAAAAATGGTACACTCAAAGAAATATGGGGAAAGTGTTCATAGGTTTTATATTGCTAGGAGACATGAAACACAACAATGTCCAAGGAACACACCTCTTGAAGAAAGTAATAGAGGAAACACATGGTGAGTAAGAACAGTCTATATCATATGCTAAGGAACTTCAGGGAAAAACGGGACTAAAGGATTTCATCAGAGAAATATACTATTAAAAAAGAAAATGGGTTAATCATGAGGCAAGTGTGAGGCAACAGATGGACAGTCTAGGTTCTCTGCTGGTATCTTCTTGATTTCAGGAGAAAGGAAGGAAGGAGCCCAGCACCAGAAGTGGACCCCTTGGGAAATTTATGGGGAGATCCAGATAAGAATCATAGAGGATGGGCCTCCCTGGATGGGCTACCATATGCATCAACAGAGGGAAGATCCAATCTGATGAGATTATGGAACTCTTTGACTATGGGAAGGTTTATACAAAGTTGGTTCAGAGTGAGAACAGAATCAAGAGTAATATTTACACTGATTACAACAATGCAATTGAAAAACTACATTAAATGGCAACAAAATACAGATTAAATTTGTTGGGTGACTTTGTCACTATCTTGTTAAATAGCACACACAATTTTTGTTTCTTCTGGCATTCAGTAAATAATTGAAGCATGCAGTTAAAAAGACATTCATAATCACTTTTTCATGTCATTTAGGTTTTTTGCATTTTGTCTCTTTTTGTTAGTGTTTACATATTTGCATATATGGAGGTTAAGTTACTAATTTCTTTTTTTTTTCTTTTTCTTTTTTTAACTTTTAAACCCTTAGTTTCTTAGAGAAGGGGGAAGAGTGGTAAAGGCTAGGCAATGTGGGTTAACTGACTTGTCCATGGTCACACAGCTAGGAAGTGTCTGGGGGCAGATTTGAACCTATGACTCCCATTTCTAGGCCTGGCTCTCAATCCACTGAGCCACTTAGCTGCACTTTTTCATGTCTCTTTTTAAAATTTTTTAATTTTTTTCAGTTACATGTAGAAACTTTATGACTTTTTTTAACATTTTAAAATTCATATTTTCTTTCTTCCTCCTCCCTCTTCCTTGAGGTAGTGAACAGTCAGATAATAGGTATGCCCATACTTTCATATTGCTCGTGTCATGCTAAAAGACACATTTCACATATACAACAGATATTTATTTCTTTTTAAGAAAGTAGAAGAGACTCTGTTAACCCATGATAATGATGACAGTTAGCATTTCTATTATATCTACTATGTGCCAGGTACTACGTTAAGCACTTTACCAATGTTATCTCACAATAATCCTCAGAAATAAACGCTCTTTTTATCCCTATTTTACAGATGAGGAAACTGAAGCAAACAGAAGCTAAGTGACTTACCCAAGGTCAAACAGCCAGTAAGTACAAGGCTATGTTTGAACTCGGGGCTTCCTAGCTCTGGGCCCAGAGCTCTATTCATTGCACCCACTGAGCTATCTAATAAGGCAGTCCATTCCATTTTTGGATAGTTCTGACAGTTAGGAAACTTTTCCTTATATGTACCTGAAATTTGCTTCTTGGCAACTGCCACCCATTGTTCCTCAGTCTGCTCCTCGGGGCCAAGATGAGCACATCTAGTTCTTCCCCTACATGAAAGCCTTTCAAAGACTTAAAGACAGTTATCACGCCCCATCCCCTAGCCCTGCTTCCTCCTGAAATTAGAAAGCAGACAACAGAGAACACCAACCAAACACGGCAGGGATGAACATCACCCAGTGATTAGAAAGAATAGCCCAAGCACTCTGCCTTCTAAATGACTCCAAAGTCCTACTTACCTTTTCAAATCAAGGCATCCTACCCATCGCCTGGGCATGACTCCTTCCCTCAAAACCAAGCCCTTTGGTTCCCTATCCTCTCAGAGGGCAGAATTATTCTTTCCTAAACAGCAATTTTCTGTCCTTCAAGCAAAGACCAGTTGTTAAGTTTTCAATGTGAATGTTTACACCTTGGAAATCAGGGAATAATACAAATCAAGGCTTGATTTACTGCTTTCTTGTTTGTCTGGCTTTAAGAAAATGATGGTGGAAATGTTAATAATGCAGATTAACCTTAAAATTGTGTCCTGTGCATGTTTTTTTGTTTTAATCCTTACAAAATTTAGCAACAGTAATATAAGGAAAATTTACCAGGGCTTTGCACACTGAAGGTAATTCGTAAATTTACATACATACATACACATACATATATTATTTTTTTTAACCCATACCTTTGATCTTAGAATCAATACTAAGTATCAGTTCCAAGGCAAAGAGCAGTAAGGGCTAGGCAATTGGGTTAAGTGACTTGCCTAGGGTCACATAGGTGGGAAGTGTCTGAGGCCAGGTATGAAACCAGGACTCCCCATTTCCAGGCCTAGCTCTCTAGCCACTGAGCCATCTAGCTCCCTTTCCTGTACATGTTTTTAAGCAAAGTCAATTATTAAACACTAATCAGCATATCCTTGGAAATAGCCACCAAAAGTCAACCTCAGATTTAGGCCTTATTCTCAGAAGACTTTCCTCCATCATGCTCTACCCATGTCAAACCTACTCTGCATACATCTTGCTGCTAATTCAATTAATCTCAACAAAGAATCAACTCTGTGCCAGGCTCAGTACTAGGTGCTGGGAATACAAAGTTAAAAATGAAAATATTCCCTGTTCACATGGAACTTACATCTACTGGGGGGAAACAATATACAAACAGATAACTAACTATACAGTATTTAGGATTATGGTGAGACAGCATGAATAGAGAGCCGGATCAGATAAAGGCCTCATTTCTCAAATATATAGGGAACTGCACCATATTTATAAAAATAAGAGCCATTCTTCAGTTGATAAATGTGCAAAGGATATGAACAGGAAGATTTCAGAAGAAAGAATCAAAGCTATATTCAGTCACATGAAAAAATGCTCTATCTATATCACTATTGATGAGAGAAATGCAAATTAAAACAACTCTGAGGTACCACCTCACAAATAAGAAGAGGTTGACTTCGAAGTGGTGAATCTAGGTGCCTGGAAGGATGATGGTCTGCCCTCTCAATAGGAATTAGGAAATTAGGATGAAAGGAGCAATAGCCATCTTCTGACCATACAGAGAATCCATAAGGAAGAAGGGAAAGAAGAAAGAAGGGTGAAAAGGTTGTTCTGCTACATACATTTTCTCGGTCACTCTAACTATTGGCTAAGAAAGCAAATGCTTACTTAGCAAATGAAAAAGCTGAACCATAAGGGCTAAGTGGTTTGAAATGAAATATTTCCCCCTTGAGAGCCCTTCTCTGTGACACACTGACGCCTGATTCCCTTAATTAACAAAGCAGAATGGGAATTGTGTATCTTTGCCTTTCTTTCCACAATCTCCCAGACATCTTACAAATGAGCTAACTGGTGTATTAAGAGAATTCACATAACCTACCATCAGTTTCTTTTGGAATGGGAGGCAGAAAAATCTAGTCAATAATTCAACAAACATCGCTTAAACAACTACTTTGTTCAGGGTATCCCAGGGTATATCAGGCAAAAATAAAATTGTCCCTACCCACAAGGAGTTTGGAGGGGGAAGAATACAACATGTATACAAATAAAATAAGATTATGTAGTAATTTGAAGGGGAAGAGTACATAAGTAATAGGAATCAAAGGAGATTTATAGGATAAGATGGCCTTTGAACTAGACCTCATAGGCAGATAAGGATTCTTAGTAGTGATGAGGAAGGAGCACATTGCCAATATGAAACATAATTGTATTAACAGAAGCAGAATCCACATGATAGAGATTCAATTTCATGTATAGTCCTATGCTTTTCCACAATGTATCTGGAAAAATTAATTTTATTCGGTGTTTGTTAATTCATGTTTAATGGAAAAAAAATAAATGGAGGCAGAAGATGGAGTTTGGAAAACAGTGGTCTAGTTTATCTGGAATGTAAAAATCTGACCAAAGCCCAGGTGGACTCGGCAAAGCCTAACCCTGCTCAGAGGAGGTCACTAACATTCTTGGATATATCATTTCTAAAGCCAGGAGATTTGAATATCTTCAGGGAAGATGCTACTGCCACCAGATCTCCATAAAAGTCAAAAGGATTCTTCCTTGACAATGGCAAGTCAATCTGGTGATCAGGTTCCCAGGACCATAATGAACTCATTCTCAGAAGTCATCTCCAGTAGGAGATAAGATATATCCAAAAGATACTTCCCACTTGGCACAGATATCCTACCTCTGAATGCTTGCATTTATTCTGAGAGGGTGGTCACTATCCAAAGAGGGTTCAAAGAAAGCTTCCTGGAAGACATATCATTTGAGATGGACTTTAAAGGATGAGTAGGAATCCAATAGAGGAAGACAGAGGACATATTCCAAGCACAGAGATAGAGGAAGACAGAGGACATATTCCAGGGACTGAGAATAGCCTAAGGGAAGATATGGAAGAAAGCTAATAAATTATTTGTTCATGAAGGCAAAAGAATAGTCCAGTTTGGCTAAAGAATAGAGCAGTATCCAAGACTGAGTCCCAGCTCTACTGCTTAGTTGCTTTTGTGACCTTGGACAAATAACTTTTCTTCTTTAGATCTCTGTTTCCTCCTTTGTAAAAATAAGGGAGTTGGATTGGATGATCTTCTAAGGTTTCTTTTCTCAGGGCACTCAGATCCATCAGAGATTTTGAGCATTAGGGCACAAAAATACTACAAGACTCATTGACTGGGGACTGAGAGACCAGGAGCCAAGTGGGAAGTATTTTTTGGATGTATCTCATCTCCTAGAGAAGGTGGCGTCTGAGGATGGAATTCATTATGACCCTGGGAACCCAATTACAAGGTGTTTGTTTTTTTTAAACCCTTACCTTCCATCTTAGAACCAATACTGTGTACTGCTTCCAAGGCAGAAGAGTGGTAAGGGCTAGGTAACTGGAATTTAAAAAGTGTCTGAGGCCAGATTTGAACCCAGAGCCCCTCATGTCCACTGTGCTACCTCACTGCTTCACTTCTCCTCTCTTTTAACCACTATCTACAGTATGAGTTATATTCTCCCCTGACCTTGACACTGGATTAGAAGCTTGTCTTCCTTCCTCTTCTACCAACAACTCAGCAACCTCTCCTATAAGTTTACCCCATCACACTAACCAAATCTTTATTGCTCTTGTCTATTGCCTTCCCCCGTCACTATCCTTTCAATGGGAGCTCAATACCTGGCTCACTATCTTCCTCTCTCATACTTGGGGTCTGCTATTTATGAGTTGGTGCCTCCTGGAGTACCCTGGCCTCTCAGTAATGAATCTCTGTCATCTTGACTTGCTTTCAATTATCCAAATGGTTGTCTTAACACACCATCACTCCTAATTGTGCCATGTCCATAGCTCTGAATTTTGAAATTCTCCCTCCCTGACCAAAATTTCTTGGGCTTTTGCTTCTTCCTGATTCTTCATCATCATCATAGCAATTCTACTTCCTCTAGAGATCTCTCTGTTTTTCCCAACCCACCACGTTTCCTTTGGTCTCATTTTTCTCTCTTCACATTCTTGGCCTTATGGCTAACCAAACCAACTATAATACACTGTCTTTTGCCCTGGAACCCCTGGCTTCCTGGGACTATAGTTATCTAGCCCAGCCCAGCACTCTCACACACATTCTCAGATGCTCTGCCTTCCTGTTTCCCTGGTGGAACAGAGGAGACAAGGAAGGACTATAGCAGAGAATTCTACTCCCCCCTAGGGAGGCAGGAGCCTGCCAGCTCATTAGTAGGGAATTGAAACCGGCTATATCCTTTTCAGTGCATTGCTCTTACTCAATTCAAAGCCAAGATCAGATGCACAGGGAGGTGGAAAGCAAGGTATTTAACAAGAGAGAAGTTCCTGTGTTTAGCAGAGTAAATGAGGATGGGGCTGGAACATTAGCTTTTCATTAGCACCTTCTTCTCCAGCTGCAGCTCAGGTGGTAGAAGGAGGAGGATAATGAGAAGTAAAAGCAGAAAACTGAGAACTCACAAAAAACCAGAGCCTAGTGAGAGGGCACTTGGTCCCCCTTCTCCCCTTCTTTTCCTTCTTCATCCGGAGTGGGGCTGGGAATTCAGGGAATCAGTCATAAGCAGAGGAGGGAAGGCACACTCATGGTCCTAAGAGAAGTCAGGAGGGGGTACAGGAATGGGAACAGGCCAGTGCTCCCATTAGCAGGCAGAAGCTAGCAGAGCCCAGTAGGAAGCAGGATGGAGAAAGTACAGAGGGTATTTGGGGGATTTTCTTGACTTGGAATCAAGAGATGTCTTAGTTAGGTTTTCCCTCTAATCTTTACTAGAAGGTTGGTTCCTGCTATCCAAAATACAAGGATGGAAAGACTGAGGCAGCAAAGGTTGGCATGGTTGGGGCAAGGTTTCTCTGGTCCTTCTGATTGTATAAGGATTGCTGCTTGATGAGGAAGGGGGGGACTCTACCCCCCTCCTCAAATCTGAGCTTTGAGTTGGACCTAGTTATCGTAAGCAGTCCTTGGAGTAGTTCACTTGATTCAGTGAGTTTCACAAACATCCATCCAACAAACAATTACTAAGTGCCTACGCTATATGAGGTGCGGGGCTCAGAGATGGGGATATGAAGAAAAAGGAAAAATGGATTTTCTCTCAAGGAGTTTGCTTTCTATGGTACAAGCCATTCATTGTATTAAGGGTTGTGACTGTGGATACATGAGAACATGGTTGTATTTTTCCCCCACTTACCTTCTGTCTTAGTATCAGTTCCAAGACAGAAGAGAGGCAAGACCTAAGCAATTAGGGTTAAGTGACTTGCCCAGCGTCATGGAATTAGGAAGTATCTGAGGTCAAATTTGAACCCAGGTCCCTCCCAACTTCAGGCTTGGTGCTCTATCCACTGTGCTATCTAGCTATTCCATGAGAACCTGTTTTGAATAAACTTATCATCTAGTGGGGAGAAGGATAAGAATCCTTCAAAGGGTAGTGAGTTAAGTGCCAAGGAGAGGCCCAGATGAATGCTATGGGAAATTTGAGTAGAGAGAAGGATCACTTCCAATGACTTAATGGTGGAAGGGGGATCTGAACTCCCCCAGGCAGCTAGCCCTCCCAGCTGATCTTAGTTCTGAGGGGGTCCTTGATTCCCAAGGCTGAGGCTGGGCACCCTGCCTCCTCCACCCTGCTGAGCTCAGCACAAAGCATGGCTGAGACCCAGCTGGGTCCATTCTTCATTCCCATCTAGGCCAGAAGAGCTAGGCTGGCATGGGTTTTGTTTCGGAGCCAAGCATCTGGCTATGTCCCACGATCCACTTCAGTGGCAATGAGGCTGGGCCAATCCCCCAGGTTTGGGGATGACGCAGATGCCACCCTCCAGGAATGAGATGTGGCCTCTGGGAAAGAGGCAGGTGTCCCATCAGGAGAGGGGATGCCACCTCACTACCAACTGAGTCTCAATCAGAACTCCAGCCCCCTGTCCCATTGCCACCATACCGTGCCAAACTCTGGCTGTTTCCTCATCCATCAGTGCGTCATCATTGGACAGCACTGGTCAAGAAAGCTGTCTGGGCAGCTTCTTGCTGCAATTCCCAAGAGTCAAATGAAAAGAACTTCATTTAGACAAGAAGCCATAGGTCATAGGACTCAGAGTTGGGAAGGACCTTAAAAAACCAATGAGTCCTAGAGTTGGAAAGGAACTTAGAAATCATATAAAAGAACCCCCTTGTTTTAGAGATAAAGAAACTAAGGCCCAGGGAAGGAGGAGTGACTTGTGCTTAGTTACTTGGGGAGTAAATGGCAGAGCCAACATTTGAATCCAGGTACTTAGACTCCAAATCTAGGGCCCTTTCCATTGCACCTTCCTGCCTTCTCCTTTTACAGAAAAGGAGGCTATAGCCTAGAAATAGGAGTAGTAAGAGGAGTGGCAAGGGGCATAGGGCAGATTTGAACCCAGGTCTTCTGATCCCAAATCTAGGGTTCTTTCTACTATATACTATAGCTGACTGAGAAGAGCTGAGAACAGCTGCTTAGCTTTAATCATCACACTGTTGTCGTCATCACACCCTCCTGGCCTCCCTGTCATCAGGGCCCTGCTGAGAGGGGATGACATTTGCTTTCATCCTGACAGGAAATGGGAAGGAGCAATCCCTTCCTGCCTGTGGAAAGCCTTTTCTTCACTGCTGAAGGACCCCCGGCATCTCTTCTGATTATTTTTGCTCAATATGTCATTTATACCCCATCAGATGCCTTGTCTGAGCTTTCCATTTTGGTATAAGTTGAAAACCACAGAAATGACACAGAGAGGTGCCCTCCGAACTTGATGCCAAATAGAGAAGCTCCTGTGGAGCCCTTCTGCCAGCCCTGACTTAAACAGCCTCTCCAGTGTGTGCGTCACTGCCTAAGCCAGGCCAAAGGGCCACAGCTCAGATGCTCCAGGATCCCACCATGAGCAGCCCCATGACCCCCCACCAGTGCTCCAAGCATGGGGACCACAGGGCCATCCCAGGTGGGCAGGGCTGGCCAGAGGCTCCTTCTCCACACCCTTCTAATAGTCTCCTCATATTACTTAGCCCTGACCTAAAAGGAGTCAGTGTAGGAATTGACTGGGAAGAGTCCAGGTCTGAATTCTAGTTCTGCCAATGTCTACCTGCCCCCCCCCCCCCCCCGCCCACCTTAAATCAGCCTAAGATTACTTTTGCTTTTTTTGGCTTGCAAGCCACTAGCCCTACCACTACAACAAATAATAACAACTAGAATTTATAAATCACTTTAAGGTTTGTAAATCACTTTACAAATATCTCATTTGATCCTTACAACAACCTTGGGAAGAAAGTGCTATTATTATCCCCATTTTAAAAGTGAGAAAATAGAGGCTCAGAGAGGGGACATGACTTGCTTAGGGCCTCAGAGCTAGGAAGAGTCTGAGGCAAGATTTGAACTCAGGTATTCCTGACTTCCAGTCCTGCACTTTAACCCCTGCAATACTTAGTTGCCTCCATTAAAATTCCCAGATCTTTTTTAGTTGAACTGCTAATTTCTCCCTCATTTTGTACTTGCGAAGTTGGCAAATTTTAACCCAGGTGTGAGATTTCACATATATCTTTATTAAATTCTACCTGCAGAGACAACATAGTATGATAGAGAAATAGAAGGCACTGAGTCAGGAAGTCCTGGGTTCAAGCTTTCACTCTGCCCTCTTCTGGCTGTGTGGCAATGGGCTTAATCTATCAAGTGTCCCTTGGCAACCCTTTAAGATGATAAATTACCGATGAGTTGTTGATCTGCACCAATGGAGAAAGGTTCTGTGCCAACAGCTCTATGCCTAATGAATTCCCAGGTTTGGCCAAATTTCATCTTAGACTCAGACAAAACTTGTAGCCTATTAAGATCTTTTCTGTTCCTAATCCTGGGAGGCAGCTAGGTGGCAAAGTGGATAGAGAGCCAGGCCTGGAGTAAGAGGACTTGGGTTCAAATCTGGTCTCGGACATTTCCTAGCTGTGTGAACCTGGGCAAGTCATTTGACCCATTTGCCTAGCTCTTGCCCTTCTGTCTTAGAAAATAAGGTTTTTTGTTTTTTAAATAACTCTCACCTTCTGTCTTAGTATCAGTTCTAAGACAGAAAAGCAAGGCAACTGGAGTTAAGTGACTTCCCCAGAATCACATTCAATCAGGAAGTATGGAGGCCACATTTGAACCCAGGTCCTCTTGACTCCAGGCCTGTGCTCTATCCACTGTGCTACCTAGTTGCTCCAAAAGTAGGGGTTTTAAAAAACTGTCACCCAATACATTAACTCTTGTTCCTAGTTTTGTGTTAACTTCAAATTGAATAAACGTACCATGTAGGTTTTGATCTAAGACACTGTTAAGAAAGTTTAACAGCGCAGAGCCAGTGCAGAAACCCAGGCCCCTCCATTGTAGACCTCATTCCAAGCTGATATTTAGCCACCAATTCTCATTCTGTCCAATTAGCAAGTTCTGAATGCTCCTAAATGTACTATCACTTACTTAGCCCATCTCTCTTTTTTTAGGAAATTAAATTCTTAAAAAAATTAATTAATTTAAAATATTTTTCCAGGGTTACATGATTTATGTTCTTTTCCTCCTCTCTTCTCTCCCCCCTCCCTGAGCTGGCAAACAATTCCACTGTAGCTCATATCTCTTAAGTCGTATCCCCACTGTTTGAGGGAGGGCAGGGCCTCTGCCTTGTCTAGTTCTAGTCTCTCTGGTGGTGCTCTGCACCCAGTAGGCATTACAGACATATGTGGAACTGAACTGAATACTCCTTGGGTTTAGAGATGCTTCTGTCCTGGCCTTCCAGACCATCTAGCCTAGTCATTGCCATGGCCTCCATCCAGTATTTCCAGTGCCATCACCAGCAAGGCCCCAAAGCCATTGGATATAGGGTATAAAAGGCAATTGCTGATTCACTCCCAGTGAAAAGAGCCTTGGACCACCACTAGCAGAAAGGAACCTAACCTGAGCCTTGGAGTTTTAAAGGGACAGATGGGAGATGACAGCAGCAGGTTGAGGCCTTTGGAAACAAGCCTAGCACTTTGGCTGCCACAAGCTGCCCTGTGGGGACAGAGGACAGAAAGAGCTGTGTAATCTTTTGGGTTAGAATAGGCTAATTAACACTTACAAGTAACTAACCAAGTCTAGCACTGGCAATTGGCTACTTACTATAGGAGAACTTTCTACCCAAATCTTATTTGTGAAAATCTTGTCATTTCCCAGAATCTGTATCTCCTGATCTTCCTGTTTTCTTCCCAGGAAGGTGAGAAGAGGCTTCATTGTGTCCTCTGGGTTGACACTGCTCAGCCACAACAAGCCAATTTTGGAACCTGATGAGTTCCTTTCCTTCTCCACACTCCAGGGTCTGCACTCCATGTATCTGGGCACTAGAATGAAGAGTTTCTATTAAGTAACTAGAGTCATGTGGACCAATCTCTTCTCAGTTCTTAATAATTAATACCTTGGCTCACGCACTCCATGTAAGATTTCCCCCTAGAATCATCAAAATTTGGCTCCTGTCTCTTAAGAGGTCCTCACATTTGATGCAAATACACAGGCTAACAAAGCAATGAATACAGGGCATATTTAACCAGAAACCAAAGCCAAGGAACTCATAACTGAGCCCATAAACAATGGAGACAACTCACCCCTCTGGTGGCAGCCCCACCTTCCTTAGGGATCTATACACCCCCAATTTATAGAACTATCTTAGGTGGATTTCCCTGCAAGAGGAAAGAAATCAGGGTTGCCAGGAAGTCAATAAACCTTTCCTAGGGTAGAGACCTTTCCCCAAGGACTTCTCTAATCATTGTAGACTTATATCTCCATCCTGGGAGTGGGAGGATCTTTTCCCACCCCAGAGTATAGTTAGAACTCAGGGGCACTAGAAGGCCAACTCCCTTCCCTTAGACCTCCACAGTCCCTGAAACTCACAGAACCAGTGACTGGCAAGGGTCCAAGTTTGCTCTTTCACATCATAGCTGCAAGATTTTCTGGCCCCTATAACAACTTATCAACGCCAGAAATTCTCCATCTATGAAGTCCTCTTTCAACTCCATGTGCTTCTGGCTATAAAAGACTTCTTAAAAACTGTTGACTCTCTGTCTCAGCTGGGGGTGTCAATTCTCATTCCTAGCCAAATGAAGACAACTGAATTCCATTAACCCTTTTCCTTGTATCAGGGTAAAGGCAGTGGTGTGGCACCTACATGATCTGTGCCTTTTCCTGAGACTTTTCTTACTAGGATTGGCTATGAATAATCATAACCCTTTCCAACTGCCTTTTCCAACTTCCCATATCATCTGCAGATCCTGGGCCACCACACCAATCTCCCTGATGGATCATCACTCCTCTGCTCAAAATCATTCAATGGTTCTCTATAGCCTACAAAGTCAAGTTCAAACTCCCCGCCCCTGCCCCCCAGCCCAGCATTCAAGGCCCTCCACAGTCTGGTGCCATGATATCTTCTGACCTTAACCTCATACTCTAAGCTTCAAGTTAATCTGAACCATATTCTTTGTACCTTCCTAGATGTAGGGTGTTCTTAGACTGTACCTAAAATTTCTGCTCTTCCTCCTCATAACCTGTTGAATCTTTACTCATAGAGTATAACTTAAATGCTACCTCTTCTGGGAAGTCCTCCCTCATCTCCCTAAACAATAATGACCTATCCATCCTCATCTTTCACTTTGTACCACCCTTACACACTTATATTTTTTGTGGTTGTAAATATATATGATATACATATATATATACATATATATGTTATAGCCATATTAGAACCTCATGATAGAAAGGACTTTTCTCCCTAAACTTTGTATGTTCCTCCAGCCCCAAGTATGATACTCTGCACACAGGAGGTACTAAATAAATCCTTGTTAAACAGTACTAAATTCTAGGTGGAAATAAGCATAACTCAATTTTAAGTAGCACTTAAAGGTATGCAAATTAATTCTCATCATAACAACCCTGTTTTACAGAGGAGGGCCCAAAAAGAAAAGTGGCTCAGATAGGGAAAGCAAGAAATGTTGGGGATAGAATCTGATCCCAGGCCTCCTGATTCTGACTTTAGACCTCTGCCTGTTACAATGCCTTGCCTCTGAAGGAAATCCTCCCTCAAAACTATCCCTTACATCTTCCCCAATATAGATATGTCTAAGAAGGGAAGCCACAGACAGGGAGGGGAAATTGGAAGAGAGAGAATAAAGGAGAAGGGTAAAGGCAAATAACGGGGAGACGCAGATGGAGCCTACTGGGTGGCAAAGCAGGCCCTTAAAATGTTTATTGACTGAAATTATATGAATTTGGGGGGCAGACAACTTGGATTTGAGTTCCCACCTTTGCAACTTACTTCCATGTGACTCAGAGGAAGTCCTTTCTCCTCTCTTTGGAACTGAGTTTCCTCCTGGTGGCAGGAATGTTATCTCTAAAGTATCTTCTAATTTTGAATCTTGTGACACTATTGCCATTTTAAAGATAACTCAGGGGTTAGAAATGCAACTGATGGTGCATTTAGAACCTAGAGATTGAATTCCTTAGTATCTTCCTTCTTGGTTGCTTCTACTTCCTGTGGCCTTCCTCCGAGAGGCCTTCTCTGATTTCCAGAGCCAAGAATTGATCTCTTTTTTTCTTGAATCTCTCCTATAGACCTAATCATGATCTAGAATAGGGACTGGATATGTGATTTCATTGGTGTAGAAAGCAACATCCTGGTCAGGAAACTCCCTTTACCCAAAAGGCTGTGTTTGCTCTGTAATTCATGGCCTAAGAGAGCTGCCCATTTCTGAGGTTTGATCACTTGTGTTATACAGCCAGACAGGGCATGTAAGAGGTGACACTTGAACCCAGGTCTTCCAATGTCATGTTTCTTAGCCTTTTATTTAAGGATACAGGACCTTAAATTCTCCTTTTTACCCAAGGTGTATGAGGTAGACTTAGGGAGGAGGCTCAGGCCTCCAAAGAAAGGGTTGCCCCTTATTTGGTTCATAGTTAACCAGGTGGGTTTTTTGCTGTGTTCTAAGATAATGAACTTTTACAAATGAGTCCTCCAGGGACAGCTAGATGGTTCAGTGGATAGAGAGCCAAATCTAGAGACAGGAAGATCTGGGTTCAAATCTGGCCTTGGACACTTTCTAGCTATATGACCCTGGGCAAGTCACTTAACCTCTAAGACCTCTTGTGTCTTGGAATTGATGCTTAGTATCAGTTCTAAGAGAGAAAAAAAGGGTTTCAAACAAACAAATACGTCCTCCATCTTGGTATAGTAGAAAGAATACTGGATTTAGAGTAAAGACCTGGGTTCAAATCCTGACTACTGCCACTTATATGTGACCTTATTCAAGTCACATCTTGCCAAGGGCTTACCAATACAGAGGTCCTCTCTGGACTCATTTCTATTGTCCAAAAAAATGAGGGAGTTGGACTAAATTAGGAGTTCTTAACCTTTTATGTCATGGATCCCTTTGTCAGTCTGATGAAAGAAAGATTCTCTCTTGGAATCATGCCTAAAATGCCTAAAACAATATAAAGGAAAGCATATATTGAAATTCTTTACCCACCCAAGTTCATGAACTCACTGAAGTCTACCCAAAGATCCCCTGTGGGTCTGTGGCCCCCAGGATGAGGCCCCCCTGGATCCTACAATCCTGTGCTTGTATGCTTCCTCTTGGACCCATGGTCAGAGCTAGTACAGACCCTGGGATGTTCTTAAAAATACCATGCTGCAGCTGGGGCATCAGTCCAAGGAAATAGAAGAGTGGAGCTGGCATGGCAGACAGGGGTACAGCCATCTACCCCTCACCAATGCCCACCTCCCACTACCATCTGGAACTCAGTGCCCTTGCCGGAAAAAGAGTGGGAGTACAGGCAGCCAAAGTGGGGAGGAGGAGGAGGTGGCGAGGTGCCAGTGGGCCTTGGGTCCATCTGTTGCAGGGGCTTGGATCTTTTCCTTTTCCCCCTCCCTTCTTCACACAGTCCGCCTCTTCTGTGGCAGATTCACATGTACCAAGTGTTTCCCCTGTCCTAAACACTGTTTTCACTAAGCCAAAGATGCTGGCCCATCCTGCCCCTTAGGAACAAACCTTCTCATTCAAAAGGTAAAATGATGATGAGGTGACCAGTTCTCCTCCAGGAATTCTTTCCCATCTGCCTGCAAAAATGTTCAGGTCTCCCTAGTGCTAAAAAGGGCTTCCCTTGACCTTGCTCCCCAATCCAGCTACCATGCCATTCATTTCTCTGCTCCCTCTTCACTGTTAAACTGCCTTAAAAAGTTGTCCATGAACCAATGAATTCTGAGGGCAAACTGAAGTATGATTTTTCACTTTCTTTATTTTTCTTTTCTTTTGGGGGCAATACTGCTAATATGGAAATAGATTTTGCACTATAATGTGATTGATACCATATTGCTTTGCCTTCTTACTGGTTTGGAAGAGGAGCAAAAAGGAGGAGAAATAAAAAAAATGTTTAAATATAAAAAATGTTCAATTAAAATTAAATTTAAAATGTTAAAAAATGCAATGGAGGCTTTTCTGAGACTGGAAGACTACCCCAAATAGATAACAAGGAAAAATATTTGTACAAAAATATTCATAGCCACACTCTTTGTGGTGGCAAAAAAAACTGGAAAATGAGGGCATGTCCCTCAATTGGGAATTGGAACAAATTGTGGTATATGATGATGAGAGAATAATGAACTGGAAAGACCTCAATGAACTGATGCAGAATGAAATGAGCAGAACCAGGAGAACATTGTACACAGAAAGTAAAACATTATGGAACAATCCAATGTGATGGACTTTACTACTAGTAGCAATTCAACAAGCCAGGACATTCCTGAAGGACCTTTGGGAAAGAATACTGATCACATTGAGAGAAAGAACTGTGGGAGTAGAAATGCAAAAGAAAAACATTACATCACTTATCACACACACACACACATGTATGTATGTATGTGATTTGGTGTTTAGGCTTTTAAAAAGTGCTCTATGGCAAAAATGAATAATATGGAAATAGGTATCAAGTTTGATAACATTTGAACAACCCAGTGGAATTGCTTGTTGGATCTGGGAGGAGTGAGGGAAAGAAAATTAATCATATAAACATAGAAAAATATTTTTAATATATAAAAAAGAATAGGGGGCCCAAGAGGGGTGAATGGGTTCGGTTTAGAAATGGAGTAGGTTGAAGCTTCCATTCAATCAGTAGTGGGATCAGGCCCATAAGTGTGTACTGTACTTCTATCAGGGATGTGATAGGGTGACCTAGTCTCCAAATAAAAATAAAGTTGTCTGTGCAACAAAACTTTCCGAGAATACAGATGGAAAGGAAAAACAACAAAAGTTATTTTTGGGAGGGGTAAAAGTTATTTATTTTTTCTATCAAGATATAAATCTTTTGGAATTTGATGTTTTACTGGGGATTTTATTCCTTATTTTATTTGGTATTTTTTAAGATTTTTAAAATTATTTTTATTATAAACTTAATTCCAAAGTGCCTGATGTAGCTACTTCTTTTTTTAATCTCTTACTTTCTTAGAATTGATACTTTGTTAAGCAATGAGAGGTAAATGACTTGCCCAGTGTCTGAGGCTGGCTTTGAAACCAGGATCTCCCATCTCCAGGCCTGGTTCTCAACTCACTGAGCAACCTAGTTGCCCCTAGCTACTTATTTAATCTGTTTTTACATTACAGTTATCTGTAGTTTTAGGTCACTATTAACCCCTATCTTGAACCCTCTTTTGGGAAAAACAGTAGAGCAAATATAAATGATACAGTGATTGCATCTAATAGTGTAAGCAACATTTCACCTTGGTGGTCCCCTGCTTCCTAGAAAAGAAGGAAGAATGTTTCGTTTTCTGTTTTCCATAACTATTTGGATTGGGGTTTTTTTTCAGTTGTCTTTTGTTTTTCAGTCATTTAGAGTTTGGCATCCCTTGGGTGTTTTTTTCATTGACAGGACACTAGCTATGTATAGTCTTCTGGTCCTACTTCTCTTACTTTGTATCAATTCATACAAACTCTTCCTACATTTCTCGGAATTCCTCATACTCCTTATTTCTTACTCTTGAATACTATTGTATTATATTCATAGGCAATTACAGTTTGTTCAGTTATCATCCAATTGATGGGCAACCACTTCTTTCTAGTTCTTTGCTACCACAACATGTTTTTATTAATATTTTGGTAGAGAATGGAATTTTGTTTCTATCTTTGATCTCCTGAAGGATATTATGTGCTGGCATGGCATTGCTGGGTCAAAGAGTACGGGCTGGTCATTTTTCTTATACAATTCTGTTACTCAGAATGGCTAGATTAAGTCACAGCTCCACCAACAGTTATTCCAATTTTCCCACAGCCCCTCCAACATTGACTCCCTACTTTTTAACATCTTTTCCAATTGCACAGTGTAAGATAAAACCTCACAGTCATTAATTTATATTTATTTTATTATATAGAGAGGAAATTTCTAATATGGTTATTTATAGTTTATCATTCTTTTTGTTTAACTCTTACCTTCTGTCTTAGAATCAATACTTAGTATTGGTTCCAAGGCAGAAGAGTGGTAAGGGCTAAGCAATGAGAGTGAAGTGACTTGACCAGAATTGCCCAGCTAGGATGTGTGAGGCCAGATTTGAACCCAGGACCTTCCATTCTCTAAGCCTGGATCTCAGATGACTGAGATACCTAGCTGCCCCCTATTATTCTTCTTTTGAAATGATTTAAGATCCTTTAGAAATCATTTCCTCTGCTCATACTCCAGTTTGTCAGCAGTGTTATGAAGTAGAAATATTATCTCATTTTATAATTTAAAAAACTGAGGTTGTGAGCAGTGAAATAGTTTGTTAATCCTATAGCTATTGTGTCTGATCTGGAACTCTGACTCCAGGTCAGGGGTTCTTTCTATTATATCATGATGTATAGTCATAGCAAAAGAAGTCCAATCATGATCTGTTTCTTATCAGTGATTGGGGTCAAGGCATAGATGGCACATTTATCAATTTTTTACATGATACAAAGCTGGGCAGAATAGTTAACATGGTACTTGCCAGAGCTAGGATTCCCCAAAGGACCCTGATGATGTAGAATAATGGGCCAAATTTAATAAGCCAAAATTAAACAGGGATACACATAAAATTCTACATTTAGGTTCAAAAGAACAACTTCCCAAATATAGGATGGAGAGTCATGGCTCAGTGATAGTTCCTGTGAAAAAATAGATGAGAATTTTAGCAGAATTCAAGTTCAATATGAATCAACACTATGATATGGCAGGGGGAAAAAGGCTATGGAATCTAGATTTTTCAAAATTTCATAATATTTCCTGAAAGATATAGCAACATAAACAAATTAAAGACACAGATAAAATTACGATCAGATCTTTAGAGAAGAAAAAAATTTGTGACCAAACAAGGAATAGAGATCACAGAAGATAAAATGGATCATTTTGATTACATACAATTTTAAAAAATTTTTACAGAAGTAACTCTAATAAAGCTAAGATTAAAAGGAAACAATTAATTGGGGGGAAAGTCTTTTTAGCAAGTTTCTTTGATAACGAGAAACAGTTCTTCTAATGGTCTAAGGATCTGAACAAGCAGTTCTTGAGGGAGGAAAACCAGGCTATCTATAGCTTTGAAAAAAAAATGTTCCAAATCATTAATACAGAAATGCAAATGAAAGCAATTCTGAGATTCTATTTCACACCCATCAGAGTAGCAAAGATGATTAAAAAAAGGAAAATGATACATGCTGGTGGAGTTGTAGAAAAACAGGTACACTGATGCACTGTTGGCGAATTTATGAATGGGCACAACCATTCTGGAAAGCAATTTGGAATTACACATGAAAGTTACTGAGTAAGTGCATGTCCTTTGACCCAGCTATATCACCACTGGGTCTATACTCAAAAGAAAGCAAAGGAGGAAAAGATCTTTTAGGTACAAAAATATTTTAGCAGCTATTTTCATAAAGGCAAAAAACTAGAAATCAATGGGATACTATCAACTGAGAATATTATAGAATATGAATGTAATGGAATACTTTTATGATTTAATGTGGGGGTTGCCATATCCTTTGTAATCCTAATTGGTGCTCCTTGATATCTGAATTGTCTCTTTCTGGCCTCTTGTAATATTTTCTCCTTAGCTTTGAAGCTCTTGAATTTGGCAATTATATTTCTGGGGGTTGTCTTTTGAGGATTTAATGTAGAAGGTGATCTATGGATTCTTTCAATGTCTATTTTGCCCTCTTGTTGAGGAACATTAGGGCAGTTTTCTTGTAATATGATGTTGAGGTTTCTGTTTATTTTTGAGTTTTCAGGTAGACCAATGTCTCTTCTAGATCTGCTTTCAAGGTCATTAATTTTCTCAGTGAGATATTTCATGTTTCCTTCTATTTTGTCAGCCTTTTGACTTTGCTTTATTAATTCTTGCTGTCTTAAGACATCATTAGCTTCTACTTGCCCAATTCTGGTCTTTAAAGACTGGTTTTACTGATTTTCTGCTATGATCTTTTGATTTTCCTTTTCGGTTTGATCTATCCTGCTTTTCATGGCTTCTAGCTGTTTAATTTTGGTTTCCAATTTGCTTATCGTTTAATTTGATTTGGGGGCTTCTTTTTCCAATTGGGAGTTTCTGTCTTTTAAACTGTTATTTTCTTTTTTAACTATTTCCCACTTTTCTTGCCAAGATTCTTCTATCTTCCTCATTGGATTCACTGTCTAAAATTTAAGCTCTTCAAGAGCTTGTGACCAATTTCCAATTCTGGGGGAAGGTTTGAATGTGTTTACTTGTTTGTCATCCACTGCTGTCTCCTATGTAGTCTGGATTTTTTTTTTCTCCATGAAAATTATCCAGGGTCAATGCCTTTCTCTGGTTCTTTTTGGTGGTTGAAGTTTGTATTTCTTGGGCATTTCTGGTCATTGCTATGCTGGTTTTTTCCCTTCCCTTCCCAGCCAGAAGTCTGAGTGAGGAGGGCAGACTCTTTATGTTTGGAGCTACTGAGCAGTTTTTGCCAGGCTATTTTTCAAGTCTCTGGAACTTCTGTGTCCCATCCTTCTCCACTCTGTCTTCACTCCCAAGGTCCGCACTCTTCAGCCTCCTGGGGTTCCAAGTCTAGCTGCTCTTAGGGGTAAGTCCATGGTGTTCTTAGTCATCTCCCAAGAACCTAGAGATTGCCCCCCACTCTCTCTGATTCTGGTGAGCTGCTCAGGGTCACACAGTTAGTAAGTATCTGAGGCTGGATCTGAACTCAGTTCTTCCCGACTATAGATTCAATGCATCACCTACCTGCTTCTAGGAAAGAATCTAGGATTAGGAGTTAGAAGATCTAGGTTCTGTTCCTTTCTTCCCATACAATTTTGGATGGCCACTTCCCCTTTCTGGACCTCAAGTTAATCATCTATAAAATGAGAGTGTTGGACCAGATGTCTTAGGAGCTTCGTTCTAGCTGAATCCTATGAAATGACTACATTACCCAGCCTCATGAATGCCAAAAGCAGCCACATCTCCTCCAGGGTAGAAGGGTTGTAGGTGGCTCTCTGGGTTTTTAAAAGGGATAAATCCTCGAAAGCAAGCATACCTGTTGTTCCATTTGCCTTGAGGCCAGGTATAGTGAGTCAGACTGACTTGGGTATGTTACGCTGATGACTCCTTTCCTTGTCATATATAATAATAACATATAAAAGTGGCAGCTAGGTGGTTAAGTGGAAAATGAGCCAGGCCTGGAATTCCAGTCTGGATTCAGATACTCCCTAGCTATGTGACCCTGGACAAGTCCCTTAACCCCTATTGCCTGTCCCTTATCGCTCCTCTGTCTTGGAACCAATATACAGTATCAATTCCAAGACAGAAGGTAAGGGTTTTAAAAATAATAATAATAACAATCCACAAATTATTCTATAGGGTGCAAACCAAGATCATGTGATCATTTGGAACATGTGACTCCTCCCAAGGGTCAGAAGTCCAGCAAGAGGTACAGCCAGGACCAAAGTGCCTGGTCTCATGACTCTTTAGACTCTGAGGCCAGTGCTATTTTTTTGTAGTTGTTGTTAAATCAAGCTTCCTTCCACCTAAGAGGTGAGAGGATAAAGATCTGGAGTAGGTTTGAAACAGTAAGATAGAGAGGAAATCAGTCAATAAACATTTATTAATCATTTACTATGTGCCAGGCTCTGTGCTAAGCTCTGGAAAGAATGTTTTTAAGAAAGGTTCAATAGATTTGGTGGCTGACTAAGCACATAGGGAATGAAGGAGAGGAATCAATCAAAGGCAACACTAGAATTCTGGTCTGGTTAGCTGGTAAAATGGTGCAAAGTGGGAAGAACACTAGGCTCAGAGACTTAGCCCTGGCTCTTCCACTAAATGGCTTTTATGACATCAGATTAATCACTTTCTCATTCTCAGTATCCCCATCTATAAACAACGAGGGAAGGAAGAACTAGAACTAAACTTCCTTTCAGTCATGCCATTCTATTTTGTAAAAGTCTCAGAAAAAATTAAGTTTGGGAACTCTTTAGGAAAAGGTAGGATGACCATTTGTCAGGGACGTCACTTTTAGGTATGATTGGACAAGACCACAGCTAAGGGCTCTTCCAGACCTGAAATTTGAGGATTCTCTGAAACTGAAGGACATTAGCTTTGAAGAAGCTACAATAAGATAGATAATATATAAATAATAGATAATTACAAGAAGATAACAGCAATTAGGAGAGAACTACATTTAACTGTAGAAATCCCAATAAAATTGGTACTACACTGATAAAGAACATTGCTTAAGAAAAATAATTTTAAGTCTCTACTGCTTGGGTCCTGACCCAAGACAGGACATGCCTACATAGTCATGACCCTGGGCATGTAGATATGATGATAACAAAGACTTAAAGATGGCCCTCAGAACAGGAAATGATTAGAGGCGCATCATCTTAAAATGAAAGCACTCCCTATCTCTAGGCACTGGCTTTGCTTGGAAAATGCAGCAAGAGAGAGACAGACAGACAGGATTTTTTTTAAGAGAGTCTCAGAATCTCTGTTGGAAAGGATCTCAGAGGTTGGCTAGTCCAATCCCCACCCTCACCATGAATCCCATACTTAACATCCAGCAATATGCTGGAGTCAGCTTGAACTACCTTGTAAGATCTGATTGTTAAATTTTCAGTGTGAGCATTTAGACCTTGGAAATCAGAAAACTCAGGCTTAATTTATTGTTTAGTTAATTGCTTAGTCTTAAAAAGTGGAGAAAATGTTAAATTTAATAACATAAACAATAAATTAAACTTAAAATTATCATGAATACGTTTTATTTTCAGGAGAGCTGGTCATTAAACTTAATTAATAAGCCCTTGATAACACCCTGACAAATGATCATCAGAATCCAATGAAACACTTCCATTCAAAAACAACTCACTAGTTCCTGAGGTGCCCATATTACCTTTGGTTGGCTCTAATTAAGAAGCTTTTTTTATATGTTGAGCAGAAATTGATCTTTCTGTAGCTCCTACCAATTGCTCCTAGTTCTGCCCCCTGGGGACATATTAGTCATCTTTGATCCATTAATTAATAAGTATTTATTAAGCACCAATTATATGCCAGACCCTCTGCTAAGTGTGGGGTACACAAAGGCAAATGTGAAACTTTAGTCCCTGACCTTGAGAAGTCCATATTGTCTAGGGAAAACAACACATACATATACAAAATAAATCCAAGGTAATTGGGGTGGGATGAAATGGAATGCAGGAAGGGGAGGCACAAGCATACAGGGGAACTGAGAAAGGCCTTCTGTAGGAGTTGGTATTTAAGCAGAGTTTTGAAGACATCTTTCTCTGGAAACACTCCAGCTCCTCCACATCCCTCCTAAAATGTGGTGCCCACATTGACACTTTGTCATGGACTTCAGGGATATAATTTTCCAGTTTTGGTTCCCTCCCTCCATTCTTCCTTCTTCCTAGAAAAGAAGTGTTCTCTAACAGCATACAACTCTAACTGCAATGAAGATGCTTACTAGTTCTGTGCTAACAGGGGCCCCAAACCATCTCAGCATTCCCCACTGGTAACTGTCCTTACCTGCAAAGTAAGGTGAGGATAACAGTCACCCTTCACAGGGGACCTGGGGACTCCCCCCCCCTCCCCAAGCACTTCTTTACTGTGGTCAAGTGTGGATTCAGGCTTATGAAGTTCCTACCTCTATGAGAAAAGAAAAATGCTCATTGATTCAAAAACATACAAGGTTAGTGATCAATTCTGTAATCCAGAGAAGACAGAGCCCCTCATAGCCCGAAAGCTCAGGCAGTCACTTTGGCAAAGGGGCTGCATTTATCAGAAACATATTCTTTGATTCATTTCTTTTTCTGAGAAAAAAATTTACTGACAGAGGTTTGAGGGTTTTGGGGGGAGAAGGAGCTCATCCCAACTTTCCCCTTCTCATTCCCCCCTCTTCAGAAGCCCTGTAACAAAGCAAGCCATTAGGCATGCCTGAATGGAAACTTCTTTTAATTTGTTTTTGTTTTCTTTTCAGAATATGAATTCTAGCAAGGCCTATGAGGGAAAGAGGAGAGACAGGTGAAGGATCTAATTTCCTGGCATGGAGAAGAGCCAGAGAAGGAACGAAAACCAGTGGCTCCTTCGTCTTTGCCTTGGTTGGCCTGCCAATATTAAGATATGAGTTGAGACCTTTCCAAAGCCTGCTGCAGGGACCTTGCTTCCCAAAGGTTTTGAAAGGAGATTATTGGGGACCAGGAGACATAGAAGCAAAAAGGACACTGGCCTTGGAGTCAGAAGGCTTGGCATGAAATACCAGCTCCTACACTTATGGCCTATGTGACCAAGCAATGTTCTGAGCCTCAGAGTGTTCACTTGTAAGACAGGCATGTTACAATCTTACCAAATTCACCATGTAAACCTTTATAAACTTCAGAAATGTATGCAGTGCCCCCCCAGCCAGCACACCCCTCAGCTTTGTGAAGCCAACACGTTGATTTCCTGCAAATAAATCTAGTTCTTAAAATACAAAACCTCATGACAACCTCATCCAAAGAGAATTTCTGGCAAGATGGCTGAGTGAATGTTCATGACTAAACCCAGCTTTCTTCTTATACCACCTCAAAACTATGCCAAATAGAATAAGGGAATAGCAACAACCCAAAATGGAAAAGGAAATAAAAGCTCACAGAAAGGGGGGGGGGGGAACCTTACAAGAAAATCAGCAGAGAAGATTGGAAAAAAAAAAAGCAAATCCATAAAAAAGAGGCTTCCTATACAATGAATAATTACTTTGGAAGGAAAAAAGAAAAAGGAGAACTATCCAGAAGAAAAAACAAAGACCATAAGAACATCAGCTGCATTTCTAAAAGGAAGGCTGGCTAAATTGGAGAACCTCAAGAATAGTTTATAATTAGAATAAGACACAGAATAAAAGGCTGGCATGTACAGAATTGGAAATAAGATTATTAAAGGAAGAACTGGAAAAAATACATGAGGATCAATAATCCAGGAAAGATAGTGGAAAATCTTAGTGAAGCAGGTCTCTGAAGATCAGAGTTGTTTAGATATAACAACAACAACAAATGCAGCAGTGGAAGGACAAACGAGATGCAAAATTTTAAAATAGCAAAACTTGAAGAAGACTTCAGATCTCTAGAAATCAAAGCAACAAGGCTTACAAGGACTTTTTATATCCCAGTAGGCAGAAAATCAGAGAGAGTCTTTATCAGCAGTCAGGAAAAAAGCAATTCACTTATCAAAATAGGGCCAATTTGATTTGTGCAAGATTACTCAGTTGTGACTGGAAATGAAGGAAAAGGATAGAATGCCATGTGTTGAAAACCATAGGAGATGAAACATACTCCAGTGCCTAGAGCAAAAAGCAGACCACACTTCATCCCCAAAGGAGATAGCTCTTCAATGGTCTGTTTTGAATGGCTTTTTGGAACTGACAATGCAAACTGAGTCCTATAACTGAATACAGATGTAGCCCGCCATTGAGAGATCCCAATAGTGAAAAATGCAAACCAAGGCAGATCTCTGGAATTTTAGGAATATCTCACAGTGTGAATTTTAGGACAATCTAACAGTTTGTGCTAAATAAACTGAGTTCTGTTTATTCAATGAGGTCAGGAAATTTCATTATTTCCTACTAAAAAATCCAGAACGGGCCAGGATTTTTGGCACGCAAATTAGTCAAGCAGTTGAACTTCAACAAAGTGATCCAGGTCTTAAAGCAAATAATGAGTAAATGGATGACTTCAGGTATAGATGTTATAAACAGATGATAAATACACTAAAACTTTTGTTGTTGTTTGATTGTTTCAATCATGTCTGACTCCTCATGACCCTGTCTAGAGTTTTCTTGGCAAAGATACTAGAGTTGCTTGCCACTTCCTTTTATAACTCATTTTACTGATGAGGAAACTGAGATAAATAGGATTAAGTGACTTGCTGAAGGTTATCTTCCTGCTCCAGGCCCTGCTCTCTATCCATTACTTTTATTTTATTTTTAAACCTATACCTTCCATCTTAGAATCAATATTGTGCATTGGTTCCAAGGCAGAAGAGCAGTAAGGGCTAGGCAATTGGGGTTAAGTGACTTGCCCAGGGTCATATAGCTAGGAAGTATCTGAAGCCAGATATGAACCCAGGTTCTCCTGACTCCAACTGTCCCTATCCACTACTTTTAAGTAACATCAACTTTAGAGACAGAAGGGGAAATCCTTTGAAAGGGAACATATGGAATTAGATAATCTGAAAGACCAAAAGGATCTGAGTTAAAAGACCTTTTCAAAGTCTGCTTCAGGGACCTTGCTATTTCCTACAGGTTCTATAAGGAACTTACTGGCAACCCAGAAGGTCTTGAAGGTAATTGACTGAATGACTGTATATAAGTATAGATGAGAAATTATTTTAAAAAAATTTAACAGCAAAAGTAAAATCCAAGAATATGTCTTTAGAGTGGATAAGATGGAGAAAGGAAGAAAATGATTAAGATCAGATTGTTAGAAAGTAAGAAAAACTTCATCTGTATTTGGTATAGACTGAAGTAAAGGTGTTTGTGTGAGTACAAGGAGTAAGAATGGGCTGTCAAAAACAAAACAGGTACATTTTATTGAAGAAAAATCAGGGAAAAGTGTTATAATAGGAATTAATGAAAGGAAAACCAAACTTAATTATAACTTTGAATGTTAATGGCTCAATTCACCAATAAAAAGGAAGTAAATCTCAGAGTTGATTAGAAAGCAAAAACAACAATTTGTTGCTAAAAGGAAATGCTTCTAAATCACAAGGACTCACATAAATTCAAAGTAATAAGGTAGAATAAAATATATTATGTTTCAATTTTAAAAAGCAGGAGTTGCAATGATCTCAGAGTTGTTAGTATCCTCTAATCATTATGTATGCTTTTGCCTATATTTTATGAATGTGCTATTTCCCCACAGTAGAATGTAAGCTTCTTGAATACAGAAATTGTCTCTTTTTCCTTTGATTTCCTTAACAGTGCCTGGCACACAGCAGGTATTTAATAAATATTTGTTAACTGATTACTAATAAATAATATTCATTTTTTTAAATCATGCATATAAAGAGTAGATGCCCCAAAGAACTTTACTAAAAAAACTTTTTATTTATGTTTTTAAATGCTTAAAGAGCATAAAAATTTAAGATATTTTCCTTCATATAATCCAAAGTATTTTAACTAAGAACTACTGTTTTTCAAAAGGTGATATAGTGGGAGCTTGTTCAAAAATCAAGACGAAAGCAAAAATTTATCATTATTATTTAACATAGCATTAGAAATCCCAACAATAACAATAGAACCAGAAAAAGAAAGTAAATTGGGAAATAGGAGGCAAAAGTATAATATGATGATTTCCTTAGAAAGCCCCAGAAACTAGGAGGAAAATAAACCAAGACAATTAACTGACTCATTAAAGTGTGAAGACACAAAATAAATTCAAATAAATCATTAGCACGTCTATATATCTTACTGACAAACAGGAAAAAGAGAGAGGGAAATACCCCTGAAGATAAAAATGAAATAACAAGTATATGAGAGTTAATCACAGAATATACAGAGAACTTAAAGAAATACAACTACAAAACAATGATCACAGAAATAAAAGGTCAAAATATGTGGAGAGAGATTCAATATTTATGGCAAGGCAGCACCAATATAATAAAAAGGATCATGCCACTCAAATTAATGTATAGATTTAATACTCCGTCAATCAAATAACCAAGGAGATAGTTTATATAATTAGAAAAAAAAATTCACGTGGAAAAACAAAAAAGTCAAGATTATTTGGGCAAATAATGAAAAAATGAGTGGGAATGAAGGGAATTTGGCATTATAAGACTTCAGTTCATATTATAAACCAGCAATTATTCCAAGTTATGTCTTATAGATCTATGTTTACAGTCTTAAAAAAAAAACTCCCTATAGTTTGATCAAAGGAATAATATGACTTGGGAGGAAATATGCACAGAAGAATAGTTTTATTTTGTTTTTAATAAACTCAAGAACAGAAGGAAAGTAACAGAAGTAAAAATCTATTTATTCAATCAGAATTTCCTAGAAAACTGAATAGCAATTTGGTAAAAACAAAACATGTTTAAGGGTCAACTAAGTGCATCAGTGGATTGAGAGCCAAGCCTTAAGATGAGAGGTCATAGATTCAAATCTGGCCTCATATACTTCCTAGCTGTGTGACCCTAAGCTAGTCACTTAATCCCCATTACCTAACCCTTACTACTCTTCTGCCTTAAAACCAATACATTGTATTGATTCTAAAATGGAAGATAATGGTTAAAAAATAAAAGAAAATAAGTTGAGTCTAACTCCCTCTTTTTAAGGATGAAGAAACAGTAATAACAACAATAATAAAATAACAGCTAGCATTTATATTATACTTTAAAGTTTGCAAAAATCTTTACAAATATTATCTTATTTTTATTTTTATCTTCACAATACCTTTGGAGGGGGGCTATTCTATCCCCATTTTAGAGATGAGAGATTGAGGCAGCAAAGGTTAAGTGACTTGCACAGAATCATATTCCTCGTCAGTGTATACAGCCAGATGTGAACTCAGTTCCTCTTGACTTCAAGTCCTACATTCTTTCCAATGCACCTCCTAGGTGACCTAACACTAAGAGCCAAGGAGATTAAATGACTTGTCCACAGTCACACAGGGAATAATTGTCAGAGATGGGATTTGGTCCCAAGTCTGCTGACTCACAGGTTAGTCCTCTTTCAACTATATCACTGACTTCTAAATTTCTAATCTAATTAAAAGTTGTATTCAAAAGTTATTTTTTAAACTTTTACCTTCTTAGTATCAATTCTAAGACAGAAGAGTAGCAAGGGGTAGGCAATTAGAGTTAAGTGGCCTGCCCAGGATCATACAGTTAAGTTAGTGTCTAAGCTAGATTTGAACCAAAGTCCTTCTGACTCCAGGCCTAGAGTTCTATCCACTGCCCTACCTAGCTGCCCCTGTATTATTAAAGAAGTAAGGGAGAGGGAAAATTTTATATCTCTCATCACCAAGGAGGGGCAACCCTTGTGGTTGCCACCTTCCCCACCACCATCTCTACTGATTTTTAATCTGTCACATAGGGAGGAGGAACTCAAGAACGTTAGACATGGCAGGGGAGCAGTACCCATTGAAAAGAAGCCTCACCATTCTAAGCACCATCAGCTGCCAAGGAGCTGCCATTATTGGTTCAGCTTAGATAAAGCAAGTCAGTTTAGATAAAGCAGCGAGGAGCCCTGAAGCTGAGACAGAGGGCAATATGTGTCAGTTTGTTCAAATCACTTTCAGGACCTCCCTTCAGACCCTGACTGGGGCACCTTGAGGCCCTGGGCTCTGCCCCCAAAAGCCCAGAAATAATAAGTCACTACAACCCACTCTTCCCCCAGACCACTGGTCCTGCTTCCAGCCAGGCTCTTCCAGGAGATGATGCTGACTCTCTGATTGGACCGAGTGTTGCCACTGTAGGTGCTGCCAGTCCCTGAATCCTTAGCAGCCAAGGCTATTGAAAATAAAGGGCAAAAAGAAAGTTCTGGACCCCAAAATTTTTGGCACTGACAAATGCTTGAACATCAGGTATAAATGTGTTCTTCTCAATGGAAATGATACTAAAGAAGACACATTGCCATCTACCTTGCCAGTCTACTATCCTAAAGACCACTGAAAATATTCATCTGATTAGAGGCTGAAATCTCATTTCTTTGTTGTTTCTCCCTATTAAAATATAAGTTTGGGGCTACTAGGTGGCTCAATGGATAGAAAGCCAGGCCTGGAGTTGGAACCTGGGTTCAAATCTGTGACCCTGGGCAAGTCACTTAACACCAATTGCCTAGTCCTGGCCCTTCTGTCTTAGAGTTGTTACTAACACAAAGTTAGCATTAAAAAAACATATATGTGTATGAATATATGTATGTGTATACACACATATTCAGGAACTGTCTTGCTTTTCTACTTGTATCTGCAGTAAGCACCTAATAATATGATAACAGTAATAACCAGCTGCATGGCACAGTAGATTGAGCACTGAATCTGGAATCAGGATGATCTGAATTCAAATGTAACTTCAGATACTTTCTAGTTATATGACTTTGGGCAAATACCACTTTCTGCCTCAGTTTCATCATCTGTAATGGGGATAATAGCATTTACTTCCCAGAATTCTAGATAAAATGAGATACTTGCAAAATGCTTTGTAAACCTGAAAGTTACATAATTATGTTATGATAATTATGATAAAAGCTTTTTCATTCTTTTGTTCAAATGATTCAGAGTGAGCAAAACAAAGGATATACATAATTATCACAACTTTATATAAATGAAGACAACTTTAAGTGACATCAAAATCTAGAGCAAAAACATTAGACAACAATGGCATTGATTTATAAAGCATGCCCTCACAGTTTTTTTTCAAAATCAGTGATAAAATACTAAAACAAAGGCTCCCTTACTAAAACTTTCAATCTTTAGTATGGTGCTTTGATTAATTTTTTTTTCAGGGATTATACCTTGTGAGAGATTCAACTGTGAACATATCAGGAGTTCTGAATTATAAGCTGCAACAAAATTTATCAGTTTGTTTTTTTTAAAGAACGACAGAAAAATGGGATTTGTTCAGTCTCTTAAGTGGTCATGTTTTTTGTAAAGCATGGCTTGGTTTCCTTTGAACCTAGCCACATGCTGCTGTGAATAGTCAGTTATCCATTTCACAAACCATTTCTTTCTCTTACTTTAAATCCCTTCTACCTCAAAACACATTCACAGAAAATCACAGAAACTCAAGATTGGAAGAGACCCTGAATGCAATTTTATCCACCCCATACCTGAATCACAATACCTTCTTCAACATCTGGAAAATTAGTCATCCCATTCCAACGTTACTTGAAGACCTGGGGTGATCACAAACCCCACTATTTCCTAATAGCAACTCATTTCACTTCAAATAGCTTTCATGGTTAGCAAATTGTTCTTTTTATAGAGCAAAAACCTGCCTTTTGGCAACTTTTACCCACTATTCCTTGTTCTGCCTCTAGGACAAGAGAACTGGTCTCATCCCTCTTCTATAGGTCAATTCTGCCAATACTTAAAGACAGACATCACATTTCCCCAAGTCTTTTCTTCTACAGGCTAACCACTCTCAGTTCTTTCAACTAAATCTCACAAATCACATGATCTGAAAGATCTTTTACCACCCTAATCACATTCCTCTGCATATTATCTGTGTTATCAGTGTTCTTTTTTAAACAGGCCACCTAGAAATCAATATAATGGTCCCAACGTGGCTGGACAAAACTATAATTTCCCTATTCTGGGACATTATGCTTCTTTTTCTTTTAGTTTAAATTTATTTTTTAAATGTATTCAGTCATATTGGCAGAAATATAAGAAGGGTTTGCCATTTCCTTCTCCAATTCATTTTACAGATGATAAAACTGAGGCAAACAGAAATGTTAAGCGATTTGCCCAGGATTGCACAGCTAGGAAGTGTCTGAGGCTAAATTTGAACTAAGGAAGAGAAGTATTCCTGACTCCAGGCCTAGTGCTCTATCCACTGTGCCACCTAGGTGCCCCTTATATAAGAAAAATTATAAAAATAATCATCAACAAGCACGAACATTTCAGGGTACTGTTACACATGTAGCTACACCTATATATGAAGTTGAATATTGCCATATTTCTTTGTGTCCTCTTCTGAATTTCATTGTATTTTCTTCTTACTATTCCTCTCAATGAAGTCTGAGACTATATTAGCTTTTTTAACCATATTACATTGTTGATTCTTGCTGAGCTTGAGACCACTCAAATTTTTAAATCTTTTTCAGAGAACTTCTGCCTAGCATTCTTTTCTCATCATGTGAGCTGACTTTATAATTCTCCCTATTAATAAGGATCTCTTTTAACTTTTATCTTTTTCAATTAGCAAACATTTCCTCTCTCCCTCTCACACTCATCCCCAAAAATGAAAAAAGGAGAAAAACAATAACTTTGCAGTAAATATGCATTACCAAAGAAAACAAATTCTCAGATTAATTGTGTCAAAAAATGGAGGCCTCATTCTTGAGTACAACACCTCTTTGACAAGAGGCGAGCAGGAGTGTTCATCATCAGTGATGAGGGAGTACATCATCAGTGCTCCCTCTGGTATTGTGGCTGTTCCTCCCTATTAAATTCCATGTTCTTAGATTCCACCAGAAGTTCTAGCTTACTGGCATATTTTTGCGTCCTCACTATCATTCAGAATGCTTGCTGCCTCCCCAACTAAGGGCCATGTTTGCATCTGACAAGCATGCCTTCCACACGTTTATCTAAGTCATCAAGAAAAAAATATTAAATAATACAGGCTCAAGAATAGACTCCAATAGTTTGCCATCAGATCCTACCTTTCATAATGATAGTGGACGTGGCTCCAAATGGTTTTGAATTCACAAAACTGTATTCCTGTCTAGCTCACATCTTTCCATCCACTGCATGAGAATAGCCAAAGAGACTTTGTCAAAGAGAAAAGCCTAATTATTCACACAGGGGAAAGCAAATGGATGAAAATGCCTATTTTCTAGTCTGTGATGTATAGAAAGATGGACAACTCAGAGGTATGATCAATCAGTACAAATATTCTGGACCAATACTGTAAGATGGGCAATGAGATGAGCTCAGAAGAAAAAAAAAAGGGAGAATTGGCCAGATTTCCCTTGAGAAATTGCTTAGGTGCTTTTGATGACTCTAGTCTTTTCCCCCAAAACGAAGGCTCATCTTTTTAACATCCATATAGCATCAGGGAGGCTATAAGTCATAAAATGCCAGTCTCTGAAGCACTGAGGTTAAGGGTCAGCCAAAAAGCAAAGGAAGAAGGGAGGCTGAGCAGTGTGTAGCAGATTACCACTGGAGAAAATCATCAGAGAAATGTGTGACTAGAAAAGAAGAGGGACCAGTGATGTGGCAAGAGCAAAGGATACTAATGATTGGAAACCTGGGTGCCCACTGGTATCCACAAAATACCAAGGAACCTAGAGGATGCTCTCAAGCATGCTGAATGGGTCCCCTCATGGAAGATTTATGGGGAGACATGGACAAGGGCCACGGACAGGAAAACATAGATATCTTACAATCTTTACCAGTGGGAGGAGTATGCACATTGATGAAGTCACAGAGCTATTAAAGTATAATCACTAGTGGGCATGTAAGAGCTTCCATAATCTGGCTCCAACCTATTTTTCTAATCTTACAATACTCTCCTGCCTAGCCAAACTGGTGAATCTATTATGCCCTGTCCTCTTTAAGCCCCTCCTTTTCTTTAGGGCCCAGCTCAGGCGATACCTCTTCCAAGAAGATATGAACGTGAATCTCTCCTTCCTCAAATTTCTCCTATTTGTTTTGTCTGGATCTTTTCTTTGCATTCATCCCATTGTCCTCCACATCTCATCATTATTTCTGTATATGTCTCCCTCCTAATTAGATGGCAAATTTCTTTCAACAGGACCTGTGTCATAGGACCTCCATATCTCTAATATAGAACAGTCCTTTGCAGATAGTAGGCATTATATACCTTTCTAGAATTCAATTGAAAAGATAGTTCATCAGATGAAATTCCTCTCCTTTAGTGGAAGACTGTGGGTTCAGTAAGTCAGAAGAAAGGGCAGACATAATATATATTGACTTTAATAAAGCTCTGGATTTGGTACTGTATGACGCAGAGTTCTACCAGTTAGTAAACCTAAGCTAAGCCAGCCTAAACATGCTATGGCCCCCTAGGCAATAGGCAAATGACAAAGAATCTATTATCTCCCAAACCAACCCCCCCCCCCCCATACACACACACACTGGTGCTTTGGCTCATGGTGTTCCCGCCTCTCTGGTAAAAATGAACAAAGGATTGGAAAATGGGGAAAGGCAAAAGGGACTGAGATGGAGTCTAAAGAAGAGAGGATTGATGGATGACTAAACAACAGCCTTTAACTATGTAAAAGGCTAATACTAAATGATGGTGAGAAACTGTTCCCTGAGGATAGAACAAGAGGAAATGAGTCTCAGTGGTAGCAGAAGGGATTGAGCTTGGAACAGCTTTTTTTTCTTTTTCTTTTTCTTTTTAAAAGGCTGGTGAGACACCTGAATATATTATAAAAGAAAGAAATTTACTTATTTCCTTCTTCCCATCCCTCAATGAATACTAGCCCTTTTCTACTCTTGTGATTTCCAGGGCACTAAGACCTGACAGTAGCAACAACTGCTGGAGAGGAGAAAGGAAGAGTAACTGGAATCCCCCCCCCCATGTCTTTTCCCTTATAAACAGAGACGCTAACAGAAAGATAAATGACCACAGTACAGAAGAGCTATGGCTTTAATTCCTTATTGATCAATGGAGTAAAGCAAAAACAAAATCTCTTGCAAAAGAAGACATACTCATAAGATCATTGGTTTAGAGTAGAAAAGGACTCTAGAATTAGCCTTCAAGCCCAACCTTCCTATTTTACAGATAAGGAAACTGAATCACAAGGAGGTTAAATGACTTATTCAGGGTTACACAGCTGGTAAGTTTCTGAAGTGAGATTTGAACCTAGGCCTAGTCATCTATCTACTGCATCTTGTTCATCTAAGAAAGAGGAAAGAGAGATAGAAAAGAAAGAGAACATGATAGCTCACTATCTAGCCTCTATTTCCTAAATCAGGTTTTCATTTCCAATTGTCCTCCCATTCAACAAAAAGAAAATCCTCCTGGCTCCACACTGTATCAGAGCAATCTAAACATATATGTATTAGTGATACGTGTATATCCAAAGCTGTGTTAACATGGTCTAATTTCCTCCCAGCCCAGTTTCAACTCTCAGCTCCCTGAAAATCCCATCCCCAGGATCCCATCCCTAAATAATGTCCCAACTGGCAAAATCTCATCCTCCATGCCTAGAACTTAAAAGACTATCTCCAGGAATAACCTCCTAGTCTTCTCCTTAGAGACAAATGAAAAAGGTTAAAATGTGCATTTATTTGGGGGGGGGGGTAGAAATAGACAGTATCAGGAAAATCCAGTCACATGATCTATATCACACTAAACTAATATACCCAAATGAAGATGGTTGGCAAGTTGGGACAGGTAGAGCAAGAGGATTTCTCCCTCCCAAGTTTTTTTGTACTTTGCTTGATTTCTCTCTTGTATGGTTTCTAGGTCCAGCTCTTCCACTCACTTTACATATGATATGGACATATTAATAAATTCTAAGCCTCTGTTTCCTTATCTGTAAGAGGGAGGTAGAATTGTGGAGGGAAACCTCACTTCTCCCCACATCCTAAATTTTTCTACTTGTCTATAAATTCCATGAAGAAAGGTACTGCATCCTAGCTATTTTTTGTAGTCCAGTCTCCCCTCCATCACTGCGTTCTGTACTCAGAGTACAGTAGGCATTAATAAATATTAGATTGAATTGCTTTTCTCTCTTTCTCTTGATGATCTATCCATTTCCATGGCTTCAGTGATCATTTCTAGGCATATAACTCCCAAATCTATATACTTAACCACAGTGCCTTATTGGAACTCTCTGGTCAATTAGTCAACCAACAGCATTCATTAAGAGTCCACTTTGTACTAGGCACTATGCCACAGGCTGGGGATGTAAAGAAAGACAAAAGACAGTTCCTGCCCTCAAGAAGTTCACAATCTAATGGGAGAGACAACAACAACAACAAAAATAAATATATACAAACAATCTACATGCTGGGTAAAGAGGAAATAATTAACAGAAGGAAGACACTAGAATTCAGAGGGGTTAGGAAAGGCTTCCTCTACAAGGTGGGATTTTAGTTGGGATTAGAAGGTAGCCAGGGAAGCCAGGAGGGGGAGATGAGGAGAGGCAGCATTTGAAGTATGGAAGTCAGCCAGGAAAAATGTCTTGAGATAGAGGATAGTGTCTTGCTTGTAAAACAGCAAAGAGTATGGCAAGTAGGGGGTAAGACAGAAGAAGACTGGAAAGATAGGGTGGGGAAGGCTTTGAATGCCAGCAGATTTTGGATTTCATTCTGGAAGTGATAGGAGAGAGCCATTGGAGTTTACTGAGTAGAGGGGTAACATGGTTGGACTGGCCTTTAGTGGTAGATGATTGGAGGATGGACTGAAGTAAAAAGAGATTTGTGGCAAGCAGCTCAGGCAGACTAACCAGTTCATGTGTGAGTGATGAGGACATACAGGATGGCAGAAACATGGGGAATGAGGCAGAGGAAAGGGGAGACACATAGTCTAGAGATGCTAAAAAGGTAAAATTGATAGGCCCTAGTAAAAGTTTGGATATAGAGTGTGAGAGATAATGAGTCAAGGATGACAGGGAGGTTGTGAGCCTGGAGGATGAGTTTAAAGATATCTTTGGACATCCAGTTCCAGATGTCTAAAAGTCAGTAGGAGATGAAAGACTATTTGTCAGCTGAGAGATTAGGGTTGGATAAATAGATTTGAGAATCAGCAGTTTAAATATGATAATTAAATACATGGGAGTTGATGAGATCATCAGATGAAACAATAGAGAGAGAAGAGAAAAGGCCTCATGTCTCCCATTGCCTGTTAAATATTTCCAACAGGGGTGGTATGGGGTGCTCAGGGAGGAGTAGTATCTCTGGCATGGAGGGGCTTGTCATGCCCTCCTAGGGCAGCTCTCCAGCCACTGACCCTCACCTGACACCCAGCTCTCACTTGTGGCTCCTAGTAACTGCTAGCATGCAGCAGTGGCCACACCCCGGGCAACGGCTTCGACAGGCCGGCTAAACCTTCTGAGGGTAGCCATTGGGTCATCAACCCCTGGTGAACCAGGGCTTTGCTCACCCAGCATGTGAAGACTGCTTCGGCTGAACAGATGGAAGAAACCAATAAGAAGGTTCAACGGCTGAGATGGCGATGCAGCAAAGCACTGTGGAGTGCTTAGGGCGTGTTGGAGCACAAAGGACAACAAGGCCATCCAATGCAGCTGAGGAAGTCTCCAAGTGTAACGATTTTTGTGCCAATGGACCCAGGCTTCCAACTCCAAGAGAGTGGGACTGTCTTTGTGCAACAACTTTTCCACTTAAATCTCCATGCACAAGTGTCTTTGTGCACACTCATCTATACACCATAGATGAAAACACACAAAGACAATCGTCATCCTCGGTTACTGAGAGACTACTACTATTTCCAACAGGTCTGGGTACCAGAACTCCAACTCAATATTTCTAAAACAAAACTTATCATCTCCTATTTCCAACCTACTCCAATATAAACTACCAACACTCAACCTGTCCTATATCCTAACTTCCTTATTTCTGTTCATGATACCACCATTTCATGCTTTTAAGTTTGTACTAGATATTCTCTAAGGTTCCTTCTAGCCATAATTTTATGATAATATTAATAACTATTTGTGTACTGCTTTAAGGTTTATAAAACTTTTTTAATATTTTAACTCATATGATCTTCACAATGATTCTATGAAGTAGATGCTAATGTTATCCCACTTTATAGATAAGGAAACTAAGGCTGAATGATGTTAAGTGATTTGTCCATGATCATGTAATCTAATTCTAAGTATCTGAGGCAGGTTTTAAACTCAGGTCTAAGTGCCAGGCAAACATTTATTCACTTTACCGTATACCTAACTGCCTCTGATACTATGATCTCTCAACTAAGTCAAGAGAAATCTATAGGGAGACTGTGAGACAGACTTGAAAGAAAATAGTGTATTTGTGTCATATGTGTATGTATATGAGAGAGAGAGAGACAGAGAGAGAGAAAAGGAATAAGGGAGGGCAGAAAGGAGTGAAGGAGGGAGACAGGTCTTTATATTCTCAAATGGTACTTGTACCAACAGGAAAAGACTGAGTCATTCTTGCTTGAGACTACTGCTAAAGAGAAGGGTGTTTATCTAAACTACAATTCTGGCATATATCCAAAGAGTTTTCTTTTACCTGCATTTATTTGAGGAGCAGTTTGAAATATCTATAGGACCCTACTAATGGCATGAAAAAACAGCTCCAACTCAAACAGATGTCATAAGATTTTAAAATTGTCCTAGTTAAAAAAAATAAACTCAGCAAGACCCCTGTTCTTTCATTCTTTTCAGTTTGCTTGTCCTTACACGGCTGTTAAATAGAAGAACTCCGTCAAACTTTTAATATGTGTAGCAATTCTGAATTACAAACCAGCTGGTGACTCTCTCTTCATGATATCAAATGAAAAAGATTCATTTTCTAAAATGTTCAAGTTTCAAAAAAAAAAATCTAATTGAAGTCTAATTACAGATTGCTGAGGAATTGGGGCTTCCTCTTTATAGCCTCCATCTTGCTGAGTTCTCTTTCCTAGGCTTATCTCATCCATGATCAGTTTGGGATTGTTCTTCCAATATGCTGGTTAATGACTACTCAATCTAAATTTAAATGTCCCAAAATCACAGCATTTCCTTGGAGAGACTACCACATCCAATTAGCAATAAAATTGGACTTTTCTGCCTGTGCTCTCCCACTTTGAATTTTTTCCCATCATTCCTAGAAAAATCTGCCTATAATGTGTACAATAATACCTCCTCCTTCCATGATATTTACATATGTGGACTCTGAGGACCTTCGGTCTCATTCTTACCTGGTTATTATTGCTACTTAAAATAATTTAGCCTTGGGGGCAGCTGGGTAGCTCAGTGTGTTGAGAGCTAGGCCTAGAGATGGGATGTCCTAGGTTCAAATCTGGCCTCGGACACTTCCCAGTTGTGTGACCCTGGGCAAGTCACTTGACCCCCATTGCCTAGCCCTTACCACTCTTCTGCCTTGGAGCCAATACACAGTATTGACTCCAAGACGGAAGGTAAGGGTTTAAAAAAAAATAATTTAACCTTGATTAGTAGTAACCAGGCAAGTTTGGCATAAACAAAGTTAGACCAACATCTTACACCATATTTTACAATAAATTCAAAGTGGATATGTGAGTTTAATATTAAATATTATCTCATAAAAAATTAGAAAATAATATAGTCTCCTTGGTGAACCTTTAGTTTGAGTGCCCAGAAGGCAAATTCAAAGTGTTGGTGAGCCCCACCCCAATTACCAACAGAGAGAATTGAGGAAGAAAGTATTTGCTTTGGGGGCTGGATAGAGGGTTGGGGCATGTAAACCTCAAAATTTCTTAGACTTATAAATGTTGGAAATTTCACCATTGGGAAATTTCATACTTGAAAAATTTCCTATTGATAGTGGGTCTTGGCTATTGGAATGTGAACCACTTTGGCATGAGAGTTTCCCCCTCCTCCCTTCTTAAGATTACTTTAGGACAGAAACCTTTTGCTGAACAATGGAAAGGACTTTGACCTATGCTTAAGCATAGAACAGGAATTTCTTTGAGTCATGATTGATTTTAGAATTAATACAATGGAGATACTTGGAATCAATCTCCACCCTACTCAGTCCTAACAGGATTGAGGAAGGGCTGTAGCATAGATCAAAATTTAATTATTCCAATCTCTACCCTACTCAGGTTAACAGGATTTAGGAAGGGCTGTAGCAAAGGATCAAAGATTTAATTATTTGAAAATATGACCTTCAACAGACATGTGCAAAGCCAGAGACCTCTGGGCGGTCCTGGGTTAAGCTAGAGCCTCCATTGGCACAGGGAAATGGATGGACAGTGATTGGTAGATGTGAGAACTGAGGGGAGGCAACTTGGATGGTTTCCTTAAAGAGAGAGGGGTCTGAAGACTCAGGGTGGTGTTTTTAGGAGTTTGTCGGAGTGGTAGTGGTATGCTCTGAGAAGCTTGCTCTGAAGGAAGCTGAAGGTGGGGGCTCTGAGACTGTTTCTCCATTTTGGTCACGTGAGTAATAGGGACTGATCTCCTTTCTTTGCCCTAGCTATCTAAGGGCTTGGGCCTTTTGGCCCAGCCTAAACAAAAGAGGTATTTAAGCCCTATTCCCTTCTCTCCCCTTTCTCTCTACCTCTATCTCTCTATCTCTAATTCCTTTCTTCCTCCTGTTTGTAATTAAAACTCCATAAAAGGTTGATGGCTGACTTGAGTTTTCATTTAGGAATTACATAGCTGAATTCCTTGGCGACCTTAAATTAATATATATCAGTCTTTTAAAAAGTGATTTCCTTGTCACAGGCATGCAAAAAATGTCTTTGGGCCCTAGGAAGAGGGGGAACTGAGCAGCTCCCTGAGTGTCAGCTTAGTACTTGTGCCATATCTTTGCCAACACTGGAATATACCTTTCATAGCTATAGGCAGGATCTTATTGACTAAGGAACAGAGGTTTTTTTTTTTTATTATTTCTTTATTACACAAAACCGAACACATGTAACCTTTATTACATGAAATTACACAAACAAAATGAATGCATCTAGGATAAAAAGGGAAGTGGCCAAATGGGGAAAAAATCTTTGTATCAAATTTCTTGGAGAAGGTTTAGGTATCCAAAATATAAACACATCTAAAAGAATTATAGAAGACCAAAAGCCACTCTTCAATAGATAATCAAAGGATATTGTAAGGGTGGGGGAAGGGGTTATTTTTTAAAGGGTTGGACTGGATTATTTAAGAGTGTGGTCACCAGGAATTTAATTTATTCCAAAGAGATTTATTTACAATTTATTTACAAAATGTAGAAAGGGTGAAGTAAGAAAATCAGAGAGAGGATAGGGTAAGATATCTAGCTTAAGCACTAAGTAATTTACTCCTGGCCCCAGGCTGGGAGAGTTAGTCCTTAGACCTCAGCAAAACCAAGGCCCTGGGGAAGTCTTTTCTGAAAAATTCAGCAGTTAAGAGTCAGCTTTTTCACTCACCACATGTCAATTCAAAGGAAGAGATTTTAGAACAGCCTCACCAGGAAACAGGGTCCAGTCAGCACATTCTTCACCAGCCTCCACTTCAAAGAATGAAGAACTGCCAGTAGAACTCCATTCAGGAAGTTGTAACTCCCTTTTAAAGACACTTTCTCTTGTGTCACTTCCTGTGCCTTCCCCTAATTCTACGTCTACCAATCACAATTGAAGTCCTGCTTTAGGAATGCCCGGAGGCAGTAAGTCAATTCTGATTTGTCACCCACTATCTTACACGTGGGTCACAGACCTCCCACTTAATGATTAAGTGGGATGTTTACACTTTTGGTGATTAGATATAAAAATGGGCGGATCTCCATACTCAACTTTTAAGTAGGGTGTTTACACTTTTGGTGATTAAAATCTAAAAATAGGCAGGGGTTACAATTTAATCTTCATAATCAGGGGAGAGTTAATTAATTTCATTTTCACAATCAGGGGAGAGTTAAATTTAATCTTCACAATCTCCCCTCCAAATAGTAGCAAAGAAGAAGTAACTCTGTGACTATAAAATATACACATTTTTAACATTTTTGTTTTTCCTTCCTACATGTGCCATACAGTATTTGATTTTTTTTCTCTCCTTTCTGTATTTGAAGCACATGTCAACAGTATTGAGAAGATTTTTCTTTAATTTTTTTTATTTTGCAGCAATATAAGTTTAAAATATATTTGTTCTAATATTAATGCATATCCAAAAAGCTTTAAATTATAAAAATGATGCCACTGATTGTTTAAAAAATTATGAGACTTTGCTTAATGATTTTGTCTGATTCCAGGAGAAGGGAATACAAAAAGAGCCATTGCACAGTGCCAAAGCATAAAGCTAAACTGCATAGTGCCAGTCAAGTACAAGGTCAAAGAGATCAACCAATCCCAATGGGAATGATGACATTTTGAGCCAAGACAAGAGGACTTGAATTTGTTTGGGGTTTGAGGTTGCAGCTGTTTTGACATATGTCAAAGGCAGGCCTTCCTTATCCCACATTCTACCAAGCATCTCAAATTTGGCTCCTATAATCTAGTCCCTATTCTGTCTTTCACAGTGTGGCAATCTTTCTATAGTCCTAGCTACCAACTGGGTAAGCACATAATTGCTTAAATCACTTTAATTGGGCCCTGATTCAGTTATAATTTCAGTAATAATTTCATTCTTTGAAAGGTTAAAGAACTTAATATGAATAATACAGAAATATGTTTTATATGACTGCACAGAACCTATATCAAATTGTTTGCCTTCTCAATGTGGGGTGGGGGGAAAAGGGGAGAGGAAGGGAGAGAATATGAAACTCAAAATTTTACAAAATAAATGTTAAAAAATATTTTTAGGGGCAGCTATGTGGTTCAGTGAATGGAAAACCAGGCCTGGAAATGGGAGATCCTGGGTTCAAATTCGGCCACAGAAACTACTAGCTGTGTGAACCAGAGAAAGTTACTTAACCCCAACTGCTCAGCCCTTATTGCTCTTCTGCATTGGAACCAATACACAGCATTGATATTAAGACAGAAGATAAGCAGGTTGTTGCTTTTTAAAAACAATTTAACATGTAATCAGGAAATTTTTTTTTCCTATTTTATAATTTATTCATTTAGAATATTTTTCCATGGTTACATGATTCATGTTCTTTCCCACCCCCCTCTTCCCTTCCCTATTGTCCTGGAACTGACAAGCAATTTCACTGGGTAATATATTTATCATTGTTCAAAACCTATTTGCATATTATTCATATTTGCAATAGTGATCTTTTAACCTCAAAACCCTAATCATACCCACATTGAACCACGTGATTGATCATATGTTTTTCTTCTGCATTTCTATTCCCACAGTTCTTTCTCTGGATGTGGACAGCATTCTTTCTCCTAACTTCCTCTGGACTGTCCTGAATCATTATACTGCTACATGTAGAAAAGTCTGTTACATTTGATTGTGCCACAGTGTATCAGTCTCTGTGTACAATGTTCTCCTGGTTCTGCTCCTCTCACTCTGCATCAATTCCTGGAGGTCGTTCCAGTTCACATGGAATTCCTCCAATTCATCATTCCTTTCAGCACAATAGTATTCCATCCCATCAGACACCATAATTTGTTCAGGCATTCCCCAATCGATGGACACCCCCTCATTTTCCAGTTTTTTTCCCACCACAAAGAGCACAGCTATAAATATTTTTGTACAAGTCTTTTTCCTTATTATCTTTTTGGGGTACAAACCCAGCAGTGATATAGCTAGATCAAAGGGCAAGCAATCTTTAAAAGCCCTTTGGGCATAGTTCCAAATTGCCAGCCAGAATGGTTGAATCAATTCACAACTCCACCAGCAATGTATTAGTGTTCCAATTTTGCTACATCCCCTCCAACATTTATCACTTTCCTTTGCTGCCATATTGGCCAATCTGCTAGGTGGAAGATGGTATCTCAGAGTTGTTTTTATTTGCATTTCTATAACTGGGAGGAATTTAGAACACTTTTTCATATGATTATTGATAGTTTTGATTTCTTCATCTAAGAACTGCCAATTCATATCCCTTGACCATTTGTCGATTGGGGAATGGCTTGATTTTTTATAAATTTGACTTAGTTCCTTAAATATTTGAGAAATAAAGTCTTTGTCAGAAAGTTTTGTTATCAAAATTTTTGCCCAGTTTGTTGCTTTCCTTTTAATTTGTTGAAAAAAAAATTTTGAAAGAAAAATGTTCTAAATCACTATTACAGAATTGCAAATTAAAGCAACTTTGAAGTCCCGAAAGGTGAAAGAACAAGGTTCAGCAACTTCTCTTCTGGATCTGATTCTTGTTAGCAGGGATGAATAGTTGCTGGGGTAGAAATGATGGGGATATTGGGATATTGGGGTGTTTATTCCTCCCTAGAATTTTTGATAAAGGCAAAGAAATTTAGCCATAACCTGGCATGCACCCTAAATTTTGGGAAAGAAAATTTCAAAGTGTTCAGAATTTAATGCATTAAAATGCTACCAGGCAAGTCAACCCAGGAAGGATGGGAGATGCTGATGAATGAAATTCTGAAAACACAGAAAAATAATTCCAGTCAAGAGGAAAAATGGAAGTTGAAGAGATTGATATGGATGCATATGGGAACTCACCCATTACTTTGGATTTTAAAAGGATATATTCAGATGTGGCTAGGTAAAATAATAATACCGTATTGTTTTATAAAACAGTATCAAAAAATGCTAAAAAGAATGAGTGTAGACTGGTGAGGGAAGTTAAGAGTCAACAAAAAACTATTGGAAAATGGGTTATCAAAGATAGGCTACGACCTTTAGTTGGGATGATAATAACTGACAACAGAGAGAAAACAGAACTAACAATTCAAATTTCTGTTTCTTCTGCCAAAGAGAATGACCTTTGCACTGGAGATATTGCAGAACCAAAAAAATATGATCAAGGACTTGAAGCCCAAGATAAGTAAGTAAGGAATAAGAGATCCCCTAAGTATTCTTGAGGAGTTCAAATCATCAGGGTCAGAGGAAGTACATTCTTAAGACCTGAAAAAACTTGCAGATAGAATGGCTGAATCCTTGTCAGTATAGGATGGACTAGCTGGCCACCACTGAGGTCTCTAACATACTAACTGTGTGATTGTGTAGCAGTCACAGCCTCTTGGATCCTCTACGATGACGACAACGACGACGACGATGACTACTACAATAGTACCTACACTGCAGGGTTATTGTGAAGATCAAATGAGCTAATGCATGGAAAGAACTCTTCAGACCTTAAATGCCATATAAAATATCAGCTATCATTATTATACCCATATGACATTTATATATTAAACACTAATTATAATAATAGCCAGCATTTATACAGAGTTTTAAGATTTGCAAAGCACTTTACAATTATCCCATTTGATTCTCACAACAACCCTGAGAAGCAGGTTTTATTATTATCCCCATTTTGAAGATGAGGAAACTGAGGGAGATCAGTTAGATGACTTGCCTAGTGTTCCACAGCTAGTAAGTACCTAAAGTGGGATTTGAACTTGGAACTTCCAGATTCCAAGTCCTGTGGTCTATTTACTGTGCCACCTCTATGTAAATGTCAGTTACCATTATTACTACCCAAGTACAAGTGGCAGTTATGGCTGAGAAGATGGAGGGTTGGCCTTGGAGTTAGGAAAAGCTAGGCTCATTTTCTGCCTCTGACATGTACTTTGTGACCATGGGTAAGTCAGTTACTCTCTCACTTAAAAGAGACAGTATGATACAATGGGAAGAACACTGGATTTGGAGTTAGAGGACCCATGTTCAAATCACTCTCTGATGCTTATTGTCTGTATCAGATCTTGGACACTGTTACTTAATCCCCTGGACTCAGTTTCCTCATTTGTAAAATGAGATGATGGACTAGATAACTAGATTTGTAAGGTCTCTTTCAACTCTAAACCTATGATCCCAGTGTTCCAGGCAACGTTTTAAGACTATAAATTTAAAATGATCCATTGACAAGCATCATTGGAGGGAAAGTCCAAAATCAGAATCCCTACACAGAAAAAATTACTGATCCCAAACAAAACAAAACAAATACACACACACACACACACACACACACACACACTCTCCATCTCCATCTCTCTCTCTCTCTCTCTCTCTCTCTCTCTCTCTCTCTCTCTCTCTCTCTCTCTCACACACACACACACACACACACACACAGAGAATATACCTATGAGTTCAAGGCAAAATGTCTAAGGCACATTTTAGGGAAATGGCTGATTTACTTCTCCTATCCCATGACATCTCTTCCCTCCTCATCCATAGCTGGATGACCAGAACACAGTGATTTGGCAGTGTCTGTGTGTAGAACACTTCTAATATGCCTTCCTTCTGACTGTAACTGGGGAGATGAACTCAGGGAGTGATTCAGTGTACAGAAGATTGAAATAAGGAATAAGTGGAAATATCAGCAGGAAAGCTATATCCTTCGAGCGTGTTTAGTGTCCTGGAAAGGAAACCTCTTCTTCTGTTTCTTTATCTTTTCTCCAATACCCTAAGCTATTCTTCCATGATTCTCGCCTTTAGCTCTCAGTCTTCAGCTCACATTCCTTTCTTCATCACAGGTATACCTCTGAGCTATGAGGAAACATTAGTGGTCAACCCATACCTCATTTGGCATCAGATAACCTGGCTTCTACATAAAGGGGTACAAAGGATACAAGTCCCAAAGAAGCAAATTTAAGAGACTTCCTAACAGTTAGGGCTGCCCAAAAGGAGAGTGGACTACCCAGAAAGTTATGTTCTCCTTCCCTGGAGGTCTTCAAGGAGAAGCTGAATGACAAAACATTGAATATGCTATCATGGGGATTCTTTCACATATGGTTGGATGAGGTCTCCATTCTAGATGGCGATTCTATGGCTCAGTTCCCATCTCTGCTGCTTACTACCTTGTGTGAGTTTGGACAAATGATTTAACCTCTCTGGGTTCCACATCTGCTAAATGAGGAAGTTGGACCAAATGTCTTCCAAAGCCCCTTTTGGCTCTAAAGCTTTATGATCAAGAATTCTTTCTATGATATGGATGGCATGCAAGGAATCCTCCAAGAAGGGGAAAGCCACCATCTCTCTAGGTAGCCCATTCCCCTTTTGGATAATTCCAATTGTTGGGAAGTTTTTCTTCACATTGAACCTATATATGCCTCTCTGCAACTTTTGCCCATAGTTTCTCTGGTGTCTGTGATCCCCACCTTGCTGTGGGAGAGTCCTGAATATGGGGTCTGTCTATCTGTCTACCTACCTACCTACCTTTCTTTCTATCTTCTCTACATGTTCCCCAACTCTCCTTCACTGAACATATAACTTGACCTTTTTGCCTACTGGCTTCTACATTCTTCTCCCCTCCATCACCACTTCTTTATTTTCATCCATTTTCATTTTATACTCTTTTCACCAGCTTATTTCCTTTTTGGGGCATTTTGTCCCCCAGAGTCAAACAGAACAAAGCTAACCACTCTGCCATTTGACAGTCCTTCAGATATTTGAATATTGCTGTCAGAAAGGTTACCATGTAACGGAAAGAATGCTGCATTTGGATAAGACCTGAGCTTAAATTCCAATTCCATTTCTTGCAATCTTTGTGTGACTCTGAATGAATGAAATACATTGGGCTTCCATCTGAGTAAGGCTGATGGTATACTCTAGAGCAGGTACTCGGGCTTTTGGTATGACTTGGCTTGGTCAGAAGTAGCCAGTGAGAAGGGGGTCACAGGCCAGCATGCTTGCACAAGATTTAATGTTTACTAAAATACTGGCTCCCTTATGCCCTAGCCTCCTTTCCAAAACACTGGCACCTGTGCATATTCATATATACGCACCATACACTTGATGCTGGAATCTGACAGAACGAACACAGACCTACTGTCAGAGACCTGGTACTCTGAGAGGGCTCAGGATGTGGTGGCTGGAAGTTCATGAAAAAGAAACAGCCCCAAAGCAGATCAGTAAGCCACTGATCCTTTGGGTTTTCATGGCCAGAATGACCCAGACATGGCCTCTGAAGGCTGGGGCTTCACAAGACCTTGGCCACAGGCCTCACATCTCACCACAATGCTGATTGTTTTGGTCATTTCACAGTAGGAGATCCAGAAATGGAACCCTCCTGACCCTAATGACTCTGCTCTTTCTAAATATTGAGCTACAAGCACTTACCTAACTGATCAGTGCACAGAATTGAATTGCTCCTCCACAAAAAAAAAAATGAGTCATTGGTGCAAATAATCAAGAGCGCTCACCTCTCTTAATAAAGCCCACACACCAGGAGCCCAGCCAAAGGAACAAATTGACTCATCTCCCCCAGTATTGTCAGCTCTTCCTCCAGAATCTCGCACTTACCTTTCACACCCCCCACATTACACACCTACAGTGCCACATTTTACAAATAGACACCAACTTGCAAACAATTCTTCTCACTTATCTCCCACTACCCAAGGCGAAAGGATTTCTCTGCTCTCGATATCCTGAGAATCACAACAAGCAAGGCACTACTCTGATGTCACTCAGTTGCTGTGGTCTCCTTAGGAGGCCCAGTCTTGTTCCTACCTATGGGACAGTTATTCCTCCCAACTCTGGGCTATGCCTCATGGAGAGCGAGATCAGCTGACTCCATATGCTGATTGAGCCTCCCTTGTAAAAGACCCCTCCAAAGAAAGGCTAAAGTCTTCTAGAGTCCCAGTGGTGCCTGAGCTCCTATAAGCAGGCTCCCTCAGAGGCAGAAAAGGTGACTGCCTGCCTGCCTGCCTGCCTGCCTGCCTAGAGAGAGAGTGCTAGAGTAGCTCATTCTGCTTCCCCAGGCTCAGATGGAGTGCTTGGGCCATGTGGTAGAAAGAAAAGATGCTATAATTAATTGAAATGCAAGCCCAGCTCCATTCAATTCATGCCCCCTAGTCTTGGGGCTTACCACAGGCCATTACTCTAAGAAACAAGTAACTGCTGCTATTCCATAGCTTCCTGGGAATTACCACCCAATGCCCAAGCTGACCTGAAGGCTATTTCCCATCCACTCATTCCCCCAAACTACCATGACTCCTTAGCAACCATCCAACTTGATCCTCTAGCCCAAGTAGAGTTTGCTTGGGTTTGGGAAGGAATGCATTATTCTGAATCTCCAGAGACAAGTCCTGATGTGCATAAGAAACTCTTGGTAGAGATGAGCTCCCCTTGGGGTGGACAAAACCCTCCTCTGAGGATCTGTGCTATCATTGATGGAAAAGAAGTGGAATAGATGGGGTGAGCCAGGACTCACCCACAATAAGGTGAGAACCATGAACCCCCTAGCCAGGACTTATCCACTAGAAGCAGAGCTAGTAATTATGGAAATGCAAACAAGAAGGAAAAGAAAACAAGCTGGCAAAGAGTATTAAAGGAATAAGAATGAAAATAAAGAAGTGGTGTTGAAGGAGAGAAGAATGTAGAAGTCAGTGGGCCAAAAAAAGAAGGTCAATTTACATGTTCAGTAGAGGAGAAATGAGGAACATGTAGAGAAGATAGAGAGAAAGATAGATAGATAAGAGACAGAAAGAGATAGATTGATAGAGATGTAGATGAGAGACAGACAGATATACAGACAGGTAGGTAGGTAGGTAGGTGATTTCTAGATAGATAGACAGACAGACAAACAGATATAATCAGTGTGAGGCAGTGTGGCAGAATGGATCAATAGATGGCTTTAAAGCCTGGGATTAAGTCTTAGCTCTGACATCAGTCGTGTGACTATGGGTGAGTCTCTCAATACTCTAGGTAACTCTCAAGGTTCCAGAGAAGGTGTCAACAAACATTGACATAGGGAATTTCCTTACTTTCTTCTTCCCTATGTCAATGAAATCCCAGGTCTGGTCCTAGTCCTTATCTTTATCTATTGAGAGGAAGGTGGTCAAGAAGACCAGTTAGGTAGCCCTTCTCAATGAATCTCATGACTTGGTGGGCATTTCCAACCGAATTTTGTTCATAGATTAGAGCTAGAAAGGATCTTAGGGATCATCCAATTCAACTCTTCCATTTTTTCAGATGAGAAGACCAAGATCGGGGAGGAACTGAAATTACTTAGTCACAGTCACATAGACAATAACAAAGTGGCAGAGATAGGATTCAAATCTGGTTCCTCTAACTCCAAGCCCAGGGCTTTTCCAATTTCCAACACAGCCTCCTCCTACTGGGTAGAGTTTCTGGACAGACAAACAAGCTTGCTGGATTGATATATTAATAAGAAAATTAAGTAATGGTTACCTCTGTAAGATGAGGGTTAGGGTTGAATCCACACTGGTTGCAAACCTTGTTGTGACACTGTGTACAGGTGTTGAAGTTTGGCTGGTTGGGAGAAGAGGTGAGATCTGTTGTCTTGCATATAGGACAGAGGGTGCTGCTTGGGAGGGGTGCAATTTGGGGTACTGAATAAGGGGATGTTGGAGTGCTGCCTCGATCTGGCGACACTGAGGGAGATCGGCCTGATCTCTGCATCCTGCTGTCCACCTGGAGTGTCCGATGGGGGCCATCCACCTGCGGGCCAGCCTGTCCATGAGTCCTCATCTCTCGGCGGCGGCCTTCATGGCTATGAGCACTGGCCTGCTTTAGGGTGGGGGAAGTGGCTCTCTGACTGTCCAGGTGGTCCTTAGGATCTAATCTTCTCGACATACTGTAAGAACACAGAAAACAAGCGTGGTTCAGAGATGCAACTTAGAAAGGCAATTTGAAGCTCTTTCTAGCTCAGGATACATACTTAACATGGGAGCTAGACTAGTGAAGTCTGTTTTCTTATTGCTGTAGCATTTTCCACAATAATGTAACCCCTCTCCCTCTACAGGGAAATAATAATAGGCTGCAAAGTCGACCTAATTTTTATTTATATAACACATTGAGCAAAATTCACTCCAGGACTAATGTACCATGTAGGAACATTCAAAGATGCTTTTAAGTGGCCTCCTCATTTGTTAAGCATTGAGTACCTCGAGGAGGAATAGCACTACAGGGAACTCCTTTAGGAAAGACCAAGAATGAACACAGAGGAATGACCATCACCTTTCATCCATCCATAGACAGGGCTCTGGATCTCCAAATGAAAGTGCTTAGAGGGCAAATCTTTTCATAGCCAACTCCAAAGGATTGTCCATGTTCTTTTGGTTATATTAGAATTGGGTTGTACCAACTATCATTTGAAATAAGTGGTCCTTCAACTTCTGGAGGAAAATGGTTTTCTTATATAATATAAATTTAAAAAAACCTGGTATAGGAAATGGAAAGCCAGCCTCAGAGCCAAGAATGCCTGGGTTCAAATGCTGCTTATACTTCTTGTGAGTTTAGGAAAATTACTTAACTTCTTCAGACAACTCTCTAAGACTTTAAATTATGGGGAAAGTGTTGGTTTGTATTGATAGAGTGAGTTTCTTCACCAGGAGGTTCCAGTACCCATGGAATCACAGAAATCTTGACTATAATGGGATGTGGGGTTCTGTGTGCCTGTCATCTGAGGACCAGCTTAGTTCAGAGAGAATCATCATCAAAAAGTTGGCCAAAGTTGATTTTGGGTTTGCATCTCCAATAAAAAAGTTCACATCAATATAGTTTACCAAACATTTCCCTCCCAACAATTTTGTGGCGTAGGTATCCCATAAGGACTCCAGATGACTTGGATTCTCATAAGTGTGAATTAAATCACTCTGGTTCAGATCAGTCATTGGTAGCTCCAAGAATTTAGAGTCAGGAGAGACCTCAGAGATCATTTGGTCCAAGCCTCTCATTTCACAGGAGACAAAACTAAGAAATGAAGTAGCTTACCCAAAGTTATATTGTCTTCCCTTGTTTGATTATCTTCTGCTTGAGAGCAAGAATTGTCTTTCTTTTTCTTATTTGTATTCTTAGCACTTAATACTGTACCTAGCACATAGTATAAGATTAATAAATGTCTATTATAGTATATTGTAACCTATAAGAAAAATGATCAAAAAGACAGAAAACCTAAAATATGATGGGGCCTAAGATTCTGAAGTTTTCATCTAAGGGGATTAAGTATTTATCAAGAAGTCCGTAATACCCCTCAACCAAACCAGTGCCCATGTGTAGCAGGCCCACATAGCTAAATCTTTTCCTCTGAAAAGCAACCAAAACCCAACCATTTTCAAGGGAAAAGAAGAGTGATAAGTGAATACAGAGATAAGAGGACATAAAGTTGAAAGGACCCTCAAAGATCATGATTTTCAATAACTCCCTCCTTTTGAGAAAGGGAGAAAAGATGAGATAAGGGAAATAAGAGATGGAAGAAGAAAATCTAAAGAAAAAGAGATAAAGATGGAAGGAAGAGAAAATCTATGAGAAAGAGATAGAGGTGGAAAGAGAAAATCTATGAGAAAAGTAGTAGATGAAAGATAAAGGGATAATAAAGTTATAAGACATTTGCTTTTTAAATTCTTTGTTGGAAAGTATGGGCACAGTTACCATTGGGCCAGTGAGATAGACCCAGTATTTCTCATTTCTTCAATCTCTCTGTCACCTTAAGGAACCTAGCAGCACCCTATCCCTAAGTCAATCTGGAAGACAGTATAAATAAATGAAAAGAGATGCATATGGAAAAAACAATGGAGATGGCTCAGAAGGCAATGGTTTTGGAGTTGTCAAGGATTCTCCAGGACAGGGGCCTGGGAGTCATTGTAGATTGCTTCCTTGAGGTAGTCCAAAGAGCTGCCATGGTAAAAAAAAAAGCCAATAGGATAATGGATATCATCAAGAAGGGCTTTGAAAACCAAGCAGAAAATATTTTTCTGGCCTCATACCCAACAATGGGCCACAGGCACCTAGCACACTGTGACCAAATCTGGCAGACCAATCTCAGCTACACCCACCATCTCAAGTGAAAGCATCCTCTCTGTCTACAAATTTCTCAAAATGATTTGCCTTGACTATCTTCTGCTCCTATTAATATTTGATCTTGTATTATATTTAATTATGTCCATCTTGAACAAAGTCTTACTGGATTGATTATAAGCTTCCTGATGGAAAGAATTATTGTTTTTTTCTTTGTATCCCAAGAGCAAATCACAGAGTCTTAAACATAAAAGGTATTTAATAAATACTACTGAATTTTAAATTGAACTCTAGAATTAGAGATAGTTCAGGGAAAGACAATAACAATAACTAAAAGATGCTGAGAAATAGGGAGCTGAAGAGGAGAAAGATGAATAGCCATGCTGTCTGAGCATGACTTTGAGAACAAACCAGTTCAAAGTATCCATTTGTGATTGAAAGGATTCTTAGAGATTATCTATCTATTCCAACTCCCTCATTTTATTTTTATTATTTTCTAAAATAAGTATTATTGATGCCTTTTGTTTTTACATCACAGTAATTTCTGGAAATACTTATCTTCTCTTCCGCCTCATTGAACCCCTCCCCCCCCACACACACATTCTTTTTTTAGAATTTATACTAAGTATTCACATAGCTAGGAAGTGTCTGAGGCCAAATTTGAACCCAGGGCCTCCCAGATCTAAGCCACTGAGCTAGCTAGTGGCCCCTATTGAGACACTTACTACAATGCTGAATCTGACAATATGTAAAGCATTCTGCCTTCTGCCAAAAGGAGCAAGGCAGATTTCACTAACCTTTCTCAGGATGATTGCTGATTTTTCAGTTATTAGTGGTTTGCTTCCTTTTAGTGATGTTTTCATTTACAACTGTGGTCATCTTTATGTATACTGTTCTTTTAGTTCTACTTATTTCATTCTGTATTATTTCATATACAGTTTCCCATATTTCTTTGCATTTTTCCTACTTGTCATTTCTTAGTGTAGAAAAAATATTCCATCATATTACTGTATCTTATTTTGTTCAGTCATTCTCCAAATGAAACTGCTCACTCATTTTGCAGAGAAGGAAACTGAGGTCCAGAGAAATAAAGGGACTCACAAAAGACTACAAGGATACAGAATAAAAGTGTATAAAATCACAGGGAAGTATTTCCTGTCCTCCGTGCCTGGAATGCTCTACCTACTCATCTCTGTTTCCTGGCTTTCCTGCTTCCTTCAAGGCCCAACTAAGAACTCCCCTTCTATAGCAAGTCTTTCCTACTCCCTCTTATTTCTAGTACCTTCCCTCTATTCATTTTATTTCTTATTTATCTTATACATAGCTTGTTTGTACATATTTGTTTGCTTCTTGTCTCCCCTATTTGATTATGAGCTCCTTGAGAGTAAGATATATCTTTTGCTTTTTATTTTTAATTCCCAGCACCTGGTATAGTGCCTGGCACATAGTTGGTATCTAATAAAGGTTTATTGATAGGTAGATGGGGTGAACCTTGGATTTAAAAAAAAATAAAGGAAAGAGGTTCCTTAGTTTTAAAACAGTAAATTTATGTATATAAAAGGGCAGTGCTACCTTCAAATGATGAAAACTGGTTTCCAGAACTTTGTACAGGCTAAAAACAGAAATGCTGTGGCCTCCAAAAAGGCTTTAAGAAATGTACAAATGCCCTTTCCATAATGGAATACTTAAAGGAATTGAATATATTGTGGGGACATCCCTAAGCTTGTCAAGACACCCAGTGCTCTAGCACTCCAGGAATGAACATGAGGACCTAAGAGAATTTAGCTCAGGAAATATTTCAGTTTTTGGTAAAGTAAATGCTTTTGAAAAATAAAGCTTTTATAAACGAAAACATCACTCTACCTTTCCCACTATCTAGGAAGCTACATTTGGACCTACATTTGGACAAGACTCTGCTTTCTTAAAGGATTCTAAATAAGGCATTCCATGTTTCCCCATCTAGCAGTCAGTTCCTCCTACAATCTCCAACCATTTCAACATCCCTGTAGGTTTTTGCGTTCTTCACAGTTACAAGGAAATGCCAGTGGGCCTTGACATTCAAGGATTTCTGCAGCTTCTAAAATGGAATCTAGCCTGGCCTGCACCTCTTATCTCTGAATAAACCAGACTCAGAATAAGAACCAACTGTGATTTCTCCTGAAGTCCTCCATAGATTCACCCTGATCTTTAAATCCTGGGCTCTCAAAGGGTAGGCCAGCAGAGGGCAAGTACTACCAAGATGGAAAATTAAGGGTGGGTAAAGCAATGGACGCTCTTTGTGTCAATTAAGAGCCATTGTAACTATGTTCAGAGAGACTGATTCCTGACCTATTTGGTCATAAGGTCATGGATCACTTTAGACAAAGCAACTCAAAAGGAATATGAATTAAGTTTTCAAGGGGTTGCAATCTGTACCAATGGAAGAAGGGCCACAAAGAGTCATATATGACTGAAAAATGACTCAGTGGCACAAGTATTCTGAAATCTCTTCCTTGGAGCAGTGTCTAAGGGTCTCCCTCGGCCCCCTCAGACTTTGTCTGAAAAGATTCATTTCAGTGTTCATTTTGTACTGCTGGCCCCAGGTGGCAAAACTGCTGTTTACAACTCTGGATAGTACAAATATTACCACCATTTATAGTTGAGGAAAGTATAATAGCCAATGGAAGGAAGGTGAGACTCCTCAACTCTGCTCTGTTTTCTCTTCACTCCAATACAGATCAAAGACAGTTTTGTTTTGTTTTCTCCTAAACTAGAGGTTTAAGAACAAGGGATTTGAATGTCTAGAAGACCCTCTTTAAACTGAGATCCCAAAGAAATAGAGTAGGATCACCAGCCCCCATCTCCTAGCCATTCATTGCGATAGAGGAAAGGAAGTAGCAAAAAGGTAATTAAGATGTCCTCAGCTCAAAAAACACAGAGGGATATGGACAAACATGACTGTATTTTTTAAAGTGGAGAATAGGTACTACAAGGAGAGAAACATGGCTGGCTGCTGGAGAAAAAAAAAAGCCTTTCAGACTGAAAGGGAAAGAGACCTTAAAGATCAACCAGACCAACACGTTCACTTTTACAGAGTAAGAAACTGAGGCTGAGAGAGGTTCCCATCTGATGTCATAAATAAAGTAGCACTGACTGTATTCAAACCCAGATGCTCTGATTCCCAATCCAGTGTGCTCCTATAACACAGCTGCCTCCCTAGGGCTACATGCTGCTCTAATAGTTAAGCTCTAAACATTTTAGGGTAGTTTTGTGTTTGTTTTGTTTTAGTTTGACAACAATTCAGCAAGCATTTATTAAGTAATAACTTTGTACAAGGCCCTGTGCTAGGTGCTGGAGACAGGGAGATGAAAAATAAGAAAGCTTCAGCCCTGGAGGACTTGCAATCTATTAGCAGGCAAAGACATGGGCATAAATAAGCACAATACAAGGTAGAGTGTTACCAATTTTATCTTCTTTATTTTTTAAACTTCTTTTTTACTTTGGGAAAGTATTTTTTTTAATCACAAAATGCCTCTGGTGATGGCTCTAATGGCATGGGATGTGGGTAACAAATGCATATTGCTCCAGGCTACTATAAGAGCCAGAGGGAAGTCATCTATGCAAATGTCAGTTAGTACTATTGATGCTTCAAAGGATCCATGATCTCAGAACTTCCTCCATGAAGATAGATCCCAACCCATTCACACCTTCTCATCTTTTTTCCTATGCTCTCAAAGCTCCCCCATAAAGGAACCACACAATGTGCTACCAGTTTTCCTTTATTTAAGTCTGTTAACATTTTATGGGTACCAGCCCAGGACTCAGGTGTATGTATCCAGCTTCCAGCCAAAGTCCTTTCTACATGACAGGCCCATCTCATTTTCTGCTCATCCATTGCTTGATGGTGTTTTTCCTCATGTACTTGATCCCACAGTTATTATAATGATTATTTTGTTACTATAACATGCACCTCCCAGCAACTCGTTAGGATAGGTAAAGAGGTGTAAATAGGGTAGATTGGGTGTTTGGGATTAAGTGTTTGGGAGTCTGTAGTTAGACACTGAAATTTAGAGGTTGCTGACAGCACAGCTTAATACCTAGGTAGAAAGAATTAGTGAAAATGGAAGGGAGGAGGAGTCAATATGGCAGCCTAGGGTAAGTGAACGTTCAGACCTCTGAAAACCCTTCCTTACCAATTAAAAACTAAATGCTCATAGGGGACTGAAAACCAAACCTAACAACAGGACAGAGCTAAGGAACCCTCCTGCTGTATTCACCTTAAAAGATACACATCCCCCCCCCCAAACGCCTGAATGCAAGAACACTTGGGTTTAAGAGGAAGGAAGAAGGAAAGCCCCAGGACCCCTCCCCCTCCTAGAGGGTTGAATCTCCAGTGGTGGCTGGAACCTCTGGGTGGGCAAGGGTGCTAGTCTGGAGGGAGTACCTCATGGGCAAAGCTGTGCCAGGCTCAGAGCTGTGAACACAGGCGATGGAGAAGCAGTTAGAGAAGAATCACAGAGCTGGCAGCCTAGTCACAGCAGAGGAGACACTCCATATTGCCCCCCCACAGAGGTTTTGGCCTCAGGGCAGATCCAACTCTGCAAGTTAAACTCAGCTGGGTTTAATTTCATCAAGCCTTCAGAATGCAGGGAAGCTCATGCTCCAATACCCCTCCTCCACAAACTGCACTGAGAGATTTGCTGACTAAACTCCAAGGGTGAAGGCTGACAGAAAAGCCCCAAACCACAAATCCAGCACATAATGAGAGGAGCAAGAGTGCAGCAGACTACAGGGGGAAAGGGAGGGCAAATATGAGCAAACAACAGAAAAAGAAAAAAGAAATTACAGCCGACAGCAATGAACAAAGAGCAAATGTAACAGAGGAAGATGAAGGAATACCAAGCAAAAACACAGAAACGCCAGCAAACTGGACACAGGCTTTGAAAGAACTCAAAATACAATTCAAAACACAATTAAGAGAGGCTGAAGAAAACTGGGAAAAGAACTTAAAAAGCAAGATAAGTCATCTGGAAAAAGAAAATAATGTCTTGAAAGCCAAAATTAATCAGCTTGAAAATGAGGAGATGAAAGATGAGGCAAAGAAAATGAAAGATGAGGCAAAGAAGATGAAAGATGGCCTCCAAAGAAAATCAGACCAGAAGGAGGATGACAAAAAAGCCAGGAATGAAATCCAGTCTTTAAATACCAGAATACAATAATTAGAAGCAAGCGACTTCACAAGGCATCAGGAAACTACAAAACAAAATCAAAAGAATGAAAAAATTGAGGAAAATATGAAACAACTCATTCACAAAACAGAAGATTTAGAAAATTGTTCTGAGAGAGACAACTTAAGAATCATTGGTCTACCAGAAGACCATGACAAAAGAAAAAGCCTGGACATCATCCTACAGGATATTATCCAAGAAAACTACCCCAACATTCTAGAACAAGAGGGAAAAGTGGAGATTGAAAGAGTCCATGGATCACCTCCTGTACTTAATCCCCAATTGACAACACCCAGGAATGTTATGGTCAAATTCAAGAATTATCAGACCAAGGAAAAATATTACAAGCTGCTAAGAAGAAGTCATTCAGATACCATGGAACTACAGTGAAAATAACACAGGATCTGGCTGCATCTACACTGAAGGACCAAAAGGCATGGAATATGATGTTCCAGAAAGCAAGGGAACTAGGTCTACAACCAAGAATCAACTACCCAGAAAAACTAACTATATTCTTACAGGGGAAAGTATGGTCATTTAATAAAATGGAAGAATTCTAAGCATTTGTAAAGAAAAAACCAGACCTGAACAGAAAATTCAAGACCCAAACAAATTAAGAAAGGGGGAAAAAAGAAAAACAAAAAACAAAAAACAAAAAGAAGGCATTGGTAACTCTTAAAAATTGTTATTATCACCTGGGTAGCTAGAAGAATTATACTTAGAGGGAACAGTGACAAACTGTATAGGATGAAATGCTAAGACATGTATGTATGCATGTAGATATATGTATGCATAAATATATATGTATATACATATGCATATGCATATACAAACATATATATATACAACTAGAGTTAAAAAGAGATGTTAATACTAAGAGAAATGGGAAAAGAAACAAAAAGGGGTAAATTTAAATGTCACAAAGAAGCACATGGCAGGAGGGGGGGAGAACATCAATACACTGGAAGGGTAAAGAAGTTGGTGATAGGAAATACTCAACTCTTATGTGCATTGAAATTGACTTAAAGAGGGAAGAACAATCAAATACATTGGGGCAGAGAATTGATTTGTGCCCCATAGGGAAGTAGAAGGGTAACAAATGGTGGGGAGGGAAGCAATACAAGGGAGGGAGAGGTTGGGGGTAGTTTAAAAAGACTATAAAAATGAGAGGGGAATAAGAAGAGGGGGGTAGAAAGGGAAGTAAAATAAGGGTGGTAATTAGGGGGACCAATTAAAAACAAAACATTGGTATAGAAGGAAATAGTGAAAGAAGAAAGGGCAGGACTAGGAATGGAAATCAAAATGCTGGGAAATACACAGCTAGTATTCATAACTCAAAATGTGAATGGAATGAACTCACCAATAAAACGCAAGCAAATATCAAAGTGGATTAAAAACCAAAACCCTACCATATGCTGTCTACAAGAAACACACATGAGGAAGGTAGACACGCATAGGGTAAAAGTAAGAGGATGGAGCCAAATCTATTGGGCATCAACTGACAAAAAGAAGGCAGGAGTTGCAATCATGATATCTGACAAAGTCAAAGTAAAAAATAGATATAGTCAAAAGAGATAGGGAAGGTTATTACATCCTGATAAAAGGCAGTATAGACAATGAGGAAATATCAGTACTCAACATGTATGCACCAAATGGCATAGCATCCAAATTTCTAAAGGAGAAACTAGTGGAGCTAAAGGATGAAATAGAAAAACTATACTTGTGGGAGACCTGAACCTTCCTCTATCAGAACTAGATAAATCAAACCAAAAAATAAATAAGAAAGAGATAAGATAAGTGAATGAAATCTTAGAAAAATTAGAGTTAGTAGATATGTGGAGAAAAATAAATAGGGACAAAAAGAACTACACCTTCTTTTCAGCAGCACATGGTACATTCACAAAGATTGACCATGTACTAGGGCAGAAAAACTTTGCAAACAAGTGCAAAAGAGCAGAAATAATAAATGCAACTTTCTCAGATAACAATACAATGAAAATAATAATTAGTAAGGGTACATGGAGAGGCAAATAAAAATTAATTGGAAATTAAACAATACAATTCTCCAAAAATCAGTTAAAGAACAAATCATAGAAACAATTAATAATTTAATTGAAGAAAATGACAATGATGAGACACCCTTTCAAAATCTATGGGATGCAGCCAAAGCAGTACTCGGGGAAATTTATATTTTTGAGTTCATATATTAACAAATTAGGGAGGGCAGAGGTCAATGAATTGGGCATACAAATTAAAAAACTAGAAACACTAGCAATAGCAATTAGAGAAGAAAAAGAAATTGAGGGTATTAAAATAGACAATGAGAAGACCAAGCTATCACTCTTTGCAGATGATATGATGGTCTATTTAAAGAATCCTAGAAAATCAACTAAAAAGCTAGTTGAAATAATCAACAACTTTAGCAAAGTTGCAGGATACAAAATAAACCCACATAAGTCATCAGCATTTCTATATATCTCCAACACATCTCAGCAGCAAGAATTAGAAAGAGAAATTCCATTTAGAATCACCGTAGGCAATATATAAAATACTTGAGAATCTATCTGCCAAGACAAACATTGGAACTATATGAACACAACTACAAAACACTCTCTACACAATTAAAACTAGATCTAAACAATTGGAAAAATATAGATTGCTCATGGGTAGGACGAGCTAACATAATAAAAAATGACAATCCTACCCAAATTAATTTACCTATTTAGTGCCATACCCATTGAACTACCAAAAATCTTTTTTACTGAATTAGAAAAAACCATAACAAAGTTCTTTTGGAAGAACAAAAGATCAAAGGTATCCAGGGAAATCATGAAAAAAAAATGAAAAGGAAGGTAGCTTTGCAGTCCCAGATCTCAAACTATACTATAAAGCAGTGGACATCAAAACAATTAGTAGTAGTAGTCTCTTGGTAACCGAGGATGACGATTGTCTTTGTGCGCTTTCATCTGTGGTGTAGATGAGTGTGCACAAAAAACACTTTGTGCATCGACTTTTCCACTTAAATCTCCTTCATGCACAAGATAGTTCCACTCTCTCGGTGTTGGAAGCCAGAGTCCATTGGCACGAAAAATTGTTACAACTGGAGACTTCCTCAGCTGCATTGGATGGCCGTGTTGTCTTTTGTGCTCCAACACGCCCTAAGCACTCCACAGTGCTTTGCTGCGTCGCCCTCTCAGCCGTTGAACCTTCTTATTTGTTTCTTCCATCTGTTCGGCCAAAGCAGTCATCACATGCTGGGTGAGCAAAGCCTTGGTTCACCAGGGGTCTACAACCCTATGGCTACCCTCACAAGGTTTAGCCAGCCTGTCGAAACCATTGTCCGGGGTGTGGCAAAACAATATGGTACTGGCTAAGACACAAAAAGGAGGGCCAGTGGAATAGACTTGGGGTAAATGAGCTCAGCAAGACAGTCTATGATAAGCCCAAAGATCCCAGCTTTGGGGACCAAAATCCACTATTTGAAAAAAAAACTGCTGGGAAAATTGGAAGACAGTAGGGGAAAAATTAGGTTTGGATTAACATCTCACACCCTACACCAAGATAAACTCAGAATGGGTGAATGACTTGAATATAAAGCAGGAAACTATAAGCAAATTAGGTAAACACAGAATAGTATACATGTCAGATCTTTGGGAAAGGAACGATTTTTAAAACCAAGCAATAGCTATAAATAAATCACAAAATGTAAAATAAATAATTTTGATTACATCAAATTAAAAAGTTTTGTACAAACAAAAGCAATGCAACCAAAATAAAAAGGGAAGCAACAAATTGGGGAACAATCTTCATAACAAAAACCTCTGACAAAGGTCTAATTATTCAAATTTATAAAGAACTAAATCAATTGTACAAAAAAATCAGGCCATTCTCCAATAGATAAATGGGCAAGGAACATGAATAGGCAATTTTCAGTTAAAGAAATTAAAACCATTAATAAGCACTTGAAAAAGTGTTCTAAATCTCTTATAATCAGAGATGCAAATCAAAACAACTATGAGGTATCACCTCACATCTAGCAGATTGGCTAACATGACAGCAACGGAAAGTAATAAATGCTGGAGGGGATGTGGCAAAGTTGGGACATTAATGCATTGCTGATGGAGTTGTGAATTAATCCAAACATTCTGGATGGCAATTTGGAACTATGCACAATGGGAACTAAAAAACTGTCTGCCCTTTGATCCAGTCATAGCACTGCTGGGTTTGTACCCCAAAGGGATAATAAGGAAAAAGACTTGTACAAGAATATTCATAGCTGTGCTCTTTGTGGTGGCAAAAAATTGGAAATTGAGGGGATGCCTTTCGATTGGGGAATGGCTGAACAAATTGTGGTATATGTTGGTGATGGAATACTATTGTGCTAAAAGGAATAATGAACTGGAGGAATTCCATGTGAACTGGAATGACCTCCAGGAATTGATGCAGACTAAAAGGAGCAAAACCAAGAGAACATTGTGTACAGAGACTGATACTCTGTGGTACAATAGAATATAATGGACTTCTCCATTAGTGGCAATGCAGTGATGGCGAACAACCTAGTGGGATCTATGAGAAAGAACACTATCCACATTCAGAGGAAAAACTGTGGGAGTAAAAACACTGAAGAAAAACAATTGCTTGATTACATGGGTCAAGGGGATATGATTTGGAATGTAGACTCTAAATGAACATCCTAGTGCAAACACCAACAACATGGAAATAGGTTCTGATCAAGGGCACATGTAATACCCGGTGGAATTGGGCATCAGCTATAGGAAGGTGGGGGGGAGGAGGGAAGGGAGGGAAAGAATATGAATCTTGTAACCAAGGAATAACGTTCTAAATTGAAAAGAAGAGAAAAGAAAAGGAGGGGGAGAGGGGAGGGGAGGGGAGGGGAGGGGAGGGGAGGGGAGGGGAGGGGAGGCTTCTGTCTAAGGCAGAAGGACAAGGGCTCGGCAAACAGGGTTAAATGACTTGCCCAGGGTCATACAGATGACTTAAATGTACCCCTTCTCTCTACTTACTCCAGCCAGAGACCTTTGGAGTAATGGCCTTGCAGTATTTTGAAGGTACAATGGATAGAGCAGTGGACTGGGAGCCAGGAAGACATGTTCCTGAATTCAAGCCTGGCCTCAGACACTTACTAGCTAGATGACCCTGGGCAAGTCACTTAACTTTGTTTGTCTCAGTTTCCTCATCTATAAAATGAGCTGGAGAAGGAAATAGCAAACCCCATCCAGTATCTTTGCAAAGAAAACCTGAAATGGAATCATCAAGGGTTGGACATGATTGAAAAACAACTGAACAGGCATTCTGGAATCTCTTCCCTGAAGTGGTGTTCAAGTATCTCCCCCAATCAAAGGACTTTCTATGAAAAGGTTGGTTTGAGTGTTCATTTTGTGCTGCTGGTTCCAAGTGCCAAAACTGCCATTTACAGCTCTGGGTAGTACAAGTATTACCACCATTTTATAGCTGAGGAAATAGCAATTGACAATGGAAGTAGGGTGGGGCCCCTCAACTCTTATTCTGTTTGTTTACTCTACTAAAGAGAATAACCTTCATATTGGGAAGTATAAAACAAAAGCAGGAAACAGAGAATTGAAATGTGAAATAAGTAAGGCAAGATGGAGCACCATATTGTCCTCAATAAACTGAAGTCACCAGTCCCAGATGAACTACATTCCAGGGCACTGAAAGAAATCATGAATGTGACTGCTGAGACACTGTCAGTTAACTCTGAAAAACTGTAGAGAACAAGAAAGACAACAGGGCTAGAGACAGGCAAAAGTCTCAATTTTCAAAAAGGGAAATAAAGGTTATTCAAAGAAATGGCCAGTAAGCTTAACTTCAATTCCTGCCCAATTTCCAGAATTCTAGAATTATTAAAGGAATGGTCCTTAGAAGGGCAAGTAATGATTGCTAAGAGATAGAAAAGCTTTGGAAATAACAAGTTATGCCAGACTGACCTATTGCATGATGGATTAAGGGAATGCTATAGACATAGGTCAGTGGGTTTCAGTTTGACAAACTTTCCCACAAAATCTCTGTGGAAAAGATGGAGGACTGGCTGGCTTTAAGTACTTTGGTGGGGCTCAGAGCTGGTTGAAAGACCCCAGAATACTTCAAGGCTGGGTAATTTAAGTTAATGCTTGGGATATATTTAAATCAGAGAGGAACTCACCTATGACACATACAAACCCCAATCACCTTCCTTCAATTATAGTTCCTTAAATCAAAAGGGGGATGATAAATGGATTAAGGTCAACATAGAGGGCTATGGAACTGCCAAAGATCTATCTCAAGAAGGATAGGAGTCATACCAAGCTAAAATTATGAGCTGAATCTAATAAGATACAATTTCACAGAGATCATTGTAAAATCCTGTACTTGTTTTGAAAAAACAAAATCAGCTGCATATGAAGAAGTGGAGGGAAGATCTGGAGGTTTTAGTAGACCTCAGATTCAATGAGTCAACACTAACATATTGCCAGAAGCAGAATGTCCAGCAGAAGGGAGGTAGGAGTTCCACTGCTGGTCGGACTACACCCGGAGTAATGGGTTCAGTTCTTGGTGCTATATTTTTAGGAAGGACACTGATAAGCCGGATAATGTTCCAGCAAGGACCATCAGAAAGATGGCAAAGTCCCTGGAAACCAAGTCATATGAGCAAAGACTGGTTGAAGAAACTGGGAGTGTTGAGTACAGAGAAGAGAAAACCGTCTTCTGTATTTAAAAGGCTACCCTGTGGAAGAAGATTGGTCTTGTTTTCCTTGATCCTGAAAGCTGAACCAGGAGCAGTAAGAGGAATTGCAGAAAGGCAGGTTTCTAGCCAACAAAAAGAAAACCTTTCTACCAATGAGAGCTATTCCAAAGTGGAATGGGCTGCCTCTGAAGGTAGTGAGTTTCCCATCAATGGAGGTTTTGGAAGAAATATAAAGGCATTCTTGCTTAGGGAACGCTTGCACTACATGACCTCTGTGGTTCCTTCCCACTAAGAGACGTGATTTTGAGACGGAGGCTCACAGATATCTAGGAACTTGCATATGGTCACAAGCAGTAGAGAAAAGATTTGAACCTTGGACTTTTGATTTCAATGAGGCAGAGGCAGTCAGGTAACAAAGATAAAGCATCAGACCAGGATTTGGGAAGACCTGGGTTCAATCTGACCTCAGACACTTCCTAGCTGTGTGACCCTGGGCAAGTCATTTAACCCTGTTTGCCGAGCCCTTGTCCTTCTGCCTTAGACAGAAAGTAAGGGTTAAAAAAATCCATGAAGCAACTAGATGAAACTGAACTCTCAGTCCAGTTGATCGTGTGACCCTGGTGAAGTCATTTAACTTTTACCTGCCTCAGTTTCCTCGTCTGCAAAATGGGGGATCATAACAGCACCTACCTCCCAAGATTGTTGTGAAGGTCAAATGAAATGTTATGTGTGAAGCTCTTTGTAAACCTTAAGGTGTTACCTGAGGGATTGCTGCTATTATTAAACTGAAATGTCTCTCAGGGACCCTTTGGAACAGACTAAAGGCCAGAGTCAAAACCAAGAAACAAGCCTGATTGTAATGAAGGAGTCAAGCAGTCAGTGAATCAGAAAGACAGCTGTTGTTATTGTACACTCCCAGAAGCCAGAGGAAATCAATATAGCTGACGTCTGAAAGAGGCAGCAATCCACAGGCCTGTTTATCTTAGAATCATAGGCATATGGGATTTGGAATGAGAAAAAAACCTTAGTGTCTGTCTAGTCCAACCCCTTCATTTCAGAGGAGAGGGAACTGAGGCCCACTTTGTAGTTAAGCGACTTGCCCACAACAATCACATAGCAAGTTATCAGTCAATACTTGAACACATGGTTCCCCACAGTCCAGGCCATAATGGCATCTTACATAGCTAAGCCCCATCCAAGTGCCCTTCACCAGCACTTAAGGGCATTCCCAGTGGGAGAAAGGGCAAAACTGGCAGCTAGGCCCACAAACACTCACCCCTCAGCCACTTTTACTGTCAACCACCACCTGAATTCATGACTTGACAGCTCTAGGGAAGTCCTCAGTGTGGAACTGAGAACTTGTTCCTAGAACACCCTAGTAAGTGGGCAAAAATGGGGATGCCCATATCAGCTTAGGGAGGAAGGGATGGAGAGGCCTGGGAGGCCCAGATGGCACAGGAGACTTGCAGCTCTGGGTTCAGAGGCTCACGCCCATGTGAACATTCAACCCACAGCAAAGCAAATCTAAGGAAACTGCCCAGATTGGACTGTTTTCCTTATCATGGGACCAGCAAGCTGGTTTTGGTTTCCACTTTCACTTTTCCATTACTCTCATAAGTGCCTTGTGGTTAGACCTCTTAATACACTGAAACCACAACAAATTACCTGGACCAACAGGGTACAGGGCCAACCAGAATTAGGAAAACATCTGAGACACAAAATATTTCTTTAAGGAAATGCAATTTTGTTATTTCTAACTGGAGCAATGGAAATAGCATCGCTCCAAGTCAAAAGACCAAGATGTGAGTTCAAGCTCCACCATTGGCTACTTGTGTGACTCTGGACAAGGCACTTAATCTTCTTGATGTTGTTGTTCAGTTGTGTCTGACTTTCTGTGACATCATTTGGAGTTTTCTTTGCACAGACGCTGGAGTGGTTTGTAATTTCCTTTTAACAGATGAGGAAACTGAGGCAAATAGGGTTAATTAACTTGCCCAGAGCCTACACAGCTCATAAGTGTCTGAGGCCTCCAGCTCTTAAAAAAAAAACCTTTATCTTCTATCCTATAATCAATACTAGTTATTATTATTAGTTCTAAGGGAGAAGAGGGGTAAGGGCTAGGCAATGGGGGTCTGGCTCTCAATTCACTGAGCCACTTAGCTGCTCCCCTCCACACACACACCAATTACATTTTAATTTGGGTCAGGCCATAATCAGGAGTGTTGCAGCCCCCGTCTAACATTTCTGTTCTGTATCATGCTGCCTCTCTGCTGCTTTTATTATTAACATAATAATAATTATTATGATTACATACAATGACACTAAACATTACCAAGAAGTTGTGACAGACCTACTCCAATGAACAATTTAGAAACATTTGTAATTAGTATTTTGTGTACAAATTGGTGCTACTGAGACTTGGTAATGATTCCTTCCTTTGAGTAGATTTAACTGTTAAAAAAAAACAACATAAAACCTAGTCCTTCTTGAACTCCGAATTACTGAGACTTCAGGCCCACCTCGAAGTCCTTAATCAATTCAGTGAATACATAAGATTTGATGAAATAATACTACATTATATATGTATAATATTATTGGAATATAATACTATAATAATATACTTTCCCTAGGGAGGGAATGGTCAGGCTATAGCTGGTGTCAACAGAGATGAGCTGACATGGGGAGTACATGAGACTGACTAGGTGGGGTTATTAGGTGCTACAAAAGGATTGAAACCACTTAGGTAGGGCAGCTAGGTAGTTCAGTGGTTTGAGAGCCAGGACTAGAAACAGGATATCCTGGCTTCAAATCTAACCTCATTCACCGAGGAGAGAGAGAGAGAGAGAGAGAGAGAGAGAGAGAGAGAGAGAGAGAGAGAGAGAGAGAGAGAGAGACAGAGAGAGAGAGAGAGAGAGACAGAGAGAGAGAGAGAGAGAGAGAGAGAGAGACAGAGAGAGACAGAGAGAGACAGAGAGACAGAGAGACAGAGAGTCAGAGAGAGACAGACAGAGAGAGAGACAGAGAGACAGAGACAGACAGAGACAGAGACAGAGAGACAGAGAGTCAGAGAGAGACAGACAGAGAGAGAGACAGAGAGACAGAGACAGAGACAGAGACAGAGAGAAGACAGACAGACACAGACAGAGTGATAGAGAAAGAGACATAAAGAGCAACAGGGAGGAAGGAAGGAAGCAAGCAAGGAAGGAAGGAAGGAAGGAAGGAAGGAAGGAAGGAAGGAAGGAAGGAAGGAAGGAAGGAAGGAAGGAAGCAAGCAAGCGAGCAAGCAAGCAAGGAAGGAAGGAAGGAAGGAAGGAAGGAAGGAAGGAAGGAAGGAAGCAAGCAAGCGAGCAAGCAAGCAAGGAAGGAAGGAAGGAAGGAAGGAAGGAAGGAAGCAAGCAAGCAAGGAAGCAAGGAAGCAAGCAAGGAAGGAAGCAAGCAAGGAAGGAAGCAAGGAAGGAAGCAAGCAAGGAAGGAAGGAAGCAAGGAAGGAAGGAAGCAAGGAAGGAAGCAAGCAAGGAAGGAAGGAAGGAAGGAAGGAAGGAAGGAAGGAAGGAAGGAAGGAAGGAAGGAAGGTTGCTATATAGAGCAATAGGCCTGGAGTTAGGAGGACCTGGGTTCAAATATGACCTCGGACATTTCCTGGCTGTGAGGCCCTAGGCAAGTCACTTAACCTCGATTGCCCAGTCCTTACAGCTCTTCTGTCTTAGAATCAATACTAAAATAGAAAGTAAGGGTTTTAAAAGAAATTAAAATCCCTCTCCCTTCCTCCTTGATTTGCAGGGTTTTGGAGACTGGATTTTGAAGTGTTGACGATATCATCAGGATGAGTCACTTCACTGTGCAGGTTGGTTTTGCTGAACCACTTTCCCTCTTCTTTCTTCACTCTTTCTTACAAAAGATAGCTAAATGGGTAGGGAAGGGGCTGAAGATATATTCAGAAATGGCGGTAATATGAAAAAAAGATGAGTATGAATATTTTTAAATATATGAAAGGCTAAGCTCCAAAGAAGATCTCTGAGAAGATTCCTCATGCCCCTTTTTTTGCAGAGTTGGGTAATAGTTACATATAATATCAGCTTTTTTTATATGTTAGTTTTTCTGAAAAAGTTTTCCTCATTTATTTTTTGCTATAAAGAATAGTTCTCTGGGAAAGGAAAGAACTACATTGGAAAATGTATACAGCATGAAAACAAACTGTCAATAAAACATATTTTAATTTAAAGACTCGATTATGTCAAGATCAATAATGAAACCTGCTATGCATCTCCTGATAAAGAAGTGATGGGTTCAGGGTAAAGAATGAGATATAAATTTTGGGACTAGACATATTTGCTACAGGTTTGTTTTTCTTTTTTTTCTTTGAGGGACATGGGAGAGAAAGAATAGATTTTTGTCAATTGAAAAAATAAAATGTAATTGAATTTTTTTAGACCAGATTGTGCTAAGAAAAAAGGTTAATTAAAAATGAAAAGTACTTGTCTAGCCACTGACAATCTAATGCCTTCTTCATTTATTCATCAAGTCTTGGGTATCTACTAATCCACAAGCAGCTCCCAAGACCTGCCTAACAGGAAGCAGACAGAGTCAGACAAGATAAGGAAGGAGAATAGCAATGGTTTGTCCTGACTGACTAGCCCTGCCTGGGCAGTGAGCTATGTCCCAGCCTCAGAAGCAAAATGAACCAATATTAATTCTGATCTATCAGTTCCTTGTATCTGCTGCTGTCCAGGTTGGGGTCAGGGACTTTGTCGCAGGACTAGAGACAGAGCTGAGGCAAGGGCCAAGGCTAGAGGAAAAAGCTGAAATTCAAATTCTATCAGAGAAGTCTTTTTCAGTTCCACAAGAATCTCAGTCCCATGTTTCAGTGAAAAACAACTTGTATATTTCCAGAGATCTGTGATTTCTTTTTCCTATGCCTGAGATCTCAACCCCTCCAAGCCTTAGTTAGTCACTGGGTAGTAGGAGAAGCTATGGCCAATCATCTGGTGATGGGGCCCTCCAAGCAGCTCAGCTGCAATTTAGATAAACCATACAATCCATCCCTCAGTCTTCCAACTATGGTCCCAGGGGCCATAGTTTTCAAGAATCCAGGTCACCTTCCTGACCACAATGAAGCATCAGAAGGAGGGCTTTGTTGGATGAGAAAGGACGCCGAGAAGATCCTGACATGAAGCAGCTGGTATGTGCTGTGCTTTCTGCCAATGGTTCTCTGATGGCTGACATATGCAAGCTAGATATCATCTCTGGGGTTCAGATACCAAACGCTACTTTGAGCAGAAAGTCTATTTTATAATAAGAGAAAGCATGTGACTCTCCAGAGAGCCTTCCAAGGGCTCCTGGCACATTTCCCTAAAGGAGGGAGCCCAGGAGTATCCTAAGGGGCAACATCTTCACTTTGAAGGATTTTCAGTTCCAGGCATTGGGTTCAGGCCAGCCTGGAATGTGGAGGTGATGGCGACACTCACAACCAAGCACAAGGTCTGGACCAGACTAGAGATAGACACAACACCTGAGTTTCCGGGGCTCCCTGATCCACGTAGACAAAGATAATACTGTCCCTGTTGCACATGACTGGAAGGACAGGGCCCCACTGTGGGATGGCCATCTTGGCATCTCCCTGTGCTGCTCAACTCTCTTCAGGAGGGGAATTCTTGTTTTTTCTACAATTCCTCAGCTCCATCTCAGGCTATTTTACATCAGCACCATCTGCCATTATTTCTCAGTTCCTGCAGTCTGTTCTAGGGCCTCACAGGCCAATCGGTGTGAGCCCAAAGGCAAGCCTCGGCTCTCCCCTCACCAACTCTCTGGGAGATTTCCCCTTCCCTCTCTCTGGCTTCCACACGTGCTTGCTCTCACAGACAATTGTGAATGGGGAGCGTGGGGCAAGGGTCCTGCTTTTTGACTGAAGGAGAGCTTCTAAAGTCAAGAACCTCTAATCCTGAGCCCAGAAGGCATTTCATAATGCGGAGTCAGCTTATTCCATGGCCTCCATGCCACAAATACTGCTCTTATAACCTTTCACCAAGGGATAGATCATCCTGCCTGTCAGTTCTTGTCCCAAGGCTGTTCAAGAAGAAAGAGGGACAAAACAAGCCCCCATGGCTATCTCCACAGAGGCAGTGGTCACAACTAGAAGCTAGTTTGATTCCACAAGCATTTAATTCATTTTGGAATTAAAATACTTATTATTTAAATTTTAAAATAGTAAAACATTTTATTGATGCCTTTTTGTTTTCACATCACAGAGGCTTCAAGATATAGCCTGTTCCATACTCAATCAGAAAGATCTTATGTAACAACAATGAAAACCAGTTCCATAAAGCCAACCAAACACAATGGTCTCTTCTGCTAGCATATGCAACATCTGGCACCCATTGTCCCTCAGTCTTCAAAGAGATAAGAGAAGTACATTCCTCAATGGCCTTCTTCTCAAGGGCCAAGTCAGATCATTACAATTATGAAGTATTCACTCTTACTGGAGATCTGCAAACATTTATTAAGCACCTACTATGAATGAAAAGAACCTTGTGCTCAACAGTGGAATACAAAGAGAGATATAACACGGGCCCTATACACGACACAAATAACTACAGCATTTGAATTCAGGGCAAAGGAGAGGGTCCAGGCAAAAATCTGAGAAACCACTTGGCTGGGGAGGGGTGGGGAAGGAAGGGACAAGAATTAGAGGCTAATGGAGGAAATAGCTCCTGAGGTTTTCTTAAAAGGGAGGAAGACCTTGGTGATGGAGTAGAAAGTGTTGAGCTTCAAGTCAAGGGATCTGGGTTTGAATCTTGGTCACGGCAAGTAAATCAATTACATTGGAGTCTTAATGTCCTCATCTATAAAATAGAAACAATAACACTTATATTATGCACCTCCCTAGGCTGTTATTTAAAAGCATTTTATAAATTTTAAAGAATTATAGAACAGCTAGGTGGCACAGTGGATGAATCAGGAGGACCTGGCTCAAATTTGACCCCAGATATTTCCTAGCTATGTGACCCTGGGCAAGTCACTTAACCCCCATTGCGTAGCCCTTACCAACTCTTCTGTCTTGGAACAAATATACAATATTGATTCAAAAACAGAAGGTAACGGATTTTTTAAAAAGATACTGATTGAGGAGAAAAGAGACTTGGTAACAGAATGGGTACAGAGGATAAGGTTATAAAGGACATAGGAAGATTGGGGGAATAGGGTTGGTGAGGCTAAATATAAGGAAGAGAACAGAGGACAGTCTCAAATAGCTCTAAAGTTATTAAATCCAGGGACTGGATAAATGTTTGCATCACTGACAGAAATAGCTGATATTTATACAGTGATTTAGGGTTTACAAAGGGCTTAACATACATTATCTGATTTGTTCCTTATACAACCCTGGTCTACAGGTGCTATTTTCCCCATTTTCGAGATGAAGTTAAGTGATGTACCCAGATTCACACAGCTAACCAATACTGAGGTAGGATTCAAACACAGGTGTGTCTGACTCCAAATCCACTGGGAAAAGAATGCTAGTTTGGGGAGAGGGAGAGAAGAAAAGGTAAATTCAACACTAAGGATTTTTTTAAACCCTTACCTTCCATCTTAGAATCAATATTGTATATCTGTTCCAAGGCAGAAGAGTGGAAAGGGCTAATCAGTGGAGATTAAGTGACTTGCCCAAGGTCACATAGCTAGGAAGTGTCTGAGGCCAGATTTAAAACCAGGACATCCCATTTCCAGATCTCATATCCTATTCACTGTGCTACCTAACTGCCCCTGGAACAATATCATCAGATGCTAGAGTTCAGAGTAGAATTGCTCCTAGGCTTTATGCCTAGGCTCCCCCTCCTTTCACAAGCCTTCAGGGAGAAATAAAATGGCTTAAAGTCAAGAGTTGGACCATAGTCAAGGAAGTGGAGCATACCAACAACTCCTCTGGGGGCTTTCCTCTAGCCAGCAGGGCTGAAGACACCATATGCTGTAGAGCTGATGGGAGAAAAGAAAACATTATGAATTCTAGGAGTTGGAGTCGTGGGCTTAGAACCAGAAAAACAGTGGATACAAGGAGAGAAAGAAGAAGTTTTAGAACTAGAAAAGTCCCAAAGACTTATGCTGATGGTCATAAAAATGGGTGCATTAGAAAAGATTAGGAAGAGAAAGACACTTGGGACTTGTGTTTTTGAGGGGAGTTGAAATGACTTGACCAGATAAGAGAATGACCTGTAGATTTTACTTGCTAATGGACTTCCCTGAAATTACATAACCATTAGCTTTTAACTGCTATTTCTGACCACCACCAGCAATCTATTCATTCAAACTCCCTATTCCCTTCTCTCAGTATTCAAAGTGCAATTCCTTCCACTGCCTTTTAGAATAATAAAAAATAAAAGCCTAGGTTCAGGGGTGGGGGAGTGACACTATGAGATCAGCGAGAGAAACCTCTCCTCTAAATAGGAACTGCTTTTCCCACCTTCTTTTCATATGTGACATTTGAGCTGCTGAGCAAAGGCACAAAGGGAAATGTCCTATATTCTAGCTGCTATTGCTTCTTCAGTAGGAAGGTTTTCCTCTCATTCCACGTTGGATGGTTAGAGAAACCATTGTTATCCCCAGACTAAAGGTAATAGCAATACAACATGGAGTCTCCCCAAACCCCGGAAGTGTAAATGAGACAATTTCTCAGCCGTGGCTGGCCAGCCCTGCCTAACTTTGGACAGGTGCTGAAGTTATTCTCCTTGCACAATCTAGAGTCCATACCTAGCGCAGGAATCATCAAGTATTTCATGGAGGTTCCATGCTAGTGACATGAACAAATAGGCCTGTACAAAGAGACCACTAAAACATGGTCCCTGTCCTCAAGCAGTCTACAGTCTAGGAGAGACAAGCCATGTACAGAAGAGGTAAAAATAATAACACAGGGCTGTCAATCCTAAAGACCAACTTGGCGAAATAGAGTCTAAGTGTTAAAGGTGTTTAGGAGGAAATGCCTTATGGACTAGACTAGTTGGTAATTGTTTCGTGAAGGAAATAGGCCTAAAAGGATCAGAAAGGCATTGAGCAATAAGCAGAAAGAAAGGGAAAGATCATTCCAAGAAAAGGCAAAGAGATGGGAACTAGAGGCCACTTTGCCTAGCAGTGGGAGATAAAGATGAAAAGGAAATATGGATGTTTGAATGCTAGCATGGTTCCTAGTGAATTCTCTGAGACACTGACTACAAACAAAGAAGCTGGTTGATGCTGGTGTTGGCATCCCACAAGATCCCTATGCATTGTGTTTTACATTCTCTGGATGGTTTTCTGCATTCACCTGTTGTAGATATTCTACGGATGCAGGTGGAACCATGCTTGGCTGCAAAGGAATCAAAATAATCACTCTCGAATGGAAAAGCATTGCCTGTAGTTTGAAAAGTGATGATTCAGACCTTCATCATACCCAAAGAGAAAGATAAGCCTGAGCACTGTTAGTTGGAAATCACAGCACTCTGTGGGCCCCAGGAGACAGCTGCTACTAAGGAGAGCAAAGCAAGTGCTGAGGAACAATACTACTCCAAGGAGGAAGAACTACTGATCAGCCCTATCAACATTTTGGTGTTGTTCAGTCGTGCTAATTCTTTACGCCCTCATTTAGGATTTTCTTGGTAGAGACACTGGAGTGGTTTGCCATTTCCTATTCCAGCTCAATTTACATGTGAGAAAACTGAGGCAAACAGTATTCAGAGACTTGCCCAGGGTCACACAGCTAGCAAGCCCATAACAAGAAAACAACAGCAAGTCTCATGGAGATCTGATTCCTGGTGAGACATCCATCCAAAGAAGATGGATAAAAAAGCATTCTCTGCCTTGGAGTCTGGTCATATGAGAAGGCTCCCTTTACGTTTCCTCCTTCTTCAGTGACTTTGTGAGTAAGAGCTAAATTTATACCCTTAAGTAATCTGAGGTTTGGGAAAAGAAAGTGCTTTAGAGAGACAAAATTACAAAATTCAAACACAATGGCATAGTATCTTGCTTGGACGTTTCAAAAGAACACTGTGGGTATACTCAGTCCTTGGGCTTTCCAAGGCTTCTTGTGTGTGACAGAATGTTTCCCACCTAGATCAGGGAGTCTAATCTGACTACAGTTGGGTCCAATGGGCCTCTGACACTTTCCCACTCCATAAATTCCCAATTTCAAAACAATAGTGTTTCTGATTCCTTGTGATGTATCTTAATCTTCAAAGCTTTAGATTTCCATCTTGCCTGAGATCTTGAGTTAGAAGAGCCTTTAGATATCATCTAGTTAACACATATTCATAGCAGATATAGGGAAATGAAGGTCCAGAAAATTTATGACTTGTCAAGGCCACCCAAGTAGTAACTAAAAGGAAATGAAATTTGAACTCTTGGGCTCCTTTGCTTCAAATTCAATGCTTTCTTGGGAGGAAGTGACTTCCAAGCATGCAAGATAGCTTCTGTGTAAAAGCACAGAGTTGGGAGATAAAGAATCATGTATGAGAATCAGGGAAATGGTCAGTTTAGCTAGGCTGTAAAATACATGAAAGGGAGTGGTATGTACTAAGGCTCATCTGGCAAATCAGGGCAAGGGTGGGAAGAACTAAATATCAAACAGAAGAAGTTACCCAGAGATATCTTAAAACAGCACAAAGACTTCTGGAACACCCTGAATTTGATCCTAGAGGTCTGACTGAAATCTGTTTTCTTATAGATTTTCTCATAGTTCTTCCTTCATTTTTGAGGAGGACCAATGACATCATGGGACTATGTCTCAATTTGCCCATGAATTGAATTTCAATGAGGCAGAGTTGCACTAAATTATCAACTCAACTCTCTCTTCCAGAGTCACCCAAGTCCAGTAGTAAAACAAAAGTCAAGACAACTATGCATGGCTTCGGATGCAATGGATGACCTTGGCATATTCCATATCTAACCAACTTCTAAGCTTCAGCCACCTTTACGGCTATTGGAACAAATTGTTCTTGTCCACCAGGGTCTTTACATGCTTGGAGTAGATATTCCCCTAACTCATTGACAGATTTAAAGCCTGTCAGTTACCCTGGATCTGATTTAGCCCATCTGCTGAGATGGTTTTACTCAGGTGAGGCCACTGCTCATGCTACAGCATCTTGGAGCTACAGGGGAGAGTTGGGTGAAAAGCAGACATCAAAGATGGATAAGCATCCCTGAAAAAGACTCAGAAGCCCTCATACCAGTTACTAGTCCTCCATGAACACTCCAATTTTAACATTTTTTTAAAAAACCCTTACCTTCCATCTTGGAGTCAATACTGCGTATTGGCTCCAAGGCAGAAGAGTGGTAAGAACTAGGCAATGGGGGTCAAGTGACTTGCCCAGGGTCACACAGCTGGGAAGTGTCTGAGGCCAGATTTGAACCTAGGACATCCCGTCTCTAGACCTGGTTCTCAATCCACTGAGCTACCCAGCTGCCCCCAATTTTAATATATTTTTGTAGATTTTAACACTTCTTATTGGGCCTACAGATTTCTCTTCCTCAATCAAGCACCAAAAAAGGAATTCATAGAGCACTTGCTCCTCAGATTCAATAACAGCACATTATTGGGATAACTTTATCAATCTGTAAGATTTCATCAGTCTTGATACTCTTTCCCACCCTAACACCCCATCCCTCATGCCCTCCGATTAGAGGGTGGGGCCATGAACCTCAAATCTCCATTTAAGGAGAAAGCTCAACTCCAACATCTCTGCATTTCTCACCTGGCTGCACTACTCTGGGACTTCTTTGACTGACTCTTCCATCATGCTCCCCCTACACTTTTCAGCTTCCTTTTGTGTATTACCTTCCCTCAGTAAATTGTAAGCTCCTTGAGGGCAGGGATTTTCTTCTTTGCATTTGTATCCATAGTGCTTTGTACAGTGCCTGGAACATAGTAGGTACTTAATAAATGTTTACTGACTATTACCTATAACATCAGTTTCTTTACTCTTTTTGCAATGGACCTCATTTTCCAACTCTTTAATCTCAGTTATTGATTTGTTTGGTTTTTTAAAAAGTACACATCATAGGTGGAGTTGTGAATTGATCCAACCATTCTGGATGGCAATTTGGAACTATGCCCAAAGGGTACTAGATGATTGCCTGCCCTTTGATCCAGCCATACCACTACTGGGTTGATAACCCAAAGAAATCATAAGGAAAAAGTCGTGTACAAAAATATTTATAGCCATGCTCTTTGTGGTGGCAAAAAATTGGAAAATGAGGGGAGGCCCTCCAATTGGGGAATGGCTGAACAAATTGTGGTATATGCTGGCAATGGAATACTATTGTGCTCAAAGGAATAATGAACTGGAGGAATTCCATGGAGACTGGAACAACCTTCAATGAATTGATGCAGAGTGAAAGGAGCAGAACCAGGAGAACAATCAAATGTAATGAACTTTACTAGCAGCAATGCCATGATACAGGACAATTCTGAGGGACTTATGAAAAAGAACACTATCCACATTCAGAGAAAGAACTGTGAGAGTAGACATGCAGAAGAAAAACAACTGCTTGGTCACATGGGTTGATGGGGATATGATTGGGGATGTTGACTCTAAATGATCACCCTAGTGCAAATATCAATAATATGGAAATAGGTCTTGATCAATGACACATGTAAAACCCAGTGGAATTGCATGTCAGCTACAGGAGGGGAGTGAGGGGAGGGGAGAGAAAGAACATGAATCTTGTAACCATGGGAAAATATTCTAAATTAATTAAATAAATAAACTTTTTTTTAAGTACATAGCATAGCATGACAAAATGGTTTATGTAGTTTTCTATAACCTTTATAATTTTAAGCAGTATTGTTAAATTAGACTTTGTAGCAACAACTTTCCATTATAAACTTCCAGAAGAGGTCCACGATGACCCTGGATCTAGTGTATTTATATAGGGCTATTTCTCCCATTCTATATGTGTATGACTTGCTGTTTCTTTCTGTTTCTACCACATTGAACTTGGCCCCAGTTAACTCTGTTCCTCTTGTTTTGAATGACATCTTCATGGCATATTCCATATATGTGCTTCTCAGCAGAGGTAGCTGCCCTGCCCAATGTGATGTCATCAGCCACCTGAATGGCCCATGTATGTTCCAGATTCCTGGCCATGATGTTTAGGTTTGTGTCATTCTTTTAGAATGTACTGCAGTAGATCTTGAAAACCTTTCATCAGTTTGTCAGGTACACAAAAGTTCCCTGTTGGCTAACCATTCAGCAACTGCATCCAAGTGTCATCCATTCTCCTTACATACCAACTCAGCAGTTCTGCTAAAAAAAATATAAAGGGTTTCTGAAATCCATGGCTTGGCTGTGGGCTGATACATTTGCAGGACAATTTATCCTGCTCTCAGATGCAATGGTGAGTTCATAGGTTGCCCAAGGGAAGCACATCCTTAAGGAATACAATTATAGTGGTCAATCTAGCTGTGATAAATACCTGAGGGGATGGATAGCATTCTGAATTTACTGTTTGAGTTGGCCAGACTCAGAGTCTAGAGACTACTAACATATCTAAACATGCTCACTTTCTTGGTACAGATGCCCACTGTTCTTTCTCTGTTACTGCCTCTACTCTCAGGATGCTGCCAAGATAAGTGGCACCCATAATTTCTCTTCACGTATCTAGGAATAAGCTCGATCTACCCCAACCTGACTGTTGCTAATCTCCTAATGGTCCTCACAATGTCAAAGTTACTCACCAGGAAGGAAGAGACATTTGTTTGGAAGGACTGTGGAAAGGGCAGATCAATGGCTCGGTAGATAGAGTAGTTGGCCTGGAGTTGGGAGAACCTGAGTTCAAATCTCACTTCATTCACTTACTACCTGTGACTTTGGGCACACAGGTTTTATGTGTATAAATTATTTCCACACGAGCAAGTACACTGTGGAGATAAGAAACTCCTTCATTTCTATCTTTACATGCCCAGTGCCTAGCACACAGTAGGTACTTAATAAATCTTTGTTGATTGATAAGTGATAATGATAGAAACTCATACAAAAGTGGTGATATAGTATGCAAACAAACTTTTGGAAAATAAGAAATAAGTAGCAGCTAAACAATCCCTACAGGGAAAAGATGTTTTCACAAGTCCAAAGCTTTAGATCTTAGACCTCAATGTGGACTAAAGCCAGAAATGATGAATTCATTGGGCTAGAAGAGTAAGTGATGAATGGCCAACCTGGTAGTAAGAGATGTCACCTGAGTTTGATGGTATGGACTCCAACATTCATAACTGTAAGAAATTACTTCCAAGAAATTCCAAGTAACAGATTTGAGGCCTGCTCAGTATTCCCCAGCCACCAAGCCTTCTTATAGGAAGTCTCCCAGTGACAGAATCAGTCATTTGATAATTCAATTGTCATTATGTAATTCAATAAGCATCATGTAATTCAATGTACTTGTGCTCAATATAATGAACACCCTCTTATGTGTCCAGTGTAATTGGGGAACTGGAGAATTAATAAGGAAGTGTTGTTCAAGAAAGCTCCTCAGTATGTGAATGGTACCCAATACAATATGGCAATTTTTTAATAAGACATTTAAAAAATTAATTTGTACTGATACTTTGCTTTTTTTCATTACTCAGATTTCTTCCAATGGCCTTACCCATTCTTCTCCCAGAAAGAATTCATCATAACAGAGCATATTTAAAAGAAAAAGAGGAAAGGGTAAAATTATGTAGAGCCTATCAATAACATTGAAAAAACATGATATTAAATGTAATAGTCCATACCCTGGACCCTCTACCTCTACAAAGGAGTCAGAGGAAGTATATTATCATTCTCTTCTTTAGAGTCATACTTATTTTGGGTAATTTTGCAACATTCACTTTGGATTCTTTCATGGTGGTTATTCTTCCAAAATGCATGATTGCAGTCCTTCTTTATATTGTCTTCTTGGCTCTGCTTTCTTTGCTTTGCATCAGTTCAGGTAAATTCTTTCATGCTTCTCTGTATTCATGGTATTCATTGTTTCTTATGTCATAGTAAAACTATATGGCATTCCCCTACCACAATTTGCTTAGACATTCTCCAATCAATGCCATGGAGCAATTTCTGATGGTCACAAGGGTTCCAAACAAGCAATGACCAAATAGGCTAAATTGTTTAACTGGAAAAATTCAACCAGGGCAGGAAGAATGGGCTTTTGGGGAAGGAAGACATAGAGAAGTCATGCCAGTTGATGGCTTGTGACCCCACCATGATATATAAAAGGAACAAAGATTACATGTAAACTTCATATCATGTGAGCTACAAGACATCTCCCAAGCTGCTTCCCAGGATACAAATGAAACAAAAATATTGCCAACATATTGCTTTCTTCCTTGGATAGCCCCCAATTAGTCAGAGGTGATAATAAGCATTGGTCTGCTTGATATGAATGGCCAAATGTGCCTGGTTGATCAGCTAAGTCCCAAAGCTCTCCTCATCCTGTCTAAGGTAACTTGAACCCAAGTATCTCAAAAGATTCTTTCTTTTGAGGAACACAAAGTACTCCATGGATGTTCTTTTATTTGCCATTTTTATGATGCTGTGGAGAGCTAGAACTATGACCTTGTGCTTCTCCTCACCTCCACCACCTCATATCCATTTTTCCCATTGATAACCAGATGGGATACAAGCATCTTACCAATGAATGACAATTGAGATCTGGAAGGAACTTCTGAAGCCCTCAAGTCCAGCTAATAACTAATAATGAATTCCCTTCTACCCTATGAGGGGTCAAGAATTCCCCATCTTCCAAGGTCATCCCATTCCACTCTTACATATTGTTGGTAAGTTTTCCTTAAGTCAAGACTATATTTGTCTCTTTTCAACTTCCACTCACTGCTACCAGTTTTGTCCTGTGGGGTCAAACAGAATAATTCTTCCATCTTCTATTAACAGGTCTTCAGATACTTCAAGACAGCTAGTATCTCTCCTTTTCTCCAGTTAAATATCCTTAGTTCTTTTTTTTTTTTAAATAACCCTCACCTTCCATCTTAGAATCAATATTATGTATTGGATCCAAGGAAGAAGAGTGGTAAGGGCTAGGCAATGGAGGTTACGTGACTTGCCTAAGGATCCAATAGAAGTGTTTGAGCCTACATTTGAACCTAGGACTTCCTATCTCTAGGCCTGGCTCTTGGGCTGCAGAGCCATCAGCTGCCTCCATATCCTCTGTTCTTTAAATGAATCTCATATGGCAGAAAGTACATGGAAGAATGGTATACTCCAACAAAGCCCCATCCAACCCCCCCAGTTAACCAGGGACTAAGTCAATATAACCAGTATCTTTTCCCATGTGGAAGCTAGAACCTAACAGAGAAGACCAGCAATGATCTGGGCTGGATAAGCCTGGTTACCAAAAGAACGCTAAGTTCTTTCGCTCCTCTTTGAGCTCAGTCATGAAGAACAGAATTAGGAAGCTGGCAAAGACAGCAGATGCAGTCTTCACAATTTCAGCTAAATGTTAAGTGACTCATTAAAACAAATCCTACACTTTTGAGAAATCTAATAACCACCTGCTAGAAAAAAAATAAGAGAATAATCCTTCTCAAAAAGAGAATGGTGCTAATGATAAAGTAATAAAAGACAAATAGAAAAATTGTACTCCTGATGTGATACAGAGAGGCAATTAAAACTCATGCTGCCATCATTACCAAATGTTCATAACCAGTGTTCTAGAAAGGACTGAATGGAAAGATTCCAACACCTAAGGCTACAAGGTGTGGAAAGTAGGATGGCTTTGGATACAGGGGAGATACAGACATCAGATAAGACAATGTCTCTACCTTCATGGATCTTACAATTTAACAGGGAGAAGGATTTACACACAGGTAATTGTAATGCCTAATATTCTATGAATTAGAGACTTCCCAAACAAATCATCATGTGAGATCTAACAGGCTTGGGAAAGTTACCAAACGGGCATTAGGAAAGGATTCGCACAGCAGGCAACATTTGAGTTGGGCTATAAAAGATGGGTAGGGATTCAAGAGGGAGTGGAAAGATATTCCAGGCATAAGAAGAACAACTTTTCCTGAGGAAGGACCAGCTAGATATTCTGGTGGGGAAAAAAACTATGTAAGCCATTATAAGCAAAGAGACAGGAAATTTAGGGCCTTTAAAGGCCACACAATATAGTCTAGTTTGACTGTAATATGAGATAAGACAGGAAAGGTCAAGTAGTTCAAGGGTATCGATGGTTTTGAATGAGAAGCAGAGGAACAGAACTTTATTTAGTAGGCAATCAAGATCCAGGGATGAACAGAGAAGAGGCACATAATCATGTTTCTATCAAGCTATGTTAACAGGTCCTATAAGATACAATTGGCTAAAATTTAGGGGGCAGCTAGGCAGGTCAGTGGACAGAATGCCAGGCCTGGAATCAGGAAGACTCAACTTCCTAAGTTGAGCCTCAGACTCAGCCTCAGACTGTGTGACCCTGGGCAAGTCACTTAACCCTGTTTGCCTCCATTTCCTCATCTGGAGAATGAGCTAGAGAAGGAAAATGGCAAACCACTCCCATATCTTTGCCAAGAAAACCCCAAATAGGGTCACAGAGTCAAACATGACTGAAACATACTAAACAACAACAACAAAGACTTAACTAAGCATGGATTTGTCTTTGCTTCTCTTATGTGAAAGTCTTTTTTTACCTCTCTGCCTTGATTTTTCTAACACATACCACCAGTGTCTAGTAGAAATCTTAAGAGTCTCTACACAAAGTACCTGAAATAGTAACCTTTCCAGGAGAAGATTTATAGAGAATTTCTTAAACATAGCTAAAATCCTAGCTCAACATGAAGCCTTTCTCAATAAACATGATATGAACATTTAACACATCCAGTAAACTAGCGACACATCCCTACCCACTGAGAGAAGACACACATACACACATTTAGATCTATTTGTGCTATTCTAGGCCCCCTTTCAGTCATTACCATGGAAATTATGTTCATGTTCTGCAAGACTCTGACTTCCCCCTCTCAAGTCTGGAAGTCACTCTCCCCAACCATAGGTCTCCCCAATTCCCTATTGGGTTTTAATTTTCTGCAACCCAGGGGCCCTCCCCATCTCTTCCACAAATCCTAGGAGACTAACATCTCAACCACAGAACTTGAGAGAATGTGGTTCAAATCTCATTTTTCTGATACTAGCAACTGACTGGCAATTCATCTCCTTTGGTCCTGAGTTTCTTCATCTATAATATGAAAAGATTGAAGTAGATGATCTGGAAGCTTCCCCTCCAGATCTCAATCTAGAATCCCTTTTTAAAAAAATGTTTTGGGATCTATTGCAATCTATCAAAGGCCTTCCTTGGTGTCTTGTTGCTGGTGCTAATGGAGGGGCAATAAGGCAAAAACAGCACTCAAAGTAGATAAAGAAAGTAATTCTATCAGTCATCTTCCCTAGCACTGACCCTGTGCTCTTTCTATCACAGGCCTGACTCGCCATTTACCTTTCTAGGAGATTTAGCTATTTAAAGCCACTGATTGTGCTCATCACTGCCTAGGAGTGATGGAGAAAGCCTTCGATTTGGACAGCTGAGACCCGAGTTCAATTCCAACTTACCACCAGTAAGACTCTGACTTGCTCTCTCTCTAGGCTTCTGTCTTCCTTAACTGTCGAATGAGGTGGCTGACCCAGAATCCAGCCCTTGAATGATCTCAGCTCTAAACTTTATATTACAACAGCCTCCTAACTAGAATCCCAGTGCTTTTCTCCAGAGCTGTTAACCCACCCCAAAGACCATACAGGATGAGCAAAATCCCCAAGTACCACAGGAACCAGAATAAAGGGACATATTTAACAAAATAAAAATATGATAAAACACAGATGACACTTTTTAAAACTAAGACGGGGGGCAAGTCAGGTGGCTCAGTGGATTGAGAGTCAGGCCCAGAGATGAGAGATCCTAGGTTCAAATCTGACCTCAAACACTTCCTAGCTGTGTGATCTGGGCAAGTCACTTAACCCCAGTTGCCTAGCCCATACCACTCTTCTGCCTTCGAACCTATAGATAGAATATTTAATACTGGTTCTAAGATAGAAGATAAGGGTTTTAAAAAGAACCATGACAATATGCAGCCCTCAGGCATCCTCATATATGGATTAGTGGCCTCTGTTACTGGGTTTGACATTACTACTTTGCTCTAACCACTACTACATTAATTCTCCCAAGGCATGGCTTTCATCATGTCATCCTTCTCCAAAACCTCCAATGGCTCTCCCTACTCCAACCCATCCTCCATTCGGTTGTCAAAATTGTCTTTCTACAGCTGATTTTACCCTTCTACTCAATAAACTCCAGTAGCTATTACCTCCAAGAGCAAATATCGAATACTTCATAAACTAACCCTGACTCTCGACACCTTTCCGGTCTTCTTATACCGTCTACCACCACCACTCTACTACCACCCCCTTACCAGATGCATATTCTTCAATCTAGTGCCACTTGCCTCCTGGAAGTTCCTCCTACAAGACCCTCCATCTCCTGGCTCTAGACACTTTCATCCAGCTACCGGATGCTCTCCCTCCTCATCTCTACTTTCTGGCTTCCCTGATTTCCTTTAAGTCCCAACTAAAATCCTGCCTTTTACAGGAAGTCTTCCTTAATACCTATTCATTCTAGTGCCTTCACTCTGTTAACTATTTCTACTTTAGCTTACATTTAGCTTGTAGTTTGTAGCTATTTGCATGTTTTCTTCCTCATAAGATTGTGAGTACCTTGAAAGTAGATACTGTTGGGGGCAGCTAAGTGGCTCAGTGATAGTCAGGCCTGGAGACCAGAGACCCTGAGTTCAACTCTGGCCTCAAATACTTCCTAGCTGGGATGACCCTGAGGGCATCACTTAACTCCAGTTGCCTAACCTTTCCTGCTCTTCTGTCTTGGAACCAATACACAGTATTGATTCTAAGATGGAAGGTAAGGATTTTTTTTAAGTCTACCTTTTTCTGTATCCCCAGCACGGGATGCTAGGCATACAGTACATACTTAATAAATATTTATTGACTGAGTGACTTTCTTCCCAATAAAATATATATTTCTGAGTCTTATCATTTAAGGGCATTCATATTCTGGGCCCAATCTTAACCTCCTACTATTCACCTCTATGGAATTCCTCTGTTCTAGCCAGACTCCTCACTGTCTTCTATGCATACATATTTTCTAAACCCCAAAGCACAATGCATAAAGGATATTTCTTTTGCAAAGCTTTAAAGGCACATTTGATCTTGATAGTTTTGATCTTAGATTATCTAATGCCTTTCCTTGGGAAACAGGAAGGTGGTTTCTTATCAAGTTATGGTTTCTTATCAAGTTAGTGATTTGTAAGAACCTGATTTCAAAGATTTATTTTTTTAAAATTTATTTAATTGATTAATTAAGAAAATTTTTCCATGGTTACATGATTCATGTTCTTTCTCTCCCCTCCTCTTACTCCCCTCCCATAGCCAACACACAATTCCATTGGGTTTTACATATGTCAAAGACTTATTTTTTTCTGAGGATAGCTAGGATAGTATATTGAATAAAGAACTAGGCCTGGAATCAGGAAGATATGTCTTCTTGGGTTCAACTCTAGCCTCAGATACTTACTACCTGTGTGACCCCAGACAAGTCACTTAAACCTGTTTGCCTCAGTTTCTCATCTGTAAAATGACCTGGAGAAGGAAATGGAAAACCACTCCTGTATCTTTGCCAAGAAAACTCCAAATGGGATCACAAAGAGTCAGACATGATTGATAAATGACTGAAAAACAACAATTTTTCTGACCTAGATGGTCTTTTTGACCTGATGGTCCAAAACAAAGGACAATGTGCCTAGATTTCTCTCATCAAAGTAATGAGAAGAAAGAAGAACGGATAACAAACTAGCATGTTTCTGAGTCTGAAAGGTATAACTGGAAAAGATAATTGAACCTAAAGGCAATGAGACAGCTCAATGAATGAAATGTTGGGCCTAGAGTCAGGAAGATCTGAGGTCAAACTCTGCCTAGATTCTTGATAGCTCTGTGACCTCAGTCGACTTTTAATTTCTGTCTGCCTCTGTTTCCTCAAGTATAAAATGGGGATCATAATAGCACTTACCTCCCAGGGCTGCTGTGAGGATCAAACAAGAACATAGTAGGCACTTAATAATTGCTTGTTTCTTTCCTGTCCTAATTCTTTTTTCCTAGTTTTCCCAACACTGCTTCTCAATATCCTTTGCTTATCATCACTCACATCATCATGTCCTAACTGTGAACATGTCAAGGCTTTATCCAAAGCCCTCTTTCTCTTCATTCTTTGTCCTCTCTCCCTGGTGACTTCATCATTTCCCAAAGTCTTAATTATCATCACAACGCATAGAATTCCCAAATATATCCAGCTCTAATTTCTCTCCTGAATCCATTCTGTCATCACCGACTGCCTATTAGACATTTCCAGCTAGATGGCCAATAGGCATCTCAAACTCAACATAGTCAAAACAGAAATCATTCCTTTTCTCTCCAAACCTATTCCTTTTCTGAATTTCTCTTTTTCTTTTGAGGGGATGACTATCCTTCTAATCACCTAGGTTTGCAACCTTGGCATTATCTTCAACTTATCTTTTCCTCATCCCATACATCCAATCAGTTACCAACGCATGTTGTTTCCGCAATGTCTCTCAGATCTTTGCCCTTCTGGCCACTTATGTAGTTATATGCTTTCTTCTCAACTTCCTCATTACATTGAGTCACCAGCTTCCTAGTCCTCCCAGGTTTGCAACCCATTCAGTTACCCCATCTTGTCATTTCCACTTCTACAACATCTCTAGGGTATCTCCCTTTCTCCTCTCAAAAAGCCACCACCCTAATTCACTTCTTCATCACCTCTTACCGAGACTATTTTGATAACCTCCAATTTGGTCTCTCAAATCTCTCTCCTCTCTATCCATCTACTGTTGACATGATTTTCCTAAAGCTCAGGTATGATCATCAAACTCCAGTGGTTCCCCCATTCACTCAAAGATCAAATATCATTTCATCTTTATAAATACTATAATGTATATAATTTATAAATAAGTAAATATACATATATTGGGAGCTGGGAGAGAGACCAGACTTGTAATTTCATTAGTATATTTCCTCTCTGATGAAGAAGATTCCCTCTATCAATACAAATTGGTACCTTTTCTACAATTTATAGCTTAAAACAGTTGCCTAGAGTAGAGGTGTCAAACACACCTGGAGCTGAAATAGATTAAAATGTATTGGGGAAATGCTTAACAAAAATAAATAAAAATACAATATAACAGAGATGATGCCAGTTTGTGATTTTCTAAGCACAGACTCTTTCTATTTGAGTTTGCCACCACTGGACTAAAACAATGAGAGGCAAAGGGACTTGTCCAGACTCACATAGTCAGTCTATGCCAGAAGCCGAATTTGAACCAAGGTATTCCTAGATCTGAGATTGTCTCTTTATTCACTAGGCTCACTATGCCTCTCATTAGAAGTATGTGCTCCAAAATTTTTACTGATTGGGAGCATAATCAAACAGGTTTGGCAACCACTAGACTAGATGAACTCCAAGGTTCTTTGTAATTCTAAGATACTATCATATAAGTCCTTCTGTCCAAATCCTATGTATCCATTAGGGCTGAATTCAAGTGTCTCTCACCTAGGAAGCCTGACCTGACTAATTAAAACCACACAAATCTCTCTCTCCTCTGAGCAATGAGTGACTAGACTGTGGTATTTTTGACATTTAGCTCACAATGTGTTATCATGTTATCTAGCTATTTCCTACTGGTACATCTTGCTTCCTCAATGAAACTATAAACCACTTGAGGACAGTGACCATATTTTTTTTCTTATATTTTTACTGTACTTCACTCATTCATTTATTCAGTCAACAAGGACTTAGTAAAATATCAGCTATGGGCAGCTGGGTGGCTGGGTACACTGGATAGAGTACCAAGTCTGAGGTCAGGAAGATTCATCTTCCCAAGTTCAAATCTGGCCTCAGACACTTACTGGCTTTGTGGGCTGTTTTCCTGGGTTTCCTCCTCTGTCAAATGAGCTGGAGAAGGAAATGGCAAACCATTCCAGTATCTTTGCCAAGAAAACCCTGACTTGAGCCACAAAGAATCTGATATGACTGAAAAATGACTGGCCAACAACAACCAAAAATATATAGCCTTGAGCTAAATGTGAAGTAGGGAGATAAAAAGTTTAGCTAAGACATGGTCTTTGCTATCATGGAACTTATCATCTAACAGCATAGATGTTCCCATAAACTAGATACTCAAAAAATATCTGATCAAGTAAATTCATTTTTTTATTTGTCCTAATGTCCTAAAGCTGTTAGAACTGAAAATGAGCTTTAAATGTTATCTAACCCAACTTCTCTCTCTTTGAGAAGGCTCCTGGTAGCTGTGATCTTCATCAACTACAGATTCACGGCAAAGGTCAGAATTTAGAGCTCAGTGTCCATGTTTTATTTGGAGATTTTACAGCTTAATTAAAAATAAAGTTTAAAGTTTGCTAATAAAATATTTAATGTCGCATCCCTTATGAAAGTTCCTTAGAATCAGTTGTTAAAAATCCAAGGTCTCTTCAGAAATTGGTCAATTACTATTAAGCATGCCACCTGGCTTTGTTTGCCACCTTCTCAGAAAAGGGACTCAATGGTGTACATATTCTCAGTGATGCAGAGTCTCTGTTATAACCCAGAAACAAAGGCCTTAAATGTGACTGGGCTGACATTCTGGCTCCATCTTTTCTGGGACAGGCTGGGGAGGCAGAACTCATCCTCATTCTGATTTCTGGGGAGTAATACAATTAGTGCAACCCAGAAAGTGCTTCAGGGATCACAGTTAAGTTCATTCATGAGCATGCTTTTCCCCTTCAGAAAAGCCATTTCCTTAGTTGCAGGCTGCTTAGCAGTATGATCACGGTTGGGTAATTACTGCATTTTCTCCAAGCACCAGAGTCTGTCCCTCCCTCCTTCTCTTCCATCATCCCTGCTGCTGCCCTCTTCATCCCCTGAAGAGGGCCAGACTCTTAACCTACTGTTATAGGGGCAAGTGAGAGCTGACCTCTCTCTACCTTGTCAATGGAGCTATGTTCCTCCCTAGAAAAGTCCCATGGCAGTGCCACTACTCCATTGGGAGTGGACCATTCTAAGTGCATTTACTGTTCTTATTGCAGGAGGAACTGTTACCTCCCTCAATCTTGACACTATATTTCTATGCATAGTGGGCAAGAACACAATTTATTGGAGTTTTGTTCCTCCAGGAATGCCTTGCTGATTTTATTCATTTATTTATTTATTTTTGAGCCCTTACTGTGTTTGTTCCAAGGCAGAAGAGTGGTACAGGCTAGGCAATGGGGATTAAGTGACTTACTCAGGGTCACACAGCTGGGCAGTGTATGAGGCCAGACTTGAACCCAGGACCTCCCATCTCCAGGCCTGGCTCTCAATCCACTGAGTTACCCAGCTGCCCCCTCATCACTGATTTTAGAATGGAAGAAGCATGAGATTCAAATTATGGAAATTCTAATTATAGGACAATTTTGCTAGAATGGATCCACTATGATACCTGTGCTGGTTTCCCCATCACCACGTGCACAAAACTAAAAATGACAAGAGGACAAGACTATAATGGGAGGCAGAAGAAAGAACTTCCCTGATGCTCCCTGAGAGTTGAGTAAGCCACATACAATGGAGATGAGCTGAAAAGAAACCTGATTTCCTATTTCTCAAGGCAGCATGATAAAAGACCATCATGGTCTGCTAGTTTCAAGGAAGAGTACAAGGTTCTAGGGCAGAATGAGGAAGGGCAGGATAAAACCTTGGACTTCTATGAGAACCCATCTGTACTCCTGCTAGTCCTATGAAGACCTTAAATTACCAAGAGCATTCTTCCTTACACAACTTAAGCTACTAGCAAATAACCTCTATTGGAGCAACATCATCTTCTACTTCTGCCTGAACAAGGCAGATGAGGGCTGAAGTCCAAGGTATGGGAAGAGGAGAGACTAGTCCAGATTTCTCAGTTCTCTATCTCATCCACCATCTCTGCCATTCCCTCCCATTAGTCAGTCATCTAAGGTCAGTTTTGCTCTCTAACACTATTCCTGGGCAGAGGCTTGAGCAGAGGCAGAGTTTGTACCCAAGGTAAGCTTTAATTGAGGGAGTAAACAGGGTGGTGACCAAGAAAGATTTAGGGTATAGAATTGGACAACTTGGTTCCAGATCATCATTCTGTCATATACTTGTAGTGTGACCTTCTCTCTCAGGGACTTGGTTTCCTCATCTGTAAAAGTTATTTATTATTGAATCAAATGAACGCTATAGTTTAAATGCCCTAGTTAAACTATGGTTCATGCTAAGTATTAGACCAGTGGAGGGGTAAGCAGGAATGACAAAGATGACATGCCCAAAAGTGTGTCCACTGCCAGTGACATCCAACCTTCCCCTTCTCCAGATAGGAATATCCAAACATGATCAGAACAGTAAAGTAACCCCACCCTAAACTCCTAAGCATACTCCTTTTCCCAAGCATCTCCTAGTCTAGAAAACCAAAAATCACCTGGTCTAGAAAAGCTAAAGAGCCTAGTCTAAAAACCAAAGTTGCCTAGTCTAGAAAAACATTAGGGCATCCTCAATATGAATATCCCAAAGACCAAGAAATTTCTATTCAAACCCAATGGTAGGGAGGGAAGAGGGATAATCAAATGATACAGCCCCTCTCACTCCCCAACTAGATGTGCTAACCTAGGTTTGCAAGTATTGTCACTTACATTTCACAGACTTAGGTCTCTTTGCCTCTACTACATTTGCCCTTCCAACCAACTTTTCACATTATTTCCAGATAAGATTAATGATTGTGCTACTCCTCTACTGAAAGATCTGGCTCCCCCCTGCCTACCAAGCAAAGTCCAAACTCCTATGCCCACCACTAAAGGCTCTCCACAATCTGATGCCACTCAATTATTCATTATCTCTCATAATTTCTCCCACATACACTATACTCCAAATGAAATCTCCAAGCACCCAACCCAACACACCCAGTATTTTCCCATCTCCTTGTCTTTACAAATGATGCTCCCTATAATACCACTCTTGGGATGGAGCTTTGCAAACAATAGGCACTTAATAAATTAAAGTTGTTGAAGTGGTGAGATAACTAGCTCAAGGTCACTCAGGCAGCACAAGGCAAAGCCTCAACTTGAACCCATTTCTCCTGACTCTCAGTCTGACAAACTTCCTTCACTATACTCCAACTTCCTCTCCAAGGTACATGAGAAGTGTCTGGGGACATTGACAAAACTACAAGCTCAGTCATATTCTTGGCTCTCTTTTCCTAATGAACTACTGCAAACAATTTTCCACTCAAATACTCATGAAACTGAGAGCAAGAGAGACTGATAAAGTTGTGAATAAACAAAAGTGAATTCCTAACGCAGGCAACTGAATGAAAACTGAAATTTCTCAGCAAAAAATGGCATTTGAGAAAGTGGGAAAAGTCACTGCCAGATGGGAAAAGGAAGACAAACCCACTGCTTCAACTCAAAGTGTATATACCCTCCAGGACTAGGGAGGAGTAAAGGGAGTTCTTTTCATTCTGATTGGACTGCAAAGAAGCTTTCTCCCTACTAGGATCTCAGATCCCAAGGCCTGGCACTACCACAGCTGGTGACATTGTAATTGGACTTTTCAGGAGCCATGGAACATTTAGCAAGGGTTATAGACTACATTATAATGTAAGCTTCTTGAAGGCAGGATTTGTTTTGGCTTTTTTTTTTAACCCTTACAGTCTGTCTTAATAGCAATTCTAAGGCAGAAGAACAGAAAGGACTAGACCAGCAGTTCTCAACCTGTGGGTCATGACCCCAGCGGGGGTCGAATTACCAAAACACAGGGATCGCCTAAAGCCATCGGAAAATATATATTTTCCGATGGCTTTAGCCTCTGAGAAACCACACTACTTTACAGCAAGATCTCAGAAAGAACGGGGACCCTGCTGCCTGCACATTGTACTAATATTAGTTACCAATCAGCAGCCCTCCCACTATGAGGGGCGATGGATTTACCCTGTTGCCTGGAGACCAGACTCAAACAGAGACCCAGAGAGAGCACCAGGGCGCTGCCTCTGGAGGGGTTAAGAAGGAGTCCTGGAGCAGATAACTCCTGGAGCCGATAATGGAGCCAAGTAACCCCAGCAAAGTGAAGCCTCAGCTCGAGCTGGAGGGAGACGGCAGGAAGAAGAAGGCAGTGTCTGTGGACCCCCTCCCCAGGCAGGACTTACCTCCTGCCCCAGCGCTCAAGATGCCTCCTGCTGGATTAATATTTCTCAACATATAATGAAATATTGTTTTTGTGATTAATCACTATGTTTAAATTATGTTTGATTTGTAGCAATGAGAATACATAATGCATATCAGAATTTATATTATATTTGGAATTTATATTATATTTGGAATTTATATTCCAAATCATAACTGTAGAAAAATTACAGTTTTGAAGTAGCCACCAAAATAATTTTTTGGTTTGGGGTCACTGCAACATGAGGAACTGTATTGCAGGGTCATGGCATTAGAAAGGTTGAGAACCACTGGACTAGACAATTGGGACTAAGTGGCTTGTCTAGGATCACACAGCTAGGAAGTGTCTGAAGCCAGATTTGAGCCCAGGACCTCCCAACACCATTCTAATGTTCTAGCCACTCTGCTACCTAGCTGTACCCAGGGATTTTTTTTCCACTATTATAACCCTAGCAGTGCCTGAAACACAAGAAGTGTTTAATAAATGCTAGGTGACTGACCTAAGCCAAAGTTTATTCAATCAATCCATAAACAAGCCTTTATTGATGCCTACTGTGTGCTGGGTACCATTGTGGAGAAGACACAAAACTCCTCCGAGGAGTTCACTGCCTAGCAAGGGAGGCAAGGGCAGTAAATTCAAACTAACCCAATAAAACAAAAATTTCCTTACCTGTTACATAAAGGCTGGATGCTGGAGATACAAAAGTAAAAGAAGGCACAATCCCTAACCTTGAGTGATTAGAGAAGACAACACAAATACTAATAATAACTAAGTATATGAGAGAGGTCCAAACAGTGGAATGACAGATCTAAGAAGTCTTCCTAGAAAGAGATGGGATTTAAGTAGAGGCTTAAAGAAAGGAAAGAATTTCAAAGAGAGGAAGGAAAACTACACACAATGGAGAGTGTGTGTGCAAAGACAGTGAGGCAGAAAAGATTGAGATAGGGCAGTTTAGATAAAATATGGTATATGAAAAAAAAGGAACCATCTAGTCCAACCAATACTTCCTTCACAGAATTGTAATCCATAGGATCCTACCTATCCTATCTCTGAACCTCTAGAAATCTACCCTCCTAAAATTAGAGGGACAGGGAGAGGAAGAATGGTGGACTCCACCCAATTTTCCTTTTCTTCTCTATTATAAATGCTAAGATGGAGCAATTCTGACTCAACATTTTCTCATCATTTCTACCCAAGCAATTGGTTTTTCCTTGTTGATAAGAATTATATGCCAAACAGAATTTCCCCTTATTGGTTTTTCCATCCTTTGAAAGATTAAATTATCATTAAGGCAAGGCAAGAAGTTGTTAGCTGCTCTGCTTTGGACACAGACAGAACACCAACAGATGTCTAGATAATTAAAGGCTCCCATCACTACTATATTGTGTCTCTGCCAGCATTGTGATCTGTTTCCTGAACTCCAACCATTTCCTCTTCCAAAAAACTAACTGAGAAACCAAGGGAAACATTTAACTATGGAAAACCAACAGGTGATCTGTAATAGACTCCAATTACAATATAATCATTTCTGTTGTTCCTCCCTCAGTCTTAAGCCAAATACTCTACAATACTTCCCTGCTGGTTCCTAGGTTTCCTCATCTGAGTGCATATTCTTAATATACGATACAAAATGAAACTAAGTGATGCATAATTATCATGACCAAGCTTAACAGTAGAATAAAGCTGATAAAATGTACCTTTCACCTTCACCAAAGAGGTGAGGGGCTATATATATATATATATATATATATATATATATATATATATATATATATATATATATATATATATGTACAGACTGTTGCATATACCACAAACATTGTCTAAGCATTGGTTGGATTTGCTCAAGTGATTTTTTCTCTTTTTTTTCTATTATAAAGCTATTTTATTTTACCAATTACATGTAATATATACATATAAGTTTTCCAAAGTTATAGGATCCAGATTGTCTCCCTCTCTCCTCTCCCAGAGCTGACAAGTAATTCAATCTAGATTATAAATATATTATCAGACAAAATGGGTTTTTTTCTCTTTTTAAAAAAATCTTTATTATAAAATATAACTCTCTGGGTAGGGAAGGGGAGAGGGAAATATTCAGAAATGAATATTAAATAAAAACAAAAGTCTTCAATTTAAATATTAGCAAAGTATACATGCAATGTCACTCCTTCAACAAAACTCCTTTGATCTATTTTGGGCTTTTTCTTTCCTTTCCATCCCCTACCTCAAGGCCTTCTCCTCCAATGATACTTGTCACCTACTCTGTACAGAACTATTTATGGACATGTTGTCTCCCAAATTAGAATGTAAAATCCTGGAAGACTGCCAGCCAATAAACATTTATTAAGGACCTACTATGTTCCATGCACTGTGCTAACTAAGCCCTGGAGGTACAAAAAGAAGAAAAAAGGCCTTGCCCTCAAGGAGTTCACAAGTTAAATGAGTAGAAAACAAGCTATATGCATAATAAACAGAAATGAGAGAGAGAGAGAGAGAGAGAGAGAGAGAGAGAGAGAGAGAGAGAGAGAGAGAGAGAGAGAGAGAGAGTGTACACCAGAATTAAGAGGGGTTGGGAAAGGCTTCCTGGAGAAGAAATTTTAGTTGGGACTTAAAGGAAGCCAGAGAAGCCAGAAGGTGGAGATGAAGAAAGAGAGCATTCCACATATGAGGAAATGCCAGAGCCAAAAGATGGGGAGTCATGGTGGAATGGCAAGGAGGCCAGCCACACTGGATCAAAAGAGTAAGGAATAAGAAAATGAGAAAAGCCAAGAGGGAAGTAGGTTATAAAAATTTTTGAATGTTAAACATAGGATTTTGCATTTGATTCTGGAGTTAATAGGGAACCACTGGGGTTTATTAAGTTGGAAGGTGACCTAAGTCACATTAGGAAAATCACTTTGGTGGCTAAAAGGAAAGATGAATTGGAGTAGAAATTGACATCGTCATTCTTATATTTTAAGCCATGATCCAGAAATCCAAATCTATTCTTATATACATCTTCTTTTATTTTCATGTGTAAAACAATGTTTATTTATAATCCAGAAGGTATATCTTCATTTTTAAAATTACTTACAGATTTTTGGATCTTTATGATCTCTTGCAGTAACTCTACAACTCCCTAGGGATCTATGGCCCACAGTTTGGGAACCCCAAGGGTAGATGATTTATTTATAAGATCCTCCCTGTTCCAAAAATGCTTTTCTTTAGTGTCTCCCATCACCAACCAGTTGCCAACTTGATATTCCTAAAGCATAGATATGACCACATTATAGAACCCCAAAGATACCATCTTTCTTTAAACATTTTTTTCAAGTTACAATTGTTTTTAAATTAATCTGTCATTCCTACTACCTCTGTCTGTATCCCCCAGAGGTGTCACAGTGAATAGAGCAGTAGGCACCAGAAAAATCTGAATTCAAATCTGGTACCAAACCTTTACTAGCTGTCTGACCCTGAGTAATTCACTTAACCTCTATTTGCCTCAGTTTCCTCAACTACAAAACGGGAATAATGATAGCAGCTACTTCTCAAGGTTGTTCTGAGGAACAAATGAGATAATATCTGTAAAGCAAGCACTTAGCACAATGCCTAGTACACAGTAGCACTTTAAAACTGCTTGCTTCCTTCCTTTCCCCAAACCTAAAAAACTTAAAAAAAAAAAAAGCCCTCAATATTTACTTACATAGTCTTGCAAAACAAATTTCCACATTAACCATGATTGAAAACATAGGCACCATCTTTTTAACAAAGCTATTTACTTGCCAATTCTGTATTGCCTTTCACAGGCAGCCATGACGAAACATGATCTGGGCCCCTAAGGTATTCAATTTCTTGCTCAATTTCTTCAATTTCTTTACCAATCTTTCACAAAGCACAAGCACATATATAATATATAAAAATATAATATATGTATTTATATGCATATATTATATATACACATATACAAGTGAAAAGCACTTCTCCTTCACATTTCTCATAACATTGGTCTCATTGCCTGGACATCTCATCTACATTTTCCCATCTCCCTTATATCAATTATTTTTCCTCCCTTTTAGACCATAACATTCTGAAGGGCAGGATCTATATTGTATCGATTTTTATAACCTCAGGACACAGCACAGTGCTTTGAACACAGTAGGGTAGGAACTAAAGAAATGTTTGTTGAATGAATTAACAAATCACTGAGGGCCAGAATAAAGAGTATACATTTTCTTTCTTAGGCAACAGAAAGCCACTTAAAATTACTAAGCAGAGGAACAACGGGCTCCAATCCTGCCCATTAGGAAATCACTCTGATTGTGGTGTAAAAATGGTATGAAAAAAAAGAGAGATTGAAGCTAGGAAGAACAGCTTGGAGGCTATGTGGAAAGGAAATTAGACTGACAGTTCTGACAGTTTGTGGGGGAAGGGGCCAACTGGGAGTGGCAGTTGGGTCTTGTGACTAGCACTTCCTTCCTGCCGGGTGGGTCGGGCTTCCGGGTATTGGAGGAGAGAGGAGCTTGTTCAGCCCAGTCTGGAGTGGCATGCTCTTCTTGGTTCAGCCCGAAGACACAGGCTTCTGAAGGTTAGAATTGTTCTTGTTTGCTTTCTGTCTACTGCTAACATTCTGAATTAGAACAACGAGAATAGACAGGAGTGGGACAAACCCTCCACCAGCCTCTAGCGCCTGGCCCTATACACTGAAGCTAAGTAAAAACTCCAATTCCAACTGGATTATTAAACTTTATATTATTTGAATTCGCAGTCAGATAAGTGGACTATCTTTTCTGGTCATAGAGGGAGCTGAACTTCAGTTCAGTCATCAAGGCAATAAAAAACCTTATCGGACCCCTGCTGTTTCTTCTCAGCAGGGGGCATCTCCCTTCCCTGCTTCACAAACAGTGTTCCCTCTCTCCCCTTAACTCCTTACCCTCAAACAAACTTCCCCATTTATCCCCATTTTTCCAATCCTATTTCCTTTCCCAATAAAATATTACAGCTATTATAATATCCCTGGTCAGAAGGAAGCAGAGGTTGACCTAGGGCAGTGGGAATGGAAGTGTAGAGACATAGACTCAAGAAACATTAGGAGGAGAGAATTGATAAAAACTGGTAACTGACAAGTTGTGGAAGAAGGGGAAGGAGGAGAATATATTGGGAAATATGGGTGATGTAAAAATAATTGATTTTTTAACCCCTATCCTCTGTCTTAGAATCAATATATCAGTTCCAACACAGAAGAGCAGTAAGGGCAAAGCAACTGGGGATTAGTGACTTGTCCAAGGTCACATAGGCCAGATTTGAACCAGGGACTTCTATCCACTAAACCAGCTAGATGCTGCTAAAACAAATTATTTCTTTTTTAAAATGTAGCACATAAGGGAGAGGGAAGAGGCAAAGATGATTCTAAGGCTTCATGCCTGAGTTCTTTGCAGTAAGAATGAGGAGTTTGCAGAAGGATAATGCTAATGTTTAAGAACTGAAGACCTAAAGTCAAAGATTGAAGGAAAAAATAAATGACTAGTTCAATGCACTGGGAAGGCTCCTGGGGAACTTAACGACTCTTTGAGAAGTTGATGGTATTAAAAGAACATCAATTAATTATCTTCACTGATCGGGGAGCACAGAACAATAAGCTGTAGAAATAAAATATCTTACAATGCACCAGGAAAGCATAAAGGATGCGCCAGAATGACTCTGGGCAGAGGAGAGAGCTCTGCAGAAAGTATTCTGCCAAAGGAAAGAGAGGGCATTCACTGCATTGCCCTCTTGCCCCTTTCTCAGAAGCTGGCATTTAGGATCAGGGCCTAAGGAAATAAAGGGCACCACGAAAGCTTGAAACCCTTTGGAAAGATTTCCACCAACCAGACAGAGAAGCTTCTGACAGAATCTCAGGTCTGCTTTCCCAGAAGGAAGGGCAGAAGGCCCCAAGCTACATAAACTGAGATAGAAGAGCAGCCAAGCTCTTTAGGCTTGGTGCCAGAGTAAGGTCAGAGGAGCAAATACATATAGGAGATGAAGAAATCCAAGCCAGAAAAACTGAGGCCAAGACAAAATTAACTTGAGAGAAGGGGAGCCCAAGCTCCAAGAGGAGAGATCTCTGAGCCACTGTTCTGAAAGCCACTAGATAGAATGAGACTGGATATGACTCAGAAACCATTCCTAATGAATATGCTGAGAAACCATGTTAGTCATAATCTGACTCCTAAAATCTGTTGGCATAAGTAGATCCCATTTCCAGACACAAAAGCATGAAGCTTGCTGGGATTCAAGTTTCTCTCTACTTGCTGGGAAGATAAAAACACCTTCTTTTCTACCCCCCCCCCCAATTTAATACCTTCTTCCTAATTTACCTATTTCTTTTGATAGTACCATCATCCTTCCAGTCAAACTGGTTCACCATCTTGAAGTCATCCTTGGCTCTTCTCTCACTTCCTCTCCCCATATATCCAATCAGTTGTCAAATCATGTTTATGCTACCTCCATAACATCTCTTGAACCCATCTCTTTCTCTCTATTCACATGGTTATCATCCTAGTTCAGGACTTCACATTATCTTACCTGGGATTCAGCACAGATCTAACCATGTTTCTCTCCAGGCACTCCCTTTTGCTTCCTCTGTTTGGCATTTAAAGCTCTGTACAGATTGGCTTGTGCTCATCTTCCCAGATCTATTAAATGCACATTACTTGCCTCCCCTGCCTCTTTCATATATTCTCTTTCCCAGACAAACTGGACAACTTATTATTTCCCAGACACAATATTTCATTTCTTGTCTTTGTGACCGGCTGTCCTCCAAGCTTAGAATGATTTCCCTTCTCATCTCTACCTCTTAGAATCTGGGGCAGCTAGACAGTACAAGGGATAGAGTATTAGACCTGGAACCAGAAAAACCTGAGTTCAAATCTGATCTGTGATACTTCCTAGCTTTGTGGCCCTGGATAAGTCTTTATCCTTATTTGAAAAATGAGGATAATGATAGCAGCTACCTCCCAGGATTGCTGTGAGATCAAAATGAGATAATATTTGTAAAGCACTTTTTGAATCTTAAAGAGCTATATAAATGTTACCTGCTATTATTAATAGTATTATTATGATATCTAGAGTTCTTCAAGGGTTGGCTCAGATGCCACTTTCTACATGATGCCCATTCTAACCCCCTCAGTTCCTAGTTTCCTCCATCCTGGAAATTTCTTTATCTTTACTATTTCTTTTTTTTTAAATAATATTTTATTTGATCATTTCCAAGCATTATTCATTAAAGAAAAAGATCATTTTCTTTTCCTCCCCCCACCCCCCATAGCCGACGCATGATTCCACTGGGTGTCACATGTGTTCTTGATTCGAACCCATTTCCATGTTGTTAATATTTGCATTAGAGTTTCGTTTAGAGTCTCTCCTCTGTCATGTCCCCTCAACCGCTGTAGTCAGGCAGTTGCTTTTCCTCAGTGTTTCTACTCCCATAGTTTATCCTTTGCTTATGAATAGTGTTTTTTTCTCCTAGATCCCTGCAAATTGTTCAGGAACATTACACCGCCACTAATGGAGAAGTCCATTACGTTCGATTATACCACAGTGTATTAGTCTCTGTGTACAATGTTCTCCTGGTTCTGCTCCTTTCGCTCTGCATCACTTCCTGGAGGTTGTTCCAGTCTCCATGGAATTCCTCCAGTTCATTATTCCTTTGAGCACAATATTATTCCATCACCAACATATACCACAATTTATTCAGCCATTCCCCAATTGATGGGCATCCCCTCATTTTCCAGTTTTTGGCCACCACAAAGAGCGCAACTATGAATATTCTTGTACAAGTCTTTTTGTCCATTATCTCTTTGGGGTACAGATCCAGCAGTGCTATGGCTGGATCAAAGGGTAGACATTCTTTTGTCGCCCTTTGGGCATAGTTCCAAATTGCCCTCCAGAATGGTTGGATCAGTTCACAACTCCACCAGCAATGAATTAATGTCCCCACTTTGCCGCATCCCCTCCAGCATTCATTACTTTCTTTTGCTATCATGTTAGCCAATCTGCTAGGTGTGAGGTGATACCTCAGAGTTGTTTTTATTTGCATCTCTCTGATTATAAGAGATTTAGAACACTTCTTCATGTGCTTATTAATAGTTTTGATTTCTTTATCTGAGAACTGCCTATCCATGTCCCTTGCCCATTTATCAATTGGAGAATGGCTTGATTTTTTGTACAATTGATTTAGCTCTTTATAAATTTGAGTAATTAAACCTTTGTCAGAGGTTTCTATGAAGATTTTTTTCCCAATTTGTTGTTTCCCTTCTGATTTTAGTTACATTGGTTTTGTTTGTACAAAAGCTTTTTAATTTGATGTAGTCGAAATTATTTATTTTACATTTTGTGATTCTTTCTATGTCTTGCTTGGTTTTAAAGTCTTTCCCCTCCCAAAGGTCTAACATGTATACTATTCTGTGTTTACCCAATTTACTTATGGTTTCCTTCTTTATGTTTAAGTCATTCACCCATTTTGAATTTATCTTGGTGTAGGGTGTGAGGTGTTGATCTTTTCCTAATCTCTCCCATACTGTCTTCCAATTTTCCCAGCAGTTTTTATCGAATAGTGGATTTTTGTCCCAAAAGCTGGGATCTTTGGGTTTATCATATACTGTCTTGCTGAGGTCGCTTTCCCCCAGTCTATTCCACTGATCTTCCTTTCTGTTTCTTAGCTAGTACTAAATTGTTTTGATGACTGCTGCTTTGTAATATAGTTTAAGGTCTGGGACTGCAAGGCCCCCATCATATGTGTTTTTTTTCATTATTTCCCTGGATATCCTTGATATTTTGTTATTCCAAATGAATTTTGTTATGGTTTTTTCTAAATCAGTAAAGAAATATTTTGGGAGTTCAATGGGTATGGCACTAAATAGATAAATAAGTTTGGGTAGGATGGTCATTTTTATTATATTGGCTCGTCCTATCCATGAGCAGTTAATGTTTTTCCAATTGCTCAAGTCTAGTTTTAGTTGTGTGGAGAGTGTTTTATAGTTGTGTTCATATAGTTCCTGTGTTTGTCTCAGGAGATAGATTCCTAGGTGTTTTATTTTGTCTAAGGTGATTTTGAATGGGATTTCTCTTTCTAGTTCTTGCTGCTGAGCTGTGTTGGAGATATATAGAAAAGCTGATGACTTATGTGGGTTTATTTTGTATCCTGCAACTTTGCTAAAGTTGTTGATTATTTCAATTAGCTTTTTGGTTGAATCTCTAGGATTCTTTAAGTAGATCATCATGTCATCTGCAAAGAGTGATAACTTGGTCTCCTCCTTGCCTATTTTGATGCCTTCAATTTCTTTTTCTTCTCTAATTGCTACTGCTAGTGTTTCTAGTACAATGTCAAATAGTAGAGGTAATAATGGGCAGCCTTGTTTCACTCCTGATATTATTGGGAATGCATCTAGTTTATCCCCATTGCAGATGATATTAGCTGATGGTTTTAGATATATACTATTTATTATTTTTAGGAACGACCCTTCTATTCCTATGCTTTCTAGTGTTTTTAATAGGAATGGGTGTTGTATTTTATCAAAGGCTTTTTCTGCGTCTATTGAGATAATCATGTGATTCCTGTCGGTTTGCTTGTTAATATGGTCAATTATGTGGATGGTTTTCCTAATATTGAACCAGCCCTGAATCCCTGGTATAAACCCTATTTGATCATGATGGATGACACTTCTGATCACTTGCTGGAGTCTTTTTGCTAGTATCCTATTTAAGATTTTTGCATCTATATTCATTAGGGAGATTGGTCTATAGTTTTCTTTCTCTGTTTTTGACCTGCCTGGTTTTGGAATCAGTACCATGTTTGTGTCATAAAAGGAGTTTGGTAGAACTCCCTCTTTGCTTATTATGTCATATAATTTGTATAGTATTGGGATTAACTGTTCTCTGAATGTTTGATAGAATTCACTGGTGAATCCATCAGACCCTGGGGATTTTTTCTTAGGAAGTTCTTTGATGGCTTGTTGGATTTCATTTTCTGATATGGGATTATTTAAGAATTCTATTTCCTCTTCTGTTAGTCTAGGCAGTTTGTATTTTTGTATATATTCATCCATATCACCTAAGTTGTTGTATTTATTGCCATATAATTGGGCAAAGTAATTTCTAATGATTGCCTTAATTTCCTCTTCATCAGAGGTGATGTCCCCCTTTTCATCTTTGATGCTGTTAATTTGCTTTTCTTCCTTCCTTTTTTTAATTAGATTGACCAGTACTTTGTCTATTTTGTTTGTTTTTTCAAAGTACCAGCTTCTTGTCTTATTTATTAAATCAATAGTTCTATCACTTTCGATTTTATTAATTTCTCCCTTAATTTTTAGGATTTCTAGTTTGGTTTTCTGCTGGGGGGTTTTAATTTGATCGCTTTTGAGTTTTTTTATTTGCATTTCCAATAGATTGATCTCTGCTCTCCCTAGTTTGTTGATATATGCACTCAGGGATATGAATTTACTTCTGATTACTGCTTTGGCTGCATCCCAGAATGTTTGAAAGGATGTCTCACCATTGTCATTTTCCTCGGTAAAATTATTCATTGTTTCTATGATTTCTTCTCTAACTAAATGATTTTGGAGTATCATATTGTTTAATTTCCAATTAGTTTTTGATTTGGTTTTCCATGTACCTTTACTGATTATTATTTTTATTGCCTTGTGATCTGAGAAGGCTGCATTTATTATTTCTGCTTTTCTGCATTTGTGTGCTATGTTTCTGTGACCTAATGTATGGTCAATTTTTGTGAATGTGCCATGTGGTGCTGAGAAGAAGGTGTATTCCTTTTTATCCCTATTTATTTTTCTCCATATGTCTATTAATTCTAATTTTTCTAAGATTTCATTCACTTCTTTCACCTCTTTCTTATTTATTTTTTGGTTTGATTTATCTAAATTTGATAATGGTTGGTTTAAGTCTCCCACTAATATGGTTTTACTGTCTATTTCTCCCTTCAATTCTCCTAGTTTCTCCATTAGAAATTTGGGTGCTATATTATTTGGTGCATACATGTTGATTAGTGATATTTCCTCATTATCTAAAGTCCCTTTTAACAAAATATAATTACCTTCCCTATCCCTTTTGATCAGGTCTATTTTTGCTTTGGCTTTATCAAATATCATGATTGCCACTCCTGCCTTCTTTCTGTCAGTTGTGGCCCAGAAGGTCTTACTCCATCCTTTAATTCTGACCTTGTGGGTGTCAACCCTCCTCATGTGTGTTTCTTGAAGACAACATATGGTAGGGTGTTGGATTCTAATCCATTCTGCTATTCGTCTACGTTTTATGGGTGAGTTCATCCCATTCACGTTCAATGTTATGACTGTCACTTGTGGACTCCCTGGCATTTTGATATCCTTCCCTAGTTCTAACCTTTTCTTCTTCAGCTCTACCTTTTAGTCCAGTGATTTGCTTTAAATTGGTCCCCCTTGTCCCCTTCCTTGATATGTTTCCCTTTTTAGTCCCTCCCTTTTTGATCCCTCCCCTTTCTCCCCTCTCTTTCCCTCCCCTTTTGTTTCCCCTCTCCCCCTCCCCCCCCTTGGTTTTCCCTTCTCTCTACCCTTGTTGGGTAAGATAGAATTCAAGATCCCAATGGATCTGGATGTTTTTCCCTCTCAGAGTTGATTTCCCTGAGAGTAAGGTTTAAGTAAAAACTCTTTCCTCTCCTTCTTATAGGAGTTTTCTTCCCCTCCCCTTCCCGTGTGAATCTGTGTGAGAAAGATTATTCTATTTGGTCTTTCTTTTCCCCCTATTTACACATTACATTTTCCCCACATGTTAGCATACATAGATTGATATAAATGTAGTCCTTATAGAAGAGAGTTTGAGTAAAAGAAGAAGATAACATTTTTTCCTTTTCCCTTTCCTTCATATTTACCTTTTCATGTATTCCATGCTCTTTGATTTTCAATATCGAACTTTCCACAGAGCTCTGGTCTTTTCATTGCAAAAAGTTGGAAATCTTCTATTTTGTTGAATGCCCATACTTTCCCTTGGAAGTATATAGTCAGTTTTGCTGGATAGTTGATTCTTGGTTGAAGACCCAGCTCTCTTGCCTTTCTGAAGATCATGTTCCATGCCTTACGATCATTTAGAGTAGAACTTGCAAGGTCTTGTGTGACCCTGATTGGCATTCCTTTATATCTAAATTGTCTTTTTCTAGCTTCTTGTAGGATTTTTTCTTTTGTTTGAGAGTTTTAGAATTTGGCAATTACATTCCTGGGAGTTGCTTTTGGGGGTTTAGTGTAGAGGGTGTTCTGTGAGCTCTGTCAGTGGCTGTATTGCCCCCTTGTTCTTGAATCTCTGGGCAATTTTCTTTGATTATCTCTTGTATTACGATGTCGAGTTTGGTGTTTATGGAAGTCCAATTATTCTTAAATTATCTCTTCTCCCTCTATTTTCCAAATCTGTCACTTTGTCAGTGAGATATTTTATGTTCTCTTCTAATTTCTTGGTCTTTTGGCTTTGCTTTATTAGTTCTTGCTTTAAAGCCTGGTTTTCTTTTACAGTTTGGTCAAACTGGTTTTGTAGATGCGTGAATTTCTTTTGCATTATTTCCCACTTTTCCTCCCAGAAGGCTTCCATCTTTTTGCTCATTTCAGATTCAAATTCTTCATGGGTTTGTGGAGAGTTTCCATTTCCTTTGGAAGGTATCGGAGCATTTGCTTGTGTTTCCTCTTCTATCTCCTCTGTGTTTTGTATTTTTGCTCCATAAAATGTGTCCAAAGTCGCCCCCTTCTTCTTGTTTCTTTTGGAATTTTGGGGCTTTTGTGCTTCTGAGTAGTTTGCCATCTCTATCTGAGTGGGGAGGATTAGCTTTTCTTATCTCTGTCTGGCGTTCAGAGGTTTTAGCCCTAGGCAGATTGTCTGTTCTATGCAGTTGTTGTTCTGTCTTCCTGGGGAGCCAGGAATTGCTGGTGTGTCCCTGTTACTGCCCTCCTCTCCTCGGCACCCTCCTGATGCTTCTCTGTTGCCTTACTTCCACACTCTAAGCCTGGCTTGGCCCTTGTTCCTGTGCCTTAGCCGGTCAGCGGCAGCACTCTACGGGGGGAGGGGCCGCGGCTTCCTGGAGTTCCAAGGGCTCCTAATGAGATTAGCTTTCCCTGGGTTGAATTTAGTAAGCCTTGAGGCAGGGACTTTTTTCATGAGACTCCAATGGAAGGATCCAGCCAGGGGGTTACAAGCTCCCCCAGTCTCTTTGTTTCCCTGCTGTCTGGGTGCCCCCTCGACTGGGTTAGGTTGTTTTCAGGATGTGGCCTTCAGAATAGCCGGCTACCGAGGCCCTTTTGCCAGCCCTGAGGGTTGCTGTTGTTCCAGATGACCCTGCTCTCTGAAGGGGAGGGGCCGCGGCTTCCCGGAGCTCCGAGGGCTCCTCCCTGGGGGTTACGAGCTCCCCCGTCTCTCTCTGTTTCCCTGCTGTCTGGGTGCCCCCTCGACTGGGTCAGGTTGTTTTCAGGAAGCGGCCTTCAGAATAGTGGGGCTCTGAGGTTGCCTCTGCTGCCTCGGACTCGGACTCGACGCTCTGGGTTGGGGGGGATGGGTCCTAGGACCTTCCTTCTGCCTACTCCTCAGGCCTGAGTGGTCTCGGGTTCTGGCTTTGGTGGGGGGGCCTGTACCTTTTGATCCGGGTCCAGGTCCAGGAGGAGGACTCCCGGGGTCTATGCTGTTGATCGTTTTGAACTTCGGTGCCCTAGGAGCATTCGGTTGAGATCGGTAAGGAAGGGTTTCAGGAGATCTGAACTTTAGCTTTCTCTAAGCTGCCATCTTGACCAGAAGTCCCTATCTTTACTATTTCCATTTTTTGTGTATATTTATTTTACTTACATGTATTCAGTACTCTGAAAAGATCCTGGAAGAATACTTCATCAATACCTAAGGAGACCTTCATTAAGATTCCACAAAGGGAAAACTGGGAACTGGGAATTTTTCCCTTTTCCCACAAGAGCTCTCTAAGTTTGAGTCCACTTTCTCATGGATTTTAGGGGAAAGGGAAGATGTTTTTTTACCAACTGTTCTTACCTTTCTTTGGTACTTACCTCCAACTAAAAGCTAATTAAGTCTGGCTAGCTAACTGATTATCAATGAAGCATCCAGGAGGGAGCTTATGAGAAACGGCATTAGAAAAACCACCCCCAACCCTTAGCATTAGCCCTAGAACTTTGAAAGAAGCAGTAGCCAACCACCCTCCGAGGACCCAACCTACTAGTACTATTAGAGCTAGGGAGGGTAAGCCCCAGAGCCTGTGCCATATGTAGCTTTAAGGTTTATAATAAAGCACTTTCCTCCCATCAATCCTATGATATAATGTTTCTCACCAAGGTGTTGACATTGTAGAGAAGTGTTTCTTGACTCAATATAAATGATTACCCAACAATTCTGTCTAAAAATAAACAACAAAGAGATCAGAGATAAGGGGAAAGGACCTATATGTATAAAAATATTTTTCACTGCTCTTTTTGTGGTGACAAAACATTGGAAATGAAGGGGTTGTCCATCAATTGAGGGATGGCTGAATGAGTTGTGGTATATGGTTGTGAGGGAAAACTATTGTGCAATAAGAAATGAAAAACCTGGAAAGACTTATGTGAACTGATGCAAAGTGAAGTGAGCTGAACCAGTGAGAACAATGTATACAGTAACAGAAATATTGTACAAGGATCAATTGTGAAGGATTAAAACTATTATCAGCAAAACAAAGTTCCAAGATAACCCAAGAGCCTCATAATAAAAAAAAAATTGCTATGCAAAGAAGGAGCTGTTGCGGTCCAATTGCAGATCGAAGCATGTCATCTTTCATTTTATTTTCTTCATGAATTTTTGATTGCATATGTGATATAGTTCTTCAGCATGACATGGGAAATATGGAAATACGTACTTCATGAAAACACTAGTATAACCTATATCAGAGTACATACCATCTTGGGGAGGGGAAAGAGGAAGGGAGGGAAAGAACCTGAATTGCAAAATGTCAGAAAACAACATGTCAGAAAAAGAAAACTGTTTCTATGTGTAATTGAAAAAAAATAAATAGCTTCATCAGGTAATGGACTCCCTGTCAGCAGGGATCCTTAGGTTGAGGCTGAATTGCCATTTCTTATATAGAAAGGTGGCTCAAGATAAGACCAGGAGTTTTGGATTTGGAGTCAGAAGAAACCTGGGTTCAAAACCCTCCCCTGACACTTAATAAGTCCCCTGAACTTGGGCAAGTGACTTCGCCTTTCTAAGTCTTCGTTTCCTCATGTATGACAAGAGCATAATAATAAGATGCATGCATCCTTCTCCCTGGGTTGTTGTGAGGATTAACTGGAATCATGTGTAAAGCACATTGCAAACATTAAATTATCATCAGGGATATCATAAAGGAGATTCATGCGTCAGGGAGAGGCTGGACCAGATACATGACTTCTAAGGCTCCTTCTAATTCTGAGATCTCATGATAAAATTCAGGAAGGACCACAGAAAAGGAAAGCAGAAGATGAGTGCTGGAACCAATTTCCCTATCTAGGGTGTGCATACACTGAACTCTTCCTTAGCCTAGCTGGGTCTGCTCTTATCTTTCACAGGCAGATACCCAGCTCCTCTCATGGCAAGCTATCACCACGAGGATTTGAAAAATCTAGTTTCTCTCTCTGGGTACATTCTCTGCCATAAGAGGAAACTAGGAGTAGGCTAGAAGGGGTCAAAATGGGACTGAAAGAGATGCAGTGCAAGAACAGGGACTTAGAGCTTTGCTATCAGGCAGAGACCTGGGCCAAGGAACTCTGTCTTGGCAACCTAAGGGCAGAGAAGTTAATGAGAGCAGCCCTGTATGTGTCTAGCATCCAGCTATATCTTTCCACTTCCAGTTTTAGCCTCCCTACAACAACTAGTTCAGATCTTATGCCAACTCAGTTGTTAATTTTTCTAGGTTGGAAGAACTGAACACAAAAGAAGATTACTGGGATTTTCTTTAAACCATGAAAATTAAGCCCTGTGGCCAGTGAAGATAAAAGCCTCTGTTCCTAAGTGTCTTTCATCAAATTTTTGACTCCTAGAAAAGGGGTATAAAATGAGCTGTGAATTTTAGAAATGTCTTCTGTGTCAGATAGAATAATTCTGATTTCTAGGGGATAGAGAATTTTTATGTAATAATTGTGCTTAACTATCCTCTCACTTTGGTGAGAGGGAGTAGAGATATCTAGCAAGTAGAATACTTACATGATTTAGGACTTAAAGGAAAGAGAGCTAGAGATCCCAAGGACTAAAATTCTACAGGGAAGGTGTAGATTCAAGAGGTATGGGACAGTGTCAAGAATTAAATTCTAGGACAAATAAAAAGAATTCCAATGAGAATGAAAAAAGGAGAGTTGCTTAAAGAGCCTAATGTGGATGCACAGGAAACTCATAAACCAATATAGATGTTTTAAAGACATGTTCAGATGATTTTTTTAAAGCAGATAACAAAGGATTAATACAAAAATATGGCTTGAAACAGCAATAAAAGCATCAGGATGGCTAACACTCAGATTAGTAAAGAAAGCAAAAAATAACAAAAGGAGGTAGGAAGGAAGGAGAATCAAAGAAGGAATAAGACCACTGCTTAAGATGGATGGAGTGATGATAATTGATGATGGGGAGAAAGTAACACTGTTCAGCTCTTATTCTGTTTGTTTTCTCTACCAAGAAGGACGATTTTGGAACTGAAAAAATGGAGCAAAATGACTAATAGTGTGTTAATATCCAAGATAAGAGAGAAAAAAATAAGAAAACACCTAGCTCTAGTTTGTCACCAGTGGCTCAGTGGATAGAGTCAGGCCTGGAGATGGGAGATCTTAGATTCAAATATGACCCCAGATACCTCCTAATTGTGTGATCCTGGGTAAATCACTTAACCCCAAATTTCCTAGCCCTTACCACTTTTCTGTCTTGAAACCAATACTTAGTATCAGTTCTAAGACAGAAAGTAAGAGTTAAAAAAAAAAAGACTCATAGAGGCAGCTAAGTGGCTCAGTAGATAGAGCCAGGCCTGGAAATGAGAGGTCTTGAGTTCAAATTTAAACTAAGACACTTCCCAATTGTATGACACCAGGTAGACGACTTAACCCCAATTGCCTTGACCACTCTAAGACAGAAAGTAAGAGTTTAAAAAAGATTTTTTAAAACTTCGTTTCATCTAAGCAGATTAACCTTATCTCCTTTTTCAACAAGGTTAATTAACTGACAGAATATGACAGAATAGAAGAATACTGTAGATAATGTTTATATAGCAAAGCATTTAGTGATATTTCCCATGCTAAGTTTGTGGAGAAGATGTAGTGATATAAACTACGGGATAATAAAATGACCATGAATTCGCAATTAGTTAAATAGCTTGGCCCAAAGAGCAACCATTACTGATTCAGAAGCAAAGTACTAGTTTGGTTCAGATAAGATAAATTTAATAGAGATAAATATAAAGTCTTTATATGTAGGTTCAAAAAAATCAACTTCACAAGTGCAAGATGTTGGAAGCATGGATAGACAACAGGCTACCTGAAAAAGATCTGAGTGTTTCAATGAACTACAAGTTCAATGTAAGTCAATAGTTTATATGGAAGCCCAGAAATCCAAAGCAATATCAGGCTGCATTGAGAAGCATAGCATCCAAGAATATTGAGATAATGAATGATCTATTGTACTGAGCTGTATTCTGCCCTGGTCAGACTGTGTTTAGTTCTTGGTATATTTTAGAAAGAACATTGATGAGTTAGAGACCATTAATAAGAAGGCAATCAGGATGATAAAGGGCCATAAATTCCTAGGGATGAAATGAAGAATTGAGAAAATTTAGCCTCACTAGAAAATGATGGGGGAAAGGAATATGGGGACTGTTTTCTAGTATTTGAAGGGTTGGTCACATGGAAGAGAAATTAGATTTGAGATTTCTTTTGCTTTCAGACTGCAAAACTTAGAACAAAGGTAGGATGGATTTGTTTGCCAGGTGTGTTGAAGAACAATGAGGTCCCTTCTACTTTTGAAACACTGTGATTCTTTTATAATATAAATGAAGTGTCAAAATCTCACTATTCAAACAAAAGGCTTCCTGATAACTAACAATGATCCTGGGGTTGTAGAATAGGCAGATAAATTCTGGCCAGAATTCCCAGGCAAAGGAGGATGCTGAGAAAGAAGGCATCATTCCAATATAGGAACAATATGGAAGTCAGTCACAACCTAGAGTGGATTGTGAAGTCTAGGCTAGGTCTGGGATACTACTTTATCTAGGGATTCAATTAGAAGTTTAGGTGCCTCTCTGGGATGTTTTCAAGGGGATTTAGGAAGAAGTTGGCTTAGATAAACTCTGAAGTTTCTCCTAACTCATAATTTTCTATAATTTTATAATATACCATACTCATTCAGGTATAATATTAATTTTTTACAAGAAAATAAAGTTAAAAAAAAGATATTTAGGTGCCACTCAGACTATAACTGGATAATTTTCTTCTCTGGAATTATCCCTTCTGGAGTGGAGGAGTGTATGCTCCTTGAAGGCAGGGACTGTGTACATTTTTTCCTTAACTTTTTTTTAATCCACAACATCTAGCACAGTGAAACCTTTCATGTAGGTGGTATATAATAATTGCTTATTGGATTTTCTTCCTGTGAGAGAAAAATATATTAGTGGTTGCTAAATAGGAGTTGGCAATTAGGATCTGGATATGTTTGATCTCTGAACCCAAGGTGCCAAGCAAGCCCAGCATCCCAAAAGTTCAGGACACAGGACACTCCTGCTTTAGTAATTCTGAGACTTATTTGTCAAAATAGTGAAAGGTCAGAGCCCTAGGATTAAGGACAAGATTCTCTTGGACTGGTTCCAGTTGGAACAGTTGATGCCCTAGAAAGCTTTGAAACCATGGTTCTGCTAGGCCTAAGATCCGGGGCTGGTTTTGTCATAGAGGCATTTTATCTTGACTGTTCAGAGGGCTTAGATTTCAGGGTTTTAAGAAGCAAAAAAAAACAAACAACAACAAAAAAAAACCCCACATGACAGTAGTCTACTTGGAGTTTAGTCCTTCTGGCCTGGAAAAGATGAAAGAATGAACTGGCATAAGATCTGAACTTGTAGCTATAGTAAATCTGAGTAGCAAAGAATCTGAGAAACCCCCCAGGGAAGGCCAGGAGAGAAACCCTTTATTATCCTGTCAAATTTTAGCCAAGTTATTACTGGCATTGTGACTCAGTAAATCATGTCTTTTAAAATGGAACTTGAGTTTTTCCCTAGAAGAGACTTTCAAGGTTATCTAATTCTACCTCTCTACCCCTATTCAAAATCCCTGGCAGCCTGAGTTCCTCACTTCCAATAATGGGGAACTTGATCCTTCATCTTTAGACAGAAACGTCTTCCTCATATTGACCCATTTATCTACTATCACTTCCTCCAACTATTTCTTATGAGTCTAGCCCATGCAGAAACACAGATTAAATCTGCCTCTTCTTCCACATAATATCATAATACTTAAATAAAACAATTACATTTTGTTCCTTACCATCCCAACATTCCACCTGCCCAATGCAGCCTTGTCTGTTCCTTTGCTAAACAACCCTAGTTCCATCAACAGCTTTTCCTATGAAATGATTTCCAGACTCCCTTACTATCCTGGTCTCTTTCCTCTTCCCAGCTACTTTCCAGTTTGTCCATTTCTCTTTGATAAAAATATCAGACAGAACAGAGCCCAGAAGTTTCCACTAGAGACCTCTTTCCTGATTGAAATGGCTCCTCTAATCAATACCAAGTAGTAAAATGTCTTATTTTACAGATAAGGACATCGAGGTCCTAAGAGGTAAGATTCATTCATTCAGTTAAACAAATACTTATGGAACATCTAAAATGTTCTTGTGTTAAGGGCTGAAGAGGATACAATGAAGAAATCATGATGCCAGCCTTTGTAGTGTTTTCAATCTAATAGTAGAGATAAGACATAAAAATAAATATAATACAAGGGAGAATGTGATGAGAACCATAAGAATGGTGCAAAGTGCTATAGGAATTCAGAGGAGGGAAGATTTTCTGCCAGAGGGAGGAGTAAGATTTCAAGAAGACGTTTGAGATGGGTTCTGATGGACAGGTGAGGATTTAAAAGATAAGAATGGTGTAGGAGAGGCAGTATGGTATCCTGGAAAAAATGCTAGACAACTTGGAACTTGAATTCGAATTCCCACCTCCCACACTTCCTGGCTATATGACTATGGGTAAATTATTTAACTTGTCTGAGGCTCAGTTTTTTTTCATCTATAATATAAGAATAACAACATCTGCCTCACAGCTTCTTGGGTTTTTTATTTAACATTTAAAAGAATTTTGAGTTCCAAATTCATTCTCCCCCTCTTGCCCCTCCCCTAACCATTGAGAAAGCAAGCAATATGATATCAATTATACATATAAATAAAACACATTTCCCTATTAGCCATGTTGGAAAAATAAAAAACAAGAAACATAAAAGTAAAAAAGTATGCTTCAATTTATGCTCAGAGTTCATCAGTTCTCTCTCTGGAAATGGATAGCATTTTTCTTCATCATTTCTTCAGAACGGTCTTGGATCATTGTATTGATCAAAGTGGCTTTCACATTACAATATTTCTGTTACTGTGTACAGTGTTCTCCTTGTATCAGTTCATATGAGCATTACAAGGTTTTTCTAAAGCCATCTCCCTCATCATTTCTTGTGGCACAATAATATTCCATCATAACATATACCACAACGTATTCAGCCATTCCCCAATTGATGAGCATCCCCTTGATTTTCAATTCTTTGCCACCATAAAAAAAGGTGCTACAAAATTTTTGTACATCAGGTTCTTTTTCTCTTCGTGGTAGTAAAAAATTAGAAACTGAAGAGATATCCATCAATTAGGGAATGGCTGAACAAATTATGGTATATAGTTGTGCTGTAAGAAATGATGAGAGAAGTGGTTTTCGAAAAATATGAGACAAGCCATTCCCCAATTGACAAATGGTCAAAGGATATGAACAAGGGATTTTCAAATGAAGAAATCAAAGCCATCAGTAATCACATGAAAAATTGTTTTAAATAATTCTTGATTAGAGAAATGCAAATTAAAACAATTCTGAGGTACTACATCACACTTATCAGATTGGCCAATATAACTGTAAAGGACAGTGGTAAATGTTGGAGGAGATGTGGCAAAATTGGGATACTAATGCATTATTGGTGGAATTGCAAACTGATTTAACCATTCTGGAGGGCAATTTGAAACTATGCCCAAAGAGCTATAAAATTGTGCATACCTTTTGATTCAGTAATACCACTATTGGATCTGTATCCCAAAGATATAATAAAAAAGGGAAAGGACCTACTTGTTCAAAAACATTTATAGCAACTCTTTTTGTAGTGGCAAAGAACTGGAAATTGAGGGGATATCCATCAATTGGGGAATGGCTGAACAAACTGTGGTACATGTTGGGGAGGGAATACTATTTGTACTACAAGAAATAATAAGCAAGATGATTTCAGGAAAAGCCTGGAAAGATCTGCAGGGAACTGATGCAGAGTGAAATAAGCACAACTGGGAGAACACTGTACATAATAACAGCAATACTGTATGATGATTATCTGTATAAACTTGGCTACCCTCAGCTATGCAATGATTTGGGACAATCCTAAAAGACTCATGACAGGGAATGCTATCCACCTCCAGAGTAAGAACTATTGAAGTCATCTTTCACATCAGTGTATTTATGGTTGGATTTTAAGGTTTGGGTTATGTATGAGTTTGTTCTTACAACAATGACCAATATGGAAGTATGTTTTGCATGACAATAAAATAAAATCCCATAGGACTTATGATGAAAAATGTTATCTACAGATTGAGCCATACTATTTCCTTCCTTATTTCTGTCATGAGTTTTTTTTTGTCATACCTGCCAAATACGTCTTCTTTTACAAAATGAGGAATATGGAAATTCATATTACATGACAACACTGAAATAACCTATATCAGATTGTCTACCATCTTGGGAGTAATGGAGAGGGAGGAAAGGAGAGAATTTAGATTGCAAAAGGTCAGAAAGCAATTGTTTTAAAACTGTTTCTACATATAATTGAAAAAATATAGACCTTAGATACTCACCAGCCATGTGACCCAGGCCAAATCATTTAACCCCTATTTGCCTCAGTTCTTCATCTATAAAATGGAGACACACTGGAGAAGGAAATGGCAAACCACTCCAGGATCTTTGCTAAGAAAATCCCAAATGGGGACACAAAAAGTGAGATACAACTGATGTGACTGAACAAAAATACTGAACAATAAAACTAATAAAGACCCATAGAGATGGAGGGACCAAGAGAGACAGAAAGCAATTTCACTCACATTCAAGGGGGCCATTTAAAGAATTGGAAGGGTTGTTTCCTAATATTTAGGTTGACTGAGTCATTATCTGAGTGAGTATACATATATATAAGCCTCCAAATGAGAGTGTACCACCTAGGCATCTTCTTGAATGGTGGCAAGTGAGTGGAGGGTACATCATATGGTGTTTGTATTTCCCAGATGTCTACAGAGCTGCAGCCATTTGGGACCTACACCCAAGGTAGTGTTGAGAGAGGGGGGTCTATTTCCTGATAACAATTGAGCTGGGAATACCAAGTAGCATAGTGGTATAAGACTACATACCACTATTCTGGGGGTACAAGCCCAAGCTATATTTGCTATTTTTTTGAGATTTGACTCACTGCCTTAAGTATAGATTTGAGAGTCCTAGGCATAACAAAGGGATCCCCTCCTTACCACATCTCCTCAGCAACCTGAATCTCCATACACCTGGATTTTGTGTTCTTACTGTAACTAACTTCATGACCTCAACTGAAAGAGGCAAAGGTCCCTCTAAGGACTTACTCAGAGGATCAGGGACAACACAATGATTGCTAATAAAGATGCTTCTTATTTCTTCAGCCATATCTAGCTCACAAGGTTTTAACTCATCATTGCTATCACAACACCAGAGAACAAAGAAACCACTCCATACCCTCCTCTCTGGGCCACCTGAAATTCAGTCCTGACTCTCATTGTTGCTGTGAATATGGGCCCATTTCATTCATGGGCTTACCGTGCTTTTAAAACTTCCCATTAGAAATTGTATGCCATAATCTTCCCTGAATATTTAGAAAGCAAGTATGAGGTTCTCTAGGACAGAGTAGACCACATAGAAGAAACATATGGCTTTGGTTGGTGGAAGGCCCTGGATGGACTCCAAAAAGGGAGATACACCCAAAATCTAAGCAGAAGGGTTAGTAAAAGTACAAGACTTGGTCTCCATTTGTTGTTGTTCTATTGTTATTCCAGGCCTGTCCAACTCTTTGTGAACCTATTTTGAGTTTTCTTGGCAAAGATTCTTCATTTAGGAAACTGAGGTCAACAGGATTAAGTGACTTGCCCAGGGTCACTCAGTTAGTGTCTGAGGCCACATCTGAATTCATCATTGAAGATGAGTCATCCTGATTCCAAACGCAACGCTCTATCCTCTGTGCCACCTAGCAGCCCTGGTATCTTAGTTTACTCATATTTAAAATGATTGGCTTTCTCTATAGCTCCAGCACCCAGCACAGTACCTGTCAAATAGTGCTGAATAAATGCTTGTTGATGGTAAGGATGATGCCTTCTAAGATCCCTTTCCAGCATTAAGTCCCGTGAACCTGAATCTAGAGAGGACATCATCCTCCAGTAGGAAGCAGTGGGGTACTGAGGAAAGAGACCTGACTCTGGAGTCAGAGAGTCTGAATTCTAATCCAACCTATGATATTTACTCCCTATGATACTAGGCAAGTCACTTAATCTCTCTAGGCCTCAGTTTCATCACCTGTGAAACAAAAAGGTTGGACAAGATGGCCTCTGAGGTTCCTGTGAGCAGGGTATCTATAATTCTAGGATAACAGGAATTACCACACAGTAGACAGGGTCAACCATCTGCAGAATCCACCCCCCTTCCCTAAAATGAGGCATTTTAAAATATGATTGGTGCATATGTTTCTGATGAGATTAAGCACCCCCCCCCATAAACCTCATCACAGAACCACCTATCTAAAAGATAAGTGATGTCAAATCAACTGTAATTTTAGAAATTGCAACATGCCAGGAGGCAGCTGAGATCGTAATGACAGACAATTTGCAATGGGCTGGAAAGGAAGAATATGTCTCTGGTTCCTCCCAGGGAGGAAGGGAATGCTGATGCTACATGACCAGTTCCAGTTGTTTAGACAAAAATATCCTTCATGTGGATAAGGGCCATTGATCAGGGTACAGCCTGATGGAAATATCCCTTCAGAACATCCAATTCCATCTGCTCCAAATCTCGATGCTGCCTAAGCAGCCTACTGACTCTTTCAGTCTCCTGGATGAATCTCCCCACCAAAAAGGGTGTGCCACCTGCAGATAAATGAGACTAGTTCTCATGCCAGGTACATCTCCCATTACAAATGAATAGACTGGCATTCTGGTTTGTAAAGCTAGTCTTCTGTGAGTTTGGTGACTCATTCTGGTTGATCTGAGTCTGATGGTTCCTGAGTGAAGTGTCAAAATCGCATTCTTGAACCTCAAAAACTGAGGCCCTGACTTTAATGACCCAGCTCCTCAAGGCATAATCACTCTGTAGAAAGTTGCACTATGCCAGCCAGCCCACTTGCCCTGAAAATCCCAAAGAAGAGATGTAGAAAGTAGCAAAGCAATCAAAAAGTTATTCCCCCCTCTTCCCCCCAAAAAGGAAACTGAGGACAAGATGATTAATGGAAATGATTTAATGTGGAGATGAAGCTGAAGCTGGTAAATCACTTATCACCTCCAGTCAAGGCAAAGAAATGATATGTAGGGTTGGCAAAATAGACTTGAGATTGCAGCAGAAAATTTGGAAAACAATTTGGAACGATTTCTAATTGGTCTCCCAGCCTCAAGTCTCTTCCTACTCCAATTCATCCTCCAAGCAGCTGCCAGAATGATTTTCCTAAGGCGTAGGTCTGACTAAATCACTTCAACCCCACCCCTCTTCAATAAACTCCAGTAATTCTCTATTGGCTCCACAATCAAATAGAAAGCCTTCTTTCTTGCATTTAAAGCCCTTCCCAGTTCAAAGTGGTCCCTTCCAAGCTCTCCAGTTTTCTTCCACTTTCCCCTCCTCCACAAACATTGCAGCTCAAAAATAGCAGATTCCTCGCTGCCTCTCACATGCTCCATTTCCAGGCCTATGTACTGGCTGTACTCCGTGTCTGAAATGCTCTCCCTTCACCTGGCCTCTCCCTGGCTTCTTTCAAAACTCGGGTCTTCTACTACAGAGGCCTCCTTGGTTCCCCTAGTCATTTGGTATTTCCCCTCTAAAGTTACCTTGTATTTCTTCAAGGAGGATTTTCTGGTATGTATCTATTTACATTTTGTATGTAAGCTCCCTGAAGACAGGGCCTGGGTTTTATGGATCTTATCTCATTTGATCATCACAAGAGAACTCACAGAAGGCAAGGTATGGAGATTAGAAGAGATACAAGGACTCTCTAAAAGTCTGTCAGACAGAACTTTTAAGACATGAGAGACTCTGGCATAGGACCATCCAGCATGGTATAACTTCATCAAAGAAGGTGCTTGTGGGGGCAGCTACCTGGCTCAGTGCAATGAAAGCCAGACCTAGAGATGGGAGGCCCAAGGTTCAAATATGGATTCAGATATTTCCTAGCTTTGTGATTCTGGGCAAATCACTTAATCTCCATTACCTAGCCCTTTCCACTCCTCTGTCTTGGAACCAATATACATAGTATTGAATCTAAGATAAAAGGGAAGGGAAGGGAAGGGAAGGAAGGAAGGAAGGAAGGAAGGAAGGAAGGAAGGAAGGAAGGAAGGAAGGAAGGAAGGAAGGAAGGAAGGAAGGAAGGAAGGAAGGAAGGAAGGAAGGAAGGAAGGAAGGAAGGAAGGAAGGAAGGAAGGAAGGAAGGAAGGAAGGAAGGAAGAAAGAAAGAAAGAAAGAAAGAAAGAAAGAAAGAAAGAAAGAAAGAAAGAAAGAAAGAAAGAAAGAAAGAAAGAAAGAAAGAAAGAAAGAAAGAAAGAAAGAAAGAAAGAAAGAAAGAAAGAAGGTGCTCTGCTTTGTGAACAAAGTATAATTACAATAGCTCAAAAGAATCATGAGATCTAGGAATTTAGAGACATCTCCATTCCAAATGTTCAAATGGGCTATTTGTACCTGACCTGTGATAGAGCCTCCTGAGCTCATATTGGTCTGATCGGCCACAGTCGGACACATTGTACATTAACCCCAACAAAGTGATGCCATTTTTGGTACTCTTTAAGTAAGAAGGACAGCAACCAACCAAGAGGTATGTGCTTTTATCATCTCCATTTTATCTAGAGGAAACTGAGGCAAACAGATTTGCCACTTGTTCAGCATCATACAGCTAATAAGCATCTGAAGCACTTTGCCTTTCTCTATATTTCTTTAGTACCCAGCACATAGATAGCACTTGTGGATTAACTGGAACCATACTCCCCAAAAAGTCTAAAAACTTCATTACACCCTTGAATCTAGTGGTACTGCTGCTAGAACCAAAGAAGTCAAAGTCAGAAGGAAAAGATCCATTACTACAAAATTATTTTTAGCATCATGTTTTGTTATGGCCAAAGCCAAGAAACAAAAGGAGGAATGATTGAAAAAAATTTGTCATGTAAATGTAACAAAACATTAGCATGACATAAGAAACTATAAACATACATCCTGGGAACAGAAATAGAAGCAAAGAGAAAGAGAATCCCTGCCCTCAGGGAGCTTACATTCTCTTGAATCCAAGCTTACTTACATAAAACTAAAACTGCTTCTTAAATAACAGATTTTTCTATTGATGAGCCACAGAAACTTGGGAAGATTTGTATGAACTAATGCAAAGTGAAATGAACAGAACAAAGAAAACAACTTACATGACACCCACAAAAATGGAAGAGAAAACAACATTAAAAATTTCAAAACTCTGATCAAAATAATGAGGCTGAAGCATATCTCTCACCTCCTGGCAGAAGGATAACGACCAACAAAGGCACAGTGAGTCATAGATATTCAGGCATGGCCAATGTGTTGATTGGTTCTGCTTGACTATAGTATTTAGCTTTTATAAGAGAGATTCAATTTTAGAATGAGTCAGTGGCTAACAAAAAGTCACAGAATGATAGAAAAAAGAATAAAATATTTTTAAACCTATAAAAGAAAACAAAATTCAAAAGGGACTTGTAAACAGGGCAATTCTGTTAATGCTTTGTTAAATTTAATATGAAGTTTAAAAGCCTGTACATAATAGATCTTCAGTTTCACTTGTTGTTTATATAACCTACTTTTGTATATTTAAATATTTGTTGATTAAGTTTACAATTTTTTAAAAAGATACTTTTTGTGGATAAGATTTTTTCAGAAAAAATAGATGCTAGGGGCAGCTAGATGGCTCAGTGGATTTGATGTGGGCTGAAACATCCCACAAACACTGCCAAGTAGCTGTACACAACAATAACTAGTTGATTAGAGTGGAGCCACCTTTTATATAAGACTTATGGGTTGCTTCGATTTACAATTACGAGAAAACTCACATCAGTCTTTAGGCATAACCTGGGTCCTTGATTGGGGTCTCTGGACAACAAGTCACACAGGACTAGGTTCAAACAATGCTCAATTTCCACACTGTGCCTTCCTTAGAGTCTGCAGCAGAGAAGAGCAAAACTTTGACCTAAAGTTGTCCCAGAGTATTTAACATATCATTAACATCCTATTTACATTGTGGTTTATTCATGTCTCCCCCCTCCCTCGCACAGTGGGCAAACAGAGTGAACCCTAGGTAAAGCCTCACAGACTAAAGTGGACCAAGGGTAAAGTGATATCAGTTCCCTGGAGACACAGGGCAACCACTGCCCAAACAAAGGAGCCCTTCGTTAGTAACTAAGTAAGATAAAAAGCTTGGGGGGGTGGGGGGGTGGGAGGAGAACAGTTGGGTTGCTCAGTGGATAGAGATTGGAGGTTCTCGGTTCAAATCTGACCTCAGATACTTCCTAGCTGTGTGACCCTGGGCAAGTCACTTAACCCTCATTGCCTAGCGCTTATCACTCTTCTGCCTTGGAATAATACTCAGTATTGATCCTTAGAAGGTAAGAGTTAAAACAAATTTTAAGCATTCTTCTCACACCAGGCCTCCTTGCCTTACTTTACTTACTATCCTAGCTATATTGTTACTGTATTCTTTTATAATTAAGTTTGTTTCCTCATAATGGAGTCAGTTTGAGAAACAAATCAATTCTTTGGAGGAGACCCAATCACCTTAACCACAACAGCCTGAGAGCCAGGCCTAGAGACAGGAGATCCTGGGTTCAAATATGGTCTCAGATATTTCTTGCTGTTGTGACCCTGGGCAAGTCTCTTAACCCTCACTGCCTCGCCCTTACTACTCTTCTGCCTTGGCACCTTATTGATTTTAAGATGGAAAGAAAGAGTTGTTTGGTTTTTTTAAATCAGAGGCAACAGGAATGTTCAGGTTAGGGTAGGAGACATATTTGAACTGGAAAGGTCAAGAGTATGACTTCAGCTTATGCTTCCCAGACCACCAAGTTCAAACTATCACATCTCACAAAGTCCTCAATGTTCCTTTCTTTTTTACCATTTCCCTATTGTCCCTTCATGGGTTCAGATATGGTTTCAGATACTTCCTAGCTGAGTGACCCTGGGCAAGTCACTTAACCCTGTTTGCCTCAGTTTCCTCATCTGTAAAATGACTTAGAGAAGGAAATGGCAAACGACTCCAGTGTCTTTACCAAGAAAACTTTAAATGGGGTCATGGAGAGTCAGATACAATTGAAAAATGACTTAATGACAACACTGTCCCTCCACCAATAATTAATAGGGGCAAAGAGAATATGATATGTCTACTACACTATTCCTCAGACCTGGGTCCAAAAATGACCCAAAGGGAGTCGTAGAGGACAGATAGTACTTTGTTTCCTTCTCTCAGGTAGTTTATTTTCATGCCAGAGCTTTAAACTTTCCAAGATCTTGCCTAGACTGAGGACAGGAACAAACTGTTTTTGCCTCTAGATTAAAAGCTCCATGAGGACAAAGGCTGTTTCCTTTTTCTCTTTGAATTCCTAGTAAAATGCTTGGCGTGAAGTAAGTCATCAAAGCATCTATTCGGCACTCACTGTGTGACACTAGTTGAATGACCCTGAGCAAGTTACTTTACCCTATATGCCTCGGTTTCCTCATCTGTAAAATGAGCTGGAGAAGGAAATGACAAACCACTCTAGTATCTTTGCAAAGGAAACCCCAAATGGGGTCACAAAGAGTCAGACACAAATAAAAAACAACTGAACAAACATGTTGGGAATAGAAATACAAGCAAAGAGAAACAAGATAAGTCTACTTTCAGGGAGCTTATGTTCTCATGAATCCAAACTTATTTACATAAGATTTTTAAATGCTTCTTAAATGACAAATAAGAACAACTGTTTGAGCTCATAGGTCCATAGTCAGCACTTAATAAATGCTTTTCCATTCATTCCAAATTAATTCTATAACTATATGCCCTAAGCTCTGCCAACAAGAAACATCTCCGCAGAGACAAATCTTTGAGTCTTTCCCCAGAGATAGCTGTACTGAAACTTCTTATCAGCTGATTAACTTTCCTAAGGGGCTGATTTAACTGTTTTTATGAATTTTTATTGATGCCTTTTTGTTTTACACCCTTCATTTTCCCATGTAAACCCCCAGTTCCAATCACTGAACCCTCCCTTATAACAAAGAAGTCAAGCAAAAACCCAGAGCCCAATATTGTGTCCGGCATGGTAGGCAACATTGTGCCCTGCTAGTTCCCCACCTCTCTAGTGGGAGGAGGGAAGCATTTCATCACACTCTCTATTTTCCATCCCGCTTAGTTTCCAATCCTCAGAACATCATGCCTCCCTCAGGATAAGCTGATCACCTGAAAAGTCATCACCGTATAGTCTGGACTTTTGATACCCAATACCCCTATCACTCCCTTTGGCAGCCTTTCCCCTCTTACAGGAGGGTTAGAGAGAGGAATGGGACAGCTATGTGGCACTGTGGATAGCGTGCTGGCCCTGAAGTCAGGACAACTCAACTTTTTTAGTTTGAATCCAGCCCTCAGACACTTATTAGCTGTATGGCCCTGAGCAAGACACTGTTTGCCTCAGTTACCCCATCTAAAAAATGAGCTGGAGAAATAAAAGACAAACCACTTCAGAATCTCAGCCAAGAAAAGTTTAAATGGGATCTAGGAGAGTGGATGTGACTGAAAAAAAACAACAGGAGGACCAATAAACTCCTCCCAAAGCCTTCCTTGTAAGAGGTCTCGGAACTTTCCAAGTAATTCTCCATTTTCTATTAGCTACTCTGCTTAGCTTGCACTCTACCAGAACATCATGCTCTTGCACCCTTGTGCCAGGTACTCTCTGATGCCCTATCCACTTATTAAATTTCTTTTTGCATATTGTCTTCCCTCATTAGATTGTAAGCTCCTTGAGAACAGAAGCTGTCTTTCTTTTTTCTTATTTGCATCCCTAGCACTTAGCACAGTGACTGATACATAACAGAGATTCATATAAATGTTTATTGAATTGAATTTTTTCTCTAAGCCTGAGGTTGAACATAAGGAATAGTCAAGAGTTTAATTACTTTTTAACATTGTTTTCATTTACATTGTTGTAGCTATAGAGTATATATGTTCTACTGGCTCTGCTTACTTGACTTCATATAGGTCTTCTCATACTTCTCTAAGATTCTCATTTTCACTCTTTCTTAAAAGTGCAATAATAGTCCATTATATCCATATAACCCAGTTTGTACCTCAGTGTCCCAATCAATAGGGACTCGTTTTATTTCCAGTTTTTTGCTACAACAAAAAACTTTGCTGTGTGAAAATTCATTGTTCACATACTAAATTAAGTCCTATATGAGGTCCTGAATTAAGAAGGCCCCTATCAATTCTTGTAATTACTGTGTATTTCTATATTTAGACAGATATTCTATCCAGTCTTCTGCCTTTTGCATTTCCTTTGTTCTTAGGACTCTCTATGAAAGCTTTCCCTTTTAATAGAATTTATTTAATACATGAAGGGATCAAAGGTTCTTTTCCTGTATGTGTGTTCCCCTTGACATGGGGATGGGGAGGAATAGGTAATATGATGAACCACTTCCTAGTTAGCTATTTACCAATTAGAGATGTCTTGGGATGTTTAAGGAAGGAACTAAATAATGAGCTCCTAAAAGTATTTATTGATCTGTCTGACCAATCTTTGGGGTCTTTGGTTACTGAGAGAGCCACAGGCCTATGTCACTTTACTGGTTATGATACTTGCCTAATTAGTAAACTGGCATAACCAATAAATGATATTTCTTAGTCTTTTGAAATAATTTTAATCATAACATGTCTGGATAGTTTATTATATGGAACCTTTGTTTTTTGTTCTCCTTGGGTTATAGCTCCAATAAATTACTTGGCTGAAGGATAGGAATAGTTTAGTGACTTTTCTTACATAATTTCAAATTGTTTTGTAGAACGGTAGGACCAAGACAAGCAGATCCACCAACAATGTATTAGTATCATTTCCTCAGTCTGTCCCACTTTGACAACTTCCTTCTTTTATCATCTTTGTTTAATTTGAATTTCTCTTATTAGTAATCTTAATTGTTCTTTCATAAAGTTGGCAGATCACCATCCTTTGTTTGAAAATTACTCATGTCCTTTGATCATTTATCTATAGGCAACAAGCATTTATTAAGTATTTACTACTATATGCCAGGCTAAGCTCTGGGATTACAAAGAAAAGTAAAAATATAGTCATTGCCTTAAAGTAGCTAACATTCTAATGGAGGAAAAAAACATTCATATAATTTTTAATATACAAGATACTGATATTGTAAATGGAAAGGTATCTCAGAAGGAAAGTACTAGAAGCTGGGAGGCAGTGAGAGAAGCTGAGAAGGCCTCCCACAAAAGGTAGAACTTAAGCTCAGTCTTGCAGGAAGCCTGATTAAAGGTGAAGAGAAAAGGCATTCTAGGTGTAGTTTTGGTTTTAAATAGAAACAAAAGGCACCTGAATGTCCGTCCCTAACTCTCTTTCCAAGGAGCACTCCTAAATACCCCTACAGAATTTCCTTTGATTCTCCTAGGGTTTCAGATCTTCTTCTGTGTGGTTACTGACTCTAACAAACAAAGTCTAGGAGCTCACCAAGCTCATTTTACTGCTTAGATGTGAAGACTTAATCAACCTGAAGGAAACCCTTCTGGGCATTACCTATCACAAGAGCACCTTCCACCATGGTCTGCACACAACATAACTGGTATTGAAATCATTCCCCAAAGCCACGGTTTTCCTTCAGGATGTCCACAGATTTACTCACATAGCCATGAAGGCCTAGAGAAGTCCTCTCTCATAGCAGCATCCACCTCAGTCCCCACACACTGGAATCTTTCTGACCCTGGCAAACATATGCTCAATACAATTGGCATTTCCATAAACACTTGAGCCTCACCAGGCCAAACAATTCTTCAGATTCAAACTGTGGCTTCAGCCGATTGAACTATTTGCATCCTGGGTGGCAGCTGAAACCACTGCTGATGTGGGAGCAACAAACAGGCAGGCATATAGTTTCCTGGCAGTCTGTCTAACCCCATGCTGCCCCATGGCAATGGCAATCGTTCAGATGGAACCGAGCTATAAAATTTCTGTCTCAAGCCTCTGGGAACATGGGCATGTTTCCTTCCCTGGCCTTGGGGTTTCGAATCAGACTCAGGCCCATCCAGATGCAAAACATATCTCCACTGATCCTAGGCAGACAGAGTTTTATAGCACACTAGATTTAGAGTAAAGGAAGTATATGGGCAAGTGAGTGAGTAGTCACGATGCTCCTGTGATTATCAGCTTCCTAAAAGGAGAGTCTAGCTCCCTCTTCAACCTTTCTCCCTCTCAGCCAGCAGGACTGTGGCTGCCACACAGACAGTAAGGAAAGGGAAGCCCACCATCAATGACATATGGAGATGAATCACTTTGTCGTGAGACTGAAATGTCTTTCAAGCTGTGTTTTGTTCTTCTTTCAAATATGGGTGGAGAAGGCAAGGGCAAATAATATAAAATAGTCTAGAGACAGCAGTGGATCCTTTGCTGATCCAAGTGCTCCCCTTGGTTACATTAATATATTCTTTATTCTTTTAAACCCTAACCTTCTGAGCAGAACCAGGAGAACATTGTACACAGAGACTGATACACTGTGGTACAATTGAAAGTAATGGACTTCTCCATTAGTGTCAACGCAATGATCCAGGACAATTCTGAAGGACTGAAAAAAAAAATGCTATCCACATCCAGAGGAAGAACTGTGGGAGCAGAAACACCGAAGAAAAACAACTGCTTGAATACATGGGTCGAGGGGATATGGCTGGGGATGAAGACTCTAAATGCTCACCCCGGTGCAAACATCAACAACATGGAAATAGGTTCTGATCAAGGACACACATAATACTCAGTGAAATTGCGTGTTGGCTATGGGAAGGGGTGGGGGGAGGGGAACAAGGGAAAGAATATGATTCTTGTAACCAAGGAATAATGTGCTAAATTGACTAAATAAAATTAAAAAAAAAATAAACCCTTACCTTCCATCTCAGAATCAATACTGTGTATTAGTTCCATGGGAGAAGAGAGGTAAGAGGTAGGAAACAGGGATTAAATGACTTGCCCAGAGTCACAGCTAGAAGGTATTTGAGCCTAGATTTGAATCCAGGGTTTCCTGTCTCTAGGCCTGGCTCTCAATCCACTGAGCTACCTAGCTGCCCCCCTCATACATTCTTTAAGAACATTTGTGCCCACCTGGATTCCTTGCTGCCATACTCCTTGAAATAATGGCAACAGCTTCCATTTTGACAGGCCTTTATGGCTGACAAAGGACTTGCCTTGAATGACCTTGTGGGAGTAGGTAGTACAAATATCTCCATTTTGCAGCTGAGAACTTAAGGCAAAGATATGGTTTACACATGGATAGGAGAATTTGAACAAGAGGCCTTCTGGCTAAGTCCAGGGCCTCATTTTAGCCAGGAGGTAGCCTGGGGCCAGAGCCAGCTAGGTGGTTCAGTGGATAGAGCACTGGGCATGGAGTCAGGACAACCTGAATTCAAATCTGTCCTCAGACACTCACTAGCTGTGTGATCTTGGACAAGTCACTTAACCTCTGTTTGCCTTAATCCACTGGAAAAGGAAATGGCAAACTACTCCAGTATCTTTGCCAAGAAAACCTCATGTGGGGTCAGGAAGAAGGCATGAGACTAAACCATTCAACAACAAAAAAGCTTGGGGCTAAGAACCTGGTAGTCATCTTCTCCACAAAACCTCAAAGGACTATTTGGTGAAGGGTCCTTTGCCCTCAGTGGCCCATGGAAAAACTCTTCATAGGTAGGAACCCTCTCTTCTGCCCGGGCCCTATTTTTAGCATTTCCTTCCCATTCACTAAGGCTCAGTTTCTGTATCCATAGTAGTCTCCTATGACCACTTGCACGTTAGCCTACCTACTCATCAGCTGCCTCTCTGAGCTTCTAATTCTTCCATATAGATTGATGTGATTCATAATTTAAAAAAAATTTGTTAAAGGAAATTGATGCGACTAATGTCTCTTCATTCAGAAGCAGCATGTTCCGATTCTCTCCTCCCTGCCTCCATACTGTACACCCAGGGGTTAATGAATGTCCCCACTAGGTTCATCCCTCTAAGTACAGACAATAGCAAAAGGAAGGCTAGGCAAATACATTAAAGGGAAAAAAAAACAAGCAAGGCACTGTGGCCTAGTAGATAGAGCTGGACTTGGAGTCAGGAAAACCTGGGTTCGAGTCCTGCTCCTGACACACGCTGGCTTGTAACCCTAGGTAAGTCGCTCTACCCTTCAACGCCTCCTGGACAAGTCTAGGGTTATGAATTATGGAGCTGGCAGATGCCAGTCTGGGAGTAGGCATTCCCTCCTCTGGGGAGATCAAAGACCCAGTCCAAACTTTTAAAACAGAAACAAAAGCTTAGTCATTTGGGGGCCCAGGAAGGAATTGGTGCTGACTGGTGTGCTGGGCACATTCCACACAGGCCAGGAATGAATAACCTAGGCTGGGGGGAGCTCACCCTCCTCCAGGACGAATTTGAGTCTAAGAATAAAGTTGTCTGTTTTCTCACTAGACATAACAAGTACCCTCATTCCGGAGTGATTTAATTAAATAATCGTTGGACCCTTAGACTTAAAAGTTAGAGACTTAAAAATCATCCCTGAAGGGCCCACTCCTTTTTTTTAATTACCCTTACCTTCTATCCCAATAACAACTCTATGATAGCAGGTCAAGGGCTAGGCAATGGGGGTGAAGTGACTTGCCCAGGGTCACACAATTGGAAGTATCTGAGGTCAGAACTGAACCCAGGTCCTCCCAACACCAAGGCTGGCATTCTATCCACTGAGCCACCTAGTTGCTCCACACCTTTTGATTTTTGAAAGGAAAAATCCAAGGCTTAGAGAAGAGAACTTGCCCGAGAACACATATCTGGTCGTTTCAGAGTTGGGGTTCAAATCCAGTCCTTCAATGCCAAATCCAATTATGCTCCATTATACAGTTCCTTCTCCAATTAGGCAGGTGGTGAAGCAGAAAGGCCCTGGAGTCAGGAAGACTTGAATTCAAATCTAGCCTGAAATACATACTGTGTGACCTTGGGTAAGTCATATGACCATTTTCTGCCCTAGATTCCCCAACTGTAAAATGGAGATGATAATACCATCTCCCTCAGAAGGCTGTTATGAGGAGCAAATGAGGTCATATTTGTAAATCCCTAAGAACAGCACCAACACATTGTAGTAGGTGCTTAATACATGTTTATTCTTTCCCTGCCACCCCCAATCACAAGGTTGTTAACCAGAAATCAGGATTATAGTCTATAAGCTCAAGGAGGAACAATGCACAGTACCCACAAAAAGGTACTTAACAGGGCAGCTAGGTGACCCAGTGAAAACAGCCTAGAGTCAGGAAGATCTGGGTTCAAATCTAACCTCAGGCACTTCCTAGTTGGGTGACCCTGAGCAAGTCACTTAACTCCCATTGCCTAGTCCTTGCCCTTCTATCTTAAGAGTTGTTACTGGGACAGAAAGTAAGGGTTAGGAAAAATAAAAGGTACTCAACAAAGGCTGTATTTTGTCCTTGTTACGGATAAGGAAACAAGAGAGACAAAGAAAATAACAGTGAGAGACTATGGAGTCTAGGCCACTAGGGACTTGTCCCCATATCTTGCTCCTTTCCATCCTTGGACTGAGGTGGCCATTTATTTCAACAGACAGTGAGGGCAGGTTTCACTCTTCCCTCTCCCAGTGGCATGAAGCTGGGGAGTAGGCCTGTAGCAAAGAAGTGGCCCCCTCTAATACTTTCCACTCTGCTCAGGGGGGGTGTAGCACTTGTGGCTTTTCATGAATTTCATTTTGCCTCCATTAGTGAAGCCTGCTGAGTATCCTGCACTTTATTTATTGACTGGGTTTCCTCTGTGTTCATTAAGGGCAGCCAAGGAAAAGGTTTCAATGGTTTTAGGAAACAATGCCCAGCCTCTATCCTGCCTAAAGGGCATTGCCACCCTCAGTGGTCAAAGAAGCAAAATGAGATCATTTGGGATAAGAGAAGGCAAAGGCTTAGCCTGGATATAAGTCCGGCCCTTCCATGTTCCTGCCTGAATCAAGTCAGTCTATAAAATATGTATACAACACCTACTGTGTGCCGGGGACTGTGCTAAATGCTGGGGATGCATAAACAAAAAACTGAAAACCAGCCCATTCTACGAAGAGTCTAATGGAAACATGCAAATAACTGTGTGCAAACAAACCATATACATGATAAATTGGAGGTATTCTCAGGGGTAAGGCATTAACAGCAAGGGGGACTGGGAATAACTCCTTAAAGAAGGTAGATCATTAGCCAGGACTTGAGGGAAGCCAGGAGGTGGAGAAGAGGAAGGCAAATCCCAGGCAGGAGAGCCAGGGAAGATGCTGGGGGTCTGCAAAGAGGCCAGGGATGCTGGAAAAGAGTGTATATAATGGGGTTATGGGTAAAGAAGACTGGAAAGGTGGGAGGAGGGTGGTTATGAATGGCTTTAAAAGTCAGAGGATTCTATATTTTGATCTTAAAAGTAATTGAGAACCACTGCAATTTGTTGAGTAGGGAGGTGTTATGGTCAGAATGGTGCTTTAGGAGGATCATTCTGACAGCAGGAGAATGGACTGGAATGGGGAGAGATCTGAGGTAGAGAGCCCACCTTCGGGCTATTGCAACAGTGATCAGATGATCAGGACCTGTACCAGGACAACTGAGGTTTCAGAGGAGAAAAGGCAGGGTAGAGGAACGATGTTATATGTCTCTAATTTGCACTTATCCAGACACAGGGATCATCTTAATAAGAACATGAGATTCTTAGACCTCAAAAATAAAAACATTCCAGAAATCAAAGGAAGCATTTTACATGAAAAACTAATTTAGAGCTAGAAGGGCCCATAGAAACCACCTAGTTTAAGCCTCTTATTTTAAAGATGATGTCCAAAGAGAGTAGAGTGAAGATGGTGTTACAAAGGCCTTATAGAAGCCCTCACCTCTCAAAAAAATCTGTTCCCACCAACCTTAAAATAAGACTTCAAAGAGAGTAAAGTGATTGTCGAAGGTCCCATAGGTAGTACATTACTAGACTTGAACCCCAGGCCTTTCAATTCCAAAGCCAGGTCTCTTTCCACTCTACCACACTGAGCCAGAAGGGCCATGAAGTCCCTTCAAGCTCCATCCAACCCTCAATGTTCCTATGGCCCTCTAAATGGCAGGAAGGAGAGACAGCATATTTCCCCTTCACTACATCCTCCAAAGGATGGTCAGACTCTATACAAACCAAAGGGGCGTATCATCCACAGTGGGTAGGTCTTAACCTCTCTTGGACATCAATAAAAAAATGAAGAGAAGAAGGAAGTTATGATAGGAAAATCAAGTAAGAAAAAAAAGATAATGGAAACTAGGCTCCTTCCACTGTGGGTCTCAGCTCAGCTCCTCAAGCCCTGTAGGGTGGGAGGGATGGCTCAGCACCATTTTGCACTTGTGAAAACTTGTGGGTGTTAATTGGATGCCACTGTGGGAAAAACCAGAGCCAGCACATGCTGTAGGTCCAGTTTCAGGCTTGCAGTGAGTCCCAAATGGAAACAAGCCAGTGCATAAGGACACCATAACAGGGTTCGCTCTTCCTGTTTGTTCCCTTACTCCTGGAAAAGAAGGCCTCATTCTGTTAGCCAGTCAAGTACTTTTTAATAGCAATGTGTTAGGCTCTGGATATACAAATCCTCTTTCTGTGTTCTGCTAGGAGTATGGAAATCCCCTCCACAACACTTTTTTTTAAAGAGTCTAAGTTCAAAAAATTAAAAAACAAAAAAGGTTTTTAAAAAAGCACTTCCCTCACCGAGCTCACAATTACTACCCCCAAAAAATGTTTAATGATTTAAAAAAAAATACTATTACTTTCCAATGAGTCCTCACTCCCCTTCCATCCTACCCTGTAATTAAGGATCAGTTAGTCAATAAATACTTATTAAGCACCAAGAGAAAGCCACTGTGCTAAGTACTGCAGATACAAGAGACAGTCCCCTGATCTCCAGGAGCTCACAATCTGATGGAGAGACAGCATGCAAACAAGTCATATACAGACGAATAGGAGATAATCCAAAGAAGTATAATTAAACAAAGTAAATCAATACTTTGGTCAGGTCTGACAACATATGCTTCATGGCACACCTGGAGTCCACCATTTTGTGCACAGTGGATGAAGAGCCAGACCTGGAGTCAGGAGGATCTGGGTTCAAACCTGCCCTCACTCTTACTAGCTGGGTTAACTTTGGTCAAGTCACTTAGCCATGTCTGCCTCATCTGTAAAATGAACTGAAGAAGGAAATGGCAAACCATTCCAGTATCTTTGCAGAGGAAACCTCAAATGGAATCATGACAAGTTAGACACAATTGAAAAATGACTGAATTCTGAATTCTTCAGTCTACCATCCATTTCTCTGTCAAGGAAAGGAGGCTGGACTTCACATTCAGTCCTCTCCTCCCAAAGATTCTCCACGGTCCTCAGCTAGTCAGTGAAAAACCTATCATCTGTCCTCCAGCAGGATAACTCAACAGGACCCTCCCTCCCATGAAGCTCAGTCCCTTCTTCCCTGCAAGCTGGGCTTTTAAGAATTCTTGCTGGAAAGTTGAGTGTCTCATCTCAGGCTTAAATGTTAATCAGCATTAAGTACTTCCATTAGCCAAATGCTTCAGAAAGCAGGAGGGGAGCTGTCCCCAGAAAGGAAGTGGAAGGGAAGAGCTGGGTTAGAGTTAGCTACCCAATTAAAGGAAACATTCTGTATCATCATCACCATGGAGGCAAAATTCCATTCAATGGCCCTAGAGAATGTGCCTTAGAGGAAAACAATCTGGCCTTGGAATCAGGAGACCTGGAGTCAGGGGATCAGGGTTCAAATCTTTACAACTTAGTACAAATTGACTTTTTTGTCAAGTCTTTCAACTCTTTTCTGTAAAATGAGGGGATTGTATCACATGACTCCTAAGGTGTCTTCTAGCTATAGTCTAAAATCATATGTGTGGTTTCTAGCTGAAAGACCCCGGACTAGTCACTTAAACTCCCTAGGTTTCTATATTGGTAAAATGAGAGTAAGAACTTTTGCAAGCTTATTGTAAAGAAGGTCTTTTGTAAACTTAAATTCCATTTAAATGTGAGCTGTTGTCAGCCAGCAGGCAAGTTTTGGATTAAGAAAGTCATAGTTCAATGACTTAACAAAGCTGCCCCTTTTCTGAGGGCATGTATTCAACTTCCTATTTGAGATGCCTGCCCCAATCATAAGTATTTTTACCTGGGATCCTGGTAATAGCCTCACACAGACCCAAAAAGGGGGCCCTGGTGTGAGAAAAAAAAGGGGAGAATGATTTGAACATAGATTCTCCCCTATTCCGCCTTGCCTGTATTTCTCAAACATATATCTACTTCCCAAATTGGGGGCCATCTTAAATTCCTTGCAATTGCAACAATAAAAAATTAATCAGCAAATTACATGACAGACTTAGTGCCTCCAACCTTAGTCACAGGGTCACAGTATTTAGAGCTGCAAAGTCTCAGAGAAATAGAAGTTCAGAGAGGTTGCTGAATAGCCTCACTACACTTAACTAAAGCAGGGCCTCTACGATAATGCATGGTGATAATGGTGGGGGGGGGGGGGGGTGAGGGTGATGATGCTGATGACAAGCTGTTGTTGGTCTTATATTTGAAGTCTTCTCTGCCCCAGCCTTCAGACACCCAGGCTCACCTCCATGCAGTGACAAAGCAGCAGGGGATTTGGGACCCCCTTTGACCACAGCAGCTGCTTAATGAGCATTTGTTGAACTGAATTGAATCAAATTGGTTGCAGAAGGGCAAGGCTCTTTCAAAGCCAAGATAAGCAATCATACTTCCTCCCAGGAACCATTGGATTCTACAATATCGTCTGTTTCTATTTAAGGCAACATTGGAAAAATGACCAACAATGCAAGGTAGAGGACTCCCATGGAGTTTCTGTCAATGAATGCTAACCATTTGGTGGCCCAATGTTTTTTTGTTTTGATTGGCCTGAACTCTTATGGAGGTGGCCCTGGGAATAAAATCCAATCTTCAATCTTTTCTACTCTTCTAGTATCAATTAATACTTGTGTCCTAGGCAACTGGCTATTTTAATTTGAATCAACAAGCATTTGGTGGGCAGCCGCTATGTGCTGGGGCCCTGGGCTGGATGCTAAAGGTACCATGACCAAGATGCCACTGATCCCACCCTTGAGTAGCTTACATTCTACTGGGGAGAAACAAGTACACACATCAGTAAATACAAAACATATCTGAGGTCATTTTGAGGGTCCTGGGCAAGAGCACTACAAAATGGAAGCATCAGGAAAGAACTTGTATGGGAGGCAGTACTAGAGCTGAGCTTGGAAGGGATCCAGGGATTCTATGGAGTAGTATAAGAAAGGAGACCATCCTAGGCACAGGGGACAAAGGCACCAAAGTGGGGAAAAGAATGTCACATATGGGGAACAGTAACCAGTCAGGGTTGGCTGGTGAGTCCCAGGGGAGTCACAGAGCACTTTGTTTTGTCCCTACCTAACACTGTCCTGTCCTTGAGCTTTAACTGCTTGAGGGAAGGGTTCTGTAAACACCAGAAACAATTAGTGTTTATTGAATTGAATTTTTCAATCTGTGAACTACTGGAAAGTACTCTGGGACTGAAAGGCAAACAGTTGATATCTAGTCCTAGCTCCATCACTACCTAGTTGTATGACCTCAGACAGGTCACTTCTGCTAGGTAGGAGGCAGGGAGATGCAGCAGAGAAATTCAACTGAAGTTGATCCTGCTCACTCTTTATCTTGGCCTTTCAAAGCACTAATTAAACCCCATTCCAAAAACCATTTATGAAGCACTTATAAGGCAAGCCAAGAACAAAACAAGGGAATTCAGCAGGGAAAAGATACTAGAAACTGGAAGGATCAGAAAATAATCCTCAAGAGAGCCAAAGAAAGGCCAGGATTCAGAGAGGGGGGAGATTAGAAGGGAGGAAGAGCATTCCAGGTAGAAGGGAAGGTCATACCTCCATGCAAAAAATGAAGGTGAGCAACAGAGTGTCAAGTTCTGGGGACAACTAATAGTTCATTTTGACTGATGTAGAATTTGTAGTATAAATAGGTATTATAAACTAATGGTATACTATTTATATATTTTATTTGAATTATATTGATAGGTAATTATGTATTTTATTAAAATAAAAGTAGTATGAAATAATAAATAAATCATATCCTTTGACCATTTATCCATTGGGGACTAGGAATTAGTACTGTGATTTGCTAACGGTTCCTAAATATTTTATATGTCAAGTTTTTATCTGTGATATTTGTTGTAAATATTTTCCCAATCTATTATTTTAATTTTCATTATATTATTGTTGTTAATTCTCTCTTCATGACACCTTTCCTATTTTGCCCCTTCTCCCTACCAGCCCAGTGAAGGCTCTGATCACCTCTTCCCTGATTACAAGAATCTCCTAATGGGTTTCTCTAACTCCCAGGTTCTCCCCAATGCAATCTACCCTCCCTACAGCCACCAAATGGATACTCCTAAAACACATATATGACAATATTACTCTCTTGTTCAAGATGTGTCAGTCACTCCCTATTGCCTCTAGGATAAAATAGAGACCCCCATAGCTTGGCATTTAAATTTCTTCACAGTTTGGTTCCAATCTAGATTTCCAGATTGGTGTCTCATAACTATCTTCCCTTCACTTATTCTATGTTCCAGTCAAACTGGCTTCCTTGCTCCTCTCTTCTACATAAAGATTCATCTCTATCTTTGTACAATCTGTCCTTCCAGCACCTGGAAGGCTCTCCCTTTTCACCTCGCCCTCCTGGAAGCCACATCTCCCTTCAAGGCTCAGCCCAAGTGCCACTCTCTCCTTGTTCTTACAGTCGTTTGTGCCTTTCCCCAAATTTACCCCCAAATCACCAAGGTTTTTAAAAATATATATTTTGTATTTACTTATCTGTGAACATGTTGTAACCTTCCAGCCAAATGTAAGCTCCTTGAAGGCAGAGACCCTTTTACTATTAAGTCTCTATCCCCAGAGCCTAGCACAATGCCTGGCATATTTAATAAATACTTGCTGATGAAGACAGCAATCAAATGCCCCCTTTTTCTGAGCCAACAAGGCTTATGTTACCATTGGAAATCCTGAAAACATTTTAATATTAGTCAGACTCACTGTAGACATGAACAGAAAGTGAATTTCATCCTTCTTTACTCCTCTTATGGAGCTTTAGAGCGGATCTAAGCAATGGAAGTAGCATCTGGGAGCAAATGCCGATGTTATTTCCCACTCAAAATGCCCACTGAAAACAGGATCCCACAGAGCTAGAATCCACAGGCTTCCATTCTATTCTGATCTGGTGCATTTCTTCCCATGGGTCAGTTCTCAAGACACAGGCATATGCCATTCCTGAATAATTCTAGACCTTTGTGGGGGGAGTCTGACTCCTTAGATAGGAGAGACTCCCTAGGAATGGAAATACAGAATACCCAGGGTCCTGGCTGCTTTCTCATATATGTCTATGTAAAATGGATGTAACAGGGTGAGTTGAAATAAGCATCTCCACTTCACACCCCTGATTTAAAAAAAAAAAGTTAAGTAAATGCTACCAGTCATTGCACTGTGGAAACATTTCAACAAGGCAGCCAAGACTATTCAATATCAGCTTTCATGAAGGAATCTGTATAGCCTTGTTTAAAATATAGTCTACTTTGCTTAGTGGCTTCAAAATATTTGGAAGGAAAAGAGTTTGTTCCCTTTAAGAAACCAGATTTCATTTCATTAAAAGGGATGTTCTCTGAATGAATTAAGATAGAGATGCAGGGGTATCAAGACCAAAGATCTAATGACTATCTAGTCTATTTTCTCTCCAAATCCAGGAATCCTCTCTGCTTCATCCCTGACAACTGGTCATTCACATAGTGCTTGACTTCTCTTTCAATGAACAGTAAGCTCACTACTTCCCATGGAAGTATGCAACTTGAATTCACTGTTAGCTATTCCTCATAGTATTCATTTTTATTATTATTAGGGTAATTCAGGGCATAAAGAGGGCATTCAGGCCTCACAGAGTAATAGAGAGGTGTTAAGGAGGTTATTAACACCTTTCCTTTAAATAGCATCTCAGCTAGAACAGAGAGGTTCAGTCACAAAAAGGTCCTGGGTCAGCCTAGAGGCAAGGGAATAATAAAAAGGCAAGGAAAAATCTAAAAGTATGAAAGAAAGGAAAAAATATCTACAACCCATACTTATAACAGTTAAGCAGGATCAAGGGCATTTAATTTGTACTTGGGCATCTATAATTCTTTAACCTTTCCTCTAAGGAATTATAAGAATTAGCAAGTATACAGCTGTGTTCTTAATGATTCATATTTTTATAGAAAAGGTACAAGTGAGTAAACAAATCCTTGTGTACCTCTGTACTACCTGTGTGACCTTGGCATGTTGATTAACCTCTTTAGGCCTCAGTTTCTTCATCTGTAAAATGAGGAGGTTGGAAAGAAGGATTTATTAAGAGCTTGCCAGGCACAATACTATATACTGAGGAAACAGAAAAGTAGGGGTGAGAGGGAGGGTGAAATGACAAAGGAAGGGGCATGATTTAAAAGTTCTGAAGTTAAGAACAAGGACAGGAAGGGAATACAGGCCTCTCCACAAAATGGAAGCTAGAGGAATGGGAGAAGGGGGTGGGCCTTAACAGAGGGATGTTGCAGGCTGAAAAGGCTATACAGGGTTGCTGGGTGTACCAGGGAGAGGAAAATGGAGGACTTGAGGGAAGTTCCAGAATAAGACAACATAATTTGGCTGTCTGGGAGCTGCAACAAGGCTGAGAGGAGAATGCACAGCAAGGAGGCACTTGGTCTGAGGCACTTCGCCACAGTTTCCTTATCTATGAAATGAAGGAGTTGGACTAGCTAACCTCTGAGGTCTCTTCGAGCTCTAAATACATAATCCCTATGATCTTGCAATTGAGAGTTTGAAGTCACACTGCCCTGTGGCTGCCAGAGATCGAAACACTTGCTCCTGGTCACTGTGATGGTATCAGAATCTCTCCAGGTGTGGGTTTCTAACCTTGGAGCTCAGGCTTACTGATGTAGTATGCAGTATTCATTCCCCCATCCTGATAACTGAACAGATTAAGAAACCATCACTCTGACATTAGCATCTTAGTCTATTATATTTGCCTTCAGAGGCTGTCGGCTCCCCAGATGTTTACCAGTCCAGTCACTGATGGAGATACGACATGGAGAATGCTTTTGAGAGCACTGAAGTAACTGCTTAGCTGCAGGTCAGAGGTTACAGGGCTCCTCTGCCCCTGCAAACAGTCTGCAACACTAGAGTCAGGCATGAGTATACCTTGCTTTTTTGGTGCTTCCTGAAGTAAAAGCCCCTTGTGGTAAGGCTGAGCAAAGCTGGGAAAGTAGAAGCCAAGATAGGCAAAATAGGTCCTGGATAGAAAGGGGAAGATCCAAGTGATGCAGGAGTGGAACCAAGGGACTCACTTCCCAAGACATACTGTACTCTAAGCATGATAAATAATAAACAGTTTAAGAAGCAGCAAATGCTGATTGATTGCTTAAGAAAAGTTTCCCCAGGACTAGCACAGTGTACCTTAATTAGGTTGGGAGACCCTTAGGTACCATTACAGATCCCTACCCCCTTCTTCTCCCTCACCCCTTTTTCTTCTGTTTTGTCTCCCCTATTAGAATGTAAGCTCCCTCAGAGTAGAATCCATCTTAGTTTTCTTGTTTTTATATTCCTAGCACTTAATACACTGCCTGGCACAAAGTAAGTATTTCATAAATGTTGTAGCTATATAATCTAATTATCTTTCTGTCTATCTTCTAAATAATCCAAAGCATGACAACCAGGTCTGTGCATTCAGTAATGATGATGGGGTACCCCACCCTAGCCCCTCTCTTTCTTAGAATGAAAGGATTGGACTCCCACCCAAGCAGCCCCTGAAAGGTTTCCAGTAACAATGGTCTGTAGGTTAATTCCTTTACAAAGTCTTACTTTGGAACCTGGAATTTAAACTGATGCTCCTGACCTTTTAGAAGTCGCAATAGTTTGCCAGAGAGTGGACAATTTCTTCTCTTAAAGACCACTAAAAGCACTCTCTGATCTCCCACAGAGCTTTTCCCATCTAAAGGCCAAACACTGGGCAAAGGGCAGCTCTTAGTAAAAGACTCCAGATATAGCTGAGGCTCCTTTGGTTCTTGTTAATTAATTGTTCCTAATTGCCTTCCTAACTTCCAGTCTCTTCCACTCTCCAATTCATCCTTCACACTACTGCCAAACAGAACACAGGTCTGCACCAGGTTTCCTAAAGCATAATGTCATTCCTTGAAACAAGAAGTTTCAGTGGCTCCCTACTGCCTCTAAAATAAAATAAAACCACTTTGGCCTAAAACTTAAAGTCCCTCACCATCTGGATCCAACCTATCTGCGAAGTTGGTGTGGTAAAAATGGCTAGAATGCTGTACTTGTCAGGAAGTCAGGAAGACCTGGGTTTGAATTCCACCTGAAATGCTGTGTGGTTCTGGGTAAATCATATAACCTCTGTGGACTTCTGAATCCTCATCTCTAAAATGATAGCTTTGGCTGTCTGACCTCTTAGGCTCCCTTCAGTTCTAAATCTGTGATCCTCTTTTTCTAGACTGATTACATGTTATTGCCTTCTTCCTCTGATATGCCCTGATACCTCCTCTCTGAAGCTGCCTTCTACACACCTACAAAACCCACAGAAAAAGAAGTTCAGTCATTCCTCTCTTTTGATCCTTATCACACTAGTTGTTATTGTTATTGTTATGATGTGTATGTAGCCTGTGTTCCCCTACTAGGCTGTGAGCTTCCTGAGGCTGAGATGATGATAGAGTTCAGGGCTTTTTCTGAACCTTTACCTTCTACTTAGAATCCATACTAAATGTTGGTTCCAAGGCAGAAGAGCAATATGGGCTAAACAATGGGAATTAAGTGATTTTCCCAGGGTCATACAGCTAGGACATGTCTAAGGCCAGAGCTGAACCCAGGACCTTCCATCTCTACGCCTGGCTCTCAATCCACTGAGCCACTTGGTTCAAGGCTTCTTAACCCTCAAGGGTCCTACTGATAGATCTAGTTGGGGGGGGGGGGCATGAACTGGGATGAGAAAAAATTATATCTTAACTTTCACTAACCTTTGGTTTCCTTTGTAATCCTCTATATTTTATTTTATGCATTAAAAATCTTTCCTTTTCTCTAAGAAGTCAACTGGCTTCCCCAGACTGTCAAAGAGATCCTTGCTACAAACAAGGCTAAGAACTCCTGGAACAGGGGAAAGGCATCAAGCTTGCATACAGAAGAGACCTGGTGTGTTTAAATTTCAATTCGGGCACTTACTAGGTATGTAATACTGGGCAAATTCATTAACTCCCACTAATGCCTCAGTAGCTTCATCTGTCAAATGGGGATAACGGCCCTCGTGCTACCTACCTGACAAGGTTATCATGAAGAAAGTACTAGGTAACTCTAAAAGGGAATTGTCATTTGATTCTGTCCCCCTCCATAATACCTAACACTAACACATCACAGGTGCTCAGCAAAAGCTTCCTAGTGAGCTGGCCTCGTTTTCCATTTTCTCAAGCAAAAGAAGAAGATGGCTTCTCTCTCCCCTCCTTCCCCCACTAAGCAAAGGTGTGGCCAGGGTGGGAGGAGAAAGGATGGAGGGATGAATGGGGGTGGAGGCCTGTGTCAGCCTCTGTTACTGTCTATTCTTGCACATCTCATACTGCATGACAAACATGGTATCCCTCTTTGCCTATGTCTTACTTTAAAGCTATACAAATAACAAAGCCATCTTAGAGAAGGCCAAGGAATCTTTCCAAGAGCCACAGAAGGTTATTTGTGAGCTTCCAATTCAGAGTCAAATGGCAAGGGAAAACCTCTGTGACAGAGACCTCCCTCTGCCTTCCTTCCCCAGTCCCCCCAGCTACCTTCACCCAGAACTGAAGTCTCCAAGCTGCACCCCCCCAACAGACCCAGTTCATCCCACAAATACCGGTTCTTATTCTTTAAAAGGGGGCACCCCAACTAAGGCGGAGGGGAGTGAAATGAACTGTGAAATTAACAGAAATTCCCCACTCAGATCAATTCTACTGAGAGACAGGAGAGCTCCAAATCCAAGGAACAGCAGCCAGCAAGCCACTCTCTGGGAATAGTGGCATCTGGTGATTTTTGTGAGGAGGTGGGGCATGTCACACCATCTACAACGCATATGCACACATCCCTTCCCATCAGCTGCTGCATAGCCTTGGTGCTCGTCCTGACACCCGTGGACAGCTATCTCACTAGGCTACAGCCCTTCCTTCCCCTCTCTCAACTGTTGATCTATGCCCCAGTATCAGCCCACACCTGCCCCCAACACCCCTTTGTCCCCAAAGGGAGGGTCAAGCCCATGTGGATCTCCCACCCCCAGCTGGCTCTGCTCATCTCTCTGTCTAGTCTATGCCACTCTGCTAAGATACTCATTTTCTCTCCTTTCCTCACCTTCTCCTATGCCTCTGCACCCCCATCCCCACAGCTCTTCTATCATTCCTCTACATGCACCACCATCTTCCCCATGCCAAGTACCATATAAGTTCCCCTCCCGCTGCATCCTGGAGCCACATCTCTCCTCCTGGCTCTTCTTCAATCCTTCCTCCCATTCGCACCTCATCACTTTATTTTCTCCTGTCCTCTTTCTCAAAGCCTCCTAACTCCTTTTGATTTTAATTCCACAGTCAACATCTCTACCTACAGTATGGAGATGGGGGAGGGGGAGAAGAGAGGCTTAGGAAAAGAAAGACAGTACTTTTCCTGTCCATAGTGAAGAGCTGACAATCTAAATCTATCCACAAAAAGGGATCACCTGAAGCCCAAGGTACCAGTGGGAGGAAAGATCTTACAATTTCCTCAATAGCAAAGCATTCTAAGATAGACACACTGGTGCATTGTTGGTAGAGCTATAAATTGATCTGGCCATTCTGGAAAGCAATTTGGATATATGACCCAGAAGTCACTAAACTTTGACCTAGTGATAAACAGTATCAATCTATATCCCAAAGAGATAACAGAAAGAGGAAAAAAACCTAGATAGACAAAAATATCCATAGTATCTCTTTTTGTTATAGAAAATAAAGGGAAGCTAAGGGGATACCTATCAGTTGGAGAATGACTGAGCAAATTATAGTAGATGAATGTAAATGGAGTATTATTACATTGTTAGAAATGATGAAAGGGACTGTTTCAGAGCACTTTTGGGGGAAGATTTGTATGAACTAATGCTGAATGAATAGAATGGGACCAAGGGAACAATTTACATAGTAACAACTTATAAAGACAAACAACTTGGAAAGACTTACAAATTCTGATCAGGACCATGACCATTCACAGTTATGGAGGACTGATGATGAAGCTGCCAAACTCCTGGCAGAAAGAAGATGAATTCATAGGACAAAAGAAGGCTTAACATTTTCAAATATGACCAATGAAGGTGACTGTTTTGTTCAGATATGCTTATTTGCTATGAGGATTGTGTCTTTTCTTATTGGAGTGAGGGTGGGAACAGATAGAAGGGAACTTCCAGTATTTTTGATATCAAAGAAAAATGGGAAAATGGTCATTAATGCATTTTTATTTTTAAAATGCACAGAAAAGAAAAGAAGCAATTTCAGAGAAAAAAAAAGCTGGACAGCATTGAAAGTAACCTTGAATTTATTACATACTTTTTTTTTAAAGCAGGCTATAGACATCACAGAAATTCAGTTTCACATATAGCCTTCTTTTCCTATTCTACTTTGTACATGGAAATCTTTCATATTGGTTAAATTTGGAATTTTAAAAATTAAATTTAAAAATCACTTTCAAGTGTATAGGTTTTTTGCCCTGCTATACTGAATTGGGAATCAAGAGCCCTTAGTTAGAATCACAGAATCTCAGAGATTAAAGAGGACATCTACTTCAGCCCTGACGTGATTGGACTCCCCTCTACAATATACTGACAAGTGGTCACTGAGAGGTCTAGCTTCTAATGTACTACTAACTTACTGTGACCCTTTATGCATCTCACCTTCTGCAGAACAAAGATTAGTTTCATTGCTTATGAAAACCACCAACCTTAAGTTTCACAAACTTTCAGGTTCAGGGCAGAATGATAAAGATTCAGGACCAGAAGTATAGTCCCAGCTCACTGGCTCTGGCTGAAAGGCAGTAGTATTTGGTTGCAGCCAATTTTAGAAAAATATCGGTCCCTTGTTTATCAGAGGGTCTCTAGAGACTGTTTGGCTCTGATTCCTGGTAGCTGCCTCCATATGCTGATTCAAGGATTAGAGACTGGAGTCTTCAGATGGTTCTCAAAAGGTCAGGAAGAGTTGTAGCCAAAGCAAAAGAATCAATTGAATTCTTTCAACATTAAAAAGTGTTTTTTTTTAATCTTAGCATATGTATTATTAGCCCTCTTTTTAGAACATGACCTGTCTCCAACTGGATGCTTCCTGAGGACAGAGACTGAGGCTTTCATGTCTCTGCCCCCACCTTTAAATTAGGTTATCAGGGGATGTGTTTTGTTTTGTTTTGTTTTGATTGATGTTAGCATAGTATTAATGATGTTTGCAATTAAAAAATATTTGATGGAAGTATTGAGCACTTACCATGTTTAACCAAGGTGCGCTCTATTGGGTGATAAAGATGCAAAGGTTAAAAAAATTTTTCTCAAGTATCAAAGGGTTTACAATATGAACTAAGAAATGAAGACAAATAACTCCAATACAAGTCAGAAAGAGAGAGGTCAAAGGCATATGAGATTTGAGGAAGAAAAGATGACCTTTGGCTTAGAATATTTCATCATCATCATAGTTAGCATTTATATAGCACTGTGCTTTACAAATATTATCTCATCTGATTCTCGAAACAACAATGGGAGATAGGTGCTATTATTATCCTCATTATACAGTTGAGTAAATTGAAGCAAAGAGAGGTCAAATGACTTGTTCAGGGTCTCACAGCCATATATATCTGAGGCCAGATTTGAATTCAGGTCTTTCTGACTACAGGTTCAATTTTCTATCCACTGGAACCACCTAATTCTCTCATGTCAAAGAGGAGGTGCTACCTGGGCTAGAACTGGAAAAGAAGAATTTCAAAAACTGGAAAAAAACAGTGAAGAGTGAGGATGGGAGACCAGTCTAAGCATAGGGAACCTAGGATAATTATAAAATTAAGTACAATTATAAAAGAGGCATGATGGGGTAAGAAAAGAGGCAGGATGAGATCTGAAAGCAGGATAACATCCAGTAAATTTGATGGGAACACAGAGTAAATAGAAAGGAGTAAAGTTTCCAGAAAAGATGAACTGGTGCCACGTTACAGAGCGGGTACTTTTTTTGGTAGGCAATAGGAAGCCAGCAAAGGTTGAAAACTGGAGAGTGGCATTGTCAGACCTGTGCATTTGGGGAAATGATTTCATAGTTAGGTGAAAGGCAGAGTAGAGAAGGAAGAGGCTAAAGTCAGACAAGTAAGTCAGGAAGCTATGACAACAGTCCAGATGAAAAATAATGAAGATCTGAAGTAGAATAGTAGTATGAATGGGATGTCAGGGTTATACTCAAGATATTTTGTAGAGGTAGAATCAATAGGGCTTAGCAACTGATTGGATATGGTTTCAAGCCCCGGTGACTAGAAGAGTTGGTATCAATAGAATGCTATCAATAGAAACAGAGTAGGGGCAGTTAGATGACTCAGTGGATTGAGAGTCAGGCCTAGAGCATGAAAGGTCCTGAGTTCAAATTTGGGCTCAGACATTTCCTAGCTCTATGAGCAAATCATTTACTCCAATGGCCTAGCCCTTACCAATCTTCTGTCTTGAACTAATACTTAGAATTGATTTTAAGAAGGTAAGGATCTTTTTTTTAATAGAAACAGTAGGGGGCAGCTGGGTGGCTCAGTGGGTTGAGAGCCAGGCCCAAAGACAGGAGGTCCTGGTTTTAAATCTGGTCTCAAAACACTAGCTGTGTGACCCTGTGCAAGTCACTTGACTCCCATTGCCTAGCCCTTACCAATCTTCTGCCTTGGAACCAATACATAATATTGATTCTAAGGTAAATGATAAGGGCTTAAAAATAAATAAATAAATAAATAAATGAATGAATGAACAAATGATTGAATGAATAAATAAATGAATAGATAGCTAGATAGACAGATAAATGAATGAGTAGATGAATAAATAAATAAATAAATAAAAGATAGATAAATAAATGAATGAATGAATAAATAGAAACAGTAGTAAGGAGGAATTTCAGGTTTGGATGGGGATGATAGGATAGTTCAATTTCAGATACATTAAGATAAGAACTGGTGGAGAAATCCAATAATCAACCAGATATTTGGGACTAGAGATCAGAGAAGTTGGGGGGTTGATCTTCCAATTACCCATATAGAAGTGATAACTGAAACTAGAGATGAGATTTCCAAGGAAGAAGGTGTAAAGAGAGAAAAAGAAGAATGCCTGTTGTGAACAGCAGCTCTGAGTATAGGCAGTTCCATCTAGGGAGCTGTCATGCCAGAAGCCAAGATCTAGCAAGGAAATCTATCTTGGGGAGTTAGGCACTGAGTACAGGTTTTTCTGGTTAGGGAGATCCAGGAAGCAAGATCAGGGAAAGCTGAAGAGAAAGAGAATCAGTAACAAGGAGAAAATAGGATTTAATAGCTATCATGGCTGGTAATCAATGTTGGCATATTCAAGTTTCAAGGGTATTCTGTGAGGACCCAGAACCTATGTCTGCCATGTCTCTGCTAAACCTTTGCACCTGTCCTGGCCATGATATCCAGACAAAGAAAGTCAAAGGCAGAGACTTGGGGGACATGCCTATATTTGAGGGGCAGAAAGAAAAAGAGAATCTACTAAAGGAGGCAAAAAAATGAGCATATAGTCAAGTGGGGTAGGAGAACTAAGAGAAAGTCATATTATGAAAGTCAAGGGAGAGAAGGTCATAGGATCACAGATCTTGAGCTGGAAAGAACCTCAATGGTCATCTAGTTAAACTTCTTCATTTTACAGATGAAGAAACTGAGGCTCAGGGGCAAGGTTATATAGACAGTGAAAGTCAGAGTTGGAATTTGAACCCAGGTCCTTTGACTCTAGATCAGAGTTCTTTTTTTTTTTAACCTTTACCTTCTGTCTTAGTATCAATTCTAAGACAGAAGAGCAGCAAGGGCTAAGCAATGGGGATTTAGTGACTTTCCCAAGGTCACAATCTCTGAGGTCAGATTTGAACCCAACTCTTCCTGACCCCAGGCCTGGAACTCCATCCACTGTGCTACCTGCTGCCCCAAAGCTCTGTTAATTGTTCCATGCAATACTGCCTCCCTAGCTCCAAAATGCTGTGTCACTGATACATGGGACAGGGTTCCTTCCTGAAATTCCTACAAAAAAAAAATCAAGGTTAAGGTGGTTCAATACTTCAGAAGGGTAAAGAAGGTGAGGATTGGGAAGGGGGAAAATCACTGGTTTAGGCAATTATGAGATTACTGGTATCTTCGGAGAGAAAGGTTTTCATAAAGTAATAAGGCTGGAAATGGATAGGGGATGATGAGAGAAGCAGTAATAATAGACTACTCTTTGCAAACTATGTCAATAGAGGGAAGAAAAGAAATTAAATGATAGCTTGAAGAGATCAAGGTCAAGGGAAAGTATTTTTTGGGATGGGGGAGACCTGAGCATGTTTGTAGGCAAAGGAGAGGGGCCAGTAGGAATAGAGTTAATGAAGAAAAAGAACAATTGATGAAATATGATCCTGAAGATGACAGGAAAGGAATGGGATTGAGGGCACAAAAGTAGGCCCTTAGCAAAGAGGAGGGCCATGTGTTTCTTAAGTACTCTATAGCAAGAGGGGGAAAGAAAACAATGGATAAAACTTTACAGTTTTGAAAGTTTGGTGGAAAGTGAAGGAGCTCCTCTTATGGGATTGGAACCTTCCAGTAAAAAGGAAGGTGAAGTTATCTGCTCTCTGAGACAAAAAGGAAAGGGAATGGGATATGGTATTGAGGACTTGAGGAGAAAGCTTAGAACAATTTGTGGAGAAATCTATTGAGAGCTATCTAAAAGTATGACCATATAGCAGTGAAGGCCCAATTGAGGTTAAGTAGCGCAAATTTATAGTGGACCCTCCAAGATGAGTCCCACAAGGGACTCATAATGAAAAATGCTATCCACAGCCAAAAAAATCTGAGTGCAGATCAAAGCATCAACTATGCCATCTTCCACTTTATTTCCTTCAGGAGTTTTTGATTATATGTGTGGTATGTGTCTTCTCTAATGACATGAGCAATATGGAAATGTGTATTTTCTGAAAACACTGCAATAACCTATATCAGACTATTTGCTTTCTTGGGGAAGGTGGGTGGGAAAGGAGGGAGGGAGAAAATCGTTTTTTCTAAAATGTCAGAAAACAATTTTTTTTCTACATGTAACTGGAAAAATAAGTAAATAGTAAAGAAAAAATGTATAGTGGACCCTGTCAACTAGATTTCACAACTTCCTTTATCGATATTTGGTTTCTCCTAAAAGACACTGAGAAGGTGGATGGTTCAGGAATAACCCAGGGCTAGGAATTGGTTAGTTGGGACCCATGAGACAGGGATTCACGGGTCAAGGAGAAAACATCATTAAAATGACTAACAGAATGACTTATTCTTCCTCTCAGATGTTTAATGCAAATGTTGAGAACTACCCATGCAATGAATAATCAGAGCACCAATAAAAGTTTTCTCATATCTTATTTATCATAGTAGGGAGAAGTTGGGGAGACAAAATGAATATATTAATGAATCTTAATATAAAAAGGGGACAGAGCAAATATATCACACAATGGTGTTTGAAACCTGAAAAAGTCTAAACTCTAACCAGAATCCTGACAAAAATGGCAAATGAAAGATGAGACAGATTCTTTAACAAAACAAATTCTATCCACCCCCCATTACTCAATGGATTGGGCAGCTCCTGAGGGCAAAGGAGGATGTGGGGGAGAGCAGCTGGGAAGTGATATCCACAAAGAAGATAAGCTAAAAAGCAAAGTCTAAGACAGCAACAGGCCCTGTAGGCAGAGAGGACCACACAAAAAATCCCTACTCTTCAACCTGCAACCAACACAGAAGAGACTGAAGGGGGTGAAGGGGCCAAAGTCTGTCCCAGGACCATGTCTGGTAATTTAGACATCCTCCAAATTGGAAAGGAGCCACTCTTAATAGAAGCAGCCCAGAGGCAGTGATGGCAGAGACTTCAAGGGGCTGACCATTCTCCCCACCTACAGGCAAGCCTCCAGTCACTTCTTAAAGACCTACAGGGAAGGGTTGTGCACAAGATCACCCAGCAAATCAAGGTTTAACATCCTTTTGAAACAAAGGAAGAGAAATTAGTCTGGTTATTCTTATTCCCAGAAGGCAAAAAGACTTTTACAGATAAAAGAAAAATTTTCCTAACCATTAGGGCTGTCCAAATGTGAAATGGGATGCCTCAGAAGACAATGAATATTCCCACCACTAAAAGTGCAAAGACATTATAACCATTGGTCCGGCAAGGGTGGAGAAGTTTCCTCTTCAGGTATGGCTGGACTGAGTCCAAGCTCTAAAGCCCATTGCCAAATCTGAAATTTTATGAGCTTTCTTCTATAATCAACATTCATCTAGCCTAAATCCTTTATGCTGAAGCTAAACCCATTTCCTCCCCCCACTTTTTCCTCCTCCGAAGATGGAGAAGCATGGAGTCACACCCTCTACTCTTCTACTAACCACTTTTATTAGGTTTTACCACAGATGTCTGCCTTTCTAATCCTTAATTCAACTTCCTAGCTTTCCTTCTCCTGAATGATTCTTCCCTAGTTATACAAAGCTGGGACACCTAGAAACTCACAATTTCCAAAAATGCTCAGCATAATGGTTTCCTTCCCTACCCCTCTTCTCAGGCCCCAATCCAATGTGTTTCCCACCAAATGAGGCAATAAAATAATGAAATAATGCTAGCTAATTTCATTAATCCCATCTCTGTGAGATTCAGGAAGGACAGGAATAAACTCAAACTTACAGGCAAAAAAAATGGAAGTTAAAGTCAAATTCCACTTAAAAGTCTATTCTGTGAGAGGAGGTCTCATAGTTAGAAAGTTCTTGGTAGACAGGAAGTCAGACTAAGGAAGGGAAGAAAGATGCTGAGGATGCCCAAGACAAGAGGTGAGAAGAAATAGGTAAGTAAGACCAGGATATATCAAAGCATGGAGCAGGATATAATGGGGGAATAGGATGACCACTATGGGAAGTCTTTAGAGTGATCCTGTGGGCAAAGAGGCATTTTGAAGGATCCTTCCAGAAAGGGTTCTCCCATGATCTTAGATACTAAAGCTTCATGCCTACTGTCTACCTCTACTCTAACAAGTGTGGGTACTTTGTGTCTATCTGTGCACATGTAAGGTGGCTCAAGTCATATAGACTGAAATCCTGAAGGATGAGGAGCTGTGATCTTTTGCACCAAATAGCAACTGGCATTTAGGCAAGCCTGTAGACTTGGGTGGTGGGGGGGGAGTGTTAGATAAAGTTCTGGATACTTCAGCTCTGCACTGTACTATTTCTACAGCGCAATGTGTAGAATGCTACCACCACTTTAGAGCCAACTCCTTTATAAACCCAAAAAGAATGGTTCCTGTCCAAAGGATACTGTATGTTTGGATTCAATCAATTCAATTCAATTAAGTTCAGTTCAAACAATGTGTAAACCCTAGAGTTAGAAAGACAATCCAGGGTATCTACCCAGCAAGCACTACCCTACTTTCATGTAATTTGCAGTCTGATGGGGGATAGAATATGTAAACACAATTACTTTTTATCTTATTGGTATATATACTATATTTAATTATTCTATTTTTGTTGTTTCATTCCAATAGAATGTAAGTTTCTTGAGAGCAAAGAGAGCATCCATGATGCAGTATTGTATATTACATCATAAGTATACAATATTGTAAATATATAGTAATAGCATATATTAGAGTAATATATAGTATTACATGTAATAAATAGCCCTTAATATATGTCTGTTGAGTGTATAAATAACTATAAAATAATTTTAGTAGGGAGAGGGCAGTAACAGCTAAGGGGGATCATAAATGGCTTTGAGTTGGAAGTTTCACCTAAACCAAGTCTTACAGCAAGCTAAAGATTTTCTGAATGGAAAAGGGGAAGGGGAAGGAGACCATCCATGAAGTGGCACAGAGGAGATGAAAGACAGGGTGCTGGGAGTGAGAAACAACATATAAACCAACTTAGTTAGAACATGGTCTGTTAATGTGAAAGAAATCCAGAATGATAGGTAGAAACTAAATTGAGAAAGGCTTTTAAATGCTAGGATAAGGAGTTTGTATTTTATCCTAAAGGCAACAGAAACCTCATGTAGATTTTTGAGCAGAAGGATGATGTGAAGATCTGTGCTCCAACAAGATTATTTTGGCAGCTGTGTAGAGGATGGATTAGAGAGGGGGAAATCTCTCTTATTTCTTCTCCTCCTAATAGACATTTTCATGTAGAAAAATTTTAAGTGGAATTTGACTAACTTCCATTTCTTCATCTGTAATACCAAGAATCTAGGGCAGAGATTCCTAACTTGGGGCTACAAATGTCTTTTTAATATTTTGATAACTATGCATTAGTATAATGGATTTCCTTTTCATCTTATGTGTTTTATTTTATGCATTTAAAAATATCATTCTGAGAAAAAGTTCATAAACTTCAACAGACTTCCAAAGGCATCCATGACACCAAAAACATTAAGAATCCCTAGGCTAGGCTTGGCCCACAAAAGTAATTGCTATTGACAAGCCAAATAAAAATTTCCATTCCCAGATTCCTTTTCTTCCAAGCTGCTCATGCTGATTCCAAGGGTATCTCCTTTATACCTCTAGCATGTCTGAGAGTTAGGACTGAGATGTCTTATCTCCCTTGAATAAACCAATTCCCTCCTCTCTTCTCCCCAAGCATCAGTGGGAAAGAGCCTTCATTGCCTAATGTCTATAAAAGGCTCAACAGAGTCTATAGAGAACTGGGCTCTGAAAGTGCTAAATAACATTACAGTGGTAACCAGAATTCAGAGCTAAGTAGTGAGAGCTGTCTTCTTCCTTTCCAGTCCTATGAGCTGCTTCTGGCCCATGCCTCTCTTCATTCCTACCAAAAGTTTCTATTTTCCAAATGTTTGTTATTTGGAACCCCAAAGGGCAACTCCCCAGAGTAAGTGGTTGCCAGGCAAGTGGCCTACTCCAAGTAGTAACCCCTCCCTTAGGAAAAACCCTCCCTCTGATCCCAGCTGTGTCACAAGGAACAATACTTAGTCCAAACATGAATTTGATTTCATATTTCTACAGGTTCTGATTTTCCAATTTAAAGAGAAAGCAGTAGAAGCCCCAGCTTCCTGTCTGCAGGAGGTCTATATCATTGGAGTAGCCACTTGTTTCCTCACAGAACTCTTCCTATGGGAAAGGGGGACAAAAGAAGCAAAGGGGCACTGGGGCTCCTAGGAAGAACCCTCTTCAGGACCCACAAAATAGATGCAGAGAACAGCAGGATAGAATTAAGACACCCAATTCTTTCGGTATGGATAGAAGTATACTGAAATATGCTCTCTACTGTAATATCTGTCCCAGTTTCTCTCTCAGTTCCCCACCCACAGCTGAGGAGAAGGAAGATGATTTTTTTTTAATCCTTACCTTCTGTCCTAGTAACAACTCTTAGACAGAAGGGCAAAGGCTAGGCAAACAGGGTTAAGTGACTTGTTCAGGGTCACACAGCTAAGAAGTGTCTGAGGCCATATTTGAACCCAGGTCTTCCAGATTCCAGGCTTAGCTTTCTACCTACTGTGCCACATAAATCCTGATGCCATCCCAGCAGCTGGCAGACCTGGGAAGAGATCTGATGTATCTGATACAATAGGCTGGAAGAGAGTAGGAGAGGGCAAAGGGGGAAAGACGTAAAGAAGGTGCAGGGTGCAGAGAAAGATTACTCTCTCTTCCAACATTAGAGAAGACCCTGGGGTCAAATGGATCCAGAGCAGCAGCTTTGGTGGGATTTCTCACCTCATCCTCTGGCTATCTGGTTACCCACAACCAGCTCCCTTTCCTGCAGGGGCAAACAGTCAAGGCCAGTGTCACTGCTAGGATGGCAAAGGGCCTTCTCTACAGGGCTCCAACCAGGAGAGCTGGTAACCAGGTTTCTTAATATTCCTGAGGATGAGCAAAGAAGCCCAACCGCTTGCTGCTAGGGCCAGCTCAGCACTGGAACTGTGGTCTAAAAGCCCAGCAGAAAAGAGAGTCCTGCAATAGGAAATCTCATGGGTTGATCCTTATCCAAATCTTGACCTGAAAAGGCAGATTGTTCTAACTGTACAATAATCAACTCTTACTTCCTAAGAATTAGGACCTACATAACAGGCCTGGTCAAAGGCCAGCTGCCCTGGGATGGTGATAGAGCAACTATGGGGAATGAATGAGGGGACCATCTTCCTGCCCTCATAGAACTGGCCCAAAGCACCAGAACGCTGGTGTGGAAAGCTTTTAAGTCTAGCGTCTCCTTCCACTTGGCCCTAAGTGCCTAAAATATATAAGACCTTCAAATCTGGCCTCAGACAATTCCTAGCTGTGGAACCTTGGGAAAGTCACTTAACCCTCATTGCCTAGGCCTTGGAACTAATACTTAGTGTTGATTTTAAGACAGAAATAAGGTTTTAAAAAAATCTATTGCACCCTCTTTGCAGAGGTTGAAGGCTATGGGTATGAAATGCCAACCAGAATGTCAGACTTTTTCAATGTTTCAGTTAGTTTTCGCTGAACTTTTTAAATTTTCTTATTCTTTGTTATAAGGAATGGCTGGGAGAGCTAGGGATATACAGGCAAAAGCAGGCGATATAAAAATAAAAGTTATAGATACAAATTTATTTTTTAAGGTTTTAAATAAATTTTAAGTAGGGGCTTAAAAAGGGTGGGAAAGAGTTGCCTAGGGCACCAAGTGCTAAGTACCTAAGTGACAGCCAGGGTTACCTAGCTAGTAAGCATTAGAGGCAGGACTTGAACTCAGGTCTTCGGGATCCCTAAGTCTGCCCTTTATCCAATAATGCACTCTCTTGTTCAGCTCTCTTTAAAAATGGGCAAAGGGACCAATCCAAAAACACTTGTTTGCTTATGTGACAAGAGTTAAAAGATGCCCTAAATATAAAGTTCTTAGAGGTCAGGAATTGTTTTGCTTTTGGGGATCAACCCAATGCTGAGCCTAACACCAAACAGATAATTTTAAAAGTTTTATCATAGGGCAGCTAGGTGGGGGTTTAAATCTGGCCTCAGATACTTCCTAGCTATGTGACCCTGGAGAAGTCTTCTAAGCCCTATTTGCCTAGCACTTGCCCTTCTGTTTTGTGACTAAGACAGAAAGTAAAGGTTTAAAAAAGAGTTTTATTGAATCATTTGAGATAAAGGCAATTCAGTTCACAAAGGAGGAGGAAGGGAGAAGCAAATGCCTCAAAAGAGCTGAAAGGGTTGGATCCGGTTGGGTGAGAGAGCCCATGATTACAAAAGAAAAGAAAGAACAGGAAGGGGAAACCTCGTGGACTAACTCATTTCTCATCCCTGAACCTGACTTAGTTATGAACAATCTCCTTCAGAGAAAAACAGAAAAGCAATTCAGTACAGCTGTAGGGCAGCAGCCCAATTCTTCTCCTCTCCTTTCAAAAAATTCAGAGCCTCCACATGGTTCTAAATAATTCCTTCCCTGTAAAAATCAGCATTTCTCATCATAGCTTTTCCTAAGGGTAACATCCTTGAAAATGCATTTTTCTCATTAAATGTAAAAACTTACCGAAACTATCTTATGTGTGAAATTAATATGTGAGGGAAAAGATTTAAGTCATTAAAATTTAACAATTCTGCCTAAATAAGAACTACAGGAATGTTTTCCCCTTCAGGTGACTATGGACTAATAAATGTCCATACAGTTGCCTGTCAATCAGAGAGCATGTATACAGAATCCATAGGCTCCCCCTTCTTCCACTGGGTATGCTCCCTGTAAAGGAAGTCACTATAGGGACAGCCCCTCCCCATGGTGATCAAATACTATCCCTTTCAGAGCTGCCAACTATGTCCTTACCTTACCAACTATGTATCTTACCTTGAAGAGCTAGGTCATGCTTCCTTCTAGAACCTCTCCTTTTAGATTCTTGCTACAGGAATTTCTTTTTCTTTGAGCCTGGGTCTCCCCATCTCACTAAGGGGTGGAGGAAGAGATGAAAGGTGTCACTCATGGGCCAACCCCAACACCAATCGGTGTGTCAGTCAGTCGATAAGAATAATCACTTGCTATTTGCCAGGCACTGGGCTAAGTTCTAGATATATAAATGGGGACAAAAGATAGTACTGTCCTAAAGGAACTTATACTTAGTGGGGGAGATAACAAGCAAACAAATACATACCAAACAAGCTATATATAGGAAAATTGGGAAATAATTAAAAGAGAAAAGGTACTAGAATTAAGAAGAGTTAGGAAAAGCTTCCTGTAAAAGATGGGATTTTAGTTGGGACTGGAAGGAAGCCAAGAGGCAAAAAAGAGAAAGGAGAACATTCCAGATATGGACAGTCATCAAAATGCCTGGAGTCAAGAGATAGAATTGTTGGTGAAACAGCAAGGAGGTCTGTGTCAATCAAATGAAGAGTACGTGGGTATGTGGAAGGGAGTAAGATGTAAGAAGACAGGAAAGACTGGGGTAAAAGGGAGACTGGGCTATGAAGGTCTTTGAATGCCAAACAAGGGATTTTGTATTTGTTCCCGGATGTAATAGGGAGCCACTGAGTGAGGGTGATATAGTCAGACCTTCATTTTAGGAAAATCACGTTGGCAGCTGAATGGAGAGTGGATTTGAATGGGGAGAGCCACCAGCAGACTATTCAAACAGTCAGGAGTGAAGAGATAAGGGCCTGCCCCAGAGTACTGACAGTGTCAGAAGAGAGAAGGGGGATATGTCAACTTTAACTTGTTCCATTTCTCTGACAAGGGCCAGTTTGCCCCTCTTTAGGCATCCTAGTGGCCCTCTCCCCCAAGCGCTCACCTTATTTGTGCTGGACTTAATGAGAACATTGGATCACAGCCTTACCACAGCTTAGGCCTCCCCAGCATCAAGGTGTGTGTGCCACCACACCTGGAATCTCTTGAGTCGGGTAGCTGAATCAAAGAACAGTAACTAATGAGCTTTATAAATTCAGTTATATATATCCATTTAACCAAAGTTAAAGTCCACCTAAAATGTCAGTTTCTACATCCTTCTTACCTACAGGGGCACTGAACCAGGTACTTTGAATAACACCTCTCTTTGGGTCCAAATGTTTCTTTAGCAAATTCAACTTTTTGGTTGAAAAAACAGAAGGGAATTGCCATTCATGGTAGATTTAGTTTGGGAGAGAAAGCTTTCCTACAACCACTCTTTTACCTCCAATCAGTCAGAAAGCATTATTAAGTGTTTACTATGTGCAGCAATGGGGATACAAAAGAAGAAAAAAAGACCATCCCTGACCACAAAGAGTTCATTTTCTAATAAGGGAAATAACATGTAAATAATAAGGTACATACAAGGTATAATAATAATAATAGCATTTATATAGCAACTACTATGTGCCAAAGACTGTGCTGAGTGCTTTACAAATCTCATTTGATCTTCACAACGGCTCCAGAAGATAAATGGTATTATTGCCATCCCCATGTTACAATTGAAGAAACTGAGGTAAACAGAGAGTAAATGACTAGCCCAATATCATACAGCTAATTAAGTGTCTGACTCCAGATTTGGACTTAAGTCTTCCTGACTTCAGGCCCAGTACTCCATCTGCTGCACAATCTATCTGTCTAGATATAAAAAGAATAAATGGATAGTAATCTAAGAAAGGAAGGCACTAGCACTTAGAGTGGGGAGGAGGAGTAAGGTAAGGATAGGAAAAGCCTCCAGACAAAGGTGAGATTTGAGCTAATTATTGAAGGAATCCAGGGAAATGGATAGGAAGAGATGAAGGGACAGCACATTGCAGGCATTTGGAAAAGCTCAAGATATCCAAAAGGTAGTTAGTGATGCATGACTGTAGCTCAGAGAGACTAGGGATGAATATACAGATCTGGGAATCATCTGCATTGAGATGATAATTGAACCCATGGGAACTAACAAGATCACCAAATGAGATAATATAGAATGAAAAGAGAGATGGGTCCAGGATAGAGCCTTTGGAGACCCTGCAGTTAGTAAGCATGACATGGATGGAAAACCAGCAAAGAAGACTGAGGAGCAGTCAGACAGATATGAGGAGAAACAGGAGATGGAGCCTTGTCACAAAAACCCAGAGAGGAGAGTATCCAGGAGGAGAATGTCCACAACAGTTTTTAAAGCAGCAGAGAGATCAAGAAGGAGGAAGATCAAGAAAAAGCCATCTGATTTGGCAATGAAGAATGATTGGTAACTTTGGAAAGGATAGTTCCAGTTAAATGGTGACATGGGAAACCAGATTGCAGGGGGCTTGGAATTGAGAAGACAAGAGTGGAGGGCACTAAGTGTGGCCAAGTTTCTCAAATTTAAGGGAGGAGAGATATTGGACAACAGCTATTGGAGATGATTGGATCAAATGGGGACTTTTTCAGAATGAGAGACATAGGCATGTCTGTAACTCCAGAGAAATAGAAGATAAGAAGAGCTTGAATATAATAGAGTGGGGAAGATAGTCAGGATAATCTGTTGAAAAAGACAGGAAAGGACAGGATTAAGAGTACATATAAAGAGGTTGGCCAAGAGAAGTGCTACCTAGTCATATAAGACTAGAGGGAAGGAGATATGAGAGAAGATGCCTAAATGATATAAAATGAGGAGGGGAAAAGTAAGAACTCTTAGACACAGGTGGTCTCACTTTTTCAGTGTAGTATTTGGCAAGGTCTTTGACTGAGAGGATGAGGGAAGGCTTGAGAAAAGATAGAAAAGTCTAGAACAGCCACTGTTGAGAGAGGAACAACAAACTGATTAGGGAAGAATAGAATGTTTGCCTTGCTGCAGTGAGGGCCCTGTTGAGCTTAGATAATATAAATTGTAGTGGACACAATTGGCAAAATTTCATCATTTCTTCCAACTCCATTTAGCAATTAGGAGGTAGAAGGTGGGAATAATCTAGGGTTGAGGTTTGGTATAGCTTGATCAGCAACAGGACAAAGGGTAAGGGCTTCAAGAATGGAGAACAATATAGAATTGAATTGGTTCACAAAGATGGATGAGAAGTGTACCCAGTGCTGGAGTTATGATTTGGGAAAGAAAAGAGATAGGAAGGGAATAGAGGTAATGATGAGGACAAAGGATATTGTTAGAGATTATAAGAAATGGGGAAAGATGGAATATTCAAATTATATATTTAGATAAAGAAATTTTGGCATTCATAAGCATGGAAATGTTAAGATCTGTGGTTGATGGCAAGGTCAAAAGTGTGTAGCTAAGTATCTCAGTGTGTAGCTAAGGTAGAGTAGAGGAGCAGATCTTAGGAAATGAGTAGACTGAGGAACTGAAACAAGTATGCTGAAGACTTCCTGTACAAGGGGAGGAGAGAGGAGTGAGACTGAGAGGCTCATTGAGGAAGGAAAGAAATGTCTATAGGTCATAGACATTTCTATAACATTAAAAAATTAATTTTGTTTTTCAGTCATTTCCAACTCTTAGTGACTGCATTTAATAAGGATATTGGATGGTTTGTCATTTCCTTCTCCAGCTTATGTTATAGATGAGGAAACTGAGGCAAATAGGGTTAAATGATTTGCACAGGATCACAGCTTTTAAGTGTCTGAGGTCATATCTGAATTCAGCAGAGTCTTTCTGAACAAGTCTGGCACTCTATTCACTGTGCCACCTAGCTGCCCCAAAATAACAATGGCTAACCTTTATATAAGAAACTAGGTAGCACAGTGAATTAAGTGCTTGGCCCAGAATCAGGAGGATCTGAGTTCAAATTTGGCCTCAGACATAGGTACCTAATGCTGGGCAAATTACTTAATCTCAATCTCTCTCTCTCTCTCTCTCTCTCTCTCTCTCTCTCTCTCTCTCTCTCTCTCTCTCTCTCTCTCTCTCTCTCTCTCTCTTTTTCCCTCCCTTCCCCCTCCCCTCTCTTTTTGCCTTAATCCACTGGAGAAGGAAATGACAAACCACATATCATATCTTTGCCAAGAAAACCCCATAGATGGTATGGTCATGGACAGGTGATGATGACACAATAGAAAAACAACAACTTTTATATAATAACACTTTTAAGTTTATAAAGTGTTTTCCATAAGTTATCTCTTTTGATCTTCACAGCAACCCTGGGAAGTAGGTGCTTTTATTATCTCTTTTATAAATGAGGAAACTAATGATAAGAGGTTAAGAGACTTGCCCAAATCTGAGGCAGGATTTGAACTCTTTAAATCCAATACTCCATCTCTACTATGCCACCAAACTATCTCTAACAACTACCATGACCTGGATTGGATAATAAATTTCTATAGTATGAACTTTAAATGAGGAGAGGCTGATCAGTGGGGATAGTGCAGAGAAAATCTAAAAGAGGCAATAGAGAGCAAGGAATCTTCTGACCCTTCTACTGTAATGAGCAATGGTGGAGGGAGGCTTGAGAGAAAATGTAGCTAGTACTAGAAAGGGTATCAATTGAAGCAGTGTCTTTGGGAGGAAGAAAGGTAAGGCTTCAGTGAAGGCCCGTAATGGAAGAAGGGAGAAAGTCCAAGGTATGAGAGAAGTTTGTAATTATAGTGCAAAAGGCAAGCAGATCTGAAATGGGACATGGGGAGAGAGGGACACAGAGTAGGGCTAAGGTGGATAGGAATAAGAATGCAGCCAGTTGGGGATGGGGAAGCCTCTTCCCTTCCCTCTGTCTAGATAAATACAACTCATCCTTCAAACTCTAGTTCAAGTTCTACCTCCTACAAAAACAGCTGCAAAGGCAGAAGTAATGCAAGGGATAGAGCATTGGGCCCAGAGTCAGGAAGACTTATGCTCATATCCCTTCTCAGACATTTACTGAGTGATCCTGGGCAAGTCACTAATCTCCATTTGCCTTGGTTTCTTCAACTGTAAAATAAGAGTAACAATAGAACTTACTTAATAGAATTGTTGTGAGGATCAAATAAGATAATATTTATTTTTTAAATGATTAGTAGAGTGCATGGCACAAAGTAGGCGTTATATAAATGCTTATTCCATTCCCTGCCTATTATTAAAGAGAAATTTAGTAAACATGGAAAAGGAAGCATTTATCAGAAAAAAGTCAGCATGGCTTCAAGAACAAGTCACGATAGCCTAACATTTCCTTTTCTGACAGCATATTAAGCTGGTAGATCAAGAATACTACAGATAGAGTTCACCTAGATTTTATCAAAGCATTTGATACAGTCTTTTACAATCTTCTTGTGAAAAATATGGAGATGTGGGCTAGAGGACAGTACAATTAGACATATTCAGAACTGTTTGAATGTCCTGACCCAAAGGTTAATGGTTCAAATCAACATGGTAGAAAGTCTCTTGGACACTGATCCAAGTATCTGTTTTTAGCCCTGTGCTATTTAACATTAACACATCAATGACTGAGATAAAAGCATAGATGCACATTTATCAAATTTGCAGATGACACAAAGCTTGGAAGGATAGCTGGTACATTGGATGACAGAAGTAGCATTCAAAAAGATTTTAACAGAAAAGTACACTGGATCAAATCTAATAAAAATAAAATTTAATTGTAATAAATGTAAAACTTTATTTTGAGGCAAGGAAAATGTAGTCTGAACTTGTTATTTCATTGGTATAAACAACTACTAGTGTGAAACCTCTTCTTTATGGCCTTGGTGAATTGTCTTTAAGTATCTTCTTAGGTACCAGGTCACTGAGAAGTTAAGTGGCTTACCCAAGGTCACACAGTATTTGTCAGAAGTAGTACTTGACCATTCCTGATTCTATGATTGTTCATCTGAAAAAGAACTGAGTGTTTTAGTAGACCCAAAGTTTAATAGAAGTTGCCAATGTTATGTGGGAGTCAAGAAAGCTAAGGCAAACTTGGGTTGAAATAACAATAGCATTAAGAACTAGAGAGGTGACAATCCCATACTATTCTGCCCTAATCAGAGAACATCTGGAATACTGTGTTTAGCTCTGAGCATCACATTAATAGAAGGCCATTAATAAGATAGAAAGGAAAACAACCTGAATAGTGAAGAGCCTCAAGTTCAGAATCCATGGGATTGAACTGAAGGAACCAAGGAGGTCTAGCTTGGAAAAAAGAGAAGATAACAGCTGTCTTCAAGGAGCTTAAGGGTTGTCACATGAATCTGGAATTAGACCTGTTCTGCTTAGTCCCAGAGGTCAAAAGCAAGAGTAATCTTTGTTGCAAAGAGACAAATTTAGACCCAATATAAGGCAAATCTGAAAAATAGTTAGGCTACCCAAAAGCAGAATGGGCTACCTCAGGAAGTGATGAGTTGAGGAACTTCAAGCAAAGAGTAAATGAATCACTCACTGGGTATGCTGCAAAGAAGATTCTTGTACAGGTTTCAGTTGAACCAAATGGTCAATGAGATCTTTTTCAAACTTTTCAGGTCCTACCTGAAAACTGGCACAGTGGATAGAGCATTAGGCCTAGAGTCAGGAAGGTCTGGGTTCAAATCTGGCCTTAGACACTGGCTATATGACCCTGAGCAAGTCACTTAACTTCTATTTGCCTCTGTTTCCTCACTTAAAAATAGGGATAATAACAGCCTACCTCCCACAGTTATGGTGAGGTTCAAATGAGATGATATTTGTCAAGCACACTTAGTACAGTACCTGGCACATAGTAGGTGCCTGATACTTTAAGTGTTTAAATAAATCCTTCCTTCTCTTTTTGAAATTCTACAACTCTGCCTACTCTGACTCCTCCAATATGCAATAATTTGACAGAAAGTAAGAGATCAAAAGAGAAAAGATAACTTGCTCCAAATCACCCAAACAGGAAGCAGCAGAATTGGGATTCAAAGCCAAAATCTTTTGATTCTAAAACACTGCTATTTCTCCTTTGCCACATTTCCTTAATAATGTTTCTTATTCTTGGCTTTTACCTGACCATCATTTACCATCTTATAGTCCTATAGTCTTGAAAAAGTGATTGAAAGCATGTAGAAAAGAGTTTCCATGCATAGCTCTCCATCACCCCAAGCCCCTCAACCTTCCTGGCTAGAAACAGTGAGTATCCTGGCTTTCTATAACTCTAAGCAGCAGGCTACAGGACTGTGGGTGTTGCCATTTGCAAGGATTTAGATCAAGCTCTCTTGTCCCACTTGGCTTCTGAGAGTAGTGTCAACACAGACACAATGCTATGTCAGCATAGTATGAGTAATAAAATAGAGAAGTTGCTACTGGTCATAAAGACTATCATTATGGCATTATATTAATATACAGTTTAATTCTCTTGTGACTGGATGAGATGATTATTTCCCCCTTCTTGTTTTCCACTCATCTTATAGGAGACTTTTAATTATCATACTATTTCCTGGGCATCATCTTTACACATTCTGCCTTACATTACAGTTATTTGGAATTTATCTTCCCCACTAGACAGTAAGCTCCATGAGGGCCAACCCATGTTTTCAACACCTTTCAATCTCCCCTAATATGTAGCATAATGTGTTAGGCACAGTAAGTACTAAACAAATTGAACTGAATTTAATTAACTAGACTAGAAAGATTGCCGCTAAATTAATGAATTTACTTTAAGAGATATGCCATCCTTTCCCTTTTGCTCTTTTCTCAAATACTCAGAATGCATCTCTCAGGTCTTTTTCCCTCAATGGTCCAATCTGTTCACCAGTAGCACAGAACTGAACCGGCTAAATTTGGCAGCAGGGACCTGGGACACTCTATCGTGAGGAAATGGGAAGCCATTTTGATGCTAAAAGAAAAGGATAGACAGTTTAGGTGCTGCTCTGGCTGAGTCAATGTGACAAGCTGAATTACAGCTATGGAAAAGCTTTGCTTTTTCAAAGCCTCCAACCTGACAATAAGGAGGAGGCCCTCTACTGTGCTACTAGAAAGGCCAGGGTCACTCTGGCACTGTCCATCGATGTTCTCTGTTTTCCTACAACCCAAGAGATTGAAGTGGTCCCTAAGGGAAACATTGTAGATTCCAGAGCTCTGTTGTCAGTGTTATCAGTCTCACCCATCCCCAGTTCTCAAACTTTGGTGAAAAATGTTCCCCAATCTTTCCCCATCTGTTTGCTTCTGAGTGTGATCTTATTGTAAAACAGGACAGTAGTTGTAGGCACTAGTCTTTGCTTCCTTTATTCCAAGTTAATCTTTGGCACCACCCAATTTCATTAGATGTTTCAAATGGTTATAGAATGCATCATAATATGCCACAACAAATAATGAATAGGAAGAATTCAAAGAAATATAGGAAGACTTATGTGAAGTGATGCAGAGTGAAGAAAGCAGAACCAATAGAACAATGTACATTAACTACAATTACATAGTTAAAGACAGTAAGAATGGCAGCAAAATCAATGTTACAGACTGAAAAGAAAATGAAAAAAAAGTATCATAAAAGCAAAGATTGTCTAGATATGGCCACATTAAAGTCAACAAACTAGTATTTTTAGGACGGAGTTAAAAATAAGTAAATAACAGAAGCTTATAGCCACTAATGCAATCATTCATGATCTTAGATTGATTGTATGTATGTGTCATATTGAATACTCATTTTTCTTATTTTCTTATGCTCTGTTTACAAGTTGGTTTACTGGTACTTGTTAGTGGAAATGAAAATAAAATACGTATTTTGTAAACACGTTAGCTGGTGGCATTGCAATATGTGATCCAATCATAATCAAAAGACCCAGTCAGGTAATGAAAAGTCAAATATTAAGTTCCCTCATATCAGGAACTTCCAAATGACAAGGTGTTTTTTATGATCAGCTATTTCGACTTTCACTAGGAAAAACAGCACTATAGCTTAGCAGAAGGGAGTTTGCCTCCAGCTAAAATCCAAATACCACTACAATATGCAGCAAAATGAAGAATGCTCACAATATTAGGAGTGGTACAATATTAAGTGGATTAAAATAATTCATGGGAAATGAACACATGTCCCCAGCTTTGTCTTCATAAAAATAATGCTCATAGCACTGATTTGCAAAGCCGCCCAGTAGTGTAAGCAGGCTTACAGTTTCAATAATGACCATTCATTACTTCCAGTTGTCTAAGAAATTTGAGTTGTTAGGAATTAGATACATACTTGGACAGCTGAACAATCAAAAATAATGTTCCATCACAGGCAATTAGCTCCCACACAGAAAAGCACGGGAGCATAAATGGCCAGATTCAGATTGAATCCCAAAGCTATCTCTAGCTTCACTTTGACTCCAGCCTGTTTGATTTAAAGAAAATGGCACAGAGATAATGTCTTCCATTTCAACCTGTCATCTCTTGGTAGCTTATATGAGTTTTCAGGGTGTCGTTTTATTACTGACTAGAATTTTCCCTGCACTGCATTCATAACCGTTTGATTCGTTTTTTCAGGATTTCAGTTAATATCTATTTCCAAGCTATTTCCCCAACATTCTGTCAAATATTTCATGGTTTTTAGGGTGCTTTTCTGTATCTTTCCCTATGAGTTACCTCTTAGAGACTAAAGCCTAAGGCAACAGAGAACAAAAATTGGTTCTCAAAGATTTCAACAAAATTTTAATTTAACACCAAAATATTTACTATCATTAAATGTTACAGGTAGAGCTCATGACCCTCCTAGAGGTGTTGCGCTAATTAAGTTGTTTTTAGCATCCTGAATGCATACATTCTGTCCTTATACTCACGCTACTATTTATTGCATCTGTACATTTCTATCAACCACAGATAAGAAGCTATTTCACACTACATATTTCTCCCAATGAACCACCCTCGCTAGTGCTTTTCCAAGACCATAGAATGAGGAAAAAAATGTTTACAAATATCTATAACATTTTTTCATTTAGCAATTTCCCCCATGTAGCTAGATCTACAGGGCTGAGGTTACATAATCACCTATTTAATACTCCAAACCAGCTGCATTTAGAGTAATCAGATTTGGGGTACAATGTGCTAGTGTGGAGTTCCAGACTGTGAAATAATAAATGGACATTGTACTAAGCCAAATGCATTAAAGAGAGAAGGCTTGGGATCTAGTTGGGTGCAGAAAGGGAACACTTTCCAGCTGACTGCTCTGCTCACACTAGATGAGGGAAGAGTCAAAGTAAAGCTTGAAAAAAAGGATGTTAGTATCCAATAAGCTAGATTGTTCCACACACATACATGCAGTTCCAATCTGAACCCTTTTTGTCCATGAACTCTAATTCGTTCATCTCATTCATTGAGCTAGCTGTATCTTATTTCATGGTGGACTTCATCTCAATATCCCTATCCCTATAAAGATTGTACCCAGTGTTTTCCCCTCTTCCTCCTCCTCCTTTCTGCCCTAAGCTTCCTTCATCTCTCCTACAGACCTTATTTATGCTTTGTACTACCCAGATACTCCTTCCGTCCCTGTCAGAAGGTTGGACCGAAGTGCTCTTCTCTAAGCTAAGCCCCAATCTCTTGGTTTTCCCCATAATGAACGCTAAACACCTCCTCCCTATCTCCCACCTCCTCCCACACACCCCAAATGAATCCGGAGTTCCATCTTCTCTGTTTGAGGATGATTGCACCTACTCACGCCCCTAATCCCTGATGACTGCACCCCTTCCCCCACCGAGGACTGAGAATTTACCCAGGCACACTCCCCACCCTCTCCCTTGCTTCCCATCCAGCTACCCCCTGCAAGTCACTCAACCTCTCGAAGTCTTAGTTTCCTCTTCTATAAAATGGGTAGACTTGATCTACCACCCAGGATGGTCATGAAGAAGCAGCTTTGTAAACCTAAGACCCTAGAGAAACTGGAGCTATTTCTCGCGGTTGTTATTCTGTTACGACCCCCAATCCACAGAGATCTTGACCCTTCCCCAACATTCCCGTCCCTTCTCCAGACCCATCAACCCAAAGCAGTCCCGTTAGTCGAGCCTTCGACGTTCCCCAGAGAAAAAGGAGTCGGGGCCGGGCCTTTGCACGCGCCCGCTGCAGTCCGGAGCCAGTGGGGACGGAGGCGAGTGAGGGTTCGGGGCCCCCTTGGCCGGGCTGCCTTACCTGGCCGTGTCGGCAGTGGGGCCGGGGCCGGGGCCGGGGCCGGGGCCCGGGCCCGGAGGCTGCTGAGCTGCGACCGTTCGCGCAGCACCGGACGAGGGGAGCTGTCCGCCTCCTGGTGCTGAAGGCGCCTTCCCCACCGCGGGGCCGGGGCCAGGGCTGGGGCCGGGGCCAGGGCTGGGGCTGGGGCCGCCTGCCGCCGGCAGCCCTTCCCCGGCTCCCCCCTCCAGGCTGGCTTCATTGCCCATGGCGGGTCTCGGACGGCGGGGTCAGGGCGGTGGAGCGGGGCTCAGAGGGGAGGGGAAGGGAAGGGAAGGACAGGGAGGGGGGGGGGCCGGGCCGGCGGCTCCCGGACTCTCTGCTCACACGCTCAGCGATGCGCCGCCGCCGCCATCTCCCAGCTCCACCAGCGGCGCCCGGCGCAGCGCATGCGCATCCCGCCCCCGGGGCCCCGGCCCCGCCCCTCACTCTGCACACACCCCTCAGGCGCCTCGGATCCGCGCGTGATGCTTGCCGCCGCTGCTGCTGCTGCTGCTGCTGCTACTGGGGGGCTGCTAGCCGCGCCTACTTCTCTCTAGACGTGAGGAGTCTCCTCCGGGAAGCGCGGCCGCGGAGAGCGTGAGGGCGGGGGCGATAAAGCCCCCGACTTGAGGCGCCCCCAGACACTCTGGTGGAAGGCGCTCCCTGTGGAGCTTACCTGAACCAGGCGTCTTTGGCCCCCAGCAAGAGCGTGGGGAGGGTGGGGCGGAAGAGGGTGAGCTACCAAGGCTGAACACCCCTCAAAGGGAAAGGGCTGCAGTTTCCCTCCCCCCTTCAGCACCTCGGGGCGCTGCACCCAGCCCCAGGGTAGCAAAGCATTTAGATTCAGAATGTCAGCCTTGGGCAGAACCTTAGAAAAACACCCAACTCCTCGCTTTTTTTTGCCTAAAGTCATTAAGTGAAGTGAGTGGCAGAACTGGAGTCTCAATGGGGAAAAGGCCATCATTCTACCCCAAATTCTAGTGTTCATTCTAATTCAGTAGATTCTTTCCAACCTCCCTGCTTTCATAGTCAATCTTTGACCCAGCGTCAGTCACTTAGCCTGTTCACGAAGTGGACTAAACATCCTGACCTTTGCAATTTTCCAACATCCCCTTTCCAATCATGAAGGTTCTAATTAATAACTAAAAGAAATCAGGCCACACATGAGGAATGTGAAACATTGGGGGACCAAAAAGGAAACCCATTTTGACTTTTTACTCACCTTTTTTTTCCCCCCTGGGAAATTTTGGAAAGAGTTTAGGGTAAGGATCTAAGCATATTTCCTTCATAGGACAAGTTGCCCCTGAAACAGAGTTTAGAGTTCAAAGCTCCAAATAGCCTATTTGATGGTGACAATTATTATCAAAGGCACTGCCGATGTTTCCTTTTGGAAGGCTAGGCTCTGCAGTGGAGAAGGGGAGGACATGTGGAGCAAAGGCTGAGTCACAGGATGCAATTCATAGATGTGAAGAAGCTTGAGAACATTGTGCTAGAAAAATGGGAATGGAAGGAGGGTGGAAGAACGAGTCTTTGACAAGTGGTGGCAAAGGTTGTGAAGCTATTACATTTTTCAGGAAAGGAGGAAAAGGCAGAATAGTGACCTTTTAGGGATGTGATCCTCAGAAAGGCCAATCAGTTAGCCAATCAGACCAAGCACTCATATATTCTCTTGATAGTGGTACATTCAACTTTAGTAAAGTCCTCCAGTGCCCCATCATGGTAGCAAAGTGGCACTGGGTTGTTAAAGTTGGCACTGGGTTGTTAAGGTTGTAACAGTGAAACATAAGCTTTGGAAGGTGTAATAGATGATTACTTGAGGGTTGTATCTTTGATGGATACTCAGTAACTAATGGATCAAGGTTTTCTACCCTCCTCCCATTTCCTCCCATTTTCCTCCCTCTTCAGAAGCCTTTCAGCTTCCCCTCTCCCTTTTCTTCAGTCTCCCTCAAATCACTCTTTTCTCAAGTAAGGGTTTATTTGGGGAAGACAGGACAAGGGTAGAGGATAAGGTAAGAGGGAAAGGATTTCCCTATTCTCTATAGAGAGTGTTGGTTTGGAGGATATTGAGGGAAATGGCAAATCTGTCACAATTGTGAAACAGTCAGTCATAGAGATATGAGGACAACTGTCTTTATTCTTCTTCTTTCACCTCAGCCAATCAGCAAAAGCCTTCAGCCTCAGTCACCACCATCAGCCAAAAACCAAAAGCCTCTCAGCCCAGTCCAGCCGTTGGCTTGGTTCCAACTATTTTTCCCGGTAACGTTCCAAAATGGAATTTTCATTTGACTGACAGATGATCCATCCTCAGCTTTCTGTCTTGCATGCATGCCTTCTCCACAAAGGCCTCACCAAGCCAGGAAGGTTTCAGATACATGCCTAATGATGGATTCTGTGTCTGTCATTTGAGGATCATGCTAGTTAAGTGTGTCTCGGAGGCTCCTCACCAGAAGGATGGCTCCCAGATGATGAATTTCTTTTTGACCACAGCAACTCATGAAGACCATTTACTAAGGCATGGACAGCTAGTGGTATGTATCTCTTAGGAAAAAATTCTCCACAGTAATAAAATCAACCATCCAGTGGAGCTTAAGTTAAAGATGACCAGAGAAGCAAACTAAAACTCATTTAGACTCATGCCAGTGGACAACAATTGTTAAGCATTGCTATTGCATATGGAAAGCCCTGGTGTCTCTCAGAGCCCAGCTCTAAACCACAGGGGAGTTGGGAGCCATTAAGAGAATTTCTTTTATAGCTTATGTTGCCTGGATTGCAGCTGCTATGAGGAAGATCCTGTCCTCTCCATGAAACCTCCTTTCAGAAGGTTTCCAAGGTGGTTTAGTAGAGTAAATTTCAGTGCTATCATACTTTGAAGAAACTGCCATTTGTACCTTCTTCAGAATAATCTCTTCCTTGCTTCTGATGCAAGGTTTATACCCTTCAGAGATGGCATAGTTTTCTAAATCAGAAGGGGTGTGTGTGTGTGTGTGTGTGTGTGTGTGTGTTGTGCTTTTTTCAGACTGGTAAAGCTTATAGATCTTTTTTCAAAGGAAAAAATGTTTTTAAATGTAGAAAGATAAAATGCAAAGTATTACAAAGGAAACCTATTAAGTTGAAATATAGTTTTCAATTTTAAAAATAAATAAATAAATTCACAGGGGCAGCTAGGTGGCTCAATGGATTGAGCCAGGCCTAGAGATGGGAGGGCCTGCGTTCAAACCTGGCCTTAGACACTTCCTAGCTGTGTATTCCTGGGCAAGTCACTCAACCCCCCATTGGCTAGCACTACTCTTCTGCCTTGGAACTACTACCTAGTATTGATTCTAAGACAGAAGGTAAGGGTTTAAAAAAATAATTATAAGAAGTTCACAGATTAAAACTCCCTGCCTAACTTCAGATCCTCGATGACAATCCAAATGATGATTTTGTAGAACAAGGTCAATTTAGATCTATTTTATAAACCTATGCATTTCTCTCAGTACTTAGAAATGGATCAGATGAGACATCCTTAGTGTTACCTTGATCCAAAGTGGCAACCCACCTTTCAGACTTGTTCCCAAATGTCTTCTCACTAGACTATAGTGATATTAATGGTATGACTTGTCAGAGCTAAATTGGCCATGTTAGGGATGGGCCAGGATTCTTCTTCCTGTTTTGTTCTACTGTCTCTTCCACTAGAGGAAGTTAGGAAATCCAGTGTATAGAGTACTACACTTGAAGTCAGGAAGACCCTAATTAGAATCCTACTTTAGACATTTAAATACAAGCTATGTGCACTCTTTGTGGTGGCCAAAAAACTGGAAAATGAGGGGATGCCCTTCAGTTGGGGAATGGCTGAACAAATTGTGGTATATGTTGGTGATGGAATACTATTGTGCTAAAAGGAATAATAAAGTGGAGGAATTCCATGGAGTCTGGAACAACCTCCAGGAAGTGATGCAGAGCAAGAGGAGCAGAACCAGGAGAACATTGTACACAGAGACACTGCGGTATAATCGAACGTAATGGACTTCTCCATTAGTGGCAATGCAGAGTCCCTGAACAATCTGCAGGGATCTAAAAAACACTATCCACAAGCAGAGGATAAACTGTGGGAGTAAAAACACCGATGAAAAGCAACTGCTTGACTACGGGGGTTGAGGGGATATGACTGAGGAGAGACTCTAAACGAACACTCTAATGCAAATACCAACAACATGGTTCGAATCAAGGACACATGTGATACCCAGTGGAATCGGCGCATCAGCTATGGGGGGGGGGGGAGAAAATGATCTTTGTTTCCAATGAATAATGTTTGGAAATGACCAAATAAAATAATGTTTAAAAAATAATAATAAATAAAAATAAATAAATACAAGCTATGTAACTGAAGTTATAAAATTTCTCTCAGCCTCAGTTTCCTCAGTAAAATGGGGATAACAATAATAATATCCATCTCAAAGTGTTGTGAGGATCAAACAGGATACTATATATACAAAGCACTTTGCAATTTTTAAGTGGGATTTTATTTTTACCTTTTTGTTGTTTTTTGTTTTTATTGTTTATTGCTGGCTTTTGTGGCCTTTGTACCAGAGGGTAAAAGAAAAAGAAAAGGAAACTCAAAATTCAGAAGTGTTTATTTTATCCATTGGTCTTGCATCAGTCATATCGCTTTACTAACCAGTTTGGACACTCTGGGACTACTTAGCAATGAGAAGAGTCCCCTTTGTCTGCTTCTTTGGAATAATAATTGCATTGTTTTCTCCTTTGCCATATAGTGTTTAAAATCAGTTTGAAATCATTACATGAGTGTTTGGTTACTGTATTTGCAATTGTTTACAGTTATCTAGCACTTTGAATGGAAGTTTCCACAAATACTAGGATTCAGTGTCTAATTTGCATACTCAGTTGACAATCCATTTGGGATAATTCATATAAGAACTTCCCTGTTATGATGATAGGGGAATTGGGGAGGAGAAATAATCAGGTGACTTGTGTACCAAACAGTGACTATGCTAGTACAATGCAACTAAATAACTTGAGTTCAATTCAACATTTAATAAATATCTACTGGCCAAAAAGTCTTGTGTACCAATGAGTTCAGGGCCCAGCTCACTTCTGCTTTTGACTCAGCATTTATATGACAGTAAGTGTCACTGTTAGTTAGAGGAGGAAAGGTTGTGTTTTCCTCTGGAGCATCAGAAAATGTGACTTTCCCTTGGATGAGAGAAACAGGTCTGTAACTCCTGTGGGGGCAATTAATTCTAAAGCACAGAACTGGTTTGGGGAGCTGTCCCTCAGAGGGAATGAACTCCATGCACTTAGCTAAAACAGACACATATACACACACATACATATATACACAAGTACATACACATACACATAAGTACACGTATTCACTTCGGTGTAGGTGCTATGACAACAAGCACTATGAGAGCCAACCATCTATTCAGAAGAGCTTGAAGTTTGTATTCAAGGCATAGTTTATTCTTGTCACTTCCCTCCCCTCCACCTCAATTCACTTCTAATTCCATCTCCCTCAAGGAGACTTCCCAAGGGAATAGTCTTCTCTCCAGCCCGACAAGTCATTATATCACAGATTTTGCTGTACTGAAACATTCATAAAGCAGGATTTCCTTGTGATACCATTTCCATTATTCTTTTAAACTTTTCTTCTTTAACTTTTCATGTACTGGGGCAGCTAGGCTGCTCAGTGGATTGAAAGCCAGGCCTGGAGATAGGACGTCCTAAGTTCAAATCTGACCTCAGATACTTCCTAGCTGTGTGACCCTGGGCAAGTCACTTAACCCCATTTGCCTAGATCTTCCTATTCTTCTGGCTGAGAACCAATACTTAATATCAACTCAAAGATGGAAGGTAAGAGTTTTTAAAACAAACACACAAACTTTACCTGTATTAACCCTGACTCCTCAATGAGACTAAGCTCCAAGAAACTGGTATCATTTCTGTCTCCCCCATATCTTAACTCCTCCTTGGCAAAGATATGGCACATGTCCAAAGTTGGCACTCTGGGAGCTGCTCTGTTCCCATCTTCCCAGCAAGGAGGACTTTTTTGCATGCCCCACCTCTCTGTCCGGTGGCCCCACTTTCTCCCTCAGCTCTCTCTAGTAATGGAAGGGCTCATAGACAGCTTGAATTTGCTCTCTGGGCACTCAAACTCCTTAAAGGTTTGCCAACCCTGCCTTAACTAAACACAGGGCTTTGCCAATTCATTTGTGGTTTGTTGTTCAGTGATTCAGTCAAATTCAACTCTTTGTGACACCATGAACCATAGGCGTCCATGGGTTCATTGCAAGGATACTGAAAAGATTTTGCCATTTCCTTTTCTAATGGATCCAGTGGATCTTTTATGGTCAGGCAATCAGAAGTTACATGGCTTGTCCAACAGTGAAACCCACTCTAACCACTGGACTACAGCTGCCTCTATTGCCAATCATTGGTCCTTAGTAATGTTTTTATACTTGGTATGACTTGATTGGTCAATCAGAGAGGTTGGTTTTAAAGTCAAATGATCAATCATGTTATAAATTAGATCCTGTTTCAGCAAGGAAATTTTTTATTTCTCTCTAATTGATTCCTGATCTCACTTCCCATAAAAGCTATTCCGAACTTCTTTCCCTTCTAAAGCCTCCCATATGTCCTCCTACCCCTCTTGCTCTCTCTCTCTTTCTAAACTGGGGATCTTGAATCTTACTTTGCTAAGAAAATTTAGAACATTCAACATGAGTTCCTCCTTCTCTCTTTCTCTTCATTTCAGAACCCCATGACATCATCTCTAGTTCTTCCCTCCTTTCCCCTAGTTTCTGACAGCGATAGAATTTCACTTTGTCAATTCTTCTCCATATGGACTTGCTCCCTTTCTCTCCTATTTTCTTCAACAGATTGCCACCTCAAAGATCTCTTCTTCTTCTTCTTCTTCTTCTTCTTCTTCTTCTTCTTCTTCTTCTTCTTCTTCTTCTTCTTCTTCTTCTTCTTCTTCTTCTTCTTCTTCTTCTTCTTCTTCTTCTTCTTCTTCTTCTTCTTCTTCTTCTTCTTCTTCTTCTTCTTCTTCTTCTTCTTCTTCTTCTTCTTCTTCTTCTTCTTCTTCTTCTTCTTCTTCTTCTTCTTCTTCTTCTTCTTCTTCTTCTTCTTCTTCTTCTTCTTCTCTCTCTCTCTCTCTCTCTCTCTCTCTCTCTCTCTCTCTCTCTCTCTCTCTCTCTCTCTCTTCCTTCTCTCTCCCTCTCATTTTTCTAATTTCATTTTTGCTGCCTTTTAACCTACCCAAGTTTCCCCCGTCCTTCAGAAACCTTTACTAGACTCTACTCTATTGTCCTTTATTTTTCCTCCCATTTTTGGCCACATTCCTTGAGAGCACTGTCTAAACTTACTGGCTTTCCTCTGACTTACTTGTCAACACTCTGTAGTCTGGCTTCCAACTTCATCAGTCCACTGAAACTGTTCTCTACAAAGTTACCAACAATCTTTATTTTTTTAAAAACTTTACCTTTTGTCTTAAAATCAATAGTGCATTAGTTCCAAGATAGAAGAACTATGCAATGGAGGTTAAGTGCTTTAACAAAGGTCATATAGCTAGGAAGTTTCTAAGGCCAGATTTGAACCTAGGACTTCCTATCTCTAGCCCTTGCTCTCAATCCAATGAGCCACATATCTGCCCCCTTAACAATCTCTTAATTTCTAAATACACTGGTCTTTTCTTAGTCTTTTTCCTTCTCAAGCTATCTGCTGTATTTGGCATTGATGACCACCCTCTCCTCTTGAACACTTTCCTCTCAAGGTTTCTATAACACTACTCTTTCTTGATACTCCTCCTACCTGTCTGAGCATTCCTCAGTCTCTTTTAATGACTCCTTCTCAATATCACACCCCTTAATTCTGGGTGTAATTCCCCAAATTCCATTGTGGGTCTTATTTTTTATCACTATAGTGTCTCTCTTGTTAACTTCCATATTAATCATTTTCAGGAAACAAATTTAAAACAAAAAATGGAGAAAGAAAGTAAAATATAGTATGTTTTGATTTGCATTCAGACTACATCAGCTCTTTCTGTGGTGGCAAATAGTATTTTTATCATGAGTCCTTTGGGATTGTCTTAGATCACTGTGTTGCTGAAAGTAGCTAAGTCATTCACAGTCATTTATCTATAATATTGCTGTAGTTACTGTATACAATGCCTTCTTGGTTCTGTTCACTTCACTCTGTATCAGTTCATGTAAGTCTTTCCAGGTTTTTCTTTTTCTGAACATCTACTGGTATCACCACTTTTATTTGTTTAGCAGATCATAAAATGATACTTGCTCATTACTCTGACCTACTCAAACCTCTACAAAAGTCTTAGGATGACCTTTTACCAATGGCTCTTTAGGATGTGTCCTGCTCACTCTTTCTTATAGCACAATAGTATTCCATTACAATAATAGACCACAACTTGTTCAGCCATTCCCCATTTGATGGGTATGCCCTCAATTTCTAATTCTTGCCAACACACACACACACACACACACACACACACACATACACAAAGCTGCTGTACATATTTTCTATACAAATAGGTCCTTTTCCCTTTTTTTCTCCTTTTAATCTCTTTGGGATACTGACCTAGTAGTGGTATTGCAAGGTTTATAATAGCTAAATTTGGTTTTGATCAAATTAAGAGTTATAAAAAGTTGTGGTCACTGTTTATAAAAATTAACTCTTAGAGGGCAGCTGGGTAGCTCAGTGGATTGAGAGCCAGGTCTAGAGACAGGAGGTCCTAAGTTCAAATTTGACCTCAGACACTTCCTAGCTGTGTGACCCTGGGCAAGTCACTTAACCCCCATTGCCTAGCCCTTACCACTTTTCTGCCTTGGAGCCAATACATAGTATTGACTCCAAGACAGAAGGTAAGGGTTTAAAAAAATTTAACTCAAGTCACAAGGCTGTCAGTAGCTTTAGTAGCTTTATTACAGCAAGGTAGAGATAGTAAAGAGGGGGAAATGTAGGAAGGAGGTAGAAAATATTGCCTAGCTAAATACCCTATAATTGCAGACCTGAAGAAATCCAGCTCAACTGCAACAAAAGCTCCTTCAGGTCCCAATCTTCAATCAGGAGTCACTGTAGTCTCTTCAGCAAGAGCCACTAAGGCAGAATCACCAATGCAGAATGAAATCCAACACAGAGACACCAATGCAGCAGAATCCCTCCAACACAGAAGTAGTGCCTCCAACATAGAAGCTCCCAACACAAAAGTTCCTCCAAAGCAAAAACCCCAAAGCAGAATGAATCCGAAGCAGAAGTTCCTGTTCAGCTCTCTAGTCTCACCTTTTATAGCCTTATTCCCAAGTCACTTCTTATCTCTCTGATTTCTATTTCCTTTCACTATAGGCTGGTCTATCACATCTCAGGAACCAATCATAGTTTTTTAATTTGCCGGGCACTGCAAGGGGTGGTGGTGGTGGTGGTGAACAGTGCTTGTGGGATCCACTTCCCATCTTTGAGGGTGTGAACTTCCTTTTCTAGTAAAAGGTTCTTCAAGTCTTTGACTAAGTGTGAAAGGATGGGCACCCCAAGTTTTTGATTGATTAAGTTAAAATAAACAAAGGAGGATAATTCCATTTATGCAGGTCAAAGGATATGCACAGATTTATAGTCATTTGAGCAGAGTTCCAAATTGCCCTCTGGAATGGTTGGATCAGTGCACAACTCCACCAACAGTGCATCAGGGTCCTAATTTTTCCATATCCCCTCAATATTTGTCATTTTCTCTTTCTATCATATTAGCCAGTCAGATGGGTGTGAGGTGGTATCTCAGAGTTGTTTTAATTTGCATTTCTCTAATCAAGAATGATTTAAAGTATTAACCACAGCAATGTAACCTCTTGCTAGCTTGTTCCAACAGCTTCCAATTGGTCTCGCTCACTAAAATCTCTCAATCACTACAATCCATCTAACACACTGCTGCCAGTAATTTTCCTTAAACATGAATCATGTCACTGCCTGACTCAGTCAACTCCAGTGGCTCCCTGTTACCCCTCAGATAAAATCTAAAATTCTCTATTTAGCTTTTTAAAAACCCTTCATAACCTGACCTCAAACTCTATTTCTAGATTCATTGAACTTCATTTCTCCACCCACACCCTGCTCTCCAGCCTTCTATCTCTTCCTCCATCTCCTGTCTTTATGACTTTGCTCTGGTATCTACTGGGAAGAATTCCTCTTCGCCTTCACATCACAGAGTGCCTCTCTTCCCTGAATGCACAGCTTGAGCACCACTTTCTAAGTAAAATATTTCATCTCTCTGTTAGTATTTTCCCTCCCTAAACTACCTTGGCTTTGGCTACTTTGTATTTATTTGTATTTTTCTCTTTACATTTGTTCTGTACTATCCTATATGCTCTCTTCTTGTCTTCCCCATTAAGAATATAAATTCCTTGCTAGCAGAGATTGCTTCACACGTAGTATATGTATCCTCAGCACCTTGCATGGTGCCTGGTACATTATTAAGGCATTTTCAGCCATGTCTGACTCTCCATGACTCCATTTGGGATTTTCTTAGAGGAGATCCTAGAGCAGATTGCCATTCCATTTTCTTTTCCAGCTCATTTTACTAACGAGGAAACTAAGCCAAACAGAATTAAGTGACTTATCCAGGGTCACACAACTAGTAAGTGTCTGAGGCCAGCTTCAACGCAGAAAAAAAGAATCTTCCCAATTTCAAGCCTGGCACTCTATCCACTGTACCACCTAACTGTCCCTCCTGATACACAGTAGGTACTTAATAGATGTTTCTTGACTGATTGAACAACAAGCATCTATGGAGCATATACTCTATGCCAGGCACTCTTCTAAGCCTTGTGGAGATATGCATATGTGTGTACATATATTTGTATATACATCTACACACATATATAGACATAGATATTCTTAAGCCCTCGCCTTCCATCTTAGAATCAATACTGTGTCTTGGTTCCAAGGCAGAAAAGGGTAAAGACTAGGCAAAGGGGTGTTAAGTGACTTTTGAGGATCACACAGCTAGGAAATATCTAAGGTCAACTTTGAACCCAGGGCCTTTGGTCTCTAGACCTGGCTCTCAATCCACTGAGCTACCCAGCTACCCCTGGATATATATTTTTTGGTAAAAGTCAAAAATCTCTGTCCTAAAGGAGCTAATATTCTAATTGGGAAGATAACCTCTATCTGTATATATGCAGATGCATATTAATATATACATATAAACATATATATACCTACATGTTTATTATCTATATACATGTATGTTGGGTATATGTGTGTGTGCACATATACACAAAAGTAGTTTGGGGAAAGGGTGCACAGCACTAGGAGGAGAGATTCGGAAAGTTTTCATGGAAAAGATGGTGGCAGAAATCAGGACTCCCAAGAGACAGAGGTGAAGAAGGAGGGCATTCAGATATGAGAGACAGCTAGCATAAAATCATAAGCTGTAAACTTCAAGTAGTTTAGAAGAGACTGGGAGGAAAGAAAGTGGAAGCACTAAGTGTATGTGGCTTTTTGAAGGCATTTGACTGAGGAAGAGAGTAGAGCTATGAGAGGATAGTTAGCAGGGATGTTAGGTTCTAGTGAGAGATTTTCTTTAAACCTTACCTTCTCTTAGAATCAACAATAGGTATTGGTTCCAAGGCAGAAGAAAAATAAGGGCTAGGCAATGGGGTTAAGTGACTTGTCCAAGATCACACAGTAGGAAGTATTTGAGGTCACATTTGAACCCAGGACATCCTACCTGTAGGCCTGACTCTCAATCCACTGAGTCACCTAGCCACCTGCTCAAATAAAGGATTTTCAAGGAGAGATAGACTTCTGTGCATTTAGAGGCAGCCAGAAAGGGTCTGATAGGTAAAGGATTGAAGACTTAGTGAGAGGAGATGATAACGGGGGCCATCTGCTAGAAAAGACAGGAGGGCATATGATCAAGTGTACTTATGAGATGGATAGGCCTTGCTAAAGAGAAAAACCACCTCTTCATAAGAGTATGGAGTAAAGGAGGAAATGGTGGAGGGTGGTGTCAAGGGGTCTTGAGATGGGGAAGAAGGGAAGAGGCTGCTCTGGATCAAGGGGCTCAATTTTTCATTAAATTATGAAATTATACCTGGGCTGGGATGGTGGGGAATGGCACTGAGGAAGGTATGGAATAGCCATTATTGAGAATCGGTTGGGAATTAATTAAGAATGAATAAAGGTATTGCCTTACTGCATGATGGGCCCATTTGAGAGGAGATAAGGATAACATACATTTGTAACATGATCCAATCAGAACAGTTGCATGACTTCCTTTAACTGCTAAAGACTAACAAGTTATAAAGAGGATGTGCCCTGTGTCACTGGAAGGAGCGTTCACACCCACACCAATGGAAGCATGGACCTTTGAAGTACTGAAATGTGACTTCATCAGCATTATCCATGTTAGAAGGATGCTTGCCTGCTTTTTCTTAATGCATCTAACAGGAAGCTTAAGGCATCAGCATCTCTATCATTGCGTTCAGGTTGTGCCCATTACTCTGTTAAAATAGTAAATAAGAAAGTGACTATCCAGAGGACAGATTTTCCTCTTTGTAGATCAGGCTATTAATGGGCTGCCTGAGCTTGCACAGGGCCCAAGTAGTGCCCACTGCTAACTCTTCTTTGATCACAAATGAGCAAAATGTGAAAGTGTCACCCACATCACAAACTCCATTACCTGCCTATATAGTTCAGTAGCCACCCAGCCCCAGTCAAGGCCAATCTGGGGGTGGCAGGGAAGCATCCTGTGATTCTTTTTCAGACTAATGCACCCTAATTGTTCATTTCCTTTTTGTCTAAGCCTGGAATACAGGAGTCATTTTGAAAAAAGATAAAAATCAGAGACCAAAATCTACAAATTGTTAGTGTGTTTTTTTTCCTTTTCATGTTTGCCTATTTGATGCTCATGTTCCTTTCTGGAAACCAAGAAGAAGGACTCAATGAAGGAGATTCCAGAATGGTTCGTCTACTATGATTGCTAAAAACCTATGAATCAAGGATAAGCAAAATAGAAACGAATAGAGATTTGTGAGAGGGAGAAGAGATGTGTTGTGTATGCACAGGTCAGCAAGTTTGCCAACCAACAACCAACTCCTTTCAGAAAATGTCAGGTCATAGAAGAGATGCCAAAAGGGTCCACTTTCAGACATTCAGAAATGAGAGCTGGACGGCATCATTAATTCTTTTCTCTTTCTTTTACATAAAGAGGCTGTAGCGTACTACCCACTGTGATTTATTATTTTTTCTTTCTAATTTTTTTAAATTGCATGTAGACAAGATTTTTTTTTAAACCCTTACCTTCCATCTTGGAGTCAATACTGTGTATTGGCTCCAAGGCAGAAGAGTGGTAAGGGCTAGGCAATGGGGGTCAAGTGACTTGCCCAGGGTCACACAGCTGGGAAGTGTCTGAGGCCAGATTTGAACCTAGGACCTCCCATCTCTAGGTCTGGTTCTCAATCCACTGAGCTACCCAGCTGCCCCCTTGTAGACAAGATTTTTAACAATTGTTTTCTGACATTTTGCATGCATCATTTATTCTTATTTGGAAGTTTCATCCCTGTAACATACTGTCTCTGCATGGTCCCATGGCCCAAATCCCAGATATAAGAATACATAGTAGGACTTCCGGTTAAGATGGCGGCTTAGAGAAAGCTGAAGTTCAGATCTCCGGAAAACCCTTCCCGACCGATCTCAAACTAGAAGCTCCTAAGGCGCCGAAATTCAAAACGATCAACAGCACAGACCCTGGGAACCCTCCTCCTGGACCTGGACCCGGTTCAAAAGGTACGGCTCCCCTTAAAAGCCAGAACCCGAGATCCAACGGACCTCAGGGGTAGGAGCGCAGAGTCCAAGGCTCCCGGAAGCGGCAGCCGTGCCGGGCTCAGAGAGCAGGGTCTGAGGAACAACAACCCTCAGGGTCTTCTACCCAAGTCCCAGTCCAGGTGAAAGTTACTGCCTGGGGCCTCCGCTGCAAAGAGCTGGTCGGTCCGGGTGAAAGTTACTGCCTGGGGCCTCCGGCTGCAGAGAGCTGGTCAAAACAACAGCAACCCTCAGGGCGGGCAAGACAGCCTCACGGGCTGGATCCTGCTATCCAAGTCTCAGTGAAAGTCTGTGCTCTCGGAGCTTGGGGAAGCGGCAGCCCATCCCCCCCCCGCAGGCCGACGAAACAGCCTCACGGCCAGGGATTCTGAAGGCAACTTCCGGAAATCGAGCCAGGGGGAGAGTGTGGCCTCGTGGTCCGACCCTTCCATTCCAGTTCCAGTGAGGCATATTCAGTTTAACCCAGGGAACGCTCATAGAACCAACATCTGCCCAGGACTAAAGCCTCTGACCACCAGACAAAGACAAGAAAAGCCAATCCTCCACGTTCAGAGATGACAAACTCCACAGAAGCACAGAAGCCCCAAAATACCAAGAAAAATAAGAAGAAAGGGGCGACTCTGGACACATTCTATGGAGCCAAAATACAAAATACAGAGCAGATAGAAGAAGATATACAAGAAAATTCTCCAAAATCTTCCAAAGGAAATAGAAACTCTCCACAAACCCATGAAGAATTTGAATCAGAAAGGACCAAAAAGATGGAAGCCCTCTGGGAGGAAAAGTGGGAAATGATGCAAAAGAAATTCACGCATCTACAAAACCAGTTTGACCAAACTGTAAAAGAAAACCAGGCTTTAAAGCAAGAACTAATAAAGCAAAGCCAAAACACCAAGAAATTAGAAGAGAACATAAAATATCTCACCGACAAGGTGATAGATCTGGAAAACAGGGGGAGAAGAGAAAATTTAAGAATAATTGGACTCCCAGAAAAGCCAGAAATAAACACCAAACTGGACATGGTGATACAAGATATAATCAAAGAAAATTGCCCAGAGATTCTAGAACAAGGGGGCAATACATCCACTGACAGAGCTCACAGAACACCTTCTACACTAAACCCCCAAAAGACAACTCCCAGGAATGTAATTGCCAAATTCCAAAGCTATCAAACAAAAGAAAAAATCCTACAGGAAGCCAGAAAAAGACAATTTAGATATAAAGGAATGCCAATCAGGGTCACACAAGACCTTGCAAGTTCTACGCTGAATGATCGTAAGGCATGGAACATGATCTTCAGAAAGGCAAGAGAGCTGGGTCTCCAACCAAGAATCAGCTACCCAGCAAAACTGACTATATACTTCCAAGGGAAAGTATGGGCATTCAACAAAATAGAAGACTTCCAACTTTTTGCAAAGAAAAGACCAGAGCTCTGTGGAAAGTTTGATACCGAAAATCAAAGAGCAAGGAATACCTGAAAAGGTAAATATTAAGGAAAGGGGAAAAATGTTATCTTCTTTTACTCAAACTCTCTTCTATAAGGACTACATTTATATCAACCTATGTATACTAATATGTGGGGAAAATGTAATGTATAAATAGGGGGTAAAGAAAGACCAAATAGAATAATGGTTCTCACACAAAGATTCACAGGGGAAGGGGAGGGGAAGAAAACTCCTATAAGAAGGAGAGGAAGAGGGGGGGGGGTTTACTTAAACCTCAATCTCAGGGAAATCAACTCTGAGAGGGAAAAACATCCAGATCCATTGGGATCTTGAATTCTATCTTACCCAACAAGGGTAAGGAGAAGGGAAAACCAAGGGGGGGAGGGGGAGAGGGAGAACAAAAAGGGAGGGAAAGAGAGGGGGGAGGGGGAGGGAACAAAAAGGGAGGGACTAAAAAGGGAAACATCAAGGGAGGGGACAAGGGGGACTGATTCAAAGTAAATCACTGGACTAAAAGGTAGAGCCGAAAAAGAAAAGGTTAGAATTAGGGAAGGCAATCAAAATGCCAGGGAGTCCACAAATGACAATCATAACTTTGAACGTGAATGGGATGAACTCACCCATAAAACGTAGACGAATAGCAGAATGGATTAGAATCCAAAACCCTACCATATGTTGTCTTCAAGAAACACACATGAGGCGGGTTGACACCCACAAGGTCAGAATTAAAGGATGGAGTAAGACCTTCTGGGCCTCAACTGATAGAAAGAAGGCAGGAGTGGTAATCATGATATCTGATAAAGCCAATGCAAAAATAGACCTGATCAAAAGGGATAGGGAAGGTAATTATATTTTGTTAAAAGGGACTCTAGACAATGAGGAAATATCATTAATCAACATGTATGCACCAAATAATATAGCACCCAAATTTCTAATGGAGAAACTAGGAGAATTGAAGGAAGAAATAGACAATAAAACCATACTAGTGGGAGACTTAAACCAACCATTATCAAATTTAGATAAATCAAATCAAAAAATAAATAAGAAAGAGGTAAAAGAAGTGAATGAAATCTTAGAAAAATTAGAATTAATAGACATATGGAGAAAAATAAATAGGGATAAAAAGGAATACACCTTCTTCTCAGCACCACATGGCACATTCACAAAAATTGACCATACATTAGGTCACAGAAACATAGCACACAAATGCAAAAAAGCAGAAATAATGAATGCAGCCTTCTCAGATCACAAGGCAATAAAAATAATGATTAGTAATGGTACATGGAAAACCAAATCTAAAACCAATTGGAAATTAAACAATATGATACTCCAAAACCGTTTAGCTAAAGAAGAAATCATAGAAACAATTAATAATTTCATCAAGGAAAATGACAATGGCGAAACATCCTTTCAAACCTTTTGGGATGCAGCCAAAGCGGTAATCAGAGGCAAATTCATATCCCTGAAAGCTCATATTAACAAACAAGGGAGAGCAGAGATCAATCAATTGGAAATGCAATTGAAAAAACTCGAAAGCGATCAAATTAAAAACCCCCAGCAGAAAACCAAATTAGAAATCCTAAAAATTAAGGGAGAAATTAATAAAATCGAAAGTGATAGAACTATTGATTTAATAAATAAGACAAGAAGCTGGTACTTTGAAAAAACAAACAAAATAGACAAAGTACTGGTCAATCTAATTAAAAAAAGGAAGGAAGAAAAGCAAATTCACAGCATTAAAGATGAAAAGGGGGACAGCACCTCCAATGAGGAGGAAATTAAGGCAATCATTAGAAATTACTTTGCCCAATTATATGGCAATAAATACACCAATTTAGGAGAAATGGATGAATATATACAAAAATACAAACTGCCTAGACTAACAGAAGAGGAAATAGAATTCTTAAATAATCCCATATCAGAAATTGAAATCCATCAAGCCATCAAAGAACTTCCTAAGAAAAAATCCCCAGGGCCTGATGGATTCACCTGTGAATTCTATCAAACATTCAGAGAACAGTTAACCCCAATACTATACAAACTATTTGACATAATAAGCAAAGAGGGAGTTCTACCAAACTCCTTTTACGACACAAACATGGTACTGATTCCAAAACCAGGCAGGTCAAAAACAGAGAAAGAAAACTATAGACCAATCTCCCTAATGAATATAGATGCAAAAATTTTAAATAGGATACTAGCAAAAAGACTCCAGCAAGTGATCAGAAGGATCATTCACCATGATCAAGTAGGATTCATACCAGGGATGCAGGGCTGGTTCAACATTAGGAAAACCATCCACATAATTGACCACATCAACAAGCAAACTAGCAAGAACCACATGATTATCTCAATAGATGCAGAAAAAGCCTTTGATAAAATACAACACCCATTCCTATTAAAAACACTAGAAAGCATAGGAATAGAAGGGTCATTCCTAAAAATAATAAACAGTATATATCTAAAACCAACAGCTAATATCATCTGCAATGGGGATAAACTAGAGGCATTCCCAATAAGATCAGGAGTGAAACAAGGATGCCCATTATCACCTCTACTATTTGACATTGTACTAGAAACACTAGCAGTAGCAATTAGAGAAGATAAAGAAATTGAAGGCATCAGAATAGGCAAGGAGGAAACCAAGTTATCACTCTTTGCGGATGACATGATGGTCTACTTAAAGAATCCTAGAGATTCAACCAAAAAGCTAATTGAAATAATCAACAACTTTAGCAAAGTTGCAGGATACAAAATAAACCCACATAAATCATCAGCTTTTCTATATATCTCCAACACAGCTCAGCAGCAAGAACTAGAAAGAGAAATCCCATTCAAAATCACCTTAGACAAAATAAAATACCTAGGAATCTATCTCCCAAGACAAACACAGGAACTATATGAACACAACTACAAAACACTCGCCACACAACTAAAACTAGACTTGAACAATTGGAAAAACATTAACTGCTCATGGATAGGACGAGCCAATATAATAAAAATGACCATCCTACCCAAACTTATTTATCTATTTAGTGCCATACCCATTGAACTACCAAAATACTTCTTCACTGATTTAGAAAAAACCATAACAAAGTTCATTTGGAAGAACAAAAGATCAAGGATATCCAGGGAAATAATGAAAAAAAACACATATGATGGGGGCCTTGCAGTCCCAGACCTCAAACTATATTACAAAGCAGCAGTCATCAAAACAATTTGGTACTGGCTAAGAAACAGAAAGGAAGATCAGTGGAATAGACTGGGGGAAAACGACCTCAGCAAGACAGTATACGATAAACCCAAAGATCCCAGCTTTTGGGACAAAAATCCACTATTCGATAAAAACTGCTGGGAAAATTGGAAGACAGTGTGGGAGAGACTAGGAATAGATCAACACCTCACACCCTACACGAAGATAAATTCAAAATGGGTGAGTGACTTAAACATAAAGAAGGAAACCATAAGTAAATTGGGTAAACACAGAATAGTATACATGTCAGACCTTTGGGAGGGGAAAGGCTTTAAAACCAAGCAAGATATAGAAAGAATCACAAAATGTAAAATAAATAATTTTGACTACATCAAACTAAAAAGCTTTTGTACAAACAAAACCAATATAACTAAAATCAGAAGGGAAACAACAAATTGGGAAAAAATCTTCATAGAAACCTCTGACAAAGGTTTAATTACTCATATTTATAATGAGCTAAATCAATTGTACAAAAAATCAAGCCATTCTCCAATTGATAAATGGGCAAGGGAAATGGATAGGCAGTTCTCAGATAAAGAAATCAAAACTATTAACAAGCACATGAAGAAGTGTTCTACATCTCTTATAATCAGAGAGATGCAAATCAAAACAACTCTGAGGTATCACCTCACACCTAGCAGATTGGCTAACATAACAGCAAAGGAAAGTAATGAATGCTGGAGGGGATGTGGCAAAGTAGGGACATTAATTCATTGCTGGTGGAGTTGTGAACTGATCCAACCATTCTGGAGGGCAATTTGGAACTATGCCCAAAGGGCGACAAAAGAATATCTACCCTTTGACCCAGCCATAGCACTGCTGGGTCTGTACCCCAAAGAGATAATGGACACAAAGACTTGTACAAAAATATTCATAGCTGCGCTCTTTGTGGTGGCCCAAAACTGGAAAACGAGGGGATGCCCATCAATTGGGGAATGGCTGAACAAACTGTGGTATATGTTGGTGATGGAATACTATTGTGCTCAAAGGAATAATAAAGTGGAGGAGTTCCATGGAGACTGGAACAACCTCCAGGAAGTGATGCAGAGCGAGAGGAGCAGAACCAGGAGAACATTGTACACAGAGACTAATACACTGTGGTATAATCGAACGTAATGGACTTCTCCATTAGGGGCGGTGTAATGTCCCTGAACAACTTTCAGGGATCCAGGAGAAAAAAAACACCATTCATAAGCAAAGGATAAACTATGGGAGTGGAAACACCGAGAAAAAGCAACTGCCTGAATACATAGGTTGAGGGGACATGACAGAGGATAGACTTTAAATGAACACTCTAATGCAAATACTATCAACAAAGCAATGGGTTCAAATCAAGAAAACATCTAATGCCCAGTGGACTTACGCGTCGGCTATGGGGGGTGGGGGGGAGGAAAAGAAAATGATCTATGTCTTTAACGAATAATGCTTGGAAATGATCAAATAAAATATATTAAAAAAAAAAAAAGAATACATAGTAACTCTCCCTAATATATAGGAATTAAGAGTCACCAAAAAATAAATTCTCACACCTAAACAAGACACATGCCTTAGATGCCATGTACTCACAGCTGCCATATGGTCAGAGTGAGGCCAGTCAGTTGCTCTTCTCTTGACCCTCTCCTGGGAAGCTGATTGAAACAGTCCCTGACATGATTCTCAGCCATGAAGGAAGAGAGAGGCAGAAGGGCAACTTGTCTCCATTTGTGCATCTACTGAGCCATTAGTTCTTCTGGCTCCACCACCAATAAGAGGGCTCTTCATCATCTCGAAGCTCCATACCTTTAGTCCCAAGTCATATATGGCCAAGGCAAATCCCAGAACTCCATGTGATTGACCTGAACCAGGGATGGCAACTCTGAGCACACTCTATGGAATCTCCCCTATAGTTCAATTTTATCTTGCTACACTTGACTCCAGGTTACCTGTCCGTCGAGGTGCAATCAGCTTTGTATCACTCAGATCTCTAAAGTCAGGCACTACATAGGCTATGGCCACTGGCTGAAAAACTTGGTCCACTGGAAGATATAGTTGTCAGAGTTCTCCTAGAGGTTTGGAAATACCCAACTGTTTCTTTCAAATATTTCTCATTTGTTGACCCAGTGGCACAGTTCTATTGTGGAATTCCCTTACTGAGCCAATACTACTTAGTTAAATGAACTTCAGTGATGGGTTCTAAACAATATAACTAGGGAAAGGGCCAGGACATAAAGAAAGGGAAATGGATAGATGGAAATCTTTTATTGGCAAAATTGAATTATAACCCATGACCAAGAACTGTAGTAAAAATCCTTTTTGTGTTTATATGAATTGGGTTTAATTTTGAAAGATTTCTCAATATTAACTCTTTGTCTCTTGCAGAATTAAGTTCTTGTCCAAAACTCTTTTTAAAAAAAACTCATACCTTCTGTCTTAGAAACAATACTATGTTTCAGATCCAAGATAGAAGTATAGTAAGGGCTAGGCAAATTGGGGTTAATGACTTGTCCAGGGACATATATCTAGGAAATGTCTGAGGTCAGATTTGATCCTAGGACCTCCTGTCGCCAGGCCTGGCTCTCTATCCCCCTTACTGAACCACCTAGATACCCCTAGTTTTCTTTGGCCTTAGAAACCATGCAAGCATGAAGGCTAAAAAAAATATCAAACATATGAAAAGCTTCATTTAATCAAACAAAAACTACAAATGACATTCCCAATCATAAATGGCCAGGTCAACTCTCCTTCCCTGTCTGATGAGCCTCTATCTCTCAGAGGTCTACATACAATCTTTCCAACTTATAACATGACCCTTCTTGAGGTCTTCCTCCAAAGGATCAAAAGAACTTGAGGGTTGTTAGAGAATAAAGCAGGTTTCCTCTCTAACAAGCATTAACTTTTCCAGGGACCTTCAGACTTAAGAGTTTTACCCTAGATAGGACCCTCCAGAAGCCGAAGACACCCAGAGTTGAGAGTAGACCTTCCTCTTCCAAACCCACCCAATCCACGTATCTCATAGAAGCAGTGAAGGGCAAGGATGAGATCTGATTTTTCTTATACTGATTCTGTCTCTTTCTGCTCCTAGCATTTAGGCCCTGCTTGGCCTGGGACCTACATCACTTGGCTCAGGAAATGTTCTGCTCATTTACCTTCAATCTGAAGTTGATTTCCTACTGTACATATTTCTAATATCAATGAAATGCAAAGTCTGGGGTGGTTCCTCCAAATTTTGACTCTCTTTTTATGGTATTTCTTGGCTGTGGCTTATTCTTGGTACAAGAAATCCTCCTCTTTGGTTCTCTTCATCAGGCACCATGGTTACCTGGTAAGGAGCATCTATCTACCTTCAAAGAACTGAGTCAGAATGTATGTAGGTCTCGTCTCCTATGTATCCTTTTAAAAAATCATTCCCCCAAATTCAGCTCAGGCATATTAATTATCAGTCATTACTCAATCATCATCAGTTTGATGTCATTTGACAATATGTATCTAGGACTAAAGGTCCACAGAGTTAACTTTATCCATGGAATTTTCACACCTGGCTAAGTGATTGATAGTGATACTCAAAAGGACTTACTTAGCTTCTCCTGGGTACTTGCCACAGAGTATTCAAATGTTACTACTACTACAAATAATAATAAATAACATTTATGTAATTCTTACTATGTGCCAAGAACGGTGTAAGTGCTTTACAATTATTATCTCATTTGATCCCCACAACAAACCTGAGAGGGAGATGCTAAAAATATACCCATTTTACAGATGAGGAGACTGAGGCAAACAGTGACCTGCCTAGGGTTGCACAGCCAGTAAGAGTCCAAGGTCAAATGTGAACTTTGTTCCTCCTGACTTCAAGCAAGGCATTCTAACCACTACATCACCTCACTGAACTGTTAATCAATATAGCAGTAACCAAATGCATGTGATAAGTTAGGTGTATGACGAGTGTTTAATTTATTCAATATATTTTCACCCTTACTAATCACACACATCAAATGCAACCAATGATTAAAATATTATGAAGATCACTTGTTACTTCCTATGTCGGAAACCCAGGAGTTCACTGAACTGAACAAACCATATTATAAATGCATCAATGACTATCAATTCTATGTCATACAATACAACATAAACCTGGCATTCTAGCGGTATTGAACTAAGGACTACAGTCATGGATATCCTGCATATTCTTCCTTTTCTGTCAACAGCTACCATTCAAGATGTCTACTCCTAGCTATACAAAATCTTTATGACAATCATCTATACAGTAATTACTGAGGAGGACATCCTCAGAAAAGACATTAGGAGGGAATAAGCAAGCTTTCACAGGCAACATCCAACACTGGACCACATATTTACCATTTTTCAATGGACTAAAAGATGTCAAGAGCACAAGCTACAACTGTATTTACTGCTTGTTGATTTTGAAAAAGCATTTGATTCAATAGAGCAAAACAACACTTTAAAAGCTCTTTTCTAACAAGATATCATCAATTCATACATCAAAAGCATTCAAAATTCTTTGAAAGATAGAACAACACAAATAATATTGTTCAATGATCCTCTGGCCAAAAGCATCACATGAAGCCTCAGACAGGAAGACAGATGCTCACCAAAGGTGTTCACCACTGTGATGAAGAGATCTAGCTAAGAGGCAGTGGTGAAGGGGGTTTCTCTACGGATGGTAAGGTCCTATAGATGTTTCTGTTTGAAGATGGCATTGTAGTGATTTCATCAAACTCAAACACAGCAGAATTTTGTTTTGTTTCTTTAAACTCTTCTATCTTAGTATCAATTCCAAGACAGAAGAGTGGCAAGGGTTATACAATCAGAGCCAAGTGACTTGCCCAGGGTCACAGTGTCTGAAACCAGATTTGAACCCAGGTCCTCCTGACTCCAGGTCTGGCTCTCCATCCACTGTGCTATCTACTACCTTGAGAATTTTCTAAAAGAAATAGTTTATTCAAAATAGATTATCCCCTCATCTAACTAGAAAAAAACAAGTAGATAGTGGATGAAGAATGTTTAAAGACCAGATAATGCCATGCAGTTGAATGGGCAACCTATAAATTTGTTAGTATCCTCATCTAGGACAGATATTATAGGTGAATAAAGAACTGGGCTCAGAACTCAAGAAGGATTGACTTTTGGAAACTGAAGCGTTTTCATTAGTTCCAAACTTTCCCCAGAAACAAAGTTTCATCTCTTTAATACCAATATCCTACAGTAGAAAAAAGTGGAATGAAGGCAAGGAAAGGCAAGGCAACAAGCATTAATTAAGTGTTTATTATGTGCCAATCTGTGAAGAATTAAAAATAAATTTCACGCAGAAGTAGCAGAAAGGTCCGTGGTGGGCATAAACAGGCTGCAGCAAGTAACCAACAAAAATTTTGAAGAAGAGTAAAAGATGTCATCAAGGAAATCTATGAGAGAGAGAAATGATAGCTAAGTGGTTCATGGATAGAGCACCAGGCCTGGAGTTAGTAGGACCTAGGTTCAAATCTGGTCTCAGATGTTTCTATTTGAAGATGGCATTGTACTAGTTTCATCAAACTCTAGAACACTGTAGAGTTTTGTTTTGAAACCTTTACCTTCTGTCTTAGTATCAGTTCTAAGACGAAAGAGTAGCAAGGGCTACACAATCAGGGTTAAGTGACTTGCCCAGGGTAACACACTTCCTAGCTGAGTAACCCTGTACAAGTCTCTTAACTCCCATTGCCTAGCCTTTGTCCATCTGTCTTAGAGTTGTTACTAGGGCAGAAAGTAAGAGTTTAAATAAAATTTTTAAAAAGAGTAAGGGATAACAAGTAGACTGAAGATTCTACTAGACCCCTCAGGATGCCAGGAGAAATTGAGAAAGACCTTGAGCACATTGGGCAGCCTTCTTGGTGTGAATTTATTATTAAACATGGATAACTTATAATCATTGGAGCATTTGAATATAGTGCCTAGAGAAAGTTAATCACAAGAGCTTGATGCCTAAGACTAAGGAGTTGTTGTACTAAACCCTAGATGAGTTTTTAATCTAAGAGAGAAGATATCATCCCAATCATTGCTTCCCCCCAAAACAAATTTTTTATGTATTTCTTCATCACTACAACTCTAGCTGTTACTAATTTCACTTTGCAAATAAGGAAACTGAGATTCACAGAAGATGAATGGTCAATGCCCAGGGACCTGGCAACATAGTCAATCGTGCTCCCTAGAAGTGACAAGCTAGAGTAGAAAATACAATCCCACCAGCATCAGAGTATACATGCCCAGGGAGAGGAAGCCAGAATGGCATGGTAGTTAATGATGATTACAGTGCCCATACCGACCAGCTGAACAACTTTATAAGCTATCCCTATGTAGTACCACCCCTTGTGCTAAACAAATATCCTTCAAGTCAATTATTACTAGCTCCTATTTTAACGTACAAAAATTGAATTAACATAAAATACCATGGCAATGTGCCATAATAATAAAATGTAATAATTAGACTTAATTCATAAGTAAATGAGATTCTACCCCAGAGCTTAAAGTCGAGTCATTAAATATATTGTGTTATATGTAAAGATAAATGTATTAAGTACCTACTCCAGGCATTGTGCTAAGCACTGGAGATACAAAGAAAAAGGCAACAGAGAGTTCCTGCCCTCAAGGAGTTCACAATCTAATGGAGAAGGACAAGACATAGAAGGAAGCTGACAGGGGAAGAGTGGAGGTTACCCTGTACTAGAGCATGATGACAGGGAGAGAAATGATCCGAGTTGACAGTTTCAGACATGAATTCATGTTGCAGAATGATGAGTTTCTAAGCATCATGAAGTCTAAGAAAGCAGCTAGCTGAGAAATGATGAGGTGAATTCCCAGAGAGCCCTCATTTCATAGTGGAAGATCAGAGAGGAGGTCTCCAATATCTACCCTGTGCTTTCTTCAATCAAAGGGGAGTTCCCCAAGGGCAATGGGGTGCTAAGGAGCGAGTTTCAGAGCCTGGCAGAGAGCCTGGATGAGAGTAGGCACTTAATAAATGTTTACTTACTGGCTGTCTGACAGCTGATATAGATGGCCACCATGGTAGTAAGGTCAATTTTGGTTAATAGCATGCTATGATTTGTAGTCCATGCATATCCTCAAGTCCCTTTATATCTGATCTGCTTATGGATTATCACACAAAGGCCAGGAATTCCATGCAGCCTATTACAGAAGCTTCTGTTACAGGTTGTGAGACTATATAAACCTCATTCTTGTGCTATCTTCATTTTTAGAGGGTTTTCATTTTCATTTCATTCATATAATGAGACACTTAAATGGCTAAATGGCAACACCATTCATCAAGGTCTTCCTAAGTTCTACCCCTTATCTTTTTATATTTATATTATTATATATAACATATATTGTATATAGCATAGTACATAGGCTTGGAGACTAGAAGACCTGGGTTGAAATCTTGGTTTGGCCACTTGCTATACCACCTTTCAGTTTCATCATCTATGAAATGAGTTTGGACTCAATGACCTCTAAGATGCTTTCCAGTTCTAAGTCTATGATCCTAATGATCCAGTCTTCCATTCTTGCCCTTGTCTTGCCCCAGACCATGCATGAATGCATAAATGCATGTTGGATTATCTCAACTCAGCCCCTTAAGATGACTGACTTCCTCTTAATTTTGTGTGACCAAATCAGAATGCTTGCTGCTACTTTTCCTCCCTCAGGGAAGAAATATTGCTTTGGTTTGCAGTTTTAGAAGGCAGTAGAAGTTTTAGCAACTTCCATTTCTCCTAGTCAGGAAGGGTCCTAAACTCCGAGTTAAGAAATGAATGGAGGGATGAACATATGTATATATGTGTGTGTGTGTATTGAAGAAACATACTGTTACCATGGGAAAATTGCCCTCCAGACAATACCCTAATGGGGCCCCTTGTCCCAAGAACTAAAACTACCATGTCCTTTTTTATGTATTGCCATAAGGATATGTTATCTCAAGACTTCAGGTTTCACTGACCTGGGTCACAGGCAGACCATATGTTAAAAGGAAACATCTGGGACTAAGATTGATGTGTCTTCACTTTTGGTGCCTGGTTCTCAAGACAACCCCCACCCCTAGCCCCTCTATATAAACCAGACCTATGCAATGCTCAAGGTCTTCTGCTGCTTCTTGTGGAGGCCCAAGCTATAGCCTGAATGAAGTACCTATTGTGTATTGCATTACCATGTGTGTCTCCTCCTTGGAATCCGAACCAGAACCGAGCCGAACAGTGTATTTAACATATATAGAGGAGTGCTGAAAGGGAGTCATTGAATGGGAAGTCACAGGGATGGTGAGTTGATCTGAAGAAACAGATTAATATCATGGGAACTTGCCCTCCAGACTAATCCCTAATGGGCCCCATATCCCAAGAACTAAGAATGACATATCCTTATTTATATTTCACAAGGATATATTATCTCAGGGTTCATTGACCTCACCGGCCAGACCATATGTTAAAAGGAGCCATAAAGACCCTGACTCCAGGAAGTCTTGTCCTTTCCCCCCTGACATATGACAGGAACTGATAAGGACCCCAGCCCCAAGAGTTCCTGTTCACTCCTCCCACCCCAGGAATTCCTCTGGACTCCCTCTACCCTAAAAGAGTATAAAAAGCCTGCAAACCCTAGACTCGGGGCCAGCACTTTTGGTGCTGAGCCTCAAGCTATAGTTTGGTTAATAAAAGTACCTTTTGTAGATTGCATTACCGTGTGTGTGTGTGTGTGTGTGTGTGTGTGTGTGTGTGTGTGTGTGTCCTCCATGGAATCTGAACCAGAACCAGACATTACAGATCCACAGGATTATCAGTTGACATTTCCTTTCCAGAAACAATAATAAGATTTATTTGATTACTGTGCCCAGAGTAAAAATTGGGATGGGGGTGTAGAGAAGTAGAAGGCTTGGGTGGATGGCTGGAATATGAGGGTGAAGCATGCTCTAGAGCAGTGTTAGCAAACCTTTTAGATACCATGTGCCCAAACTGCACCTTCAAACCACCTGAGAGCCCCCCACATTACTGCAGAGAGTGGAATGAAGTGCTCACATTGGTTTGCTGGGCAATGGGATGGAGCATGCAAAAAAAAAATGTCCTTAGTGGAGAAGGGAAACAGAGTGGGATGGGGCATGCAAAAAAAAAATGTCCTTAGTGGAGAAGGGAAACAGAGTAGCCCCTTCCAGCACTCTGAGCACACATACCACACCTTCACCAACATGGCAGGTCTTGTGTCTCAAGCATGATTTTAGAGGACTAAGCAGGCTAGTTTGTACTTCCTTGTATATACATTGAAAAGAATACTTGATTTAGAATCAGAACCTAAATTCAAATCCTGGCTCTGATAATTCCTCATTTGTAAAATGACTATTAAATTAGATGGCCTTTAAGGTATCGCCCAGCTCTGAATCTTTTTTTAAATTGTTTTTTTATATTTCAATTAACAAACATTTATTTTCTTCACTTCTCACAATTCTGAATTTAAAAGAAAAACAAAACCCTTGTAACAAGGATGAATCATCAACCATAACAAATTCTCACATTGGCCATCTCCAAAAATATATCTCTTATTCTGCATCTTGAGTTCATCATCTCTCTATCAGGAGGTAGGTAGCATGACTGATCATCAAACCTCTGGTTTCATGGTTGCTCCTTGCATAGGACAGAATTCTCAAGTCTTTCTTGGATGCTTGCCTTTACATGTCATTATCTAAATTTGTTTTCCTGGTTTGGCTCACTTCACTCTTCATCAGTTGACAAATGCCTTCCCAAGTTTCTCTGAAATCCTCTCCTTTCTTAATTTCTTAATGGAGCAAGAACATTCCATTAAATCATACCCTAATTTGTTCTGCTCCTCTTCAATTCATGGAATCCTTTAACTTCCAACTCTTTGTTCCTCCAAAAGTAGCCACTAGAAACATTTTTGTAAATATTGTTCCTTTTCCTCTTTCTTTCATCTCTATGATATATGACATATGGGGTATATGCTTAATAGTGATGTCATTGGGTTATAATATAGTGATTTTTTTGACAGTGGTTCCAGTTACCTTCCAGAATGACTATACCAATTCACAGCTTCATCAACAGTGTATTAGTATGCTTATTTTCTCTCAGCCTTTCCAACATTTGTCATTTTCCTTTTTTTTTCAATTTTGCCAATATTGTGGATGAAAGGTGAAACTTTAGCATTACTTCAATTTGCATTATTGGAGAGTTGGAACATTTTAATATGGTTAATAATGGTTTATTTCTTGAAATCTACTTGTTTTTATCCTTTGACCATTTATGGATTGAGGAATGGCTTTTGTTTTTATCAATTTGAATCAGTTATTTATATATTGTGGGCATGAGATCCTCATCAGAGAGACTTGCTACAAACATTTTTCCTCAGGTATTTGTTTTCCTTATAATTTCATCTGTGATATGGATGGAATAACTTCCCCAGACACTAGAGACATTGATTTTAGAATTTCAGAATGCAGTGGAGAGTACTGATTCAGGGAGACAGATATAGTAAAATGGTCTGCATTCACAGCTGGATAAGATGGTGAAGCATGGTAAGGATGGTTGGGTTCAGCAACATTTAATCCTAATTATTTAATATTTCTATCCTTGTAAAACATTCAGAGGCAGATGAGAGCAATATAGGATGCAAACCTGTGAGCCACTTGGCCTACAATGAAGGGAATTTACCTTGATCCTCAAAATTCCTCTGAGATATTTCCATTGTACTTCTCAGTGTCATGGTCCTTCCCAACTTGAATGGATCTGCAACATAAAGATGTAGCTTGACATTCAGTGTAGTGATCCATCAGATTCAAGAGCTAAGCCTGCCTTTTTGCCATCCCAATCCACTTTTGGCACCCCTCCAGGAATTCTTTAAAAATTAATTGATGTCAGCATGAGGAATATGGAAATATGTATTGCATGAGAACACTGCTATACCCTATATCAGACTATTTACTGCCTTGGGGAGGGACAGGGGAGGGAGGGAGAGAGAATCTGAAGTACAAAATGTCAGAAAATAATTGTCAAAAATTGTTTCTCCATGTAATTGAAATTTTTTTTTCAGAAATTATTTGATGTGTCTCTAGACTTTCCCATAGAGCACAGTCCTGCTTCTGTTCCCTCTGCACTCTGCTGAGAATGGTGAGAAATAGCTAGCTTCTCCTCTAGGCCCTGGACTTCTACTTTCTTGAAGTATTTCAGTGTCATACGCACCCCACACACACACCTGTACTTCCCCATCCAGGTGAATATATTCTTTATTTTTTTAAACCTTTACCTTCTGTCTTAGAATCAATTCTAAGTCGTGGTTCCAAGGCAGAAGAGCAGTAAGGGCTAGGCAATGAGGGTTAAGTGACTTGTCCAGGGTTACACAGCTAGGAAGTATTTGAAGCCATATTTGAACCCAGGACCTCCCATCTCCATGCCCAGCTCTCTAGCCACTGAGTCATCTAGCTGCCCCCATGTGAATATATTTTGAGTCCACAGGACTTCAGAGGAAGAGTGGGACAAGACATCACACACCACTGGAAAATATAAATCCGTGTTCCTCTATCCCAGGACCCTATGACTAAAAGCTTCAGGCCCTCAGGACCTGGCCTTATAAGACAATGGTATGGCTTTATGTGGTATAGCCCATCCCTGGTTAGTATCAATTTCAGAAATCCCTCTTCTGGTATCAGTGTATCTTATTAACTCCCGTGTAGGGTTCAGGCTTCAAAAATAATCAGGGAACCTACCTTCAAAACCCAGAAGCATTTGCCATGGACTAAAAGTCCTCCTATTATAAATATTGGTAGCACCTCACTGGTTCTTTTGAACACTGAGCAGCTTTATTCATCAATTAACATGATTCATTCTATACTTAAAGAATATCTTTATTTAGAAGAGTGAATTTCCAGTGATGAGCTCTGGCCAATTATAGCAGAGGAAAACATGGATAAGAGTCCTCTGTAGGCCATAAGAATAATGTAGGTATCCCTTCCACATTGCAACTTCCCCCAATGCTGTTTTGATATATTGTGGGTCAGCCTAAGAAATTAAATGGGAATGAGCAGGGGATGGAGGGGGGAGGGCAGGAAAGGTTGCAGAAGCCACAGATGACAAGCAAAGGCTAGCAGATAACACAGAAAAAGCTTTGGAACCCAGAAAGGCTGAAAATATATGTATGGTATTATATAATGTCAACATATTTTATCTTTTAATAGCACAATTTCTTTTTGAAAGTTCGAATAAGCAAAAAATTAAAGTTTGCAAAAGGAACACAAAGGCTAGAAACAGATATCTTTAAAAGGTTTGTCATTCATAAATGCCTACAAAATACCACAAACACCCCATAAAAGAAAAAAGAAAAAAATCAGACTTCCTCGCTGGTATGAAAGAGGGGCCAAAAAATTTTACACGGATTTTCCAGCACACACCTAACCCCCACGATGTGGAGGGAATACCTATAATCTTAAAAGCAAAATGGTACATTGTAAAACGATTCCATTTTCTGCCCTTACCTTTCTGTGTGTCTGTCGGTAGCCTCTGCAGAGCTTTGCTTTGGGCGCTCCTCTTACAATGTTCATCATCATCATCATCGTCATTAACAGTGAGAATGGGATGGTCTGCTTTATTGGGCAGCGAGCTTCCCATTCTTAAAGGATCCCTTGTTGGGGATCATAGAAGGCATCCCAGAGGCCAGACAGTTCGATCTTCTCATTTCACTGAAGAAACCAAGGCTGAGAGAAGTTGTGACTTGCCCAGGTTTCCCTAGATAGTAAGTGTTAATGAATTCATGTTCTCAGACAATATCTAGAGCCCTTGCCTACCCCCTTCCCCAAACCATCGAGAGAGGATTCATAGATAAGTGCAAACTTGGTGAAATGCTCATAGAAATTCCTTCCAGAAAAGAAAATACAATTTAAATTTTCAAAATCCCTCCTAGTTCTGTACCAGTGATACTTCAGGTCTCATGATTACACCCTGGCAGCCCAAAGGATCTCATTGGAATCTTCCTATTGAGACATCACACTCTCTAAAGGAATACATTCGACTTGAATGGGGAACAAAGCCAGAAGCCTAAAGGGCACAGTGGTAAAGGCTGGCTGGCTTACACTACTCCAATACAGAGGGTAACGGGGGGATGGGGGGTGAAAACCAAACAAAACCTACCACAGGAAGACTGTCTACACCACCAGGAACTCTCTCATTGGGCTAGTGTGAAACCATAGCCAAGTCTGGAAAGGTAAAAGAGAATCACTGGAAAGATTTCAAAAGTGAATTTTTAAAATTTCCTTCCATGTGGAGGTCTGGGGATGCAGAATGCTACATATACTGGCATAGAAACTTCATCTTTATTATGAGGCAGGGTTCGGTGGGGAAATAGGCTATGGTTTTTCTTAGTCACCAATAAAATAAAAACAGAAGTGGGTGCCTTCTATCTAATTTAATTCTGTTGGCATCAAAGGAAGGAAAGTGAGAAACCTGGGAAGTATTGGGATCCACTTCAGTTAGAGGCTGCCATGGTAGACTTTTCCCCCCACCATTCTTTCCCTACCTCCCCCTCCAGGTTTAATTTTTTTTAAACCCTTACCTTCCTTCTTGGAGTCAATACTGTGTATTGGTTCCAAGACAGAAGAGTGGTAAAGGCTAGGCAATGGGGGTTAAGTGACTTGCCCAGGGTCACACAGCTGGGAAGTGTCTGAGGCCAGATTTGAACCCAGAACCTCCCGTCTCTAGGTCTGGCTCTCAATCCACTGAGCTACCCAGATGCCCCCCCCCCAATTTTTTAAAATTGCCTTAGCCTTTATTAAGTGGGAGGCTGGGATCCAAGGATGGGATAAGCATTGTTAGTGGGAAACCAGGAGCAGCATCCGGTCTGAGGGTATCAAGTAGGGCTCCCGACATCTAAATAGCCTTCCTGTGCATGTCACATTAGACATTAATCCTTGGATTCTTGAAGACTTGTCCACCTACTTGTCAACTACTCCAGGAGCAGTCCCTTATTAAATCACAACTGGTCCATCCTTCAAGCTTCTGCAAGCTCACTCTTCTGGGATTGATTCAACAGTAGCCAGTTGGAAGCAGGGAATGAGAAAAGGAATAGGTGTTCTCTTGCCCTGGAAGCCCTTGTTTGTGCTTTCCATGACTTGTTTGAGCATCACTCACCAGCTGATCGCCTGTCCGGGAGGAGGAGAGAGCATTCTCTTGCTCCCTTGCATTGCAACTACACAAGAGGAGAGAAAAAGCCATTCTACCAAACTGTCAGGAATGTTTGCAGCCCGGCCTCACCCCAGTTCCTAGGCATTTCTCCCCAGAAGGCTAATTAAAGCCCTATTGCCACTCGAGTTAAGAATTTCCTGAGGCTTGTTATGACAAGAATAAATAATCAAGAAATATTCTTCCCAAGTTGTCATACTTGGAGCACTACGTTGTAATGTTAGCATTTAGATAAGCTTCAGAGTCAAAATATGCCATTTCCATCGCCTCCACCGAGGCTGCCCTGAATCTGGCATCTGCGAGGGCTTTCAGAGTCTGCAGAAGTGCTCTCAGCTACTGCTTAGGGTGCATCCTGGGCATCCTGAGTTATTCCAACCCCAAAGAGGTCTGCTGCTGCCTCCTGCCACCCCTGCTCCTGCTCCTGCTGCTGCCATCACCCTTTGCCAAGAGTGAGAAGACCAGGCTCCAAGATGCATGCAGAAGGGCCTGTCTGTTTTTCTGAGGCTGAGAAAATAGTTTTTCTTTGCTTTTTTGGCAGCTGGCTCTGACTATCTCTGTGTGTTGTTACTTAGGGAGACAGGCAATATGGCCATAGGAAATGTTTCCCGTACCTCGTACAAGCAAATAGATATCCCAAGGCTTTCTGCCCAGTTCTGGCCCTTTGGGCCTTGGGTATCCAGACGTCATCATGGAAGGTCTGAGAATGGGAGTTTGTTCTTTCTCTAGGGTTTTCCTTCAGATCTCACAATGCCAGAGTGAGCAGAGTTGGAGAAAATGAAGCCCCATTCCTTACAGGATGACCATTGGGATTCTATGCCTCCTCTTCCTGAAGCACCAGCCCAAGAACCTTAACAGAATTGCATTTTAGCATCAAATTTCTTGGTCCACATAATTTGTCCTTTCTCTCTCCTCAAGAAAAAGACTTTTATTTATTTGTTGATCAATTAATATAATTGTGTTATATTATATTAAGCCTTAATATAGTATATAATGGCATATTATGTTATATAAATATATAAGTTTATATAACATAAATGTTTATATGTATAATATATAAATATATAATATATAAAATCATATTTTATATACTTATATATAAAATATTTTATGTAAAATAGTATATATAAAATATCTTTCTATATGAATTTATTATATTTATATATAGTACTTATATAGTAAATTATATAAAATATTATATTTGTATATAAAATATAAAATTATATTTATTTCTTTATAGATAATATCTATGGAAGATGAGTTCACATTTAACCTCATACACTAGCTATATGACCCTGAGCAAGTCACTTATAAGGATAATTTTAGGGTTGTGACCTAATCTAAATTAAGTTTGGTCACCAGGGAATATCCTAAATAAAATACCAAAGTCAGCTGGAAATTTATGGTGATTTTAATTAATATAGAGGAAAAAATTAAGGAGAAGGGAGAGGGGAAAGGTGTAGGATTTCTCCCACCTGGCCTGTGCCAAGGAGATTAGAGGCTTTCTCTAAGAGGATAGTATTTGGAAGGTAAAGGAGAAAGTATCAGCCTAAACTTCAAGAGAGCTCAGCTAAGATGCCTAAAACTGAACTAGCTACTCAGCTTCTCCCAGTATAGTATCAAGGAAAACTCACCACCAAACTGGACAATAGCTGCTACCATGCCAAGATACCAAAATGCTCAGCACACTGCCAGCCAGAGACTTCTCCGCCACCAAAGAAGCTGGAGAGAGGAAGTGACGCAAATTATATAGACGGTTTTACATCACTTTCCTGCGTCTCACATGTACCAATGATATCTTAGGCTTGCCTTAGGACAACCCAGGGGTCTATCAGTTGTTTCTGATTTGTCATTTGCTAGCACATGCCTGTCATAGGCCATCCTCCTAAATACTTAATCCTTAAGTATGAATGTAGACATTCCTGATTTTGTTAGACTAAGTAGGGTGAGTAATCTAAAGTTCACAATTTCCTGATTTTTGTTAGACTAAGTAGGGTGGAGTAATCTAAAGTTCACAATCCCCCCCTGATGATGATTGAGAGACTAGTTTCCCCAAATTTGATCACTAAACATAATCATCCAGCACCTTCAAATTTTCTAACTGCAGGTATATACATAATTTCACCTTCTAAGAGGAAATTACAATAGTTAAATAGAAGAGGGAAATAGAAGAAAGACAGACAGAAAAACCAAAGTTTGCTGGGCACACTGACAAAAACCAATTAGGGGGTAGTCCTCTTTTGACATAGGACTATACATTCAAATAAATGTTCAATCAAACTTCAATTCAATAAACTACACCCAAAGTTCATTCTGTATCTTCTTGATATAGTATAGGTTTTCTGGCATCTTTCTGCAACAGTTCATTCTCTGGATTTTAAGAGTTAGCAAGCTTCTTCCTTGAAGATCTTTTCTCAAACAAAATTTCAAAATCTTGGATTTTTATTAAAATACACACTTAACACTGTTTACCTCACTTATCTCATCTGTAAAACAAGCTGGAGAAGGAAATGGCAGACCATTCTAGTAACCTTGCCAAGAAAACCCTAAGTGGGGTTACAAAGAATGGACATGACTGAAACAATTGAACAACAACAGTTACATTTATGTAGTATTGTAATTAATATGAATGTATAATAATCATTTCATATACCCATAACATATCTATTTTTAGAGATCACAATTTTGTTTTTAAAATCAATGACATTATAAGAAGCAAAAGGGGAAAAATTGCACATTCACACTAAATTCCTACCAGGCTCAACAAGAGCAGTACCTTATCATGGAAAGAAAGTTTTGTCTACTATTCCTGTCCAGTCTTATGCACGTACCTGCACAGGGCTAGAGCCACAAGCAGGGTGGGCACTGGCAGATCTCCCAGCCACTCCAGACACTGATTTAGTACCCACCACAAGGCCTTTTTAGCCCAGTGAAGCTCTCCCCCAACATCCCTACTTGTGAAATCGAGGGGTTCAGTCTTTCAGTATCCAGAGAGAAAGAGTGGAGACCTCCCTTCTCAAAGTGGGGTTCAGGGGAAACAGCTGATGTTTAGGGTTGGCTCAGAGAGAGGAGAGGGGGTTTGAAGATTTTCCCCCTTCTGCCTTCCCTCCTAAGCTATGGATGTTCTCCCAGATTGGCTCTTGTCCTTCTTGTATCCCCTCCACTACTAGAGACCAAAGGGTCTCCCCTTGATCTGTTCACTCACACTTGATTCACAGCTTGAGGAAAAGATAACTATTTTAGTGTCAACTAAATCAGGATAATACAAAGGAATAATTGGCAGGGAAAGAATGGGAAAGTAAAGTGGGGGAAAGGGGGTTCCTGTCTCTATCTAAAACCCTTTTCCCTCCCTCCTCGAATTTGGGGGGGGGGAACTCGAGCTTTGGCAGCCTGTGCCCCCTGAGAGAAAGTCAAGTTGGCTGACTGGTTTGGCTCCTTGGCCACAGTTCAGACCCAGGGCAACAAGAGCTGAGCTAAAGTCTGACAGATTCAAAATGCCTTTCTCAGGTTTCTCTTCTCTGAGTCCCCTCATTTAGGGGTGTTGGGGGGAAAGATTTCCAGTCCAAAGTAGGAAAAAATGGGTAACCCTCAGGAGAAAGTCTTATTCAACCTTCTCTCTTCGATTTCCCCTGACTGAGAGCAACTGCTCTTCCAGCCAGAATCTTCTGCTCCTCCATATTCCAAACTCCTGGGGCCCCTCCTCCATTAAGGTGATCAGTTCCACACACTATTCAGCCTGGAACTCTTCTTATTGCCAGTCTCTGTCACACTTTTTCACTCAGGGTCCCCATGAATGAGCAGTGGATGAGTCAGAGGCTTCAGGACAGAGCTTTCCCCTTCTCTTGCCTCCAAAATGGCAACTACCAGAGCTGCTATTACAGGGGGAAAACCTCTCCCTAGCCGCACTCACATATATCACATTATTAGAAAAGATACATTTTTTAGAACAATTCTCTGGGTGAGAAGGGAGTAAAGTGAGCCCATCCTCCCACAGACAGTCAGGTTTCCTCTTCCCCCTAATCTAATCTAACCTAATCTAATCTGATCTATACACAAACCTTTTAGGCAGATAAAACAACAAGAGAAGAGGAAAGTCAAAGTAACATCACCAAATATTTATGAAGTACCTACTATGTGCCCACCTCTGTGTCAGGCACTGTGGAGGATGTGGAAAAAAGTACAAGTCAGTCTTTATCCTTAATACCCAAGACTTTTAAATCTATTTGGAGAGAGATGGGACAAAAATTCAAGCAATGGTGGAATGAAAAAAGACAAGATAATGAATAAATGCCCAATGAGTCAAACAAAACCTGAGTCCATAGAATATCCAAGTTGGAAAGGGCCTTAGAGACCATTTAGGCCAATCTGTTGTTTAACTGAATCCCAGAAAGGACCATTGTCCATGGTCAGACAATGAATAGTGGCAGAGCCAGGATCAGAATCTGGGTGTTCTGATTCCTAGTCCACTGATCGCTCTCTCTGCTATTCCATCTCTTCCAACAGGAATGATCATTCACAGTGATGATGCACTCTTAGGCTTACAAAGAACTTTCCTCATAACAAGCCGGTGAGGTAGGCAGTGGAAGGATAATTTTTTTCTTCTATTTTACAGATGAGGCTCAGGATGCAGAGTGCAAAAGACCTGCCCAACATAGCCTCTTCAATAAATTGCAGAGCCATATCTGAAACCCAGGTCTCCTAATGTTAAGTTCAATGGCCTGATCTATCAATGAATCTATAAACTTTTATTAAGTGTCTCTTATGTGACAGGTGCTGTGCTGAATGATGGGGATACAAACAGAGACAAAAGAGAGTCCTTGCCTTCAAGGAGCTTATAATATATTGGGGAAGACAACATGCAAAATAAAGAGCAAGGTATACACAGGAAAAATAAACTGAAGGAAGGTACTGGAATTAAGAGGGTTGGGGGGGGGCAGCTGGGTGGCTCAGTGGATTGAGAGTCAGGCCTAGAGATGAGAGGTCCTAGGTTCAAATCTGGCCTCAGACACTTCCCAGCTGTGTGGCCCTGGGCAAGTCACTTGACCCCCATTGCCTAGCCCTTACCACTCTTCTGCCTTGGAGCCAATACACAGTATTAACTCCAAGATGGAAGGTGAGGGCTTTAAAAAAAAAAAAGAGGGTTGGGGAAGGCTTCCTGTAGAAGGTGGAATTTTAGTTGGGTCTTAAAGGGAACCAGGAAATTAAGAAGTTAGAGTAAAGAAGGGAAAGCATTCCAGAAACTGCCTAGACTCAAGATATAAAATATCTTATTTTGGAAAAACCAGGAGGCCAGGGTCACCAGATCAAAGAGTGCGTGTCAGGAGTGAGGTACAAGAAGACTAGAAAGATGGAGGGCATTAGGTTATAAAGGACTTTGAATGTCAGACAGTGTCCTCCTATTCTAAGGCCCATGTCCTACACACTAGACAATGCTGTGGAGGTGGGATTTGAGCTAGACTTGGATATTTCTGATGGCTTCTCAGAGAATTGTTGTGACTAGAAGAGATGAGAGGCAGGCTGGAATCTCTACCATATTTAGAGAGACCAAGAACTAAAAATCTAGGGGATGGTGAGAGGTCTTCCTATTCATTTTCTTATTCCTATTAATAATGATGATGATGATGATGATAGCTGACAATTCTATTGAGCTCTCAAGTTTGCATACATTATCTAATTTATACCACACAACAACCCCGAGAGATAAGAATGATAGATGTGATTATTCCCATTTTACTTATGAAGAAATGGAAGGTCAGAGAGGTTTGACTTGTCCTAGGTCACTTAACATGCAAATGTCAAAGTGGAATTAAAAAAAAAATTTAGTAACAAGCATATATTTCTTACCTCCAAGTCCCCACTCCCCAAATGGCAAGAAAAAAGGAAATGAAAGAAGGGAGAGGAGAAAAGAAAAATGAGAAAGAGAAAAACAAAATTAAAACCTATTTAACAAATATAGTTAGGGGGCAGCTGGGTGGCTCAGTGGATTGAGAACCAGGCCTAGATATGGGAATTCCTAGGTTCAAATCTGACCTCGACACTTCCTAGCTGTGTGCCTGGGCAAGTCATTTAACTCTAGTTGCCAAGCCTTTACCACTCTTCTGCCTTGAAACCAATATACAATATTGATTCTAGAAAGGAAGGTAAGGGTTTACAAAAAAAAAAAAGGGTAGCCAAGCAAAATAAATATTCATTTTAGACATGTCCAAAAATGTGTATCTCAGTCTGCAGTCAGTTCACAACCTCTCCATCAGTGCTTGGAGACACATGTAGAGGAGTTTGCCTTAGTAACAAGAAGGGCCACCTCTTCATGTAACAACAGACCAAGATCATATTCTATTTCTCCTGCTTTCCAATCCCAAATCCTGTTCTTTATCTTCACTGTGACCTTCAATCCCTTGACTTCTTAGTTCCTTTTGAGGCCATCACCACTGCAATGGCTACTCTCTCTTCCCTACCCTGTCTTGACCTCTTGGTGAGCCAGTTCAACCCTATGTTGTCCAGCATTGCCTATCTTGCCCTGGACAAACAGATTATTTCCATCATCTGCTGTCTTCGATTTATTCATGTGCTACTGAACAAAGTTGTGCATTTTGGAGTGATGGCAAAATGAAGGCTATGACTATCTTTGTGTGTAGCTGAAGTGGGGTGGAATAGGTCCTGGGAAGTAAGTACACCGAACTGGGAGGTTAGGATGTTTGAGGGAGTGTTTAATACATTTGTTGAAGGAGACAAAGAGTGTGAGCCAGGAACTGAAATCGTTGAGAAAAGGAGGGCAATATCCTAAAGGTTAGTAGATAATAGCTACCAGAATTCTGATTGGACTGAGTGAATCTCAAAGGAAGAGAGCTTACTGAGTGATGACAGTAGAGAGAGCAAGGGTGAGCTTAGAAGAGGCATCAGAGAGCAAGGAGTATTCTAACTCCCTTACCTCAACCAATGGGAATTAATATAGTTAGTGCTAGAAAGGTGGGCAAGGATAGCTATCATGAGAGGGAAAACGTAGGTCTCCATGAAAGCCAGAAGAAAGAAGGAGTAGGGGAAGAAAAATGAAAGACAAAAGCAAGTTGCCTTGGAACAAGTATCCCAGAGAGCATCATAGAAAAGGTGGATAGCTTTCAGGTGAAATATAGGATTGAACCTACAGTGATGGGGATAAAAGAACAGGCAGTGAAATATGGAAAATGGTATTTGAATAATGGCAGTTGAGGACTCAAAATCGCTTGGATGGAAAGAATGTAACTGAGTGGAAGTTTGTTAATCATCAAGGAAGGAGTTCAAGTAGCTTAGCAACACTGGACAGAACACCAAAGTATGATCACAGAATTTCCTTCTCTAGACATTTTGAGGCCATATAGCCTTAATCCTGCCCACTGGAAGAAAAGATTGATAAAAACTGTCACGATTCTTTTCAACCCAGAGTCTCAGTCCATAGATTCAGGGCTTAGCTCAAACCATAGTAAACAGAATCAATAGGATCCTGGTCTGAAGCTTTTCTCAAACACTGAGGGAGTCTGGGTCGTTTTCTTTCTTTTTTAATAAAAAATATTTTATTGATAATTTCCCCCAACATTGCTATCATTTTCCAATAGTTTCCCTTCAAAGACCTATAATTTGGAAAACAAGCTGATGCATTGACTTTCTCTGTTGGCACATGTCTCATTTCTGCACCTGGAATGCACTTTTTTCCTGTTTCATCAGTCAGCAAGAGTCATTTTCCAGGTCCCCAGGAAAGAGGCCAGATCAGCATGTCAGAGCCATAAAGAAAGTTTGGAGGACCAGTTAGGAGGTCTTCCCAATTTCCTCTAGGGATGCTAGAATGCAAGGCTTGGTTTGTGTACCTGACTGAAGGGAATCCCTAGTTATACGGAAAGGGTTGCCAAGGGGTGGTAAAGGAGGGCAGTGACATCTGGGTTACTGCTAACAGGGTAGTTACATATTAATGACCACACTCCCTGGTAAGTCTCAGAGCCTGGATCAGCTTTCCAAAGCCTTGTAGTTTCTTTGACAACACACACACACACACAGATGTTTATAGAGAGCTTCCTCTAAGACAAGTCTGAAAAGAGTGCCAGGTCCCCAGCCAAGAATCTTATCCAGCGGGAACCACTGGTATATTTCACTTCCACTGATTTGACCCCCATCTCTTTTGTGATGTTGTTTTTAAAATGTGAAGGGAAATGTAGAATCAAAGAACTGGTTGTTGGTAGGGAGTCTTAGCCTTCCCTTTAATGTGTTCTTTGCCATCTCTCTTTTCTCTGAAACATTTCCTTGTGACTGGAAAGGACCCTGTCCATTCCTCCTGAAATTCTGCTTTCTAGCCCTCCATCCTGGTAGAGGAATAGAACAAGTAGCAATTTCTCCATTTTATAGATAAAGAGAATGCAGCTCAATGAGGTTATGTGACTTTTCCAAAGTCACACGACATGGCCCAAACTAATCTTTTCCTAATCCAAGTTCACTGTTGTTTTCACTAAATTGCTATATCTAATAAGGAGGAACAAGCCATGCTTGCAAAGAAGTCAAACAAGATCAAGTCAAATGACCCACATAAGAGAGGTACAAATAACATACTCTGGGTTTTCAGAGGAAGGAAAAAAGAATTCTGTTTAGGACAGTTATGGGAGTTTTCATGGAAGAGATAGCTTTTGAGTGAATAAACCCCTTCTCCCTCTCCTCCCTTTTCCTCTTTCCTCTCCTCTCCTCTCTTCCCTTCCCTTCCCTTCCCTTCCCTTCCCTTCCCTTCCCTTCCCTTCCCTTCCCTTACTTTCCTTCCCTTCCTTCCCTTCCTTCCCTTCCTTCCCTTCCTTCCCTTCCTTCCCTTCCTTCCCTTCCTTCCCTTCCTTCCCTTCCTTCCCTTCCTTCCCTTCCTTCTCCTCTCCTCTCCTCTCCTCTCCTCTCCTCTCCTCTCCTCTCCTCTCCTCTCCTCTCCTCTCCTCTCCTCTCCTCTCCTCTCCTCTCCTCTCCTCTCCTCTCCTCTTCTCTTCTCTTCTCTTCTCTTCTCTTCTCTTCTCTTCTCTTCTCTTCTCTTCTCTTCTCTTCTCCTCTCCTCTCCATAAACTCATTAACTCTTACAGGTTCAAATACTATCTCTATATAGATGACTCACAGATCTACATATCCAACCCAAGTCTCCCTCCTGAGGCCTTACTCTCATGTTATCAAATATCTATTGAACATTTCAAACTGCATGTCCCCAGATGCATCTCAAACTCAACATATCCAAAACCAAACTCATTATTTTCCCCTCCAAAATCCCCCCTCTTCCTGATTTTCTTACTTCTGTCCTTACAGTCACACATATTCTCAACCAGAGTCGTCTTTGATTCCTCCCTTCCTCCATCTCTGATTTCTCTCCTTGATCCCTTTCTCATCCCACTTATCAAATAACTGCCAAGTCTTGTTGACTCTACCTCCATGACATGTCTCAAATCCATCGCTTTCTCTGTTTACACGTCCCTCATCTGGTTCAGGCTCTCATCATTTCTGTCCCAGGCAAACAATTGCAGTGTATTCACAATTGGTCTCCTTGCCTCAAATCTCTCCTCTGTCCAACCCACATGGCTGCCAAAATTATATTCTTTTTTTAATTTTATTTTTATTATCATTAAAAGCATACTTCCATATTCCATTGTTGTAAGAGCAAAGTCATACAAACCCAAACCCCAAAATAAAACCAGAAATAAACTGATATGAAAGATATTATGCTTTGATCTGCAACCATCCAACTCCAACAGTTCTTTCTCTGGAGGTAGAAAGCATTCTTTGTTCTAAGTCCCTCAGAATTGTCCTGGATCATTGTATTGCTGAGAGTAGCTAAGTCTTTCATAGTTGATTACTACACAATATTGCTGCTACTGTGTACAGTGTGCTCCCAATTCTGCTTATTTTGCTCTGCATCAGTTCCTGCAGATCTTTCCAGCTTTTTCTGAAATCATCTTCCTTATCATTTCTTACAGCACAATAGTATTTCATTACCAAAATATACCACAATTTGTTCAGCCATTTCCCAATTGATGGACACCCCCTCAATTTCCAATTCTTTGCCTCTACAAAAAGAGCAGCTCCAAATACTTTTGTACAAATAGTTCCTGTTCCCTTTTTTATGATCTCTTTGGGATACAGACCCAGTAGTGGTATTACAGGATCAAAAGGTATGCACAGCTTGATAGCCCTTTGAGCAGTTCCAAACTGCCCACCAGAATGGTTGGATCAGTTCACAACTCCACCAACAATGCATTAGTGGCCCAATTTTGCCACATCCCCTCCAACATTTATCACTTTCCTTTTCTGTCATATTGATCAACCTGATAGTTTTGAGGAGGTACCTCAGCATGATTTTAATTTGCATTTCTCTAATCAAGAATGATTTAGAACATTTTCTTATGATTATTTTTTTAAACCCTCATCTTCCATCTTAAAATTAATACTGTGATTGGTTCTAAGGCAGAAGAGTGGTAAGGGCTAGGCAATGGGGTTTAAGTGAGTTGCCCAGAGTCATAAAGCTGGGAAGTGTCTGGGTCATATTTGAACCCAGGACCTTCTGTCTCCAGGACTGGCTCTCAATCCACTGAACCACCCAGCTGCCTTCTTTCATATGATTATTGATGGCTTTGATTTCTTCATCTGAAAATTACTTGTTCATATCATTTGACCATTTGTCAATTGGGGAATGGCTTGTATTCTTATAAATTTGACTTAGTTCTCTATAAATTTGAGAAATTAAACCTTTATCAGAGAAACTTGTCATAAAATTTTTTTCCAGTTTTTTGTTTTCCTTTCTATCTTGGTTACTTTAGTTTCACTTATGCAAAAGCTTTTTTAATTTAATATACTCAAAATTATTCATTTTATATCTTGTAATACTTTCTATCTCTTGTTTGGGCACAAATTTTTCCCTTCTCCAAAGATCTACTCCGTAAAGTACTTTATGTTCCCATAACTTAGTTATGGTTATCACTGTATATCTAAAATCATATACCCATTTTGACCTTATCTTAGTATAGGGTCTGAGATATTGGTCTATACCTAGTTTCTGCTCTATTGTTTTCCAATTTTCCCAGCAGTTTTTGTTAAACAGTGAGGTGTTATTCCAAACGCTGGGATCACTGGGTTTATCACTAGGTTGCTAAGGTTACTTACCCTTGTATATTGAGTATCTAATCTATTCCCCTGATTTACAATTCTATTTCTTAGCCAGCACCAGACTCTTTTGATAATTATTGCTTTATAGTACAGTCTGAGATCTGGCACTGCTAGGCCTCCTTCCTTCACATTTTTTTATTAGTTTCCCTGATATTCTTGACCTTTTGTTCTTCCAGATAATTTTGTTGTTATTTTTCCTAGTTCTATAAATAATTATTTGGTAGTTTGATTGGTATGGCACTGAATAAGTATTTCCCAAACTAGGTACAGGTCATTTCACACCTTATACCAAAATAAATTGCAAACGCATTCATGACCTAGATATAAAAGGTGACATCATAAGCAAATAAGAGGAATAAGAAAAAAATTGCCTTTCACATCTATAGATAGAGGACGAGTTTTTGACCAAACAAGAGAGAAGATCACAGAAGATAAAATGGACGGTAGTGAATACCTAAAATTAAAAAGGGTTTGCAAAACAAAATGAATGCAGTTAAATTTTTAAAAGAAATAAGTAAATAAGAAAAACCTTTGCAATAAGTGTTTTTCATAAAGATCTCATATCCAGGACACATAAGGAACTAATTCATATATAATATATAAGAAAAAGAAATATTCCCTAATTAATAAATGATCAGAGGATGTGAACAAGGAGTTTTCTTTTTTCTTTTTTTTATAATCCCTTATCTTCTCTCTTAGAATCAATATTATATGTTGGTTGCAAAGCAGAAGAGTGGTAAGGGCTAGGCAGTGAGGGTTAAGTGACTTTCCCAGGATCACACAGCTAGGCAGTGTCTGAGGCCACCCAAGACTTCCCATCTCTAGGTCTGGCTCTCAATATACTGAGCTACCCAGCTATCCCCAAACAGGCAGTTTTCTAAAGAAGAAACTGGAGTTATTAAATATATATATTTATATATATACATATATATAAATATATATAACATATATTTATATATATTTATATTTGTATATAATATAATTATATATAAATATATATTTATATATAATATAATAATATACATATATATACATATATATAATATATACATATATATAAATATATATAATATAAATATATTTAAAATTATCCAAATCATCCACCATTAGAGAAATATATCTTAAAATAATGCTGAGGTTCCCACCATCAGATTGTCTAGGTTGACAAAATGACAAATGTTGCAAAAGCTAAGGGAAAACAGATACAGTGATGCCCTAATGGAGCCATTCTGGAGAAAACAATTAGAATGATTCCCCAAAGTCACTAAACTGTGTATTCCCTTGGCTCAACAATGCCACTGCTAGACCTATGTACACCCCAAATAAATCAAAGAAAGAAGAAAAGGACCATACATACAAAAATATTAATAGTAGCTCCTTTGTGGTGATCAAAACTAGAAATTAATGTATGCCCATCCGTTGAGGAATGACTGAACAAATTATTCTTGTAATGGAATATTATTGTGCTGGAAAAAAAAATGAAACCTAGGAAAATGTATATGAATTAAAATAGAAATAGGAGAACAATTTCTAGGAAAGGAAACAAAGATTTTTAAGTGCCTACTCTGTGTTAAACTGGCTTCACCTAGTTACTGAATGACAATGTCTGTGTTAGTTTATATTCTTACCCTCATCTATTAGTCTAGTCCTTATCAAATAAAGGTTAATTCAAAGGAAAAGGCCACAGCCTTCCTTCTTTCTTTTTAAAAAAAAACATTGACCTTCTATCTTAGAATTAATACTGGTTCCAAGGCAGAAAAGCAGTAAGGGTTAGGCAATGAGGGTGAAGTGACTTGTCCAAGGTCACACAGCTAGGAAGTATCTGAGGCCAAATTGAAACCCAGGACCTCCCCTCTCCAGTCCTGGTTTTCAATCCACTGAGCCACCCAAATGTACCCCAGCCTTCCTTTCCAAACCATCAATGGACCAGGCACCTTGAGCCATCCAGAACAGAAGACTTCAGGCCCATCAAGTACATTGGGAGTCACCTCCTTATTGCTGGACATTATGCCTTTTTTTATACAGACCAAGCTTTTTTGGCATCACATTATTATACTGATGACTTATACTGAGATGTACAAACACTCCGATTTTTTCCATCTTCTGATCATACCTCCCACATTTTGCATTTATCAAGTTTATATACAGATGTATGTATACATGTGTACATATATAATTTGTATGTATGTCTATGCATGTGCATATATAAAAACTGCTTATATGAATCATGGAAACTATTAAAATAAAAATAAAACTGCTCACACTTATATTTGTCTCTATCGAATTTCATTTTATTAGATTTAGTTGAATGTACAAAATGTCAAAATCTTTTTGGATCCTGACCTGTGGGGGAAATGATTTATTCTATTGTTTGAGAAAAGTTATTATTCTGCTTAAATCCAATCTCTGTGATTAAAGGTGGCCATGAGGTTGCCCCGCGGTTTGGCTTGCCCTGGGTCCTGGGTCTGTTTGGGGGGGGGGTCCCCCCTTGTTATTTTCTTCCCTTCTCCTTCTACATTACTTCCGTTGGTGACCTCATCAGCTCCCATAGATTTAACGACCAACTCTATACTGCTGAGTCTCAAATCTACCTTCCTGCCCCAATCTCTCTGCTGCTTGTTTACAGTTATTCATCTACGTCAATCGACCTCGCTTTTGAGTTGTCCTCTTGGCCAAATTCACGTGTGGGTACCCTCGACTAAATCCTATACACCGTAAACCTTCCAGAGCCCGACTTCCAGAGGGAGTCATACCTCTCTTCTGGCTCATTATCCTCTACCAAATGATCTAATATATTTCTTTCTAAAATGATTATAGATTGGGAGGTTTGTTCTGAAAACAACACTCCGTTCTCTAGGGTGTTAGCTATCCCTGTCAGTTTTATGGAATATCTTTATAAGTAATGTGGTAAAAGATATATATATTGTCAAATTTAGCAGACCCATGCACAGATCCCTGGGACATTCCACTAGAGACCTCCTAAATTGATTTTGAATCATGGATAACTTCTCTTTGGATCCAGCCTCTGGACCAGTTCTGAATCCATTTAATTAAACTCTTGTTTTTAGTCCACATCTTTCTATAAGAACAGAATGAGAATTTTTACCAAATGAATTGCTAAAATCTAGATAAATAAATAATAGCTGGTATTTATATATTGCCTTATTACAAACCACTTCCTGCAATGATCTCATTAGAGCTTCACAATAATCCTGGAAGGTTGATACTAACATTTTCCCCATTTTACAATGAAAGAAACTGAGTCTGAGAAAAGTTTAATGGCTTGCCTGGGGTCACAGTCTGAATCCATTTAATTAAACTCTTGTTTTTAGTCCACATCTTTCTATAAGAACAGAATGAGAATTTTTACCAAATGAATTGCTAAAGTCTAGATAAATAAATAATAGCTGATATTTATATATTGCCTTATTACAAACCACTTCCTGCAATGATCTCATTAGAGCTTCACAATAATCCTGGAAGGTTGTTACTAACATTTTCCCCATTTTACAATGAAAGAAACTGAGTCTGAGAAAAGTTTAATGGCTTGCCTGGGGTTACAGAACTAATTCATGTCAGAGTGAGATTTATACCCAAGTTCAGCCCTCTAACCACTATCCCACTCCTGCACTTGGGGAAATTGAGTTGTCTTTGCTGTTGTTCAGTTGTGTTTGTGACCACATTTGGGGTTTTCTTGGCAGAGGTACTGGAGTGGTTTGCCATTTCCTTCTCTAACTGACTTTACAGATGAGGAAACTGAGGCAAACAGGGTGAAGGGGTTCGTCCAGGGTAACACAACTAGTAATTACATGAGACCATATTTGAACTCTGGCAGATAAGTCTTCCTGATTCCAGTCCTAGCGCTATCCGCTGTGCCACCTACCTGTCCCAAACTGAATAATCTATTGGTAAACTATATTCTACAGCATTCCCCCGATCTACCAGTCTAAAGTAATTGGCAAAAAAGAAAATTATATTAGTTTAACATGATCTGATCCTGATGAACTCACGCTGGCTTTTGGTAATCATAACCTCCTTTTCTAGACATTCACTAACCATCCTTTTAATAGCACCTTCTGGCATTTGTCAGGAATCAAAGTCAAACTCACAGATCTAGAGGGTATAAATTCATTCTCTTCCCTTTTTGGAAAATTGAGACAACCTTTGCCCTTCTTCTATCCGTTACTACTTCTCCTTCTTCACAGTTCTTTCAGAGATCACTGACAGTGGCTCAAAAGTTATAGCTGTCAGTTCTTTCTGTTAGGGGAGGTTGCAATTCATCTTGGACAAGTGACTTCAATTCACCGGAGGCAGGTGGGAATTCTAATACTGCTTCCCTATTTATTGTATCAGCTCCCTGTTTGCTATTTTTGTTCTTTCCTTTTCAGTCCAGAGCTCAGTCTCCTTGGCAGAGAAAACCAGCAAAATGATTATGCAGCTCTGCATTCCACAACACAAACTAAACAGATAAGCAACCTTAATATTAAAGATCATACTATGAAAAAAAATTAGAAGAGAAGCCCATCATACACCTCTCATAGCCATGGATAAAGAGATTTATTCTGAGCCAAACAAGAGATAGAGGCAGTTACAAAAGACAAAATAGAAAATTTTGATTACTTGAAACTGAGAAGCTTGTGTACAGATGACATGAATGCACCCAGGATAAGAAGGGAAGTGGTCAAATGGGGGGGGGGGATCCTTGTATCAAATTTCTCTGATAAGAGTTTGGCATCCAAGATAGCCTATGACACTCCTCCTTGATCCTTTTCTCTCTAGGTTTTCAGGACATCAGTCTCTCCTGGCTTTCCTCCTTCCTGCCTGACTTTTCCTTCTCTGTCTCCTTTGCTGAATCCTCCTCCAGATGGTGCCCTCTAGCCATCAGAGTCTGCAGGACCTGTCCTGGACCCTCTTCTCTTCTCCCTCTATATTACTTTACTTGGTGACCTCATCACCTCCCTTGCATTTAGTGCTCATCTCTCTACTGAGAAGTCTCAAATCTACCTTCCCTGTCCTGATCTCTCTGCTGACCTCCAATCTCACAAACCAACTGTCTTTCAGACATCTCAAACTGTATCTCCAGGAGACATAAAAAAAAAAGACCCTTCGCTTCTGTCTTAGAATCAATACTTAGGTATTGGTTCCAAGGCACAAGAATATTAAGGGTTAGTCAATGGAGGATAAGTGACTGGCCCAGGGTCCCTTGGCTGGCTAGCTACTGAGTGACCTAGCTTCCCCTCCAGTAAACATCTTAGACTCAGTTTATCCAAAACGGAACTGAACTAATTTTAAATCCTGCTCATTTCCTACCTTCTCTGTTACTGTAGAGGGCAACACCAACCTCTCTGTCTCTCTGTCTCTCAAGCTCACAACCTAGGAATCATCTTGGATTCCTCATTATCTCTTAGTCCCCAAATCCAATTGATTGCACATCTTTGCAGTATTTCCTCTGACACTAACAATCAATGGATTGAGAGCCATGCCTAGAGATGGGAAGACCTGGGTTCAAATTTGACCTCAGACACTTCCCAGCTGTGTGACCCTGAGCAAGTCACTTAACCCCCATTGCCTAGCCCTTACCACTCTTCTGCCTTAAAACCAATACACAGTAGTGATTCTAAGAAGGAAGGTAAGGGTTTTTAAAAATAATTAATTAAATTAAATTAAGTTCCTTCTCCTACAGGAAGCATTCCCTGATCCTTCTTAATTCCAGTGCCTTCTTTCAGTTAATTTGTCCTACATATACCTTGCTTTGTATATATTTGTTTGCATGTTATTTCCCCAGTTAAACTATAAGCTCCTTGAGGGCAGTGACTGTTTTTTGCCTCTTGTGACAGAGGGTCTGCACTCTGGGAAGAGCGACAGGCTGAAGAGTTGATGAATCTGATCACCTCAGTGGAGGAGGGGTCCCAGGAGGTCTGGAATGTTGAGAAGCCAGAAGATTCTGGCTGGGGATTTCAGTTGAGATCTCGCAACCTTGAGAAAGAAACCTAGGAGGAGGTCTGGCCAAGCCTTTCTCCTGGGATATACCCATCTCTTTCCTCTCCTGGTAACTGGACATTCCCCCCTCCCAATTCCCAATTGAAGGGACATCTGAAGAAGACATTTGAACCTTTGTCAAAACTTTGCCTCACAGCTCCTGGGTCTGAACTGTGGCCAGGGGGCCAAAGAGCAGGGTCACTCAACCCGACTATTTCTCAAAGGGGCTCAGGCTGCCAAGATCTGAGTTCCCCCAAAACTCAAGGAGGGAGGGAAAAGGGGATAGAGAAGGGACACCTTCCCCATTTTCCTCACCCATTCTTTCCTTTGCCAGCCATTTTCTTTGTTACCCTAGTTGACTTAATTTATATTAAAGTGGTTATCCTTTCCCAAATTGACTTGAGCATGAGTGGGATAGCTTGAAGGGGGAGAGACATCTTCCTGAGAAGAAACCTTTTAGGCTCTAGTAGTTGATGGGGACAAGAGCAGTCATAGCTGAGGAGAGAAGGCTGAAGGGGGAAACTAATCAAAACTCCCTCTTCTCTCTCTGAGCCAACCTTAAACTATCAGCTATCTCTCCTGGATCATGTTTTCTCTTTACCATCAATCAACCCCGCCATTACATTCTTCATAAAATCCTAGCACTTAGCACAGTGCCTGGTGCTTAATAAATGTTGATTGATTAATACATACAGTATTTTTATTATATATATATTAAAAATAAATAATACTAAAAGCCAGTCCCTAACAGATAAATGGTCAAAGGTTTTGAACAAACAGTTCTCAAAAGAACTTCAAAGTATTCATAACCATGCTCAAAAATGCTCTAAATCACTAATAATAAGAGAAATACAGTGAAGTAGCATAGTGGCTAGAGCCCTGGGCCTGAACTCAGGAAAACCTGAGTTTAAATCCAGTCTTAGATACTTACTTACCTGTGTGACCTTGGGCAAATCACTTATCCCTGTTTGCCTCAGTTTCCTCATCTGTAAAGTGAACTGGAAAAGGAGATGACAAAACACTTCATTATCTTTGCCAAGAAAACACCAAATGAGGTCTTAAAGAGTTGGACATGCCTGAAGCAACTGAGCTACACAGAAATGCTCCTTGAGGTTTTCACCTCAAGCCTTGAAAATAAGCAAAAATGACCAAAGAATGGCAATAATCAATGTCGGAAAGGAAGGGAAGGCAACCAAATACATTGTTGATGGAACTGTGAAATGGTGTAGTCATTTTGGAAAACAATTGGAATTACACAAGTACAGTCACTAAAGTGTTGTGCCCTTTGAATCAGATTCCAATACTGGGCTTGTACCCCAAGGAAGCCATCAGTAAGAAGAAAGTCCCCCTATACTCCAAAATATTTACAACAGCACTTTTTATAACAGCTAAGAATTGAAAATAAAGTAGAGGCTCATCATTTTGGAAATAGATAAATTGTGGCACATGAATATAATGGAATATTACATGTTAAACACAATATGTATGATGACTACAGAGAAGCATGGAAAGATATATATGAAAGATATACATATATGATGGATGCTGAGTAAAGTAAGCAGAACAATAGTAATTACAACAATGTAAATGGAAAGAATAACTATACACTAAAAAAAGCAAATGTGACACACTTATAAAGGTCAAGTGGGGACTCAAAAGAAGAGAGGTGAAAAGATGTCCACAAACCTTTATGGAGGTGAGAAGTCCATGGTGTTACACCTTGCATGTTCTTAGACTTTTGCAATGTTAAAGAAGTGACAGAATGAAGATGAAGGGGATAATCTGTTGGAGGAGAGAGGATAGGATGGGATCACTTGAACAGATAGTGGGGTTACCCTTGGTATGGAGTAAGGTCACCTCATCACATGAGACAAAGGTAAAGTGGGAGACAGTGGCAGAAGGCATCTGAGTGATCGGTGTTGAGAAAGAGAAGAGAAGAGGAGGCTTACTTAATCTTGGAGGTTTCTGGAGCTTCCTCTCTTTTCTCTTATACTCTGAGTAACATTATCAGCTCCCACAGGCTCCCCATCTCCTCTATGCAGATGATTCATATATATGTATGTATGTTTGTATATACATTTGTTTGTATGTGTACACACACATTCAGCTCTAGTCTCTTCCCTAAATTTCCCTACATCACCAGTTGCCTATAGGATATTTAAAACTAGTTGTCCAAGAAAAATCTCAAACTTAATATGTACAAAATAGAACTTCTTATCTTTTCCCAAAACTCTCCCTTCTCCCAAACTCCTATTTCTATGGAAGACACCACCATTCTTCCAGCCTCCCAGGTTTGTAACTCCACTATTATTCTTTATTCCTCACTTGTCCTCACCCAACATATCCATAGTTACCTAATCTTGCTATTTCTGCCTTCCCAATATCTCCTTCATGTGACCCCATCTCTCCATTCACACAGCCACCATCTTGGTTTAAGTCCTCAGAATCTCTAGCCTATACTATTTTGTTGGCCTCCTAATTAGCTTCTTTGCTTCAAGTCTCCCTCTGCTTTGTCACCCCAATCCCCATTCTTTGTCTTCAGTGTGACTTTCAATCCTTTAGCCCCTTAGTTCTTTCCTAGGTCAGCATCTCTGCACTAGCTATGCTCTCTTCCCTTTCCCATCTTGACGGACCTCCTGGTGAACTAGTTCAGCTCTACACTGTCCTCTTCTCTGGAGTCCCTTACTCCTTAACCTTATTTACTGATCTTGTCCTGTCAAGCTTTAGGCTTGTATTACTTCTACCATCAGCTGCTGAACAAGGTTGGAGAAAAGCTATGCTGATTGAATCCACTAGTCAGTCATTTCCTTAATTGATCCATTATCCCACTCAACAACACAGAACTTTTCCCAACCTTTCTGTCCCTCCTCAAGCCTCTCATCCTTTTCTCTCCCTCCTACTCTCTCAGCTATGAATCTTCCTTGCCTCACACTTCACTGATAAAATTGAGGTCATTTGCCAAGAGCTCCCTTTTCTCCCCTCCTCATCTCACATCACTCAGATGACTTCTGCAGCTATCGCCTCCTTCACTCATGACTCACATGAAAAGGTAGAGCCCTCATCTGCCCAAGTGATACCATTCCAACCCATAATCTCCAGCAGGTTGTCCTCATTGCCTGTCACTAATCTTTAGTCTTTCCACACCTATTGGTTGCTTCCCCATTTACCCCCCAACTTAAAAAAGCAAACAAACAACCTTCATTTAATCCTTCTATCCAGGCTAGCTATTGTGCGCTCTCTCTCTCTCTCTCTCTCTCTCTCTCTCTCTCTCTCTCTCTCTCTCTCTCTCTCTCTCTCTCTCTCTCTCTCTCTCTCTCTCTCTCTCTCTCTCTCTCTCTCTCTCTCTCTCTCTCTCCTTCCCTTATGTACCTTAACTCCTTGAGAAGATCACTTATAACAAGTGCCCCCACCTCCTCTCCTCTTGCTCTCTTTTTTAAATTTTATAACATTTCCACATAAGTTTTCCAAAGTGATATGATCCAAATTGTCTCCCTCCCTTCTTCCCTTCTCCTTCCCAGAGCTGACAAACAATTCAATTTGGGTTATACATGTATTATCATGCAAAATATATTTTCATATTATTCATTTCTATAAGTAAATAATTTTATAAAACCAAAACCCCAAAACATAAACTCTAACAAACAAGCACTAAATCATATGCTTCCATCTGCATTCTGACTCCCAAGTTCTTTCTCTGGAGGTGGCTAGCATTCTTTGTCATAAATTCCTCAGAATTGTCTTGGATCATTATATTGCTGATAGCAGCTAAGTCTATCACATTTGATCATTCTACAATATTGCTGTTACTGTGTACAATATGTACTAGTGTGGAAATCAAGAAGAAGCCAAAGTGTTGCCAGAAACTTGAGAGGGAACAGGTAGCACCACTTCTTCCCCCCCAGGTAGAGCTGTTGGATAATGGAGTCAGATCTGATTAGAGCTGAAAGGTAAAAGGGAATCTCCTTCAGTCTCTTTCTTCTTAGTTGATGTATTTTGTAATTCTCCTTCTAGTACATTGAAGATGGTTGTCTTCAGTAAAGCCAAAAATAACGATTTATTGGGAAAAGGGTTAAGATATAAATGAGGATAGAGGAAACAGGAAGTCCCTGACTATTTCCCTCCTATAGATGGTTTCAGGGGGTTTTAAGCACAAGTCCCAGACAATTTTAATGTCTTTGTGAGCTCAAGATGTTGGTACTTCTTGTCTCGGAGATATGATTTGGTGAATCTTCTGCAGGATAGGCTACTTCCTTCCCCTAAGGGAAAAAGTCTCTATCCTAATAGCAGATGAATGGTCTGGATCTTCTATTACTCAACAAAGGATTTAGTGGATATAGTTTGTCTTCTCAATAAGGATTTTGTTCCTTCCCTCCTCAAGCCAAAGAGAGAAGAACTCGGCAGTTCTCCAACTGCTCCACCTTTTAACTTAACTGGAATGTTCTGTTCTCATGCCCCAATGGCAGCAGAGTTCCATCTCATCTTTTTCTGAGATAGCTTTTCAAAATCCAGTCTTTTCATTCATTTTGACATTTCTCTCTTCCACAAATATTCTTGGTTTTTCTTATTTCACTCTACATCATTTCATGTAGATCTTTCCAGCTCTTTCTGAAAACATCCTGTTCATCATTCCTTATAAAACAATAGTATTCTATCACCATCATATATCACAATTTGTTCAGCAATTCCCCATTTGAGAGACATCCCTTTAGTTTCCAATTTTTTGCCAACACAAAAAGAGCAGCTATAAATATTTTTGTAAAAACAGAACCTTTCCCATTAAAAAAATTTTGGGGGGGACACAGACCTAGTAGTGGTATTACTAGATCAAAGGTTATGCAATCCTTTATAGCCCTTTGAACATAATTCCAAATTGCCCTCCAGAATGATTGGCTCAGTTCACAACTCCACCAACAATGCATATGTTCCAATTTTGCTATATCCCCTCCAACATTTATCACTTTCCTTTACTTTAATATTGGCCAATCTGATAGGTTTGAGTGGTACCTCAGATTTGTTTTAATTTGCATTTCTCTAATCAAGACTGATTTAGAATGTTTTTTCATATGATTATTGATAGCTTTGATTTTTTCATCTAAAAACTTCCTATTCATATCCTTTGACCATTTATCAATTGGGGAATAATTTGTATTCTTATAAATTTGACTTAGTTCTTTATATATTTTATAAATAAGACCTTTATCAGATACATTTTTAATAAATTTTTCCCCAGTGTGTTGCTTCCCTTCTAATCTTGGTTATGTTGGTTTTGTTTATGCAAAATCTTTTAAATTTAAAATAATCAAAATAATTTATTTGTAATGATCTCAATCTCTTGTTTGGTCATAAATTCTTCCCTTCTCCATAGAGCTTACAGGTAACCCTAACCCTAACCCTAAATTTACTTATAATATTACTCTTTACATTTAAATCATACACCCATTTTGACCTTATCTTGGTATAGGGTGTGAGATATTGATTTACACCTAATTTTTACTATAATGTTTCCATTTTTCCCAGCAATTTTTGTCAAAGTGAGTTCTTATCCCCCAAACTGAAGTCTTTGGGTTTATCAGACACTAGATTGCTTAAATCATTTACCCCTAATCGATTCCATTGATCCACTCTTCTATTTTTTAGCCAGAACCAGATTGTTTTGATGATTACTGCTGTATAATACAGTTTAAGATCTGGTACTTCTGGGTCACCATCCTTCACTTTTTTTTTTTCATTAGCTCCCTTGATATTTTTTATCTTTTATTCTTCCAGATGAATTTTATTATTTTTTCTAGTTCTATAAAATAGGGTTATTTTTTTTTTTGGTAGTTTGATAGATATGGTACTGAATAAGTAAGTTAATTTAGGTAGAATTGTCATTTTTATCATATTAGCCTACCCATGAGCAATTAATGTTTTTCCAATTGTTTAGATCTAATTTTATTTGTGTGAAAAGTGTTTTGTAATTGTGTTCATATAATTCCTGCATTTGTCTTGGCAAATAGATTCCTAAGTATTTTATATTGTCTAAAGTGATTTTTAAATGGACTTTCTCTCTTTTTTTTTTAAACTCTTACCTTTTGTCTTGGAATCTATACTTTGTATTTGGTTCCAAGGCAGAAGAGTAGTAAGGGCTAGGCAATGGGGGTTAAGTGACTTGCCCAGGGTCACCCAGCTGGGAAGTGTCTGAGGCCTGGTTTGAACCTAGGACCTCCCATCTCTAGGCCTGGCTCTCAATCCACTGAGCTACCCAACTGCCCCTAGAGTTTCTCTTTTTAACTCTTGCTGCTGAGCTTCATTGGAAATATATAGAAATGATGATTTATGTGGGTTTATTTTGTATCCTGCAACTTTGCTAAAGTTATTCATTATTTCAACTAGTTTTAGTTGATTCTTTAGAATTTTCTAAGTAGACCATCATATCATCCACAAAGAATGATAGTTTTGTTTCCTCACTGCTTACTTTAATCCTTTAAATTTCTTTTTCTTCTCTAATTTCTACCACTAGCATTTCTAGTACAATATTAAATAGTAGAGGTGATAATGGCCATCCTTGCTTCACTCCCGATCTTATTGGGAAGGCTTCTAACTTATCTCCATTGCAGATGATACTTGCTAATGGTATAAAATAAATACTGCTTATTATTTTAAGGAAAGGTCTTTTTAATCTTATGCTTTCTAGTGTTTTTAATAGGAATGGGTGTTGTATTTTGTAGAACTTTTTCTGCACCTATTGAGATAATCATGTGATTTCTGTTAGTTTGATTATTGATATGGTCAATTATGTGGATGGATTGCCTAATATAAAACCATCCTTGCATTCCTGGTATAAAACGTCATAGTGAGTAATCTTTGTGATATATTGCTTTAGTCTCTTTGCTACTATTTTTATTTAAAAATTTTGCATCAATGTTCATTAAGGAAATTGGTCTATAACTTTCTCTGTTTTTGGTCTTCCTAGTTTAGGTATGAACACCATGTGTCATAAAAAGAAACTATTGCTCTCTTTTAAACCCTGTGCAGTCTGCCTTTAAATCTCACTGTTCAAATGAAACTTCTTTATTCAAAGTTGCTAACCATATTTCCATTGCCTTTTTAAAAAACCCTTGCCTTCCATCTTGGAATCAGTACTGTGTATTGGTTCCAAGGCAGAAGAGCAGTAAGGACTAGGCAGTAGGGGTTAAATGACTTGCCCAGGGTCACCCAGCTAGGAAGTGTCTGAGGCCAGATTTGAACCTAAGACCTCTTGTCTCTAGGCTTGGCTCTCTTTCCACTGACCCACCTACCTGCTCCTGCACCTATATTATTTCCATAGTCCTCTGATTACTCTTCCTGCCTCAAGTCTCTCCTCACTCCAGTCCATTCTCCCCTCAACTGTGACACTGAGCTGCTTATAATGCAGGTCTGACTGTCACACTTTTATTCAATAACTCTCTCACCTCAGGAATCAAATGAAAAATCTGTTTGCCATTCAAAGCTGTTCAAACATATCCTGTTCCTTCCCACCTCTCCAGTCTTTTTATGTATTGTTCCCCTTCACACACTCTGTGACCCAATGATACTGGCTGTCTAGCTGCTGCTTGGACGTGACACGCCATCTTGAATTTCGTTGCCTTTTCATTGCATGGGTCCCACATCTGGAATGCCCTCCTTCCTCTGCTCTGCCTCCTGTCTTTCCTGACTTCCTTCAAGTCCCAGGAAAAGTTCACCTTTTGCAGGAAGCGTTTCCCACTCTCTCTTAATAGAAATGCTTTTCCTTTGGTTGATTAGTTCTGATTTATTTTTTCTTTGTCCATGACTGTTCACATGTTGTCTCTCTTATTAGATTGTGAGCTCCTTGACAGCAGGGACTGTCTTTTCCCCTTTGTTTATACCCTCGAAGGTTAGCATGAGCTTGACATAGACACAGCCTAATAAAAGCTCCTTGACGGTCTGACTCCCTGACTTGTCTCCTCACTGGAGTACTATGCAGCTAGGTCCCAATTAATGCAAAGCCCAGCAAGTGGCTGGATATTTTATATTTGTACTATTTGAAATTAAACTATATATAAACTATGGTGATTGGTTCTAAACCAATGAAAATATGCAATGAAAAAAATTTAAATAAATTGTATCTGTTTATTAATGTAATACAACAATAAAGGATAAGAAAATATATTTGTTTCAAGCTTATTATGTAATAATAGACTAGTTATAATTTTAAAAATTAAAATTATTATTTAATATCCTACCTAAAACTAAGCCTACAAGGTTAATATGACAAAACCTTATTACCACAGTTTTAAATCTTTTAGTATCATAGATTGAACTGTATTCTCATCCTTTAAATCATCATCCAAAGGATAGCAGATGCAAAGGAGGTTTTTTCCCCCAAATCTCAACGAATTTACATGTTCCTATTTTCACACAGTGCACCAAGTGTAGTTGAATTGCCTGAGGCATTATCTAAAATCTCAAATGTTTTAAAGGTATGACATTGTTGTCCTTGCTATATTCTCTATTTTTTGTTGATGCTAATAACCCTTACCTTCTATCTTAGAACCAATATCAATATCAGTTCCCAGGTCGAAGAACAGTAAGGGCTGGCTATGGGGGCTAAGTGACTTGCCCAGGGTCACACAACTAGGAAATGTCTGAAGGTCACATTTGAACCCAGGACCTCCCATCTCTAGGCCTGGCTCTCAATCCACTGAGCCACCAGATGCCCCCTCCTTAGACACTTTAAACCAGAGTGAGTATTCTACCATATTTGCTGTATTCTTCCTCTCTTTCCTATCCCCAATGCCTTCATCTTAGTATAGACTTTTATTATCATCTATCTGGACTTTTAGAATAACAGCCTAATAGGTCTTCCCATCTCCACAATCTTACTCCCCAACCTAAATACCAATCTATAGCTTAAACTTCAGCCACATTCATCTTTTCTTACAGGTAGATTTGGTCACGTCATTCTTTTCAAAATACTTTGATAATTTCCCTGCTGCCAACTAAAGTTCCAAATCCTTAGCCTGGCATTCAAGACCTTCTATAATCCAGTCTCATCCTGTTGTGGGGGTGAAGAGGTGCACCCCTGGGGTTCGGGAAGGATGCCTTTCTGCAAGAATGCAAGACTCCAAAACTTAGCTTAAAAATATAAAGAGAAAATTATTAATTTAGAGAATAATGTTGAGAATGACCAGGAGGATAGTACAGGTGGAACAGCAAGATGGCAGACTGCTCCTTGGGAGGACAGCATGAATGGAAAGGCTGTCCCCCAGACAACATCAGTTCTGGGGATTGTATACTCTTTACAACAGATGCTGTGTCATGGTGTGGACGGGACTCTTAGAGTGGTAAACCCTCAGGCATTCAGTCAGGGGTTTGGTTATCTGACTGGGGTCTGCCTAGAGACATAGGGAATGACCCTCATCAAAGATTCTTTGGTTTTAGGGAACAGACAGATGTCTGAGATACAGCCTGATAGAATCGAGGTGTAGCCTGGAGGTGCATCTCTCTGTCCATCTTAAATCTAAAGGAGGATCAAGAGGACAATCATCTCAGGGTCCTATAGGGATCATGGGATATTTTAGGTTAGAAGTCACAAGGATGTAAGGGAGCAAAGGAATTTCCCTGCTAACAGTTTGCCTGAGTTTCTGGGGGTGTGATACCCATGTCAATCCTACCTTTGTAGGTTTCTCTCATACTCCTATCTTACTCCAGCCAAATTAGGCTACTTGTTGATTCTTGAGGCTATATAGTAACTTTCCTGACTGCACCCCTGCTCAAGATTTTTTTCCTGCACCTAAAATCTCCACCTTTCTCTACTCTGCCTACTGAGTTCCTTTATATCCTTTCCAGTTCATCTTAAATGTGACTTTCTTCAGGAATATTTCTCTGTCCTCCACTCTCCCCCAATAACACACACACACACACACACACACACACACACACACACACACACACACCCCTTTAATTTTTTCCTTAAAGATTACATCAGAGAAGAAAAAAAACTCTCAAAAGTTCTACCAAGTCAAAAATATTAGTCCAATGATGGCAGACATGTATTTGTCTGTAGGAAATGTATTTGTTGGAATGCAATGTTTCCACAAGGACTGTCAAACTTTCTCATTGGCTTAGGGCTACTGCAGCTCAGATTGGTTTGACTCACAGGGACAACACAAAACTAAAATCATGAAATAAACTATTAGTAGAACTGTGAATTAATCCAGTCCTTTGGGTAAACAATTTAGAACTATGCCCCAAGAATCACCAAACTATGTATGATCTTCGACCAAAAGATAGTTCAACATCCCAAACAGATGAGAGGAAGAGGGAAATAATTCATATGAACAGAGATATTTATAGCAGCTCTTTTCACTATGGCAATAGACTACTTCTCATTTAGGGAATAGTTAAACAAAATACAACGGTAAAGGAATATAATGAATATGACTGAGCCATAAGAAATGAGGAAAAGGGTATTTTTCAGAGAAAAAAATACTAGTAAAACTAAGGCTTGTCAATGAAATGATCCAAAACATTTCTGAGGGATTTATGAGAAAGAATGCTCTCCATGTCCAGAGGAAGAACTGTGGGAGCAGAAACACAGAAGAAAAGCAACTGCTTGACCACATGGGTCAATGGGGATATGATTGGGGATGCAGACTCTACATGATCACCCTAATGCAAATATAGATAATATGGAAATAAATCTTGATCAATGTCACATGTAAAACCCAGTGGAATTGTGTGTTGGCTATGGAAGAGGATAGGAGGAAGGGAGGGAAAGAACATGAATCATGTAACCATGGAAATTTTTTCTTAAAATTAAAATTCAAAAAACCTAAGGCTTGTTTGAACTGATGCAGAGTGAAATGAAAAGAACCAGCAAAATAATTATACAATAACAATAATACTGAAAAGAAAAAGAACTTTGAAAGACTTAAGAACTAATTAATGCAATGACCAAGCACAATTCCAGAGGACAGATGATGAAACATGCTACCCATTTCTTGACAGAGAAACTGATGGACTAAAGATGCAGAATAAGACATGCCTTTTGGGAAAAATAGAAATCCTAAAAATCAAAGGAGAGATAAAAAAACTGAAAGTTTTTTTTTAATTTAACAAATAAATAAAACCAAGAGCTGGGGCTTTTTTTGGAGGGAGGATAAAACTTTTACTAATTGGATTTTTAAAAAGAAAAGAAAATTATACTACCATTACAAAAAATTTAAAAGATGGATTCAGAATGAATGAAAATGAAATAAAAGCAATTAGTAGGAGATATCTTCCCCAACTATAAGCCAATAAAACTGACAACCCAAGACAGTATAAGGTCAAGAAAATACATGTAGTATTTGGTAAGTAACTATATTATTGTATTGAAATATTCCAAAAGTAATTAGAGAAATAATTCCTCCTGAATAAAACAAGATGAATGAGGTTTCAATACAAAAACCTGTTTATTCTGAGCTTAAAAAAAAGATTAACAATAGCCCAGTGAAAGATGAGCTAATTGATTTCCACAATAATAAGAAACTACAAATTGATTTCCAATCAATGAAGTTACAACATTTTTGGTGTGCCCTTGGAAAAACATAACCTTTTTACTAAACATACCCCCCAAAGACTTCATTTCATTTAAGAAAACTTATATTCCTCAGTCTTATTCCCTAACAAATCCAAAGCAAAAAATAAACTGAATGCTGAATATAATATGCAGATATCTTACAGAAACAATAAAAATAAAGCTATTAGTCAATAGAACTGAAATCTCATCAACTTATTTGACTATGCTGAAAAACTTTTAACAACTCTGTGATACTAAAAATGTGATGTACTAAATAAAGATTTTTATGAAAAATTAATGCTCTATTTTTTAATGTGCATATGGATGATAAATTCAAAATTTTATTTGCTTTCTGACAGTAAAGGGTTCAAAAAGGTTTAATGACATTTGAGTTAGAGGGAACAAAAAAGATTGGGATCACTTGCTTTAAAATATTTAAGCAGCATTTCTTTTTAGTGTTAGAATTTTAGGGAAATAGGTACACAATCCATGACAATGCACAATGAAATTTATAGAGCCCTGGAGACCTCAATGCTATTGTCCTATTCACCAGGCAGCTGTCACAAAGATAATCACTGAAAGCTTATGTATCACTTCCTATATAGTAAATTGTGAGTAAGCTTGCTTGTGTCCCACTTTCCAGACAGGTTTATTTTTTTCTTACTTAAAAAAAATTGGTGTTTTTTTTTTTGTTATTCTGAACTTAACAAACATCTATCAGTGTGGACATTTCTATATACAAAGAACAGGAAAAAAGGATTTACATTTCACTGTGAAACTATTATGTACAATTTGTTTCTTTTTAAGCATATAATAAATTTAACATTTTAGTTTCAAAGCTGTTTTGCTAAATTGTGTTTCTTTTTGAACTTCCTTTCGTTTTCCTCTATGCACTTAAAATATGCTTTAATGACCTTTTCTTTACTTCTTTTCATTATTCACTCCTCTCTCTCTTCAAGACTTAATTTTAAAAATCCTCTCTTGGGACAAATAAGCATAGACAAGCAAAACAGAAACATACATTAGCAGGATCTGAAAAAATATGTCTTTATTTTGAGTCCATCCCCTTTCTGTCAGGAGGTAGGAAGAAGGCTTCATCACAGATATTCTTCAATGGCAGTTGTTCACTGCACTGACTCAAAGTTGTTTTTCTTCACAGTATTATAGCAATTGAATAAATTATTCAGGCTAAGCTCATAGTATTCTGTATCAGTTCATACAAACCTTCTCTGGCTTCTCTGAACACATTATCTCTTTCCTCATTTCTTATTTGTTGTTGTTCAGTCACGTCTGACTCTGTTGACCCCATTTGAGTTTGAGTTTTTCTTGGCAAAGATGCTGCAATTCATTGTACCAATGAGGAACTAAGGCAAACAGGGTTAAGTGGTTTGCCCAGGATCACACAGCTAGCAAATGGTCAAATTTGAACTCAGGAAGACTAAGCCTTCTTGATTTTAGGGCTGGCCTTTTATTCACTGTGCCACCTAGCTGCCCAACTCATTCCCTATAGAATAATAACATTCTGTTACACTAATATACTGTAAATTGTTCTGTCATTCCCCAAAAGACAGGCACCCCTCCTGGTTTCCAATTCTTTGCCAAAACAAAAAATAGAGCTATAAATATTTTTGCATAAATTAGTCCTTTCCATTTGAGACAAGAAGTTTCTAATAAGTTACTGAACTTCTGAGTTGGTTCTCTCTTAGTGTAGGAGACTGAAGAAAATGTAACCAGATTCTAACATAAAAAGGGATCTTGCCTTGAAGGTTGTAGCTCAGATATGGATGTCCTGTTGTAGTCTATGATGTGTTTGTCAAATACGTCTTGATCTTCCTATGCATTTATCAATCAAATTAAACTAATGATGACTTTGAGGTCTGAATGAATAGTAACCACTTGGATCTAACCAGAGACAATCTCCAGTGGGTGTGAAGTAATAGGGAAGATCAGAGTGCTGTGTGACTGACAGTCTGACTACAGAACACACATCCCTTCACCTGCCTCTAGTCCTCACTGCAAAGCAGGGAACACTTATTACATTTTGACAGGCTCAGTTTAAGATTTTTTTTCCTTTCCAAAATTCCTTTTTTCTTGCCAATTTTTTCCTTCCTCTTGAATATATCAGGGCAGCTGGAAGATATTTTCTTTTGGCTCAATTTGTTTTTCTGGGTTTTCCTAGACTGTAATTGGAAAATTGAAATTTTGCATTGTGTTTCTCAATGACACCTTTATCTGAATTGACCAGCTGTTGCTTCACTATTCCCCCCATAGAGGTAAGACGTCAATTTGATGTGTACTCTGGTATAGTGTTTTATGAGATGTGGGTCATTAACCTTACTGTTCTATTGTGTGATTAAGTATTAACATTGTATATTGCTATGTACATTGTGATTACAGTTCAGAATAAAATAACCCTATCACTGTCCAGTCATTAGAAGTCTGGTATCAGTGTGTTTAGATTTCTCATAGAAGAATTCTTTTGAGAGAAAAAAAAGAAGGAAAGAAGGAAGGAAGGAAGGAAGGAAGGAAGGAAGGAAGGAAGGAAGGAAGGAAGGAAGGAAGGAAGGAAGGAAGGAAGGAAGGAAGGAAGGAAGGAAGGAAGGAAGGAAGGAAGGAAGGAAGGAAGGAAGGAAGGAAGGAAGGAAGGAAGGAAGGAAGGAAGGAAGGAAGGAAGGAAGGAAGGAAGGAAGGAAGGGAGGGAGGGAGGGAGGGAGGGAGGGAGGGAGGGAGGGAGGGAGGGAGGGAGGAAACAAGAAAAAGCAAGCAAGAAACCAAGAAACCAAGAAAGAAAGAAAGAAATCAAGGGAAAAAAAAACAAGAAAAAAAACAAGAAAGAAAGAGAGGGCAGCTGGGTGGCTCAGTGGATTGAGAGTCAGGCTAGTGATGGGAGGTCTTAGGTTCAAATCTGGCATCAGAGACTTCCTAGCTGTGTGACCCTGAGCAAGTCATTAACCCCCATTGCCTAGCCCTTACTACTTTTCTTGTGTTGATTCTAAGATGGAAGGTAAGGGTTTGAGAGAGAGAGAGAGAGAGAGAGAGAGAGAGAGAAAGAGAGAGAGAGAGAGAGAGAGAGGGAGGGAGGGAGGGAGAGAATTCTTATTTTAGGAGTGCCTTTTGACAGTAGAGAAGATATTGAAATTTCTTTTTTGCTGAGATCTGAAATATAGTCTCTGAGACATAGAGAGAGAGAGAGATTTCTGATTTTAGGAGTGCCTGTTGATAGTGGAGGAGATATTGAAATTCCTTATGTGATGCTATGGACAATTTGGAAAGATGTCAGGTCCTTTTTAAAGTATAAAAAGAGGGGGCCTACCAACACCAGATCTTAAACTATACTATGAAGTAGTAATCATCAAAACTATTTGGTACTAGTTAAAAAAATAGATCAATCAGTGAAAAAGATTGAGTGCATAACCTGTGAAAGCAAACAAATACAGTAGTTAGTGTTCCATAAACCCTAAGACTTCATCTACTAGGGTAAAGACTTACTATTCAACAAAAACTCCTAGGAAAACTAGAAAGAAGTATGGCAGAAATTAGGTTCCAGCCAACATTTCACACCATGTATCAAGATAAATTTCAAATGGACATAAAATTGAGACAAAAAAAGGTTATATCACAAATTAGAAGAGTCAAAGAATAATTAATTCACCTTTCACATCTATGGATAGAAGATGAGTTCATGACCAAAGAAGGGATATATAGGATAGGAGATAAAATAGACAATTGTGATTACATACACAATTTGCACAAATAAAACTAATGTAGCTGAAATTACTAAGGAAATTAAGGGGGAGAAATTTTTGTAGCAAGTTTCTCTGATGAAAGTCTCATAGCCAAGATAAAAAAGGACTATCTTAAATTTATAATAACAATAGCTCTTTTTAAATAGTCAAAGGATATGAACAGGTGGTTTTCTTTCTCTATTTATATATATTTTTAAAACCCTTGATTTCTGTCTTAAAATCAGTTTAAGTATCCATTTGAAAAGAAAAGAGCAAAAGAGCCAGGCAATTAAGGTTAAGTGATTTGCCCAGAATCATACAGGATTTGAATCCAGGACCTCCCACCTCTAAGACTGGCTCTCTATCCACAGCTACCTAGCAACACCTCGACAGGTAGTTTTCAAAGGAAGAAATCCAAGTTATCAACAACTACATTTTAAAATACTCCAAAAGACTAAAAATTAGACAAATGAAAACTAATCTGAGATTTCTCAACCATCATATTGTTAAAACTGAAAAAAAAAAAAGAAAATGACAACTGTTAGAGGGGCTGAAAGAGAAAAGGTACACCAATGGAGCTGTGAATTAGTACAGTCATTATGGAAGGCAATCTGGAACCACACTCAAAAAGTCACCAAACACCATGCCGTTGAACCCAGTAACCTCACTACTACTAGATTTATACCCTAAAAAGATCAAGAAAAGAGGAAAGGGGGAATCTCTATAAAAATATTTATTGGGGACAGCTAAGTGGTTCAGTGGATTGAGAGTCAGACCTAGAGATGAGTGGTCCTGGATTCAAATCTAGCCTCAAGCTATGTGACCCTGGGCAAGTTACTTAATCTCCACTGTCTAGCCCTTACTGCTCTTCTGCCTTAGAACCAATATACAGTATTAATTCTAAGATGGAGGGTAAGGGCTTTAATATATATTTATAGCAAACTTTTTTGGAGTAATAAAGAATTGGAAGCCAAAGGAGTGCTGTCAATTGAGGAGTAGCAGAATAAATTATGGCAAATTATTATAATGAAATATTATTACTTTGAAAAAAAAAACAAGAAAAGGGATGGTTTCAGAGAAACCTGGGAAGATTTGTATGAACTGATGCAAAACAAAGTGGGCAAAACTAGGTAAACAATTTATAGAATAACAACATTGTAAAGACAGGCAACTTTGAATGGCTGAAGAACTCTGATCAATCCATGACCAACTATGATTCCAGAGGACCAATGATTGAAGGAGGCTGCTCTGATAGCATACTCTCCTGACAGAGAGGTGACGCAGAATGAGATATACATTGCCAGACATTACTGATGAAAGAGTTTGGTTTGTCTGTACTGTAAAGGTTGTCACCAGATGATGGAATACTTTGTGCTCAAAGCAATAATGAACTGGCGGAATTCCATGGGAACTGGAACGACCTCCAGGAGTTGATGCAGAGTGAAAGGAGCAGAACCAGGAAAAAGTTGTACACAGAGACTGATACACTGTGGTACAATTGAATGTAATGGACTCCTCCATTAGTGGCAATGCAGTGATTCAGGACAATTCTGAGGGACTTATGAGAAAGAACACTATCCACATCCAGAGAAAGAACTGTGGGAGTAGAAACACAGAAGAAAAACAACTGCTTGATCCCATGGGTCGATGGAGATATGATTGGGGATGTAGACTCTAAATGATCACTATCGCGCAAATATCAATAATATGGAAATAGTTCTTGATCAATGACCCATGTAAAACCCAGTGGAATTATGCGTCAGCTATGGGAGGGAGGTGGGGGTAGGGAAGGGAAAGAACAAGAATCTTGTAACCATGGGAAAATATTCTTAAGTAACTAATTAATTAAAAATTTCCAAAACTTAAAAAATAAATAAATAAAAATAAAAGTTGTCACCAGAATTTTGGTTTGGATTTGTTTTCTTTTTTTCTTTAGTTGGGTAAGATGGAAGGAAAAGGGAGAACAGAGATAGGATAATAGAAAGAAAAGGGGGTCATTGAGCCATCTTTGTTTTTCCTAATTCACAGAAGCGAACCAAGGAAAGACCAGAAAGAACTAAACAAGTAGGAAAGCTTCAAAGGTTATATGTTGAATTTAAGTATTTTAAAAGAAAAGCAAGCTATACATGAGAGAAATCTATAGTTTTATGTCTAGTATCTTTTTTCTACTCATGTATACAAAGATGTGCATTTTATTTAGTGTTTATTAAGTTCAGATGTTTAAATATATACATATATTTAACATGTACAATGAAGGAGCAGCGAAGGGGGCTCAGTAGATTAAGAACCAGGCCTAGAGACATCCTGGGTTCAAAGGTGGCCTCAGACCTGTCCTAACTGTGTGACCCTGGGCAAGTCACTTAATCCCCATTGCCTAGCCCTTACTGCTCTTCTGTCTTGGAACAAATAGATAGTATTGATCCTAAGGTGGAAAGTAAGGGTTTACATTTTTATTTTATTTTTAAAATAGTTTTCCATGTTTGCATGATTCATTTTCTTTCCCTCCCCTCTCCTGGAGCTGATAGAGTTCCACTGAGGTATAGAAATGTTATCACAAGGGGGCAGCTGGGTTGCTCAGTGAATTTAGAGCCAGGCCTAGAGACAGGAGGTCCTAGGTTCAAATCTGGCCTTAGACACTCCCCAGCTGTGTGACCCTGGGCAAGTCACTTGACCCCCATTGCCTAGCCCTTACCACTCTTCTGCCTTGGAGCCAATACATAGTATTGACTCCAAGACAGAAGGTAAGAGTTTAAAAAAAATTTTTTTTAATCACTTGATGCCTATTTCCACATTATTAATTTTTGCAATAGTTCAGTCTTTTAAACCAAAACTCTAAATCCTATACCCATACAAAAAAGTGATAAATTATATATTTTTCTTCTTCATTTCTACTCCCACAGTTCTTTCTCTTGATGTGAATAACATTCTTTTTTTTAAAAATTTTAAGTGTACAATAAAGCAAACAAAGCAGACATGTGCATTATCTAAAGCAGTGATTCATTCTAGCATTACTGAAGTTATAAAAGTTGGAGACGATCTGGAAGCTAGTGATCTAGAAAACGAGGAGATTACAAGCAGGCTTTACACAGCCCTGGTGAGTAAATGAAAGACAGGATAGAATATGAGGTGTCTGTAAGTAGGAAAAATAACTTGACCTATCAAACTCTAAGCCTGCCAACACTAATTTAAAGAAGCCTCTCTAAGGAGCTAAGCATCCTCTCAGGGAATTCCCTCTGTGGGTGGGCATGGGGCATGCTCCTGAAGTGCCATGGGAGTGACAGGGGACTGATATGGAAGGATAGGGGAGACCAATGGAAAGCTCAAAAAATAATCATTCTATTTCATAGGCCCTGAGAACTCGGAAAGCCCAGGGGCACAGTTTTGAAATGCTTACCAAGATTAAAGGAAATTTTTGCAGACATTAAGTTCTTGTCTTCAAAGCTGGGATTTGGGGGTTTATCAAAGAGTAGGTTACTATGCTCATTGGTTAGAGCTCTGGTCCTAGAGTCAGGAAAACCTGAGTTCAAATCCTGTCTCCTACATTTACTAGCTGTGTGACCCTGGGCAAGTCACTTAATACACCAGTATTTTTGCTAAGAAAACCCCATGGACAATATTGGTATGGTATGGTTCACAGGGTCATGAAGAGCTAGACATAACTGAAAAACAACAGGTTACAGTGCTCATTTACATCTATTTTATGACTAATCTATCCTATTGATCAACCAAGCACTCTATTTATTATTTTGTGTCAAATCATTTTGAAGATTATAGCTTGGTATTTGACATCTGGTACTGCTAGACCCTTCCTTTCTATTTTTTTTCATTAATTTCTTGATATTCTTTGTTTCAACAGATGCATTTTGTTATTACTTTTTCTAGCTCTATGAAGTAATTCTTTGGTAGTTTGATTGGTCTAGCACTGAATAAGTAAATTAACTTAGATAGTATCGTTATCTTTATCATATTGGCTCAGCCCCGCCCATGAGCAATTAATATTTTCCAACTACTTAGATCTGACTTTGTATAAAGAGTGTATTATAAGGGGCAACTGGGTAGCTCAGCGTATTGAGAGCCAGGCCTAGAGACAGAAGGTCCTGGGTTCAAATATGACCTCAGACACTTCCTGGCTATGTGACCTGGAACAAGTCACTTCACCCCCATTGCCCAGCCCTTACCACTCTTCTACTTTGGAACCAATACATAATATTGATTCTAAGACTGAAGGTAAGGGCTGAAGGGGGCCGGGGGGGGGGGGGGGGGGGAGAGTGTATTATAATTATGTTCATATAATTCCTGTGTATGTGTTGATAAGCAGATTCCCAAGTATTTTTATATTTTCTGAAGTTATTTTAAATAGAATTTCTCTTTCGATTGTTGGGAATATGCAGAAATTCTAATGATATATTTTAGTTTTTTATGCTGAACCTTTGCTGCAATTGTTCATTGTTTGATTAGTTTTTTAGTTAAATAAACCATCATATCAGCAATAAAAAGTGAGTTTTATTTCGTCTTTGCCTATGCATAGTCCTTCAATTTCTCATCACTGCTATAGCTAATATCAACTTCCAGAGAAAGAACTGATAGAGTCTGAATGTAGATCAAAATACACAATTTTTCCTTTTCTTTAATTTTTTTCATAGTTTTTTTGCCTGAAGAGAAAAAAGTCTTGCATTGTTTCTACATCTCCCAGATACTCACAGAGCCGGGTGTTAAAGACTCTCTGCCTGCAAAAAACTGATTCCCAAAGCCTCTATTTTTCACTAAGAACTCTAGGTTCCATTCATTCATTCTGTTGATATTTATTTAGTTCCCATTACTATGTACCATGCACTGGGTAGTTCTTATAAAGAAATTGCCCAAGGTCCTGACAAGAGGCTTATAGCCTGTCTATCCCATTCAGGATTCTGTAAACCAGAGCCCAAACCAATGGGTAAACTATCAAGGATCTCTACAAGAACTGTGGGTGGGAGATGGAGAAACCAGCCTGATATTTGCCTTTAGGAAAATGGAATAACTTGCCTGGATATCTGAATCCTACCCAATGTGTCCTGCCTTTCTCCCTTCTATTCCCTTCTTACTCTGAGCTAGCTGGGTGGCTAGGTGGCTTCAGGATACCGTGCTCGACCTGGAGCCAAGAAGACTTGAGTATGACCAACCTCAGATACTGACTCCCTGTGTGACCATGGACAAGTCACTTAACCACTATGTACCTCAGTTGCCTCATCTGTCAAGTCAGGATAATAATATCATCTGCCTCCCAAAGAGGTTGTGAGTATCAAGTAATATTTACCAAATACTTTGCAAACCTTCAAGAGCTACATAAAGGCTAGCTACTAATATTTTGTTACTGTGTTTGTCATTGTTGTTATTTCTCTCAGAAAGAAGGCAGTCCCAATGAAAAAGATCAGAGGCTAAAATTCTGAATGCCAAAACATGGAGATCTTCTGAGGAAACACTGTAGCAACCTCCTGGGTTACAATGAGAAGGATACCTGGACCAGATTCCCAGCTCTATCACTGGCTGACTGACTGTGATTGGACAAGTCCCTTCTTCTCTCTGGGCTTCCAATTCCTCAACTACAAAATGACAAGGATTGGACAAGTAGCATCTAAAATCCATTCCAGCCCGACCTGCTATAGTTCTATGCCTCTCTGTCTGTTTTCCTGGTTTTTCTCTGACTCCTCTGTGGTCCAAGCTTCCAGCCCCAGTTATAGGGCCCCACCCTTCCCTCCATGCTTGCTACATAGCTGGGTCTTTGGCGCCACCCCCTGGTGGGCCGGCCGCTCCCTCCCCCCCCCCCCCCTCACCCCCAGGGTTCTGACTTCATCACCCAAGCTCCGGGTCTTCTTTAAAGGCTGTATTATCGCCTAACAGAAGAAGAAGCTATAAACGGGCTGTGCAGAGCATCAAACCTTCCACTTCCAGGGAGAACTGGCAGAGGAGTGTCCAGGGCTGATGTGTTACTCAAAGCAATCCCCCAGGAAACTCTATCTTTGTCTTGGGCAGGTAAACCTGATGGGGAGTATTCATTCGATTTTCACTGGTGAGAGGTGGGACACAGAATGGTGCCGAGGAAATTTTGCTGGATTAGGAGCTGGGGTCTAGTCTAAACACTGGGTAACACTGAGCAAATTTCTTTCCCTTTCCAGGTCTTGGTGTCCTTAATGATAGAAACTAAGGATTTGCAAAAATACTAAACTGACAGTTCACCTTTCTTTGCATCTAGATTTCAGGGCTAGAAAGTGGTGGGGTCCAGAGAATCACAGGACCTCAGATCTAGAAAGAAGCCCAGAATTTATCCAGTCCCACTTGTAATCAACTAGAAATTCACTTGGGAACATCCCTAAGGAGTAACCATTCAGCCTTGGCTTGAATGTGTCCAGTGCAGTGATGGGAACATATGACCTCCCAAGATAGCCCATCCCTCTTTGGGCAGTCTCTGATTGTTGGGAGTTTTCTCTTACTTCAAAGAAAAGGTCTTTTTACTCTAGATAGGATAATTAGCATCCAGAACATTTATGCCCAGGGCTTAGAGAAGTGCCAACAAAAAATTTCTAGGTCCCAGATGCACCCTAAAAGAGAAAAGGAGAATAGGTTTGGCAAGCTCCAGAGAAAGAATGTGGATGATTACAGGGTAGGGATGAGGTGATATGAGGACAGGCTACATGGGGAGGAGGAGGTGGGAGGATGACCTCCCAGAAAGCAATAGGAAGAAAGTTCTGCCAAACAAGATCTGACTCCCTCGACACCCCTACAGGAAAAAGACAAAACAAAAAACAAAAAATCCAAGAAGCTGTATTCCAGGTCATCCATCCACTTTGTGTAGTCCCCATCTTCCTAAATATCAACACTTCTCAATGTTGTCTGCTGCCATGGGGCTAGCATCCCCATCCAGTCAAAGATACTGATATTCTCTCCCTGCCATCAAAAGTTCTACAGACTGTCCCAGGCCTCATAAACTCTTTGAAAGTAAGATATTGATGGCTGATAATGGTTATGAAGTTTCTCTTTCTAAAAAGTTCATTGTAATAGAGATCTATGGTTGCATTGATATAAAGAACTCTTAGAAGAGAAAACTCCTTCTTTCAATGGAAGATGGTGACTTCTTTGCATAATAAATAAAATAAAATAAATAAAAATAATAAAGTATGAGAATTGGACTAGGTGACCCTTTTAGGTTTCCTGCTCTGTGTTGTTACCCACAATTTATGAATTCCATGCCCATCTACACATGATCAATGTTTTGACTGTAGAATTTCTGGCTAAAAATGTAGAAATGCTATTGCTCTAATGTAATGAATAAGGTTTTAGGGAGACCCAATCTTTACCAATTCCAAATAGTCTTTAAGAGTCTAACTCTACCCATGGCAATGAAACCCTACCAATGTCTTCTGGATACTCTTATGAAACTTCTAGAGGATTTTTGGTAATCTTGAATACCCTGAATCTTGAAATGGCCTATAAGCAAGAGATGAAGGGAAAGGAAATCAAGATCAAATGTTTTCTGGGAAGGAGGAGTCGATATCCTCCAGCTTCCTTTTCCCCAGTCAATAAGCATTTATTAAATGCAAGGTCTACAAAGATAAAAATGAAATGGCCTCTGTCTTCCAGGACCTTATAATTGATAGGGAGAGATAACATGTGTACAAGTAATCATATACAAAGTACATATAAGAACATATAAAATAAAATCAAGGATGTTTTTGGAGGAAGAAACCAATAGCTAGGGAGATTGAAAAAAGCCTTAAATATAAGGAATGGTTAAGTTGGTCTTTGAAGAGAACTAAAAAACAGGTGATGGGAGAGACCACCCTAATTAGGCATGGAAGATAGTTTCTACAAAGGTAACACAGGAATAGAAAAAGGAATGTTGTACAGGAGGAAAAGCAAGAAGGCCTGTTGGACTGGATTGTAGACTAGATGAAGCGAATGAAGATTTAATATATGATAAGGCTGGAAATGTTAATTGTAGCCAGGTTGACAAAGCTTTGAAATATCAAACAGAAGAGCTGGCATTTGGACCTAAAGGAATGGAAGGATGGCAGTGATCTAGTCAGTATAAGGAATCACCCTAACTCCCTACTTCAGGAATTACCAGCCTTGTTATTTCATTTGAAGGAGAAAGCAATGCCCTATAAATCAGGATATCCTGAAATCCCAAAACCCTGCCACCTCCTGTTCCTTGTTCTTTCTACATACTCTCAGAGCCCTCTTCCAATGCCATATGCTATCTGTCTTAGATAAACTCACTTAAGGTAGTAGGAGTTGAAAGACTACTAGATTTGAAGTCAAAGAAATCTAGGTTCAAATTCTGATTCTACTGCAAGTGAGACATTGGACAAATCCCTTCCCTTCTCACATCTTAATTTCTCAATTTGTTAAATGAGATGATTCCTAAAATTTCTTCCACCTCTAAATGCTATAAACCCAGCATCATTTACATTTTAAAAGGTCAGCTGATGCACTTTTTGTGGCAGCAAAGAATTGGAAAGTAAAGGGATGTCCATCCATCGGGGAATAGCTGAACAAATTGTGGCATATGATGGTGATGGAATACTATTGTGCTATAAAGAATGACGAACAGGGTGATTTAGAAAGAGCTGAAAAGACCTACATGAACAGATGCAGAATGAAATGAGCAGAACCAAGAGAACATTATACACAGTAACTGCAAAATTATGGAACAATCAAATGTGATAGACTTTGCTATTAACAGTAATACCCAGGACAGTTCTGAGAGACTTATGAAAAAGGATGCTCTCGGTGGAAAGGAAAACTGAATCAAGCTTTTGGCTTTTCTGCCACTGAGGTAGAACCTACAGCAGCTGAAATGTTGGAGTGAATATATCGACAACTATGACAGTTGGGGGGGGGGTGACTTAGAGAGTGACAGTTGCTCTTGAGTGGTCACTCTTTCCTGGCCCTTGGACTGGAAGGAGCTCTCTCCCTGTCTCTGGATAGAAATACCTCTATTCTTGGATTTTCCCAACTGTGTGCTCTACCTGAATTCCTGTGGTCCTGTCATCCAACAAAAGGATTTAAGGGGAGTGGTTTGAACTTAAGGCTGGTCTTCACAGCATTAGCCCAAAGAGGCAGGCCCAACCAGCTCTGAAGGTCAGAACTATTTCTTCCTCTTGCTGTCTTCTGCTAAAGACTTTGAACTTAAGAACACTAGCATAGATTAGCATAGACAGGAATAAAAGAAACCCTCCACAATCCTGCAAGGCCTGGCCTCAGATCAAAAGCTGAGAGATTCAAACCCGATCTGGGGAAAAGTATAGGGAAATCTTTACTTCCCTCAACCCTGATACCCTTTCAATCCAAACTTGTTAGTAAATTCATCTTGAGTTAAATAACCCACAGTCAGATAAGAGGAAAACTATCATTTCAAGGGGGACATAGAGGGAGCAGAACCTAAGGAACACCATTCAACCATAAACGGTCCTTATCGGACCCCTGCCCATAGACCTTGGTCCAGGGGAGGCTTGTCCCTCAGGAGGGTCCGTGCTTATCTGCCCTGGGGTATCTTCAACATCCAGAGAAGATATCCCTCAGGCTATCATAGTTGCCCATTTCTTGGGAACCCCACTTTTCAAAGACAGCCTCTCAGCAAGGGGTATCTCTCCCTTTACCTCATCAGCAGCCATATTCCCTCTGCCCCTTCAACTCCTCCATTCCCTGTTACAAAACCTTCCTTATCCCCTGATACCGCTTCAATCCTCAACAATTCCTTTAACTATTACATAGCCACATCTAGAGAAAGAACTATAAGAGTAGGAATACAGATGAAAACATGATTTATCACTTGTTTACTTGTGATATGATTTGGGGGTTTGGTTTTATAAGATTATTCATTTACAAAAATGAATAATATGGAAATATAATACATAATACATGTATAACCCAGGGGAATTTCTTATCAACTCCAAGAAGGGGGAGTGACAAGGGGAGGGAGGCAACATGAATCATGTAGCTTTGGAAAACTTATGCAGAAATTTGTTATTGGATTAAAATAAAGGTAAGAAAAAGAAATTAAAATAAAATAATTCCTAGAATAAAAATAAATAAATAAAAGACCAGCTGAGAGATAGAAATGGGAAAAGAAGTTCTAATGGTGGGATTATTTTTCTTTAAAAAAATTTTTTTTAACCCTTACCTTCTGTCTTAGAATTAGTATTGTGTGTTGGTTCCAAGACAGAAGAGTGGTAAGGGCTAAGCAGTGGAGGTTAAGTGACTTGCTCAGGGTCATACAGCTAGAATGTGTCTGAGGCCAGATTTGAACCTAGGACCTCCCATCTCTAGATCCGTCTCTCAATCCACTGAACCACCCAGCTGTCCCCAGAATTCTTTTTCTATGTGGTAAAGAAAAGACATTTTTGGCAGGGAATCCCTTAAATTCACAGCACACAGGGGCAAATGAGCACAACTCACTCAGAATAAGACAGCAGGCTTCAAGAATCAGGCCACAAATATTGAGCTGGAGGAAAAGGAAGAAAGGCAGCAAGTTTCTCAAACTCCAGACCAAATAAATATCAGAGACTGGGACAGTACAACACCACAGGAAAACCACAGCCCTCTTCTCTACGATACATGGCTGCCCCCCCCTCCTTTTCAGGAAATACTACCTTTTTTAAGCATTAACCTCAAAACCCACTAAGCAAAGCCTATGTGACTCAGACTCAACAAAGCAGAGACAAAAGCATTTGCCTCTTTACCCTCCCAGTCAACGCTCCAGGTCTATCTTCGCCTTTAAAACGAGGTCTTCAGGACTTCAGAGGACAAGTATTCTCTCTCTACTGCCCAATCTCCAGGAAAACCAGGAATAGGTCTCTCTGACATCTGGGATGCTGAGCAAAGAGGACATTATCTCCCAAGTCCTCCAGGTGGCGCCAACATGCCACAATGTACCTTATCAAACTGGGAGCCAGAGGGCAGGATGGACACTGGAGAGGAAATAAGGTCAGCCTACTCATGAGGCCCTAGGGTATCTGACCCTGACCTGGACTAGACCCATTCCTCCCCCAACCTTCCAGATCCCTCTAGGTCTTAAGTCACTGACTGGCACAGAAATGTATGAAGCCCCCAAATAAGCTGAGGAATCTGTTGGGGGGCACTCTGGGGATGGGGTGTAACTTGAGGGAGATGCAGGAAAAGGGCACTTGGAGTCAAGAAAAAACCTGAGTGAATCCCAGCCAGGACACTGAAAAGTTATGGCACCCCAGGCAAGTTCCCTCACTTTTCTGACTCTACTTTCTTCAACCATCCAACAGCAAACTGGGCTAACCCAGGGCATTTGAGAGGAAAGAAAACAAGAGCCATCCCTACCCTGGAGGAGCTGACATTCAGATTCAGATGAGAACTCAGCATGAAGAGCTTCCTACAAAATCCATACAAAAGAGGTCCAGGCAAGAGCAACTGGAGATGGGGAGAAAAGGGGCTGGAAAAAACTTCTTGTGCAAGATAGTATTTGAAATTATTCTTGAAGGGAAACAGGGATTCAAGAGGCCAAGAGGAGGAGGCAGAGGGGGACCACAAGTCCAAAGGAATGGACTGATGGGGGCCAACATGGCTGGACCATCAACATGTGGCAATAACAGGACAGTACTCAGACTAGTACTTACAGGTCTGCTGTGATGAAAGTGGGAGCTAGACTGGGCGTCAGGACATGAGTTCTAATCCAATTTGGGATAGCTAAAGAGCACATTGGATAAAGCACTGGACCTGGAGTCAAGGGAGACCTGCGTTCAAATCTAATCTCAGATATTTACAATAGTAAAATTGTAAAAAAAAATTGTAAAATAGGAATGAGGATAAGAATAATAACAACATCCACTTCCCAGGATTATCATGAGGATCAAATGAGATATTATTAGTTAAATAAGATATTATATTGTGAATTTGTTTTGAAAACCTTAAAGTATTATATAAATGCTAGCTTTTTAAATATATATATATATATATGCTGAACCTTTACTGCAATTGTTCATTGTTTGATTACTTTTTTAGTTAAATAAACCATCATATCAGCAATAAAAAGTGATAGTTTTATTTCTTCTTTGCCTATGCATAGTCCTTCAATTTCTCATCCATGCTATAGCTAATATCTACCTCTAGAGAAAGAACTGATATAGAGTCTGAATGTAGATCGAAATACACAATTTTTTCTTTTCTTTAATTTTTTCCAGTTTTTTTGCCTGAAGAGAAAAGTCTTGCATTCTGTTTCTACATCTCCCAGATACCATTCTCATTTTTTACCTATGTGTCTTTGAATAAGTCACTTTCCCTCTTGGCCTCAATTTCTTCATCTATAAGATGAAAAGTTTGAACTAAAATATGTATAGTAGTACTTGCTTTGGTAGAAAGAATTGTGAACAAAGTGGAACAGGAATGTAATTGAACATTCCTGTGCAATAAGAAATGACAAATAGGAGAAGACTGGAATGAATTGATGCACAGTGAAATGAACAAGTCCAGGAACAATAAATGTAACTATGACAATATAAACGAAAATGCTGAAAGGAACCAGAATCCTATAACAATTGAGAAACCAATAATAGTTCTGCTAACTTCACTCTGCCTTCTGTTCATTTTAGACTTTCCATATCTTTTTTAAGTTATCTATTTCCTCATTTTTTACAGCATTCTGTCTCGTTCACATATCAGTTTATTTAACCATTCCTCTGTTAATAGATATCCCTTTATTTTCCAGTTTTTTTCTTACCACCACAAAAAGAGCTGCTAAAATTATTTCTTATCTATAACACTCTTTCCTTCCTTCTTTGATCTCTTTTGGGTCTAGGCCTAGAGGTGGTATAGTTGTATCCAAGGACATACATTATTGATAAGGGAATATAGAGGGTTTTCTTTTTTACTAATTCCAAGTTTCTTTCTAGAATAGTTGTACCCATTCATAGGTTCTTCCACTGTTCAGTGATGTGCCTGTTTTTCCATAGCCCCTTCCATATTTATCATTTTCCATTTTTTATCTTCTTTACCACTCTAATGGGTATAAGATGGAATATCAGAATTGCTTGAATTTATATTGTTTAGTTGTTAGTAATTTAGAGCATTAAAAAAAAAAAACTCTTACCTTCTGTCGTGGAATCAATAGGCAGAAGAGCAGCAAGAGTTACACAATGTGAGTTAGGTGATTTGCCTAATGTCACACAGCTAGAAAGTATCTAAGATCAAATTTGAACCTAGGACCTCCTGCCTCTAGGCCTGGCTCCCAATCCACTGAGAGAGCCACCTAGCTGCCCCTTAGAGCATTTTTTAAAAATGGTTATCAACCTGAGTTTCTTCCCTTGAAAACTGCCTATTTATATCCTTAGACTACTTATTAACTGGGAAATGGCTTTTTTCTTATAAATTTGAATCAGTCCTCTATATATTTTAGTTATGAAACTTTTATGAGAGAAATTTGCTAACAAATATTTTCCCAATTAATTTTCCCTTTTAACCTTAGCTTTATTAGATTTGTGCAAGAAACTTTTACATTTGATGTAATTAAAATTAATCCTCTTTACTTTCTGTGATTCTCTCTATTCCTTGTTTGGTCATGAATTTTTCTCTTCTCTGTAGGTCTGCTACAGAATGATTTTCATGTTTCTCTAACAGAATTTGTGATGTAATTTTTTACATATAGCTCTATTTGGAGCTTATTTTGGGGTAAAGTGTGAGATAGTTGGTCTAAATCCAATTTCTTCTCTAATGCTGTTCAATTTCCCCAGCATTTCTGTCAAATAGCAAGTCCTTATCCCATTAACTAAGATCTTGGTGCCTGCTGGATCCCAGCATATTCTGTCTGATGCAGAGGAAAGTAAGCAGGATCAGAAGAACAATTTATATCAGAACATCAATATTCTAAAAATGAATAATTCTGAGCACTTTCATAAACTGATAGAGAAGAAAATGAGCAGAACCAGGAGAACAATTTCTATAGTAGCAATGCCATTGTAAAAACAACTTTGGAAGCCATAAAAACAATGATTAGTACAATGACCATCCAAGATTACAGAGGCTCGATAATGAAGCATACAATGCATTATGGAGAAAGGATGGATTTAGAGTGCAGGAGACACATACATATATTGTCCATATATGAAAACACCTTTATACAAATATTGAGGGAATTTGTTTTGTTTGACTATGTATATTTGTTTTAACAAATTTGTTTTTATTTCCTTTTTCCCCCCAATTGGACTGGTAAGTCCCCCAAAGGGGGAGTAAGAAAATAAATTTGTTAATTTTAAAAAAAGATGTGGGAGGGATGCTACAGATTCAAAATATGGTATGCACTTCAGATGAGACCGCTTTTATTTTGTGATGAAACCTCTCATGAAGTAGGAATAATCTGTAAATGTGTATAATATAAAAACAAAACACATCTTTCAAACATTTTTTTATCTGGAAAATAAACAGATAAGGAAATGTATCTCCTTCTCTTGTCAGAGAGGGAAGGAATTAACTATAAGGGGAAAAAAATGTTGCCTACAGTTTGTCCACCAGGGAAACTTATCACAATTTAGAAATGGAAGTTCAAGGCCAACTTCATGCTTTTATAGCTGAAGAAAGTTCAGAGGTCAAATGAGTTGCCTGAGAGCAAGTGGGCAGTAAATGGCAAATCTAGGATTTGAACTTGGGTCCTTTGATTTGGAATCTGTCTTTCCACTGAATTCAAAACCTCCTAGTTATTTTTACTTGCCTTTAAAAAAAACAAACAAAAACAAACAAAAAAACAAAAAAACCCTTACCTTCTGTCTTAGAATCAATACTGTGTATTGGTTCCAAGGCAGAAGAGTGGTAAGGGCTAGGCAACTGGAAAAGTGACTCACCCAGGGTCATACAGCTGGGAAGTGTCTGAGGCCAGGCTTGAACCTAGGACCCCCCATCTCTAGGCCTGGCTCTCTAACCACTGAACCACTCAGCTGCCTCCTTACTCCCCCCCCCCCCTTTTTTTTTTTGCTACAAGAGGATTCAGTTTTTTTGAGAGGGGGATTTTGTGTAGAAATAACCAATGTAAAAACAGAAGACATCAATAAGAGCTTTTTAAAATGAAAATTGGAATAGATAACTTCAAAGGTTTATATCTAAATCCATGAGATAAGAATGATAAAAAAAATACCCAGGAATACTTAATCCCTCCCCCCCCCCCACTTCCTTAGCTTATCTTCACCATTAGGTGAATGCCCCTAAACCAGACCTAGAAAAACAGGAGAATCCGTGCCACAGAGACCAAAGGATAAGACAGTGGAAGAAGGCAGGACAAGTGTTTCTCTGAGGTGGGGGTGATTCCTCTTTCCATCGATACAATCTCAATTTCCCTCTCCCTTCCAGTCTGACCTCCCTAAATGGGACTTCTGGTCCCCCTGCTTCCCTCCTCCTTGGAGCCTGGAAAAGGTTGCCCTAAAGACTTCCTGACTCTTCTTCAAAGTTCCCCCAGGGACCTCTTTTCCTGTCTTTTTTTTGGGGACTGGCTGGGGAAAGATCCAAGGAGAAGGGATGGGGGTGGAGAGAATTGTTGAACTTTGCAAATCAGACCCATTTGACTCACTTCCCCCTCTTCCATTGTTACACAAAAAAGGGACCCCCCCCCCATTAAACACAGCAGGTCACATCCTTTGCTTTCACCTGTAGATTGTACCTCTATTTCTTGGAACCTGACCCAGATAACTCATTTATTGGCAATTGTTCATCTTCTCTCATGCCTGCATCCCCCTTCCTCCAGTGTTCCTTCTCTGGCTCTTGGAACTTGGCCAGCTGAGCTCTCAGCCCTTTTCAGGGGGTTCCTCTTGCCCCAAGGGTCCCTAAGGAACTGGATCACAAGGGCCCATGCAGCACCGAGACTGCAGGGAGGCAATAGTGTAGGCAGCCTGGTGCTGAGCTCAATCCCAAGAAATGAGCCCAAAGAGGAGCGGGCTTTTCCACCTTCCTCTATACTACCTGCCTGGTCCCTGCCTCACTATTCCGTGTGAAGTGCCCCAAAAGGAAGTCACTAAGGCCAAGGCTTGAGTTTGCTCCTGCTTTGCCATCCTCCCCTCTTCCCTCACTCCAGGACACAAACACCCTGAAGGGAATAACCTAGACTACAGTTTCTTCTCACCCAAAGGGTTTCGACCATGGCTAGTTCTTCAGGAAGTAAATGAACTTTACAATGGACTCTCAAGAACAATCTCATTCTCTCCGTTCACTCTGACTATGGGGGTCCCTTTCAGCTGTGTCCAACTGGGCTTGTTCATCTAATCTGAGTCCATGAGCCTGCCCAGGCCTGGAATAAGGCTAGGAGCATGGAATGGCTTTGGAAACCCAAGGAGTTAGGAGGGCAGCCATAAAGCTACTGAACTGGCAGCTGAAAGGAAGGCAGGCTTAGATCTGTGTTTCTAAAGACTGGTTCCTGCTGCCTGGAGCTGGCACTACCTAACAGGGGCTACCCTCCAGACCCTCTCCAGGACTGGTGACTTCCACTCCCGCTCCCCAAGCCCTCCTGGTAATGGCCTCCCACTCGCTACAATGGGTTTTCTATTGCCTATAAAGGCTTACATCTAGTTTATAGGTCTAGCAACAGCCGTGTCACCTCTATCCAAAGGATAAATTTTAGAATGTCAGAGCTGGAAAGGACCTAAACAACCAGAGACCATCTAGTCCAGTCTCCTCATTTTTTAGGAAAAGAAACTAAACAGAAGACAGTCAGTTGCCCAAAGTCAATCCGTGAATACCAGATTTACCAAACATACTCCATGGTTTCTGCTGATTCCCAGGGTCAAACAGCACTTCTCCAAGCCTGAATTTCAGAAATTTCACCCTTCCCCTCCCATCCTATATTATTTCTTCCTCATTCATGGTGCTCCAACTCTCATCATACACATGCTGTGCCCAAGAATGAGGGTTCCCTTGCCTAGCAGAGGTGATTGTATAGACAGGCAGTGTCTACTCCAAACCAAAACATTCCAAGGAGGCCAGAGCCAAGTATACAAGGTTCAAGCTACAGCTTCTTTTCCCAGGAAAGGGCCCACAGGTTGTATCTGGGCACCAGCGTGGAAAATGAGGATGTAATGCCCAGCTCTGGGAAGGGTCAACAATATCCTGAAGTCCCCAGGCAGCCAAGCAGCCAGACCAAACAAGGCAGCAAATGAGGGTGTTGAAGGAAGGTTACTTTTAGCAGCCTGTCATTAACTTGCCACCCAACCCAGCCCTGAACAGGAGGTAAATATAGCTGATTTGCCAACCAAGAATAGCCCAAGGAGAAACATGGTCCAACAGGTCCAAAGCACCTATTGCCTTTGTAATGCCAGAGCCAGCTATTAACGCTACTCTGGAAGAATTTATTATCTCTTCCATCACAGAGGTTCCCCCAACTATTTCAAATATTCTGAGGATAACAGAATTGAGGTCAAGATAAAACTGGGCCTAGATATTCTCTAGTTTGGAAAAAGATCATGTCACCTTAGATTTCCACCTCTGACCTTTATATATACACATACACACGTGTGTATACAGATATACATACATATACACATGTGTATACATATACATACTTCTATGCATACACATACATATTCTATCTTACTTCAGTGGGGGGAATTAGGTAGTAGAAAAAGAGTTTAACATCCCCCCTTTCATTAAATGCATCAGACCTCAAATCATAGAGCCATTATCATAGCCACATCTTAACTACCCCCTTATGGGGGAATGAGGACTTTCCTCCTGCCCTTACCTCTGGGTACTGTAGTCTTTGAGACTCTCCCTCTGCAAATCCAAAAGTCAAACCTCCCTATCTGGTTCTAACAACTTCTAATTCATGGAATCTTCTCTTATCTCTGACAAGTTGTCATCCACCCTTAATTTGAAGACTTACAGAAATAGGAACCTCACTCTCTTCTAAAGCAGCCTTTTTTACTTTTGAATAGCAATTTTAGTTGCAAAGTTTTCTTTAGTCTGCCTTACAACTTCTACCTATAACTTCCAATGCTGCCCTCTGAGGCCAAGCAGAAAAGCCCTATTCCTTATCAAAACCCCTCAAATTCTTAAAAATGGCTTTCATAGTTCCCTAAAGCCTTCTTTTCCCCAGGCTAAACAGCCCATTCCCTGAACTGTCTCTATTGAGGGATCTGGTCTTCATTTCCTTCACCATCCTAGTTGCCCTCTTCCGGATAGAATGAAACCTGGTCTTTAGAGTCCCCAGGAACTCCCATTATGATGGAAGAATGGAGAATGGAAGAGATCTGATCCACGGGGTAGGAGAAAATGAAGCAATAGAGTAAGGAATATTAAGCTTCCCTGTCATAGCGCGCTTTCTCTCTCTCTCTCTCTCTCTCTCTCTCTCTCTCTCTCTCTCTCTCTCTCTCTCTCTCTCTCTTCGTTTCCCAAAGTGGCTAAAAAATGACCTTCGGAGTCCCAATGTCTGTCCTTAGCCTTAGCCTCTCATTCCCTTCCTCAGTTCTCCACCAGATGTCCAATCAGAATTTCCACCACAGTTTAGATCTACTTTGTTAATGAGCTGTCAACAAGCCTTCACAGCCTAGATGAAGTATATCCAGAGAAGAAAAAACCCAGAATCCACACACCCCAAAGCAGATACACTGTGGCACAATGGAATGTAATGGACTTCTCTACTAGCAGTAATGCAGTAATTGAGGACAATTCTGAGGGACTTATGAGAAAGAACGCTATTCACACCCAGAGAAAAGAACTGAGGGAGTAGAAACACAGAAAAAAAAAAAACAACCAAATGCTTGATCACATGGCTTGTTGGGGATATGATTGGGGATGTAGACTCTAAACAATCACCCTAGTACAAATATCAATAATATGGAAATAGTTCTTGAACAATGACACATGTAAAACCCAGGAGAATTGAGCTTCCACTATGGGAGGTGGGTAGGGGATGTGAGGGAAAGAAGATGAATCTTCTAACCATGGAAAAATATTCTAAATTAATTCAATAAAATTTTCCAAATTTTAAAAAAAAAAAGGAAAAGGAAAGTAATAAAAATAAATAAATAAAATAGCCTCCAAACACCTCTCAAAAGTCCTTTTAGGGTCATCTTCACCTTTCCTTTTTGGGTAGTATCACAGCTTCAAAGATTCTTAATCATTAAAGAGTATTTAGCCTGGATCTACCCTTTATCTCTATCACAGTTTACCTTATAAAATATCTATCATAAATATCTATCATCAGGTAAATGCAGTTAGATTTTAAGCTCCTTAAAGATAGATAATAGGTGACTATCTGTACTTCCATGGCTTAGCAAAGTCTTGGGTAAGTGCTTAATGTTTCTGGAATTCAATTAGATAACATACAAACACATGCAAACTCCAAAGCAGATTTGTTTTTGGAGAGCACCAAGAAAAGCAATGAAGAAAATTAACACCATCTTTCACTAAAGAACCTTTCAGTGTCATTTTGGTAAAATCATTGGGTTCACATTTTACTTCAGACACTAGCAGGATGACTATGAGAAATTCATAATCTCTCAGCATCAGCTGCCCTATCTTCAAAAAAGAAATAACTACTTTTACTGCCTATACCCTAGGGAAGCTGAAATGAAAGTCATTTGCAATTCCTTAGAGGTGTCAAACACCTGGCAAGGTCCTTCAGTGCTACCTGAATCAGATAAAATGTAATTGGGTAGTATTTAACAAAATAAATAAAAATACAATAAAACATAAGGCATCTATACTTGGTTTCTAAATTAAGTGCCTGCAGGGATTCTTATGTAGAGTTCCTATTTCTATATTTGACACCACTACCCTAAGAACTACAGAAATAAGAGATTACTTTTATAATCATGAAGGCGGCTTTCCCAGGAAGCCTTGAGTTTTACCATTCTTCTGAGGAAGGCAAGGTGAGAGAATTCTTATTTTACACAAAGGGAAACTGGGGCTGAGATTAAACATGATATGCCCTAGGCCACATAACCAGTGGAAGGAGGGTGCAAGTTCTGACTAGTTTCAATTTTTATGGTTTCTCCCCTTAGCACTCATACTATGATATTCGGTTCAATCATTATCCAAGACTATTAGTTCACAATTAGCCTTCGTAGTAGTGAGATGATTATGGTGCAGTACTTACAATACTACAGTATTGCATCCTAGAGTGTCTTTCTAAACATACCTGGCATCAGCAGTGACCCTGGGCAAGTCACTTAACCCCCATTGCCTAGCCCTTGCCATTCTTCTGTCTTGGAACCAATACACAGTATCGATTTCAAGATGGAAGGTAGGGGTTTAAAAATGAAATAAACATACCTGGCATAAAATGGCCTGCTCTGTACACTCTCCCTACTCTAATCCATCCTCCTATCAGTTTGATCCTAAATACCATCTGACCTCAACAAGCTCCAGTCAGGATTTTTTTTAAAATCCTGTTTGACTTTTAAAGCCCTCCATAACTTGGTCTTTTCTTATGACTTTCTCACCCCTTCATGTACTCTAATCCAGTACCTCTGGCATCCTTGACATTCCTACTCCCCTTCTCTCCCATGTGTAGAACTCCTTCCTTTTTTGCTTCCTTGATTGCTTCAAATATCAATGTTCCACCTTCTGAAAGAAGCCTTTTTATCTTCCTTAATCTAAGTTCCTTTCCTCTGAAACCATCCCCCATTTAGCCTGTATATATATTTTGTGTACATGTAGTTATTTGCATGTTGTCTCTCCCAATAAGGAGCACTTCCTTATAAAGAGCGGGTACTTTTTTGGGTACCTCCAGCATTTAGCAGTACTTGACATACACTAGGCACACTTAATTCTTGTTGACAACTTTGGCACTTTTCATGTATTATCCTCCCTAACAGGCTGGACTTCTTGATGGCAGGCACTTTGTCATGCATCAAACCTAGCAGAGTCCTGTGAATACACTGTAACTTGTTGAATGAACACAAGTTATGGGTACCCCCACAATCTTAATGCCTCCAAAGCATTGGCTGAGATGATTGCAGGAATTTTTACCGATTAAAAGTGAATCTTTCCAGTCCTCAGATAAATTTTAAACTTAAGATGAAACCAGTCTCAATGTGGGGATCCAGCAGCTTTCCAGATAGAAGAGACTGGATCTGGATGACTTGCTACAGAATCCCAAATCTACCTAATTTTCTGCCTAGATGACTATAGATGAGTCACTCCCCTTCTTTCCAGAATAAAGTTTCTTCATTTGTAAAAGACAGAGTTGGACAATTCTCAATCCTATAAACTGCCTGGCCATTCATTCATATGGCCTTTCTCCAAGTTCTGCAGATCTCAACTACCTCCTGGAAAGTTACTATTTGGGGCTACAAAGAAGGTCCAGCGTACTGTTAAACCCAGACTGGGTAGAACCACCTTTCCCCTCATTAAAGTAGTAATGAAATTATCAAAATCATGATTAATCCTTCATCTATGCTTTTCCTATTTTATCACAGGCCAGCAGTCTCCCTAAGACTCGGAAAAAAGAGGGTCTTTGCCTACTCCTTTCCTCAAAGATGAAAACTTGGGTTGCAAAGAGAGCTTGACCAAATACAATCAAATCTTTAACACCCAAAGTAAGTATAAGCTGCTCTCTTCTCCTTCATGTGTGTCATAGAATGAATTCTAAAAGAAGGCAGCCACAGTCTGGTTAACACCTCCCTTTCCCTAGTTTGAGGTACTATAAAATCACATGTGGGATGGGCCACCCCATCAAACTGATGTGACTGATTAGACTTGGCATTTGGCTGCTTCTTCTGTTGAATGGAGAAAGAAGATCTGACAAGGCAAGGTGCCCAGATGGAACAGCTCAGGCCAACAGGATTATAGTAAAGTACACTGTTTTATTTAGTCTGATATGTTTCTATACAGAATGCAGAAAACACATCTTCTTAAAACCATATGTAAGGAAATAAAACACACATCAGTTGTTGGTGAACACTTTTTAATAAGATCTGCTCTCCACATTACAGTGCCTGATGGCTAACAGAGGCAGCCCTGGTGCAAATGGGAAGGAGGTTGGCTGAAACAGCATTATTATTATTATTCTGTTCACTGCCCCTTTGCCTCCAGTTTCTATGGTGACAGGTAGAGCCAGGCCTGCCCCATCTGCGCATGGCTGGGATGGAATGGTGGAGTTGCTGGGGCAACGGGGCTATTTGGAAGGCCTTTCACTCAAACAACTTGCTCTGGGGCTTTTTGAAATGTTATTTATTTTTGCAGGGGACCACATAAAGTATATTAGAATCAAAAAAGGGTAACTGGGCCAAATCTGGCCCCTAAATGTGTATACCTGACTCATGTACTGGGAACATTCCCAGTCCATAGAGCTCACTCAAGCTATGACCCAATGCTGGTCAGAATGTGTCCTGGTCTACTGAGCTCCCTTCATGAGACTCCTTTCTTGCCTCCCAAATGCCTCTGGAAGAAGGGCCAGATCCCATGAGAGTCCCTTTTTTTTCTGTGAGGGAATCAAGGAAACAACCTCACAGCTCCCACTGGGTAAAGTTGGTGAGAGGCATATAAACACAGAATTAGGAACTGCTCAGTTCAAACATGTAGATGTAACAACACTGGCTTCTAGTCAGAAAAATCTGTTTTGGAAAAGCACAGTAGAAAATGTCCCCTAGGCAAATGAAGAGGTGAAGGCCAATGACCTGCCCAGCCATCCTTCAGGGGAAGCCCACAAATATACTTTGCAAAACAGTCAATATGGCTTAAAAGTGTCTGATGGGTGTGCAAAGTGAGCTGGAGTCTGCGCACCCCCCATCAAGGAAGGGAAACATTATTGCAAAGGATTTTCCTCCCTAATATGTACCAAAAATAGCTTTCAAATGGCCAAGAAGGTCATGCTTAAACAATTTAGTCCAAAGAGAGAAAAAAATAGGTGGAGCAGGGCACCTCCAGAGTGCCTCAAGTCACAGGACAGAGACAAGTTAAATTCATTCTAAAAAGGCAAGAAATCCAGACATGGTTCTAGAATCAAAACAATGACAGAAAAAAGTCAGAATGTGAAAAGCAATCAGTCCCATGGAATCAACCCTAAGAAGCTAAGCTCATACAAACTGCTGTAAGCATTACCATTTTTAATCTTTTTTTATAATAAAACAATTTGAGACTGTATCAAAAATTTAGTAAAAAAATTAGATTTGAGAGTCCACCGATTTTTACTATTAACTATATTGCTGGCACTTTCCTTCCCAATCACCAGACAGCTTTCAGCATGTTGGAGTCCAGAAACCTGGGGATGGGAGGGCCAGAACAAAGGAATGAGATGCTGTCAGAACACAACTGCCAAGAATTTGAGAGTAAGGAAATAGCATCACACTACATAAAAATATTGCATCTTCACCAAAACATCCCCCACTGAGTGTTTCAAAAACCATGTTTTCCTTAAAACAGAGAGAGAGAGAGAGAGAGAGAGAGAGAGAGAGAGAGAGAGAGAGAGAGAGAGAGAGAGAGAGAGAGAGAGAGAGAGAGAGAGAGAAAGAAAGAGAAAAAAGTCAATGCAGTCTAAAACCCTACCTAATCATTTCTAGGATTTGCTTTCCTTACTGGTGGCCCATTTTCACCACCAGGTCCACTAGAAGCACCAGGGTCACCAGGAGCAGTGTGCCTCTGCTTGCCTCTCATCGTTACATTTCCATCCAACAACTAATGCCCCTTAAAGCTTGCCTAGAGCACACAGGGAGGATTGTCTGGCCCCATAAAATAATCTCTGACCATCCAGCACCAATACCAGGGGAGAGTCAGGGAGGGCCAGGTCAGCAGGTCTGTGAGCTTACTCACATGAAGTACCCAGAGTTCTTCCTACAATCCACAAAAATGCCCCAAATCAGTCTCTGGCTTAACCGAGGAACAAAGTTTACATTGTGTGAAAAAATAGGATTCCTTTGATAAAAAATACTGTCCCTTGGTCTTCTCTAACTAGTTTTGAAACACCCTGGGAGCTTATTTTTAGCAAAGCAGGGCCCCCTCCCCCCACCCCACAACCCCACCCCAAAACTATACATACAAGTTTAGGTAAACAGCAGATTAAATGTAAAAATGTAACATTAACTTCTGAAAGTCCTTTGATTTTAATCTTTAGGCTACTTTTTCCATGTTACATCCTGCAGCTAGACACACGTGAATAGAAAAAAAAAAACAAAACAGTACAGTTAGTGTTAAAGGCAAACAGAGTACACCAGGGATGGAATGTCCAGCCCAGTGCCATCTGCAAGTCCATCCATCCATTCTTTCTGCGCTCTGTGCCCATTGGTGCTTTCAGAAGCTGGCCATCAGAAATACTCAGCGAAGAATTCTCTATGAACAAACAAAAGCTGTTAGGCAAAAAAAAAAGAAAGAAAAAAAGAAAAAAACTCCCCCAAAGTTCACCAGGCCACTTTGGGGTGGTATAAAAGAACCAGAGAGGGAGGGTTTTTTTTTTTCAGGCCCTGTATATGGGTGTGTGTTTGGGGTCAAGTGTTGATTTCTGGTTGGCAATGAACTGTGGGCCATCAATCCCTATCAACAACACTGGTATGGATCTCCAGGCCCCTTCCCTCAAAGCCCAAGACTTGCTGTTAAGGAGGAACATATGGAGGTGGAGACCTGTAAGGGGTCATGTTCTTCGGGCGTGAGCCTTTTCCCTCCATGGGGGCTGTGAAGGGTGGGGGGGGCTGATAGGGAGGTGCATTAGGGTCTTCATCCCTTAAGGGAGTATATTCTCCAATGGTATCCTGGTTCAATGGAGTGGTCTCTGGCATGTTCTGATTTGGATATTCCGGAGGAGGGAGAGGAGCCTTTTCCTCTTGTAGGATGAGAGGCATGCTGGAGGAAGGGGGTGGCTTAGAGTCATCCAGTTCATCAGCAAAGATGATTGGCACGCCTTTTTTGATGAAAGTTGCTTGGTCTTCAATTGTGAGCTTTCCTTTCCTTTTCTTTCGATAACAGATCATAGCAATGATACCAGCAATGAGAAGGATAGCAGCCACCACCACAGCAGGAATGACTGTGTGTAGGTAGACATCATCCTCACTGCTCTTTTCAGGGTCTTTCTCAGTCACAACTGTAGGGGGAGCTTCTGAAGGCATCTTTCTGTCTGCTGTAACAGGAATAAACTGAATGTGTCTACAGCTGCCTGATCCTGTTACAGAAATGCTCACAGCCTTAAAATCAGGCTCCAAGGTATTAGAGAAAATGGGGCGCGGTTTTCCATCATCATCTGAGATTCTTTTGCTCAACCCTCGGATCTGTTCCTTGGGGCAGGGATCCAGAGGCAGAGTATTATTTGTCCACTCCACCACAATAGAGCCCTTTGTGATGTTCTGTAAGGTGATAGTACTGCTATTTCGGTCCCCAAAGGCAAGAGCCAGTTTCTTTACCAATGTGATTTTTTTATGAATGTCATTAACCACTGAAGCAGGATCACCTGTGAATTTTGCCTTAAATTTGGCCGGAGACCTATCTCCCTGTGGACGCTTGTGTACATGGATTTCAAAGGCATCCACAGCTGAGAGGCCGCCTTTATCTGTTGCATGCATGAAGTACTCATGCTTGCCCAGGTGACTGTTGTCAGGAAGACCATACATCAGCTGACTATTGCTATTAAATTGGACCCAAGACTTCTCCCCTACCATCTGCTGCTCCCTAAGCTTCAGAGTTAGCTTCAGCTTATCAGTAGTTGTGTCCTCCTCATCATAAAAAGTATCTAATGGGATTTTTACTTCAAAGTAAGTGCCCACCCAGGCATCCACCCTGTCAATGTGGTTTTTGAGTGTAGGAGGCTTGTTGGGCTCACCCCCTCGGGTTGTGCCACTTGTTGTGGTTCGGATTCGAGTTGATGGAGAAGCGGTTTCCAATCTGGTGAGAGGTGCTTTGGTTGTGACCCTGGGTACTGGCCTCGAAGTTCGTGGTTTTTTGGTAGGCCTTCGGGTTGTAGCTGTTGAGGAGTCTGTGGTTGAAGGCGTGGCTGGTTTCAAAGTAGTTATTCTTGGTTTCTTAGTGGTGGTGGTAGGAGGGGTAATAACAGCAGTGGGTTCTATGTAGCCTGGAACTGTTGTTGGCCGAATCTGGCCAGGGACTGTAGTGCCTATATCGGATACTCTGGTAGGCTGTATTGGCCCCAGAGTTGGGGTCTGAACAATGGCACCTCTCGTTCGAATAGTAACTGCTGGTTTTCCAGGAACAGGATCTCGTACTGGAGGAGCTGCAGTTTCTGTAGGAGGTGCAATGGCTGGGGAGGTGGGTGTAGGAACAATCCTAGATGGTGGTTCTTGGAGAGCTGTTGTAGGAGGTCCAATGGCAGTGACTGGTGTGGGTGTTGCATTAATCTGTCTCCTTATCCGTTTTGGAAAATGGGGTTTCTTATTAGCAATATGCCAGCCTACAACAGGATAGCCAAGCTGAGCAGACATTGTACCTTCTTTAGCTGGAGTTTCAACACTACTAATGTTAGGGACACTGTTTTGGTTCAAAGAACAACCTAACTTCCATGAAAGTAAGGCTCCATTTTCTACTACTTTTTTTGCATTTCCTGGGCCTGCCATGAAGGCTGACATGTCAAATAGTCTGTTATTTACAACTGGAACCAATTTCATATTATGCAGTTCTACTTCCGAGAAACGTTTCATTCTATTTAAGAGCTCGACCCTCTGCTTTGGTGTCATTTTTGTGAGATCGGCATCCAAAATTACAGTCAGGATAGTTACTGGTTCATCAGCCCCACATACAAATGGAGCAGCTTCATTAGCATCTTGTGATGCAACTCTTACTGACTGTGGCTCACTGTGATCTTCAGGATACACTTCAATAGAGAAAACATTCATTGCTTGGGACACATAACTTCCATTGGCTGCCAGCTGCATGGCATTGACAGAAATGTAATGTACACCTTTGTCTGTATTAAGAGGAAGACCTTCGAGCAGACGGCTCTCTGGATCCCAGTGTAGCCAAGAGGGCAAAACTTCTTTCCCAGCTTCTGACATCTAGGAAAAAAGACACATTAAACAGAAAGTTAATTTTGCCACCCAACTGCATTGGAAAATATTAAAAACAACTGACAAAATTTAAATCTAAGTTTAGACTCAAATATAACAGGCCTTATACTAGAAATGCACATTTCAGCCAAGAAGGTAAATTCACCCCACCTCTAATTGAAGGTACAAGCTTTACTGTGGCTGCATCCACCAATCATGAGGCAAGAGGGGCTTCCTGGATGAAGAGCAATTCAATTTGCATTTTAAAATGTTCTACACTAAATTGTTAATGGATGCCTGGATCTGGGATTATCTGGAACTAAAAAGACAAAGCACCAACAATCAGGCTTGTTTAGGTCCCAAGTGTATGAGTAGAAGGTGAGTACTGTCATTTGCTTATTTCCTAAATACTAGATCATAAACAAGCACCTACAGAGGCAGGAGAGAAAAGTTAAAAACAGGGTCCCTGAGCCATCTTTTCTTTTTTATCTTAAAGACAAAATAAAACAAAAACTCTTACTTTCTGTCTTAGAATCAATACTAAGTATAGTTTCCAAGGCAGAAGAGTAATAACAGCTTGGCAAGGGGGGTTAATTGACTGGCCCAGGGCCCTACAGTTGGGAAGTGTTTGAGGCCAAATTTGAACACAGGACCTCCCATCTCCAGGCCTGGTTCTCTATCCACTGAGTCACCTAGCTGAGCCTCTCTGAACTGTCTTTTCACAAGGCACTTGGAAAGATAATTTAAAAAAGAAACTGCATGTGTTTCTGTCAAGCTACCTCAGTTCCTACTAGCATACTGATTTGGGGGTCAATCTGAAAACCTTTGGTGGTGGTTGTTGTTTCTGCATACACAATGTCCAGGAACACATGCATGTAATAATTCCAAGGATCTGCAGGTTTTGTCAGCATAGGTAGTCCACCTACAATGATCACAACCTTTCCAGGACCCAGTAAACTGTCTTCAAGAGTTGCTATGGCTGAAAAATTCATCACTGTGGGTAATACAATAGCAAGTCAATTAAAATAATTAATTGGCAGGTTAGCCACTAAGACTCCAATTTCCTCTCCATGTACATACTTTGATAAGGATACCTGATATAGAATACAGAGCAAAAATTCAGGTCTATCCTGAATTTGAATTAAGCAAGATTGTCTTCTATTAACAGTCTGAAACATAGGAGCTTCTTGGAGTTTTTTGTTTCTTCAGTCACAAAACCAAAAGATCCCCAAAGCAAAAATTTTAAACTGTCTCTAAGCAAGAATCTCCTCTACCACATCTCTGACAAGTTCCCAAGTTCTTGTTGGAAGCCCTTGGTTAAGGTCACTGGTCATGAATACACACATACTAATATTAGTAATGTCATTCAGAGGCAGTTCCTTCTGTTTTTACATAACTCTGCATCTGTCGCTCTGTCCTACAGTTGGTTATCTCCCAACTAAGTCAACACAAGAATGATCTCATATGGTGGCCCTTAAGATACCTAAACAGCAACTCTTCTCTTCACCAAGTTACACATCATTAGGTCCTTTTAACAGATCTTTATAATTTTTACTCTCCAGGTCATTTACTGTCATGGGAATCTATCTTATCAATGTCCTTTCTAAAATGTAGCTAGAAGTGAACCCAATACTACAGATATGATATGGAAATCAGCAGCGTACAGCAAAACACTAATCTTTTATCCTAAATATGTCATCTTTCAATGTAGATTCAGATTGCCTTTTTTGTTAACCATATCATATGATTAACTCTTTCGAGTCAGCAATCTGCTAAATCAATCAACTAGCAATTATTCAGTTCTATACCAGGCACCATACTAGGAGCTGGGGATAAAAATGCAAAAAATAAACAGTCTCTGTCATCAAGGGGCTGACATTCTATCAGGGTATATGTATAGATATTTACAAAATAAATAATTTTTAAAATACAAGAAGGAAATGGGGAGATTGAAGGCACTAGCAATCGGCATTGGAGACTAAAATTTCCAAATCTTTTTAAGAGAACTATTATTTAGTTAAAACCCACTGCCTCTGCTCTGCCAATATTGTACTCATGAAGTTGGTTTTTTTAAGTATACTTATTCTTATTAATATTTATTTTATATTTAGCCCTAACTCTACCAATCAGCAACTTTTAAGTTAATCAAAAACTTAAGAACCTGTACTTATTACCTCACCAGTCACTAAGTATGAGAGCACACAAGTCACTTGCTAGAGTGGGTGACAACTCCAGAGGCCCCCCTGGGCAAATCGAAAGACTGTGATTGGTTCCCTTAAAGTGGGAGAGCAATATAGGAAGTGACATGAAAAAACTGCTTGAGGAAACTCTTCCTTGGATCCTACAGTGGTGAGTGGAGTGATTCCTTTCTTAGTTCTTTGGTGAGGAGATCCTCTCCATCACTAGCTCTTGGTGTTTTGGTGGGACACTCCCTTCAGCATGAGTTCCGGTGATATTCTTGGCAGTCTTAATTCTCAGAGGATTCTTTGATTCTTCAATGTCTCCTGGCACTTCCAATTTCAGCTTCCTAATTAAGGACTTTGGATTTTGGTGAGATTCACTTTCGGATTCACATTTGCAGTCTGGAGACATTAGAATTAAATTTAGGGTATTTTGTAGCTAGGCAGTACTTTCTGTCTCTTTATCTACATTTTTCCACTTTCACTCTTTCCACCTCTGTAAATAAAGCTGCTAAAAGTCATTTTGACTTAAGCTATAATCTTTTGAAATTGGGGACCACAATATTACTTTAGAATTTGCATATTTAGCATAAAACCTAAATTTAATTTCTTATACCAGATACTGACATAGGATTTCAATAATCTAATACAAATCTACAATTAGGCTTTTCTGCATAAGAGCATACAGTTTCAGTTCTTCAATTTTACAAAGCTCATATAGTATTCTACAAGGAGGAAGAGAAAAAAAATTTACAAGATAGATTAAAAACTGACTTCTGAGACTGGACATCAAGTTTTAACATCCTGGGATTCTACTTAGCTTCTGAAAAAAAGAAATCAGATATAACTCAAAGAGTTTGAATAAGGTTGAATATTAGGGCCCCCTACAGTCTTTCTTTCTAGTCTGCTATTATCTATCACTCTAATCTAAGCTGGATGTTTGGACAAGAAGACTCGAGTGTACTGGACAGAAAGTTGCTCTGCAGAAGTCAAGATTTCTAGACAACTGACATTCTGAAATAGTGATTTGATGCCTACCTTATTTTCTCTCATAGAATATTTAGTGCTTTCTATATAAAAGGTGCTGAACCATGGACGGATTAATAGTTCCTCTGAATACTTCAATATCTACAACTGAACCTCACCCCTCCCAAACTAGATGAGATCTAGTCTTAACCTGAATTATTTTGTGTAGCAAATCATTCTATAAGGAGATCCCTAAGAAGTTCTGGTATGTGCATGCATAATAAATTTTGGAAGACTAAGGTACCAGTTCCCAAATTTAGGAACTAAGACTATTTTTTTAGCTTTCAAAGAACAAAAAGGGAAATAGCATAGGGCACTAGATTTGCCCTCAAGAGATGAAATTAAAGTTAACTAAAGGCCCAGCAGACCTATTCTACAGAGGGGTAAGGCCAAATGGAACGTCCAACTTTAGAATGAGTCAGAACAGAGTTCAAATTTTTATCTTATACTGGTAGTTGTAATTTTCTATTTTAACAAGTGCCAGAATAAGTCAAGTTCTAAGTGCTACAAATAAAGGCTGAAAGTCTCTGGAAGAATAGTTGCATGCAATGGTACTAATTTTCAAAAGTCCCCTCCCAACATACATGTTTTATACAGGTTGCATGTGAAACCAACAAAATCATAAGAGATAAGCCCACTCACAAGAAATGATCAAGTGAAATGTTTGACAGTTGTTCCCCAGAAGTTTCTTTTACAGTTCTTCTCATGCCTCTCTTTCACTCTAACTCTATGAGGAAATATGTCCTCCCTCTTCCTAGAATAATATTCAGAGATCTTTACCTTTATTCTTGCTGTGAATGTTTAAAGTCACTTGAAAGTTTTAATCACTCATTTTAAAGAATGCTGAAGCACAAATTTCCTTTATAAGTAAGAAGTTCAACTAGATGACCACTAAAATTCAGCTTTTTGGGGGTAGGCATATCACAATGCCTGTGATTTTATGATTCAGACAGGTGATGAATGAACCTCTGGAAAGGCTCAAATGAACTGAACTTATCATGGGGCAGATAGTAAGGGTAGTGGCCAAAAGACTTTTCCTATTGTGAAGACAGAATTAGACTCTCTTAGTTTATTTTTAATGTGTAACTGTAAGATTAAAATTAATATCCAATAACTCCAACTATTATATTTTAGAATATTTATTAATAAAACTTAAAGTAGATGAAAAGTATAGCCTGAGTAAAGACATGTTTACCAGACAGTGAAAGCAGGAGAAGAGAGAGAGAGGAGGGTGGAGTTACCCAAAGCATATCTCTAAAACAGAAGGACAACCTGAGGACAAAAGTGGGATTCTGGAAATTGTAATTAAAGGGTACAGAAATTCTAATCACATAATATCAATCAGCAAATTTTAATTTAATCAAATGACCCCATCACGCAATCAAATCAAGAACTTAATACCTAGCTAACCATTAAGTAAGAGAGCTCACAAATCACTTACTAGTTCCTAGGCCCAAAGGCCACAAAAAAGCACTGCTCACCACTCCAGTGCTAGGCAAATTAGGAGGCTGTAGTTGGTTCCTGTGAAGTGGGAGAGAGACAAGAAGTAACATGGAAAAAGGACTATAAAAGGAGAAACCAAAGGACAAGATGCACTCTTGGCTTCCTGGGTGCTTCAGCCAGGGGACCCTCTTTTGGTTGGTGCTTTGGTAGGACACTCTCTTCAGTGTGAGTTCTGGTGAGATTCTCAGTCGGCTTAGCCTTGTGTATGCCGAAGGCTCTGGGCTGTTTTTCAGCATCTCCTGGCTCTTCAGATTTCAGCTTTCTAATTAGGACTTTGGATTCTGGTGAGACTTGCTTTTGGATCTGCATTCATGGTCTAAGATTAGGGTATTTGTAGCTAGGCGATTTCCCCCCTACCTCTTTCCTATATTTCATATCACTATACAGTTGTAAATAAAAGCTGCTAACAGTTTTTCTGACTTAAGGGTTAATATTTTGTAAACAGCGACCACAATCTTACTTTTAGAACTCTCATATTTAGTTAAACCTAATTTTAAATCTTAAAATTTATCCCAATTGGATAATAAACAACTCAATTTAAAAAAAATTATGTAGCTTTGAGCAACGTATTGTTCTGGGCCCAGAGGATGAAAAAAAATTTAAACATCCCCCTGTCCTCAAGGAGCTCATGTTCTACTAAGTTAAAATCTCTCCAAAAACAGTGCCTCTAACAATCTCATCAGAAAAAAAATACAAGTGGATAATGATAATAGGTGATCTTTGATGGCCACAAAGATTTTCTAAAGAGTCTGAGGCTTTCTACAATTGTCAACTATTTACTATTCACCATATTCCTGTAACAACAGTCGGATCTTCACCATGATGAATGATATACTCAAAATCCCAAAGATACAGTGGCTCCAAATATCAATTGTCCTACCCTTTTTTCTCAATAAATTGGAATTGCAGAAATATTGTATTCAGTTAATCTTATCCATGAGAATCATTCATTAGAGACACAGTTGGGATGACCCTACCACCCAAAGTGACATGTGATGATTCACTGAATCTGTAATGGATAGGGCTGGCCATATATACACATAAATCAAGCCCATTTATTCCAATCAAATCCATGAGTCTTATTTATTTAGTTGTCCATCTCTACACTGAATTCTTCGGCAAATAATCACAGATGACTGTCAAATAATTTTTTTCTGTTAAGTGGGACAATGGATACATCACCAGGACTGGAATAGAGAGGATCTAGGATCAAATTTGGCCTCATACACTCCCTAGCTATGTGATTCTGAGCAAGTCACTTAACCCCCAAGTAGCCTAGCCCTTGACCTTCTGTCTTAAAGAGTTGTTGCTAAAACAAAGTAAGTTTGAAGTTTTAAAAAAGTCATTTATTCACTTCCTTTCTCTTATTAAAGGCAGTTATCCCCTTCCTATCCAAAGAACACCAATATCTTCTCAAGATCTTGTCTTTCCCAATCAATTCTCTTTTCTCCACAAGTAAATGCAACTTAGATAATTTTTTTAATTCTGTGATTTATGATCTTGTGACAAACAGTATGCACTACCACAAAAAGATGACAAAGAAGCTTGAAATATAGACTCTACAGACTGACTGACAATAAAAGTCAGTTCCTTTCCTGGGCTCCTCGGGGATTTTACTAAATGACCAAATCACTTGTCTTTGTCACTCAGACTCCTCCTAACAAAATGGATTAGATTCCCCATCACACTAAACCAGAGCCTTTCCCCCTTTTAAAGAGAAGATGGGTGATTAGAAGACAAAAGTTGTTTTAGGTGAAGATTCCTTCAATTCAAACAAAAAGAACAGTTTGTAAATGGAGATATACTTAGAAAGTACCTGCCTGAAGGCTGTCTCAACAACAGGAATTTCAAGCCTAGGGCAGCACTTTGTAGAATGAATGGTTTGTCTTAATGGGAGAGGCCACAGGAAATGAGATAAAAACCAATTTCATACAGAAGGAATGAAGCCAAACCACCAGCTAGACTACAAGTATCTCTTACATTTTTAAACTTTGGAGAAGACCTTGAAACAACTGTAGTTTCTAAGTAGCAAGACCCCGATAGTCAAAATACTTCATTGAAGAGATTCATGCCCTCCCCCATACCCACAGCAGGTACCAAAAAAAGCCAGTCACAAAGACTCACAAATATTCACTCAGGAGTGAGCATTTCATGGATCAATACCAAGGGCATTATCTGTCATCCCTTCAAATTGCACTATTAGACTTCCTCTACCAAATTTCCACACTATCAATCCACCCCAAGACTCTAAATGAGTTCTTTTCACCTACTGTATATTCAGCAGAAACAGGACCCCAGGTGACAATGCCTAAAATCAATCAGTTATTAAGCAATTCCAACATTAAAAACAGGTGAATTAATTGCTTCCCCACTCCATTCAACATCCTCAAACAATTCACTGTTTATTTTTCAGGGGAAAATCCCTATGAATCTTAGGCTTAAAACTAGAAAGGGTATTGGTATTAGACGTTATTTAATTCAACTCTCCGATTTTACAGATGAGGAAATTGAGGAGTGGAGAGCATAGTGTCTTGTAATAATAAAAGCAGCAAATGGAGTATCTGGAATGCCAACTCTGACTCCAGATTTAGTAGTAGTTCTACTGTTCAGAAATCATCTAGCCCAATCTCCTCATTTTAACAGATGAAGACATTGTAGACCACTTATAAATGACCTGGTAATTGAGGTGAATTTCATTCTTCCTGCTCCTCACTTCACCCCTATTCCCTCCATAGAAGTGGAGATGCTCGTTTTGTAGTCAAATCCTAACTCTAAGGCTCTGACAAGTCACACTCCCTTTTCTGGATCTATAACCTGATATAAAGTAAAGGCACAGGTCTGGTAATGTCCTAGGTTCTTCCCAGTTCTAAATGCTATTACTCTAAGTCTAGCCAATCATGGTAATAATGGTTGTTGAATTTGGATTAATTCATACATGTGCATAGCACAGAACCAATAGTTGGGGGGGGGGGGGCAAGGAAAGCTCCCAGAGACAATTGTACATACTGCCTACGTCAAGTTTATGTGACAGACTATGAAGGAGAGGAGAGGAAAGGAGAAGGGAAGGGAGGAAGTGAGGAAGGTAGAGAAGAAAGAAGGGCCTTTTAAAATTTATTCCTTCACAAGGCAATTAGTACTCATTCATATCTTCCTTTAAAGACTATTAATAATAGTAAGGAAGTCAAGTATCTTGTCCAGTGTCACACAGGAGGTTAATAGAAGAATTAGAATTAAAATTCTTTATGATCCAGTATTTCTCCATTCTACTTGCTTCCCACACTAGGATCAATGCTATCCTAACAAGAGCTATAGAATTCAGTATCTGTTAACCAGCTATAGAAGAATTCAATATTTCCTGGACCTTCTAAACTTCAAATCTTTATTTAAGAGAATTCCATAATATTCACTGAAAATCCATGGCAGAATACTATCCCTACCAAAACACTAGCATTAAAGTTCAACCAAATTCTAGCCTTGCCAACAGTAATATAAAGAAAACTTCCCAGTGTTTTGCATGCACAGAAGTTTTTACACTCTTAACTTCTCTCTAAATATCTTAGTTTGATAAACCCAAAGAACTCAACTTTTGAGATAAGAACTCATTATCTGACAGAAAGTGTTGGAAAAACAGTATGGCAAAAATTAGGTATAGACCAGTATCCTACATTCTATATACCAAGATACGATCAAAATAGGTACATAATTTAGACATAAAGGGTGATATTATAAGTTAGGGAAACAAAGAATAGTTTATCTGTCAGATCTTTGAAGGTCAGAATTTTTGCTGTATCATTAAATATTAAATCAAGATTTTCCCAACATAATTAAGTATAGTAATTGATCTCACTAAAAACATATTAATTTTACTCAAAGCAAAAGGGTTTTTAACCTAATAATTTTTTCAACTTTAATGTTTTGTAGTATTCGTGACATAGTAAAATTTTACATAATTTATACATATATACACATATACATACATATATTGGGGTGCTGTTGCTCAATAGATTGAAATGCTCAGAAGCTCAAATATTTCTTTCTTTGATCATTTCATCTTTCACTCACCACAGTGCATGCTTAGTAATACAGGTGTACAATCAGTGAAGTTTGGCAAACAGTGCTCTAGATAGCAAGATCATCTCCAGACCTATTCTTTACTCATTCTTATACTCTATCCTAGCTTTAATGTCAGACTTCTTAATCCAATCTCATCCCTTTTTACTACCTAGTTTCGGCAATTACAAATCCCTCTAAAATCTGCTCTCTGGTTACCTTTACTCCTTTCTCTAATAGCATACTAATTTCTCTTCACTCCAGTTAGAGAGGATTACAAGGTAAGGCTGTAGCTATATGTAGGTGGATGGGGATGAAAAGTGACTAATTGGGAATTGAAAATCAGATTTTCATTTATTTGAATTTGGGTGATGGCTAGGAGGCTTAGTGACAAAACACAAAACAAGAGCTCAAAAAATAGGTCAGTATTTCTTTTCTGTAGCTCATTAGAGCTAGAAAATTATAAAGTGCAATGTGTAATCAAGAAGTTTTATTTGTTAAGAATTTATACACAATTTGAAAGTTATGGTTGAGAAATTTAAGCAAATAATACCAACAACATAGTCTTGTTTGTGCAGTCTGAGTCTGTTTTTCCCATCATCAACATTACCTATTCAGTACATCTGATATAGGATCATAGCTCTAGAAGTGGAAGAAACCTCAGAGGCCAGTGAGTCCAACAGCTTAATTTTACAGATGTCAAAAATGAGGCCCAGGAAGTTAAGGGATTTGCCAATGTTACAGATATAGTAAGCAATGGTCATCCTCTGACTCCTCATCAGTAAGTCCTCTTTCTCTTCCATGTTTCTTGCTCTTACTACCTCTAGAATGCATATCATTCAATAATGCATAAAAGAGAATCCCTTTCCTAAATTCTGGGACATTTAATCTATTTCTAGGTCCTATATACAGGTTTCCTTGTCTAACTAATGCTGAAAACAACCATCTCTCAACCCATTCTCTCCAGCAATCCAACAATGTGCAATCTTTTCCAATGAGACTATAAATTCTGAGGTCAAGGACTCCTGCTTCCTTAAGGATATTTGTATCCCTAACACTTAGCAAAATGCTCGGCATATAATAAGCCTTAATAAATGTTTTAGCTGTCTATTTTCTTTTCTTTACTGTTTTGACTGCCTAAAGCCCTAACTGCGATGTTTATGTAGGATTTAACTCCCCCTCCCCTAAGTTTCCAAGGCCCTACGTGAACCTACTTCATCTCTTATATTCTGCCCAATTATTCTGGATGCTTCATTCACTTCCCTTTAGTGATTATATCTAGTTATAAAAGGGGCAACTTTTCCAATGGCTCAGCCAATTTCTTTTAATTGCCTTGCAATAGACCTGAAACTTCAGAAGAGTTTTAATACTAATTCTTTAATACATACCCTGAGTGGAGTATTTAACTTCCCTACTAGTCTATAAACTCATTCACAAAAGGAAAATGAGGCATCCAAGATTTGGGAAAAATCCTTTAGTTCAGATGAAAGGGTCCCAGTTCAATAAATAAGCAATTCCCTTAGAGTCAAATGAAAATTGTGGATGTGCCATATGTGGGACCAAAAACTGTCCTAAAGATTTTTATGCACCTGCCAAGGTAGCTAATAATTCAAATCAATCTCCAGGATCTACTCAAGCCCAATCTAACTACTTTTTAAATGTTTCAGTTATTTTTTTTAACTTTGCTATCATTTGTCAATAACATCTTCTCTACCCTAGGAACCCTCCTTTTTAATATAGTACAAGTTAAGCAAAAAACCAAATCAACACCCTGACCAGACAGGTCTTACAGTACAGGCTTCCTTGAATGCCTATAAGTTCACCATATCTGTACCAAATAAAGAGTGTGTTTTGCTATCAGTATTCTTGAGTCAAGATGATAACAATGTAAAATTTCCAAGCTCTAGACTATTACCAGAGTTGTATTAATAATCATAGAAGAAAAACAACTTTGTCTTAACTGATTTGAGATGTGTAAATCCACAGGAAACAAGGAGGTAGGAAGGAGTAAAATGACAAAGCTGCTTAGATGTATAAATATGCAAAACATATTGGTTGGTGAATGGCATCTCTCTGCTGAGTCTATGAACAAGAAATAGAACCAAAATAAATATAATTGTTTATGAAGATAGAAGCTTAATTATCAAGCAGTTTAGATTTCTGTATACTTGGAGACTTGTCAATAGAAATAGAACTGCTAGAATGGGTCAGTCATGATCCAACCAATCAAGTATTTCCATCTTTATCCTATTGAGGACCTTTACATTTTTAACTTAATTCTCACCATTAAATTACATTCACAAAGTGTCATATCTATTAAGTACCAAATTACAGTCTACTTCTCTTTTTTTTGTGCCAAATCCAGAAGACAAATGAGTACACAGGACAATCAACATAAAACTATTTTTCACAAGCCAAACTTCAACCAAGTTTTTAACAATTTTTGAACAGTTGGGCCCAAGCAAATGCCATTCTGACAAACCACCACCCACAAGGAGATGCCTTCCATTTCAAACCCTTGTTTCCAGATGTGCTTATGTTTACAAGGGATCTATTCAGAGTCCAAAGGGATACCCACTCAAGGCAGGAGGAAACTACAGTTCATTTCACTTAGAGGGAAGGCACTATAAAACTCCCCAAGTAGCCAAAGAAATGCTCCTTTCATTTGCTCCTGCTACAAGACTGAAAAGGATCCTCATTGTTCTCACTAGAACAATCTGTATGCTGTGAAAATGGCCAAGATCCCAGCCCAAAGGCTGCACTCAGCCCCACCAAGGGCAGTTATTGCATGGGCAGGCCAAGCCCCAACAAACAGCTTTTATGAGGGGAAATACCTCCTGTTTCCAGACAGAACCTTCTGACAAAGAGAGAAATGAAAAGTATATACTCTCTCAAGCTCTGTCCAAGACAGATACCTGAAGTTCTGGTACCAAAAGAATAGTGAAATTTTTCTCCAAAAGAAGATAACCAAATAACCAATTACTTTGCAGGATTAAAACAAAGGTCAATTTGTCATGATAGTATTCCAAAAGCAGTCAAATAAATTCACCAAAAATCTTCGGGCCTTCAGTATTCTCAGCAACCTTTCTCAGGTGAGATTATCTTAACCCAAGTCTTTAGAAACTGATATGGAAGTTTATCTACTACTATTACAACTATCAGGGGCTCAATCTGTCAGTGTTAATGGAAATAAATCCTGGTTTCTCTCTTCACAACCACTGTTACTCCATTTCTGCCTTTCAAAAGGTTAGACTAGATCAACTCTCAAGACCTTCAACCTTATCTACCTACTGGTAGTAGGCCTCGTTCCTCTCAATTTTCTAACTTGTTACAGGCTAGAAAACCCAATACCAAATTTGATGGAATTATGTAGAGAATATTAACTCAGCCCTGAATATTAACTCAGATCTGAATGGCTCTCATTAATATACATTATGATACCTGTTTCTACAACTTAAAAGACCTTTGATTTCTTCTGGATTATGTTCCAAACTGTGAAATCTGATGTACCACTGAAATGTTACTCTATATAGACATTTTAAAATTAAACAAAGCTGCTTTTTTTTTTTTGCTTGGGGATAAATTATGAAAATAAACACCATGTGATTTTAAGGGTAAAGTACTAGAAACTCAGTTTTTAATTGTTGGCAAAAAACCACTATTCTTTTAACAGCATAGGTTTTTTTAAATACTGAGCTTGTAACTAGTGAACTTGTAACTAGTGTAACTAGTGTATATGGATACATATACAACACACAGCTAACAACAATCAATCAACAAATGAAAAAATAAAAATACAGTAGAGTTCCCTTATCTGTGGTTTCTTTTCCCAAGGTGTCAGTTGCCACTGGTCAATCATAAAAGGGCTAGAAGTCCAATAGTGCCCCAGGCATCATCTTCTACTTTCACTTTTTCCACTTTCCAATTTTCTACTTTTACTTTTAAAGGTTTTTTTTTTTTGGGGGGGTGGGGTTGGAGACATAGGTAAGCTAAAGGGCCCCTCAGGAGACAGTACATATATACCGTCAGCAGGTATTCACTTATATCCAAGGTTTCAGTCATCCACAATAGGTCTTGGAACATATACTCCACGGTTACTCAGGAGCCCTATTGTATATACAAAGTAGTCAAAAACAGAGTTGCTGGGAGAAAGTACATTGGTGGCTAATGTGAGAGCAGGAAATGCTTCATATAGAAGATAATGCTTGAGCAGCACCTTAAAGGAGACAAAAGATCCTATGACACAGAAAATGAGGGAGTACAATCTAGGTATGTGGAATAGTTGGTAAAATGTACAGAGATGGGAGTATCAGGTATGTGAGAAACAAAGTAGGTCAGTGTAGATCACAGAGTGCATGAGGGGAGCTAATGTCTAATGAGAAAGGAAAGGAAAGCTGAAGCCAGGTTTATGAACTCTGAAAGTTAATCAGAGCTGTTTATATTTGATCCTGAAGCCAATAAAGAAGTTGCTGGACTTGACAGATTTGTGCTTTAAAAAAAAAACTACTTTTATAGTAGGATGAACTAGAGTAGTGACAGACGTAAGGCAGAGAAACCAATTGGGAGGCTAGTGTAATCACCTAGATGAGAAGTAATGAAGGTTTGAAATAAGGTAACAGCTATATGAGTATAAGAAAAGGATAAGCTGTCAAAGGGATTGTGAAAGTAAAAAATAGCAAAATCTGGCAAAAAGATTGGATAATGTGGAGTAGAGGAGAATAAGAAATCTAGAAAAATGCCTAGAAACCTGGGAAACTAAAAAGGCCTTTGAGAGAAATAGGAAGAGGGGAGGATTTGAGAGGAGAAAGAATAAGTTCCATTTTGGACACGATTAATTTGAGATATCTCTAGAATATCTAGTTTGAAAAGTCCAAGAGAATGGTGATGCTGGACTGAAGTTCAAGAAACTTGTGCTGAATATATAGAACTATGAATCTTCTACACAAAATGATAGTTAAATCCATGAGTACTGATATGGGTACTGAGAGACAATGTAAGGGAAGAATAAGAGGGCCTAGCTTCTAGAACCCTGAAGATCCTAGAAGAATCCTGACACTTAGGGGATATGATGATCAAGATTACCCAGCAAATAAGTATAAGAAGGAGAGGTCAGACAAGTATGAGAGGAACCAGGAGAAAGGAAGATTTACAAAAACTTAAGAGATATTAATTGCTAATGTTTTGACTCAAAAACATAGCAAATGGGACTTGAGACTATAGAAACACAGTCACCAAGCAGTAAGATCAGAAAAAGACACCAAAGACAAGACTACCATAACTCAAGAGTCAGGAGACATAAAGAATCAAGGTTTTGGCTATAGGATAGAAATAAAACAAAGCATCAGAAGAAAGGAAAAGACCTAGAGGCCTTAATTCCCTGAATACACTAACAGTAACTGATCTTGTCTTGCTGCATGCCTGCTTCCCCATAGTATAGGGGTTCCATAAATTTATAGGAATACAGCACATTATAAGTGATTTTAATGCATGAAATGCTTCAAAAAATATAATCAACACACAGACTCTGCCTATCAGGTATTTGCCCACCAGCCATACAGTACGCTAACATGTTACAAAGCACATTTTTCTAATGTTAAAATGAGTTAAAACTTAAAAACATGCAGTTATGAAGTTGTGTTCCTTGATAAATTTTTTGAAGTTTTATGAATTTTTTTCACTTCAGAAAATTCAGTTTACTTTCATCAAAAGATAGATAATACAAAACCCAGGACAGTTATAAAAACACCATTAACTCATCTCACACTTCTATATACTTCCCAATTTGCAAATGAAAACTTCTTTGAAATAATTAAACAATTCAATCGCCTTACCCAGGACACCTTCCCCAAAAATGGTGCTTTCACTTCTCCATTGATTTCAAAATTAGAGCTGTTTTACAAATGCTTAATTAATGATTTTCTTATTCTGGTACAAAAAGCTGTAACCTCTCAGAAAAATAATTGGTGCATTTCCTATTCCTTATTGTGGCTAAGGAAATGCCAACACAAAAACTGTTACAAAATATGGGACAAATGGCACTCCTGTCACTCATCTTAAATAGTTAGGAAGTGGAAATCAGGTCTGAAAAGGATACTCCACCCTACTCTAAAAGACTATATAAGCTGTACAAAATCCCAAAAGTGGTCTGCTGGAAACAGAGAAAACTAAGCTAAGGCTAAGAAGTTTGCATTCTCCAGTTACTTAATAAATGGATGAATGTTTAGTATGTGTAACAGCACTATGATAAGGAAAATAATGAGTGAGCAATACAACAACAAATGACAAGGCAGGATCTCAAGGAGTTTATAATTTAAAATAAGGAACACAAATGGCCTGGGAACAAAGCCATTAATTATCAGTACAAAAGAGCATATTATATTAATAAATGCAAAATTATATACAATAGAAACATGAGAACATTGAGTCAGTATAAAGATATTAAAATCTTAAGATTATATAGGCTCCCTTTGGATTTCAAGTCTTTACTACTGACTTTTTTAGAAAGCATGAAATTGGAACGCTTAAAGTTGATATATATTTTGTGTAAAGCAGGGATAAGGTCTGACCTACTTATCTCACAGGAGAAAAATTAAAAGCATAAATTAAATCAAACTGTATAATCTTCCAGTTTCTGCTTAAAAAATTTGTTTCAGATTGTTCCCAAAGTAGAATGCACAGTAGTTGCACCTCATGATGGCCTTGTAAGATAGGTGCTATTATACAGCTTTTGTTTTATAGATGAATATTGGTTCTGGTCCAATGAGGATAGATGTGGATTTCATGGAAGTGCTAGAAGATCTAGAAGGACATTACCACCACCACCACCCTACTTACACCCCCCCCCCACCCTCACTCACTCACTCACTCTCTCTCTCTCTCTCTCTCTCATACACACACACACACACCACCTTTATTTTTAAAATAAGGAAAATAAGAACCAAGAAGCTCATACAAAGTAAAAAATATCAGAGATGGCATTTGAAACTAGGTCCTCTGATTCCAGAACTGGTGCTCTTTCCACTGTAATATGCTAGAAACTGATTTTGAGAGAGAATAAACTGACATGGACATTGTACCCCCAGAAACTCAGGCAAACTATTATGGACAAAGATGCACCTCCAGGCTACACCTTGATCCTATCAGGCTACATCTCTCAAGATATCTGTTTGTTAAGGAATCTTTATGCCTCCAGGCAGACCCCAGTCAGATGACCACCTCACCCAACAAATGCCTGAGTGACTAGCACTCTAGGTCCCGTCTACACCATGACATAGCATCTGTTGTAAAGAGTATAAAATCCCCAGAACTGATGTCCTCTGGGGGACAGCCTTTCCATTCATGCTGTTCTCCCAAGGAACTGCTCCCCATCTTGCTGTTCCACCTTGCTATCCTCCTGGCCATTCTCAACATTACCGCCTAAATTAATAAATTTCTCTTTTTTTTTTTACGCTAAGTTTTGGAGTCTTGCATTCTTGCAAAATGTATCCTTCCCGAACTCCAGGGGTACACACCTGCACCCCCATAACAAAATTACTTGTTGAGGGTCAAAAGGCTAATAAGTGTCCAAAGTGAAATCTGAACCAAGGTCTGTCTGATTTCAAGGGAAGCAATCTTATCCATTATGCCATCTATCTTCTGTGTCTTCTTTCCTGATCCATGTAGCCAAAAGTGCTCTCTTCCTCAAATATTTCTAAAGCATTTGGTCTAGGTGCCTACTTTGTCTCCATTATCCCCTGCTTAATGATATATTTATCTTCTGAGGTGCCATGTGCTCATATAAGCTCTTCCAGAATACACATTCTTTAAAAGTAAAGATAGTCATTTTTATACCAACCTGGCATTGTAAACCTCAAATTTCCTTAGACTTATAAATGTTGGAAATTTCACCATTGGGATATTTCATACTTGGAAAATTTCTTACTGATAGTCTATTGGAATGGGAACCCCATTGGCATGGGAGGTTCCTTCTCTTCCCTTCTTAAGATTACTTTAGGACAGAAACCCTTTGCTGAACAATGGAAAGGACTTTGACCTATGCTTAAGCATAGAACAGGAATTTCTTTGAGTCTTGATTGATTTTAGAATTGATACAATGGAGATACTTGGAATAAATCTCCACCCTATTCAGTCCTAATAGGATTGAGTAAGGGCTGCAGCCTAGATCAAAATTTAATTATTCCAATCTCTACCCTACTCAGGTTAACAGGATTTAGAAAGGGCTGTAGCAAAGGAGTAAAGATTTAATCATTTGAAAATATGACCTTCAACAGACATGTGCAAAAGCCAGAAACCTCTGGGCGGTCCTGGGTTAAGCTAGAGCCTCCATTGGCACAGGGAAATTGATGAACAGTGATTGGTAGATGGGAGAACTGAGGGGAGGAACTTGGATGGTTTCCTTAAAGATAGGGGGTCTAAAGGACTCCAAGGGAGGTGGAGAGTTGGTCGGTGTGGTTCCTGTGGGCTCTGAGAAGGCTTGCTCTGAAGGAAGCTGAAGGTGGGGGCCTCTGAGACTGTTTCTCCATTTTGGACACGTGAGTAATAGGGACTGATCTCTTTTCTTTGCCCCAGCTATCTAAGGGCTTGGGCCTTTTGGCCCAGCCTAAACAGAAGGGGTATTTAAGCCCTATTCCCTTCTCTCCCTTTTTCTCTCTCTCTATCTCTAATTCCTTTCTTACTCCTATTGTAATTAAACTCCAAAAAAGGCTGACGGCTGACTTGAGTTTTTCATTTAGGAATTACATAGCTGATTCCTTGGCGACCTTAAATTAATATATATCAGTCTTTTAAAGTGATTCCTTTGTAACAGCATTTAGTACAGAGCTCACAAATTGTGAGTATGTAGCAACTATTTTTTAATTTAAGTAATGGAAACATTTGGGCATAGTTTGAAATCTAGACCACAGAACTTTGGGCTAGAAGAGAATACAAAAGATCATCTAATCCAACTCCTACCCCTCTTTTACTGATAAAGAAATCAAGGTTCAGAGAGAGGAAGGAACTCAGCCAAAGCTATTCCAAACTCAAGAACCCAAGTTTTCTGACTCCGAATATAACTTTTTTTCTAATATACATTTGTGGGAGACTAGCATTCAAAATTCTAAACGAAGCTTAACTTCTAGCAGTTTTATTAAAACTTTTACTGAAGAAATTCACATCAAACTAGTCTAAGTTAGCAGTCTGTATATCTTGTCATTGTAATTTGAATTTAGAAGTAGAATGGCCTATAAATCAAGGAAGCAATGCCCAAATGGATCTTCTTTTAGATCCTCTACTTGGAGCCCAGAGTCCTTGCAGAAGGCAGTCTCTGGTAGATCAATTTCTATCAAAAGCTCCCCACGCCTCCAGCTTGATCCTAGTTATCCTGTCAGTGAAAAGACTGGCTTTTTGTTGCACACAAACCCCCACTTTTACTAATTTACCTTATCACTTAATAAGTGTTTAGCTTTCTATAAATCAAATCTCTATAAATCCTGTTTGTACAGTGAAATCTCTTTAATATCTATATGAAAAAGCCTGTTAAATAAAAGCCTTTCCACCAGATATGGCAAATATAATGTACATAGGAATTTTCAAAAGGAGCCTCTTGTTGTTTTAATGAGTAATGCTTCCCTTTAGGGCAGGTTTACATCAAATACCATTGACACATTTAGATTAAGTTACTTGACGACTTGGTTATTGAATGAGCCCTGAATGAGTCAAGGTGACCTACTATTGCCCAAGTATCTATGGCAGCTATGGAAGACAATTACCTCAAGCCATGTAATGTGTCTAAAAGGGCTGGGATACCAATAACCACTTATTTAATCTAAATGTTAGCTCAGTCATACTTCTAAATTGCACAGGCAACCAAACAAGCAAATGGACAGTGAAATCTGAGCTCTAACGAGGAGGCTGTGCTTCAAAGGCAATTTATAGCAATGCTACATGCTCCTTTAAGAAATACTTAGATGCCCTTTGATCTAGTCATACCACTGCTGGGCTTCTACCCCAAAAAGATAATAAGGAAAAATACTTGTACCATTTATAGCTGCGCTTTTTGTACTGGCAAAAAAATTGGAAAATGAGGAGGTATCCCTCGATTGGGGAATGGTTGAACAAATTGTGGATCTGTTGGTGATGGCATACTATTGTGCTGAAAGGAATGATGAACTGGAGGAATTCCATATGAACTGGAAAGACCTCCAGGAACTGATGCAGAGCAAAAGAAGCAGAACCAGAACAACATTGTACACAGAGAATGATACACTGAGGCACAATCAAATGTAAAAGACTTTTCTACTAGCAGCAAGACAATGGCCCAGGACAATCCAGAGGAACTTATGAGAAAGAAGACAATCCACATCTAGAGAAAGAACTGTGGGAGCAGAAACACAGAATAAAAATATGATTAGTTCAGTGGGGATGAGATTGAGGTTTTGGCATTAAAAGATCACTCTACTGCAAATATGAATAATATGGAAATAGGTTTTGAACAATGATACATGTATAAACCTAGTGGAACTGCTTGTCAGATCTGGGAGAGGGGAGGTAAAATCATGAATCATGTAACCATGGAAAAATATTCTAAATAATTTTTTAAAAAATACTTTAAAGAGAGAAAGAGAAATACTTGGATGTCGGACAATGCTTAATATCATCCAGTAGGTAAGAAGGAACAATTCCCCTTCTCCACCTCCCCTGTCTTGTAAAATCAGTATCTAACACTAAACACTTTATTTCTCCCAAAGTTTTAAATGTACCTTTAGAGGAAAAAACCTCAAACTTTTAACATGTTTATCCATCTGTGTACATGTGCACAAACTGTCCCATGTCTAGAATGCATTACTTCCTCAAGACTTATTTCAAGGCTCTTGCTCCACTCATCATATCAGCTACATGAGGTCTTCCCAGATCTCTTTCCTTCAACCAAAATATCAGAATTTACTCATCTGTGTTTATGTTCTTTATCCCCCAAAAGAAAAAAAGTAAGCTCCTTGATGGGTAGGGATGCTTCATTTGTCCGTAAATCTCAATCTTGTACTATAATATATACCTTTGCACACAGGTAGCACTTTATATTTAATGAACTAAAAATCCAAGATGGGATCTCTGATAATTATACCAACTTGAAAAATCAGAACTCAAATCACTGATGACAAGAAGTGGTTGCCAGAACTGCACTAAATCAAATAACCAGTTTCCTTTTCTGATTCTTAGTTCTGCCTTAAGTGTTATATTTTTAAAATATTTAAAATTTTAAGTGTATTTTTAAAATAAATTTTAAAATATTTGCTAAAGAAAAATGTCTAGCAGGAAGCAGGGGGAGATTTTAATTAAAAATTTCAATTTTTTGCATCATTTTATTAGTTTTGATACAATTTATCTCACTATAATAAAAGGGCAAAGAAAGATCATCAAAAGACCCTTGGGTGAGAAAACCCTATCATTTCACATCTTATGGATAACAAACTTCCACCTTCTTCTCTTCTAATCCCTATGGACTCAAAGTCTTGGGACTTCCAAAAACAACCTCTATTTCTCTCCAATCATCCTGTTCTACATTCTCCTTCCATTATGTCCTCAGGAACCCTTTTTAAAAATAAAACTTCCTCTTGTTCTCAACACTTGATCTTTCTCACCATATACTGTCTGTTCCTACACAAAATGAAGATGGAGAAAATAATGAAATCATGCTAAATGAATCCACCATAAATTTGTTACATAATCTCAACTGGGCTATGGATGCATCAAGGCATTTGTTTTATACTTCTCTGACTCACTATCCCATTCTCTGCAGGGGCTTTTCCAAAACTTTGTATCTCCTCTGTAACTTGAGAAGTGTGCCTCATATTTTACTTAAAAAAAAAAAAGTTGTCATTCATCACATGCTTCCTTTTCACCACTCAAATCCCCCAGATACCTTTTGCCACTATCTCCATCTTTATCCAATTATGAGGTAACTCTTCTCCTTTCCAAAGCAAATCACTGTGTGCCCAAGTGATCCAATTACTTCCATCATCTGGGATGTAGTGTATCCTCTCTATCATTCTCTCACTTTGTCTTCATTTTTAACTTGTTTACTAGCTGCTTCTCTATCTAAAAACATGCATATGTCTCCTCCACCCTCAAAAAAACTCAATCTATCTATCCACAATATCATCTCTTTATCTTCCTTTTTGTGGCAAAAATCCTTGAGAAGGTCATCTGCATTAGATGCTGCTTCTTCCTTTCCTTACTCTCTACTCATCTGGTTCTTAATCTCATCATTCAATTAAAACTGTTCTCTCCAAAGTTTTTCTCTCTTAATTGCCTTTTCTCAATTCTCATTCATCTTGATCTCTTTGCATGTGGCCTTCAACAATGTTAATCACCCTCTTCTCCTATATTCTCTAATTTTGGAGATTTTGCTGATGCTACTCTCTCCTGGTTCTCTCACCTATCTGACCACTCCTCAGTCTCCTTTGCAGGATCTTAATCCAAGTCATGCCCTAACTGGGTATTCCCACAGGGCTCTATTGTAGACCATCTTCACCCACTGTACTATTTCATTTGGTGATCTCATCAACACCTCTGGATTAAATGATCCTCTCTATGCTGATGATTCTCAAATCTACTTATCCAAGTCCCAAAACCTCTCTGCTGACTCCAGATTCACATTTCTAATTGCCTGTTAGACATCTTTAAAAAGATATCCTATGGGGGAAGCTGGGTAGCTCAGTGGATTAAGAGTCAGCCCTAGAGACGGGAGGTCCTAGGTTCAAATCTGGCCTCAGCCACTTCCTAGCTGTGTGACCCTGGGCAAGTCACTTGACCCCCATTGCCTAGCCCTTACCACTCTTCTGCCTTGGAACCAATACACAGTATTGACTCTAAGACGGAAGGTAAGGGTTTAAAAAAAAAAAGATATCCTAGAAAAAAAAAATTGGGGGGGGGGGGGGGCAGCTAGGGGGGCTCAGTGGATAGAGAACCAGGCCTAGAGATGGGAAGTCCCAAATTCAAGTCTAACCTTGGATACTTCCTAGCTGGGTGACCCTGGGCAAGTCACTTAACCCCAACTGCCTAGTCCTTACCACACTTCTGCCTTGGAACAAATATTGAGTATCAATTCTAAGACAGAAAGTAAGAATCTTTTTTTACTAAGAAGATAGAGTAAGAGCAATTATTAAAGAGTGAACTCCCTGTACACAATTTAAACTCAACATGTCCAACACTAAATTCAACTTTCTGCTCTTCCTAACTATTCAATTAATGTCAAAGATGCCACAAGCCTCCCAGTCACCCAGATTTATAACATAGGTGTCATCCTTGCCTCTTCATTCTCATCACTCCTATTCAATCAGTTACCAAGTCCTGCCAATTCTACCTTCATTAATATTTTTTCTCTTATCTGCCACTATCATCACCTTGTTGCTGGGTATCATCACCTTGTGTCTGGACAACAGTCTTCTATCTGGTCTCCTGCCTAAAGTCTCTCCCTACTCCAATGTAAAAATGACCTTTCTAAAATAAATGTTGGAGGGGATGTGGCAAAATTGGAACACTAATGCACTGCTGGTGGAGTTGTGAACTTATCCAACCATTCTGGAAGGCAATTTGGAATCATGCTGAAAGGACTTTAAAAGAAGGCATACTTTTTGATCCAGCAATACCACTACTAGGTCTGGATCCCAGAGATTTAAAAAAAAAAAAAGGGAAAGGGCTCATTTGTACAAAAATATTTATAGTTGCACTTTTTGTGGTAGCAAAGAATTGGAAACTAAAGGGATGTTCCTCAATTGAGGAATGGCTGAACAAATTGTGGTATGTGATGGTGATGGAATACAATTGTGTTATAAGATGAACAGAATGATTTCAGAAAGAACTGGAAAGACCTATATGAACCAGAAAATTCTGAGGGACTTAAGAAAAAGAATGCTATTCACCTCTAGAGAGAGAACTATTGGAGCAGGAATGCAAATGAAAACATATGATTTTTCACTTGTATATTTAGGTATATGATTTGGAGTTTTGGTTTTTTAAGATTAATCACTTACAAAAATGAATAATATGGAAATAGATTTTGAATGATAATACATGAATTGCTAGTCAACTCCAGGCGATGGGGTGGGAAGAGAAGAGGGAGACAACATGAATCATGTAACTTTGGAAAACTTATGTGTAGATTTGTTATTAGAATAAAATAAAGTAAAATAAAATAAATTAGGGCTTCATTAAAAAAAAAAACACCTTCCCCAAGCACAGGGGTGATATTATCCTTCGTTTCAATTCCAGTGGCTCCCTATCACTTCCAGGATCAAATATGAAATCCTCTAGCATTCAAAATCCTTCACAGCAGCTCCCCACATTTCTAATCTTTTCATACCTTCCTTTACCTCCTCTTTTACCTCTACCTCTACCATGGTCACCACCCTTCCTTGCCATTCTTCACTACATCTCCAGACATGGGACACTTTCAACAGGCCCCTCATGCATGGAATCCTTTCCTTTCCATGTCTACTTCCTAGCTTCCCTAATTTCCTTTAAATTCTAATTAAAATCCCAATTCCTCTTAATTCTAGTGCTTTTCTGCTGAATATCTTTATCCTTGTTTTAATATAATTGTTTGCAGATTGTCTCCCCATTAAACTCTATATATCATTGTGATCAGGGATTATCTTTTTTACTTTCTTTATATTCTCAATGTTTAGCACATTCCCTGGCACATAATAGGCACTTAATAAATATTTACTGACTGTCTATTCTGGAATCTTTTCACCTTATGTCCCTTCCAGGTGGCACTCACAGAAACTTGAAATCTTAGAAGATATTACATCCATGAAAAACATTTTCAATACTGGCTACCCTCCCCCCCCCCCCCCCCCCCCCCGCCAAATTAAGACCCTAAAGAGTAGACATATTCCTTGCTCCTGTCACTTTTAGACTCTTCCTCTGTCAGAATCACTTGAGGTTCATCCCAGTGTTGATAACATTGGGTCCAGATCCCAGTTGAAATTCTCCAGGAGACTCCAGATCTCTTCCCTTCCTTTATCAAGCAGTTCACTCTGACTCACTCACATCTATTTCCTCACTCAAAACCCTGACCTCATATTTAAGACATTCCTCAAGCACACTGGCACTCTCAGTTCCTATGACCTGCACTTCATTCCACTTCATTCACACAAGGGGATATGGTCAAATCCTTTGATGTCACTGTGATCCAGAACTGTGAAATTTCTTTCAAAGATCACATCTCTCATCTGCCATGGTTCTCCTAAACCTCTTTTTAAAAAATCTCCCAATATTTTAATAAGCTCTTTGAGCCCAGAGATTCTTTTGTCTTTATATTCCCAGATCCTGACATAATGCCCTGCACCTAACAGGTGCTCAGTACTTTCTGAACCAAAATAAAACAAATACACTAGGAAAAGAATGCTGGTGGTCAGCAAAAGCCCACCAAATACCTGCATTAGTCAGGATTTTTCACAAATGCCAGTGCATAATGTTTTAGAATCACAGAACCAGAAGAAACCTTACAAACATCTAGTCTAAGGCCTTCAATGTTATAGAAGAGGAAAATTTAATCCAAAAAGTGCCCTGCCTCAGGTAACTAATGAGTTTATGGAAGACATAGGATGAGAATGCAGATCTCTTAACTTCAAGTCCAGTGTTCTTTCCATTAAACCATGCAAAATAGTCTTTTGGTAACAATATAACACATACTGGCAGACCAATAGTATTCACAAACTATAAAGCACTTTTTTCATATCACATTATTATCTCACTCTATCTATACTGGCCTAAATTTCCTCTCACTGCTAACTGAAATTGGCAATCAAGGGCTTTTGTATTTTTGTTGTAACCCCAACCTATGGCTTATTCTTATTTAAATGCCTTTATTTCCACCAGGAATGTCAGAAAGATTCTTCAGGTTGTATTCCCTGTGAACTGGGGGGGGGGGGGGGGGGAATCTAATAAATACAGCCTAAAATAATTATATTTCTTCCTCAGGATTCAGAGGATCTGAGGACACTGTGATTTGAACTGGGTATAGATATAACACTAGACAGAACATATACTATAAAAGTCTTTGTTGTTTGTATTGAAAGGTGCCAGAGTTGTCATTCCTACTTTCATCTCAGGAAGGAAAGAATATTGGATTTGGGAGCCAGAAGAATGATGTTATGAACCTCTGTTAATCTCTGTTAACAGTGTGGTCTTGGGCAAATCCCTTAGCCTGTCTGGACTTTAAATGTCTTATATATAAAATGAAGAAGTAAGACTAGATGATCTTTTAAGCTGTCTTCTAAATCTACATCTAAAATCTTGTTATATATTTTATTCAAACAATTTACAACCTGACCAGTAATGGCTGGTGTGTCAAACATCCACTATTTAAAGGGAGAAAAAGGGAAAAGTTTAAGGGTCAAATTTAAGTCTGGAGAGAAAAAACCCTTGATGATTTTCCTGTATTCTTGGGAAAAGTTACCAGCCAGAGACAAAAATTAGTTTTCTATTCCAAGACTTTTACAAATCACTTTGGAGGATTAATAACTACTTTAGTTACTCACAACATTTTATTCATCATGCCCCCAAATCTCACAATTCCAAAATATGTGGGGGGGGGGGGTCCACCAAAAAGAAAAAGTCCTTAGGGAAAAAAATCTAAAGATCCCATTTCCTCTCCTTCACTTCTTTCTAAGTTTTAAAATCACTAGTCACTGAATCATTATACCTAGTGTTAGATTTAAAATAGTTATGGTCATAAAATGTGGTGATTAAAAGAGTTAAGGGTATAAACTGTAAGAGTTAAAATAGTTAAAGATATAAATTATAGTAGATATAAGAGTGGGTGAGTAAATTGTGACCGCAGAAAATATGTTTCACTACAGTGTCTTGTTTTAAATCAAATATAAGGTGGTCGCCAGGGAAATATTCCCAATTATGAATGTACCCAAGTCAACTGGGTTTTGTAGAGAATTTAATTAATAATACAATGAGGAATTAAAGAAAAGAGAGAAAGAGAGAAAAAGGAAATAAGTATGAAGGGCCTTAAACCAACATGGCCTAGACCTGAGCTTAAGAGAGAGAGATCAGTCAGTCAGTCTTTTATCACTCACCACAAGGTCTGTCTAAGCAAGGATTCTAGTGACAGTCTCCTCAGAGAGAGTTCCAGCCAGAGTCCTCCTCAAAGAGCCTTCCAGCCAGAGACTGTTTAGCTTCCCTTTTCCTGAGCCTCTCTCAAGAAATTCTCCAAAAGGATTTTCATAAGAGATTTCTTCTCAAGAGATTTTCTCTCCAAAAGGATTTTTCTCAAGTGATCCTCATAAGAGATTCTGCTTTTTCTTATATAGGGGTTTTTCTCCTATGTCATCTCCCCTAAGTTCTTCCATCTACCAATCACAGTAGACATTTTCTAAAGGACAACCCATTACTGCTGGGTCAACTAATCCCTTTAGTAAGTTTGAACCAGAAAAACTAATGAATAAGTTTTCACCTCTTTGCTCCTGGCAAGTTCACAAGTTGCCTGACCTTTAATAAGTACTTAGCACCCCATTGTATTAATTCTAAAAATAGGCATGGCTTAAAGAACTTTTTGCCTCCTTATAAGTATGGGCCCAAGTACCCTCATTGTTTAGCAAGGAGTTTTTTCCCCATAAAGCAGTCCCAAGTATGGGTGGAGCAGAGGTCCTCCCATTTCTGATCTAAGTAGAGTTCTCACATCCAAATGTGGAATGTTCCCAGTAGGGAATTGTTCCAATTGAGAATTCCCCAATGTGGAAATTTTTAACATTCACAAGTCTGAGAAATTTCAAGATTTACACTAGTTTTCCTATAGAAAAATGTTCATTTTTTCAAAAATTCCAATGTAACATTCAAATAAAGGAAAGGTGCATGGGTATTCCTTCTTTACTCAAAGGATATAAGATGCCTCTTCTATAGAGTTCTTGATTAGAAAAACTTTAGGATTCCAGCTTCACAGAAAAAAAAAAAGAAATGGATTTACAGTATAGTGACAGAAATACTAGGCTTAGAAATAAGTAAAGCTTTTCTGGCAGTAAGGGTCAATAGGTTCCTTAGGTGACTTACTACTAAGAGAGGCTTTAAAATATGTATCTAGGTTAGTCAACTTAGAATCTCTCTAACAGATAACTATTTGATTACCTCATTTCCCTTCTAGTTCCAAAACTCTTTGCTTTAGGACATTCAAAATTAGAAGTCTGAGCATTCATAAGTAGTTTTTATGACTAATTATCTCTAAGAGCTCTCCCAAAACTAGAATGGGCAAAAAGCTGTGCAGTAATAGTTTATAGTAATTTTCTTTGCTCTGAAATCCAAGTACTCTTGTTCCATAACTACAAATCCCACATCTAGACTTCCTCTCTGCCCTACCCCCACTCCCCAAACACATCAAATATTATAAATACTGCTCCTGAAATACCAAGGAAGTCTAAACTCAGAGCTGAAATGACAAATAATATAATGAAGTATTAGACTTAGTATATTTATAGCACATCCTGAAACTTGGGATATAACGAGGGATATTTGATGGGGCACATATAATTCTAGATGTATACAAACCACTCTCCAGACAAAGAACAGCTACAAAGAGGAAATTTTAAGGTCCTAAGAAAGCCTACACAAGAAGAACTAATATTCCCACAAAAAGAGCTCATTTCTAAATTTTGGTTAGATTATGCTATGATTTCTCAACTTGCTTTTCTGATTAACTCTGCAAGTAAACCTTCTGGTTTGTCTTTAAAGAGGAACTTTTAGCCGCTGCTTTAGTTTAAACTTTAAATCTAAATTTTGTTTTTATGTTAAGCAATAGTTTTATAAGGATGCATCAGTTTTTCTTACAGTCATTTTGATCTAGACTCTGTTGTGTGTGATTGTGGCAAGTCATTTTCCCTTTCTAGACCTGTTTCCTAATTAGTAAAATGAAGGCGGAATTAGTAATGTCAGATTCAAATACAAATGGGGGCCACTAAATTGTATATAAGGATCCCTGAAGGCCACATACTTAGAAAAACACACTGATATTATCTATGCTTTATTGGTATTTGTATTTATTTTGTTAAATATTTCCCAATTACATTTTAATCTGGTTCAGCTGCACTCAAGAGTATTATAGATTACATGGTTGATACTTGTAGAATAGGCTTTCTAGCTTTAAATCTAGGATAAGCGATAAAGAACACAATTAGAGTCAAAGCCTCATAACTGATCACTTTCTACAAACCCTGAATTCAAATTTCCAAACATACAAAATTCTTTCCATGAGATAAGCACCTTCAATACATATAATCAATTTTTCTTCCAGATTTTGATAAGCTAAATACGAGTCAATGATCCCTCATGACATTTATAAGAACCACTTCTTCCTTAAAATTTTATTGGATTATCTTTTTTTGGTGTTAATATAAAGTAGCAGTTCTCAAACTTTTTGATCTCAGGATCCCCTCACACACTTAAAAATTATTAAGGAACCTGAAGAACTTTTGTTAATGTGGCTCATATGTATGGATATTTATCATACTAAAAATTAAAACTAAAAAAATTTAATATTTACTAATGTACTTAAAAATAATAATTCCATTACTTAACATAAATGACATTTTAATGAAAATAGCTATAGTCTCTAAAACAAAAATAATTTAGTGAGAAAGGAGTTGTTTTTATATTTTGAAAATCTCTTTAGTTTCTGGCTAAATAGAAGTTACTGAATTTTCATACCTGTTTCTTCACTCAATCTGTTTAAGAAGGATTTTGGATAAAGTATATAAAGAAAATATGGTCTTATAGATTCATAATTAGAAAATGAAGGATTATTATAACAGACAAATAACATCTTGTTATTTTGATAAAAATAGTTTTGACCTTATGGAACCCCTAAAAGGGTCTTGAGGATGCCTAGGAGTTCTCAGACCACATTTTGAGAACTGCTGACTTAAAAGAACTTAGAAGCTTTATAGTAATCAGAAGGGCTTTTAAATGCTGCTAGATCAAAAAAATAAAAATGAAATAAGAAATGAAAGGAACATCAGAAAAATTTGCTAGTTTTTACCACATAAATTCAATCTCACCTTAATTATTTCTCCATTGGAAGCGATTAAATCTGTTGGAATGGCAACTCGAAATGAGCGACCTACTACAGCTATACCATCTGGAATGCCCACAACAGCTGGGATAGTCTCTCGAAGATCAGAAAGCACTGAATGCATTGATGCTTCTAACTGGTTTTCCCAGTCCCTTACAACTTCAGAGGGTTCACTGGGCCAGTGAGACTGAGCTGAAGCAATCATTAGTAGAAGAATAAAAAAGGTCCTCCCCCAAAGAGGGGACAGTAGTACAAATCCAACAGTCATACTCATTACAATTTCCAATTATATTAAAGCCAAAAATTGTAGGACACTGGCCAAAAATGTGGAGTGGATTCTTTTATCTCAGCTTTGGCACACCTGTTCCATCCCAACAGATCTTCAAAAACTGAAAGAAAAAAAAGAAGTTTTGATTAATATTAGAATACAGATTTTTTTTCCATTAGCAAGAAGACTGCCATTATCTTATGACTGTATGTATAAGCACTCATCATTTCATTCTCTGAGCATGCATTTCCAAACTTACTTTTGATTAACTTCCAAATATCCTTGATTTCATCAGTATGGGTATTTCTCTTGAACTATTGCAAAGAGTAATGGAGGGATAAAATATTTTTGACTTTCTGTAACCAAAAAAATGTATCCCGTGGTAGGCAACTTTCTGGTGATAAGCTTTTCTGAATTTGGCTTGACTAGTTATCTTTTGATAATCATATATTCTAAGTCTTTACAATTTGATAAGACTTGCCTGAGCTTGGGCTCCACTGGTAAAGCCTTTGAGAATACAGTTACCCCAACAAGACAAGATCTCAAAAGGAACTACAGTGGAGAATTTCCAAACTGACAGTGACCACACAAAGAGGAATAAGAGTCCTAATTGGTTTTTCCAGGCCCTTACTACTTCTAAGGGGTTCACTGGACCAGTGAAAACTGAACTAAAATAATCATTAATAGAAAAAAAATAAAAAGTCTTCTCAAAAAAGGGACAATAGAACAAATCTGACAGTCACTGCAATAAACAGGTAACTAGTCATGAATGAAGAACTTTTCTACATGTTAAGGACTTTTGTAGAAAAATTAGGAACAAGTTTTCTGGAATTATATTTGGTCATTATGTTGATCAGTTACCAATATTTTCAAAGTTATCTATTAACAATATTGTGATTCAATTGTATTTTTATTCTCCATAGTTGTGTGACCCAATTGTAAAAGCTATTAAATAATAAACTCTGAGAACAGAGATTTTGCCTTTGTATTTTCCACAGTGACATGACTGAAGTATATAAGCTACAATATTGTGGTTATATAAGTTGTTCTCATAGTTCACTTCCCTATGCACACAAGTTCACTTCACATTTCATACAATTCTTTCCAGGTTTCTCTGAAACCACACCTTTCATCATTTCAATAGTATTTAATCACAAACACCATATACAGCCATTCCACAATTAATGAATTCTTCCCTCAGTTTCTAATTCTTTACCACTACAAAAAAAGCTGCTATAAATACTTTTGTACATGTGTCCTTTTTCTCTTCCTCTGATCTCTTTGTGGTAGAGACCAAGTGGTAGTATCACTGGGTATGCACAGCTTATATTTTGGGCATAGTTTCAAACTGCTATCCAGAACGACTGAACCAGTTCACAGATACAACGTGCATTAATAGATCTGCTTTCCCACAGCCTCTCCAGAATTTGGGATTTTCCTTTTTTCTGTAAACTTGGTCAATCTGATGGGTATAAGATAGAATACCCTGAGAACTATTATTAAGTGTCAAGATCACCTGCCCTAGAAGTAAGCTCTAGAATCTCTGAAAGTACCTGCAAAAGGCAGTTCTGTCAAAAGTTTATCCTTAGGACAAGGGAAACAATGGTAACCTTACAATACACATTGTGCATCAAGAAAGAAAACGAGTAGATTTGAACATGCAGTTTTCAAAAGAAAAATTAAAGACTGCTCCAAGTAACTAAGAAAAACATAAATCAGTACAGTTCTATTATCTCATACATTATGGACAAAGATAAGAAAAAGTGAAAAATCATACAAGCTGAAGAAGATATAAGGAAGCCAGGCACGCTGATGGATACAATGTTGAAGAAATTATAATTGGCTCAATCATTCTGAAAAACAATTTGGAATCTTACTGAAAAATTCAAACTGTGGCAATGCAATTTGTAACAACACTGTGAGCAATAATTTAAAGGAAAAAACCTGAAACACTTAGAAACATGGTCCCTTGATATACATACATATATGGATGTGATTGCATATTATTTTGCATAGAAGATGACAAAATGAAAAATCTTTCAAAGAAACTTGAGAAGATTTAAGTGGGTTAATAAAGAGAAAAGCAAGAAAATAATTTATACAATGACCATGGTAAATAACAAAAAAAGACAATATTCAAATCTGGCCTCAGACATTTCCTTGTTGTATGACCATGGGCAAGTCACTTAATCCCAAATGCCTAGTCTTTACCACTCTTCTGCCTTAGCACCAATCTAAAACAAAACACCCAGGGTTTTTTTTTTTTTATGTAAAAGATAACATTTTAAAACATTATAACTCTATATGATGAATCTTGAAAGATAAAGTTGGGCACAATATTACTGAATCCTAGATCTGAAAGAAGTAGATTTCAAAGGATTCAGAAGAAGAATAAGGAATAACCCACTGATTAAAATTCTACAGTAGTCAGCCCAGGACAGCTAGGAAACTCAAGAATTAATTTCTAAAGGCACAAATTGAAATAGTTCTAATGAGGAAAAAAGAGTTACCTGAAAAGAACAGTAGATATTCAAGGAACTCAACAACTGAATTCAACTTTAAAAGGATATGACATAAGATGGAAGAATGAGTAACAGGATTTTTTAAGTGGCATAAATAATGTCAACAGGGCTACATTTCAGAATAAGCAGAGGTTGCCAAAGAAAGCTAAAGAAATGAGAAATTATTTTTTAAGCTATATTTGGGCAAGGAAGATAAGGGCTGGAACTGGATAAGGCAAAGACGGACTGACAAGAGAAGAGTGGGGCTGCTCTTTTCTTAGTTGGCTTGCTTTCCATGCCATGAAAAATGAACTTTGTATTGGAAAAGTTTAAACATAAATGGCTAATTCAAAAGTAAAGAGATAGTAATGTAATAACTGACTTATACTCAATGATTACCTGGCCCAGATGAGCTTTATCCTCAGACAATGAAAAAATAAACAGATGTGACTGCTTAAACTACTCTGAGAAAGCTTAAAGATCATGAGAATGGGATGGATATCATAAGATTTGTAGAAGAGCAAATTTTGTCTGGGTTTTTTGTTTTGTTTTGAAAAAGGATAGGGTCTGCAAACTATAGGCCAGTGAGTTTAACTCTAATTATTGAGAAGGTGCTAGAGTATATCATTAAAAAGGTAGTAACCATGTAGAAAAGGAAAACAGCAATTATAAAAGGTCATGGGGATAATGTAGCTATAGCTTACTTAGATTTTGGCAAAGTTACATGATAAAATATCTCATATTATTCTTTTGGAAAAGATGGAGAGATGGGAAATACAGGACAATATAATTAGATAGATTCAGACCTGTTTGAATGGATGACTCAAAAAGTAGCCAATGATAGCTCAATATCAAAATGGTAGGAACTCTTTGGAGTAGCATGTATTAGATGTGTACTTAAGCCTGTGCTATTTAACAACTTCATGAATAACTTGGATAAAGGAACTGATGGTCTGCTCATTAAATCTACAAATGACACAAAGTTGAGAGATAACACTGGATGACAGCAAAATTCAAAAAGATCTTAGAAGGCTATACAGCATTAAACAAAATTTAATAAAATCAATCCAATAGCTATAAATGGTTAATCTTTCATTTAGGTTAAAAAAATCAACTTCATAAACATAAAAACTATAAAATGCAGGAAGCATGATTAGTTAGCAATATGACTGAAAAAGATCTGGGAGTTTTAGTCCACAGCAAGTTGAACAAACTGGCTATGCAATGTATCAGTCAAAAAAGATAATGAGATCTTGGACCAATCTGAGAGCATTACTTCCAAGAATAGGAAGGTGACAGAATTACTATATTTTGCTTTAGATTCCCACTATATATTTGGGGTACACTATGTTAAATTCTGGTACCATAATTTAGGACATCAAAAAGCTAGGGTGCCTAGGGCAGGGTAACTAAGATGGTGAAGGACCTTGGAACCATATCATTTAAGTATTGGCTGAACTAAAGATATTTAGCCTGAAGAAGAAAGGCCTGAGGAGAGGGTAGGAGGAGGAGCCAAGGGTGGGGATGTGATATCTGTTTTCAACTATTTGAAAGACATCATGTTAAAAAGGAAGTAGACCCTTTCTTAGCCAGAAATAGAAACAATGGGCAATTGCTAGAAAAAGGCCAATTTAGACTTGAAGTTAGGCAAAGCTTCCTAATAATCATCACTATGCCAAGATGGCATGGGGATCTTAGGAGATGATGAGTGTTTCCCCACTGAAGATCTTCAAACAAAAGCTAGTTTTTTGAATATTGCCTTCTGACTATGGGCTGGGTTAAATGGCTGCTAAATTCTTTCCAAGTCTAAAATTCTATGACTCCATGACTCCAGATGACTTCCATGTTGAGATATAAAGTCCTTCTCTCATAGATGAGAGGTATGGAATGAAGCACACATTCTTAGATATAAATACATAGGTTTTGTTCAATCAAGTCTCTATTAAGCACTTACTTCATTGCCAGGCATTCTGGGGAAACAAAGAATAGCAGGAAAAAATCATCCCTTGAAGGAGCTCACTTTCTAGTGCAGGATATTGCACAATCAGAGGTCAGAAATAGGTATACACAAGATATATGTAGAATAGATAAAAGATAACCTTAGAGAAGGCCCTGGAGCTGAGATGATGAGGAAAGGTCTCTTGGAGGTGAGACCTGAGCCAGATCTTGGAGGAAGAAAGGGATATTAACAGGCAAAGCATTTCAATCATGGTGGACAGCCAGCATAAAGGCAGGGAAATGGGAAATGGAATGTTGTAGGAGAGGAATAACAAGAAAGCCAGTGTAGCTGGATCATAAGAGTATTTAAAGGGTAGTAAAGTATAAGAGAACTTAAAGGGTAGGAAGAATCTGGCCTGTTAAGAGTTTTAAATACCAAAGAAATTACTTTATGTTAGATTATGAAGAGGGAGCTACTGGAGTTTATTAAATATGGGGATGACACAGAAACACCTAATCTTTTAGACAAATCACTTTGGAAACTGAGTAGAGAATGGATTGAAATGTAGAGACGTGCAGAAGAAAGACCAAAGACTATGACAATAATATTGCCTGCTCGACTCACTCAGGAGTCATAATGGACAACCCACATAGTATGATTTGATTCCTAATATTTTCTTACTTGAGAATTCTTGACTAAACTCAGGTTCATGCTGGTCTGAAGGGATATGGCTTTGTTCAGTTGCTACAATAATCCAGGTAAGAGGTGATGACAGCCTTAATTTAGTGTTTGTGTGAAGATGTGAAGGTATTAATGACCAGATTTAGCAAAAAATTGGTTATGTGGAGTTACTGATAAGAAATAAGAATGACCACAAAACTGCAAGTCTTGATGAAAATAGGAGGATTGTGGTATCCTCTACAGCAGGGGTTCCCAAACTGCAGGCCCCCTTAGGCCATTTATCTGGCCCCCACCGCACTTCCAGAAAGGGCACCTCTTTCATTGGTGGTCAATGGAGAGGAGCATGCTCCCAGAGTACTGTATTTGGCGGCATCGCAAAGCGCAGTGTCGCTCACGCATAGTACTACTTTTGGTGACATAATCCTTTGCGTGGTACCTTGTTCTGTGACTAACTGAACGAGAATGAGGTGCACAAAGGATTATGTGGCTGCACAATGGAAGATGTCAGCATGGTGGGCGGAGATCTGGGGGAGGAGATTCCGCACTGTGTAATACTGCTGCCTGGTATAGTGGTGGCGGTGATGGGCCTGTGCAAGGTATGACAGGCCCATCACAACCAGCGCTGCAGCCTCCACTATCCCAGACAGCATATACAGATTTGTTCATAGTTTTTTTAGTCTGGCCCTCTAACGGTCTAAGGGACAGTGAACTGGCCCCCTGTGTAAAAAGTTTGGGGACCCCTGCTCTACAGTAATAGGGAATTTCAGAAGAAAGGAGGATTTGGAGAAGTAAGATAATGAATTGTTTCCGATATGCTGAATCTAAGATGTCTATGGAATATCCATATTCAGTTCAAGATACTCCATAGGCAGCTGGTAATGCAGGTCTAGAGCTCAGGAAAATGTCCACAGCTGAATATGTAGATCTAAAAACTATCAACATAGAGATAATAATTTTAGTTGTAAAAGCTGAATACCTCACCAAATGAGACAGTACAGAAAGAAAATGGAAAGTTCTATTAGATATAGAAGACGTCACTAGGAAGTAATATTAATCAGTTAACAATTATAAAGCATTTTTTGGGTTTGTAAAATATTTTATATATGTTACCTTATTTGATCCTCACAATCCTGTGAGGTAGATGATATTCCTATCCCACTGAGCAAACAGAAAGGTTATGTAACTTGCCCAGGGTCATATGTTAAAAAAAAAACTTCAAAAAAAGAGAGAAATTAATAACAACAAAGTAGGAGCTATTCTTGCACACAGGCCTTTGATCCCCTTCTTCTAACGAGACAGACAAGGCAGTTAATGGAGGGCAGAAAGAAGTAAGGGGGAAGAGGAAAGGTGTGTCCACTGTGTTATAAGGACAAGAAAGTAAATGAATATTCTAATAATGGAAAATTTCAATATTCAACAGAAAGCAGAGGATGCTAAAATAAGAAAACTAAACTTGGGCTTAGTATCTGATAATTATGACCACTAGTCATGGGGCATGCAGGCTGTTCATCTGTTATCCATTTATCTCACTATATGACCAGTCATGTGTCTCTTTTATATCACTTCATGTTTCATAAGATGCTATGGCCTATTATTTACTACCACTCCACTGTCTTTTGGGTGACTCCAAATTTTGATTCTTTGGAAACTGGTATTTTATGATTTATAGTCAAGTAACTAGTGTTTGTTAAAGATGGGATTTTGTTTTAGGAGGAAATTTGGGGTCACATAAAAGTACTATATAAATTTCCAAATGCAATCCAACTTGCTCTTGATCTCTCCTATTCAATCCTGGGTGGTCCAGTTTATAGCCCATATGCAGTAACATGTCCAATTCATGTGTATAGCTAGAACAACTCTTCTGGCTATCTGTGCAAATGCATATTAGCCAAAGCCATTATTCATCAACTTGGTTTTTCTTATGTGACTTAACATAATTTGTTGCCCTGGCTCTTACTGCTGAGAGATGAAGGCCCCTAATGTAGCAGGAGGATTTCTGTAGCACACATAAGACATGAACAAGAGTCACCCAGAAAAAAGTACATGAGTTGTGTTCTGTACCAAGGAAGGGAATATCCACTTGTTTATTTTTATGCCACTGTTCCCTTCCATTAGTACAAATAATTAAGAATTGACTGTATAACATAATCTTCCCATGTGATTTTAGAAAAGTTGATTTCTCCAGGTCTCCGTTTCTTCAACTATGAAATGAATAGGTTGGATTAGAAGAGCAGTGGCAAACACATCACAACATGAAGCCCTAGTCAGAATTAAATGTAATTGGGAAATATTTAACAAAATGAATAACAATACAATTAAAACTACAATTTGGTGGCTAGCCCTCCTTTCTAATTCAGTTTAACACCACTGGACTAGATTATCTTCAAAGGTTCTTTTCATGTTTAAACCTCAAATCACATGACAGCAAGATGTAACAAAGTTTATGTGGTCCTCTATTCTACTCTCCCAATTCCAAACAAAATCAATATAACATCTAGTCTGTACCTATAATCAAACAATTCTCCCACCAAAAAAGTAACCAGTTATTCTGAAAGATTTTCCTTCACTAAATGATACTCACAAGACACACCCTGACCTACAAGCAATAGCAGTTTAGCCTGCTGCCTGGAAAATCACCAACTCAGTATCTATTTCATATAAATGACTAAGTACTCTGAATTTAGCAAGCAAAGAAGGGAGGGGCAGAACTTAGCTAGCTCCACAATCCTCTGAAGAGATAAACTTTCTGCACACTTAGCAAAAAACAAGTTCTTCTGCATCTGCCTTAACAACATCTTATAAGCAAGGGCAGAATCTTCCTACAGTAAGCACTACTGTAGTCACCAGCATACATAGACACCAGCATAATTGCTGTCCCCGTCTCCATTCATTGGAAGTGTTTCCATCAGTTTAGTGTATGTTTTTAATATAATCTATTTGTAGGTAGAACACTTGAAAATGAGAAGGGGATGAAATTTAGGTTCATTTAACCTAAGAATTCATGTTTCAAGTAGTCAACTCTGACTAAAATTTAAAAAAATGTAAATCACTGTCTTTATGTTATTACCTAACCTAGTGTTGACAAGATGTAGACAATATTCCCAATTCAAATAGAATACTGATTTGCCCAGGGAATAGAAACCATGCATTGTCTATCTAGTGTTCCTTTAAGACTTGATTGCTGTATAATCAGGAAAACATTATATACAATAACTGAAACACTGTGGGATGATCAAAGACTTTGCTACTAATAGCAATACAATGGTTCAGGACAATTGTGAGGGACTTATGAAAAAAATGCTATCCACATTGGAGAAAGAAGTATTGGAGTAGAAAGGCAGAATAAAACATATGAATTATCACTTGATTATATAGGCATATGATTTGGGGTTTTGGTTTTAAAAGATTATTCTTAAAAATGAATATGAAAATGGGTTTTGAGTGATAACACATGCATAACCCAGTGGAATTGCTTGTCAATTCCAAGATGGGGGAGGGAAGAGGGGAAGGAGACAAGATGAATCATGTAACCATGGGAAAAAATAAAAATAAAAAAAAAGACTTGATTGCTGTGCCAAGTGAAAATAAGAGGAGACTGGCCCATCAATAAGGAACTTCTTTTAAAGAGTTACCAAACAGTTGTAACTCTAGATCAACTATAAATCAGGGCATTGTGCAGCCACCACAGTTCACAAAATATCTTTCTGATATCTAAAAAAGTTCCCTTTTGAAAGAATATTTTAAAAGTATTAGAAGAAAAAAAGGTTTCCAGATTAGTAAATTTTTAGTAAAATAAAAATTCAGCAAGCTGCCACTTAAAAAGGAGATGCCAAGATCCTTAAATAAAGACTAAACTTTAAAGGAAATATAGGGAAACAACTACTAGAACTGTAAAGAAACAACAAAAGGTTTTTCTGGTACTACCTGAAACAAAATTTCTTCCCATTCTTCCACTCCCTGCTCCTCCAAACTATCAAAAGTCAAAGAAATTAAGTATACAGGGGGATCTCTGACACATATAGGACAATAGGCCTTAAGTCAGCAAGAAATCAATTGCAGCTACCACAAAGAAGGACTTTGTGACATGAAGACTATATATAATGCCAGTAGAACAATAAATTACAAAAAGCAAAAAGTACTGACTATTGCAGAATGGATTCTCAACACTAAGATATTAAAAAGAGGCTGTAAGTAATCAAAGACAGAGCATATGGAAAGATTAAAGGACTTAAACATAGGTTCAAACTCCCTCCTTGAACACTTAATATTTGTTATCAGACACAGACATTCTATAAATATCACATTTTTTCAGATGTCCCACAAGTTGATTTTTCTAAAAATCATTGCAATGATCTATACATATAAAAATAAAATGCACCTTTGTTCCTAGCAATCTGAACAAACACAAAACAAGTATTAAAAAGCACCAAGTAACAACCAAGTATGTTCTAGAGTAGCTCTTATCCCTTTTTTTTATGTGATAGAATCTTTTCATTTAGTCAAGGAACCCCTAATCAAAATTCTTTTTGTTAATTAATAACTGAATGAAATTCCATTTTCATTTAGAAGTTGGTGAAAATAAATATGTAATTTTCCCCCCATCAAAGTTCATGACACCGTGAATTAGATTCAATGGGAATCCATGAACCCCAGAGATTAAGAATTTTTGTTTGCTACAGAAAAATGCATTTTGGTAGCTAACAGTTACTTGGAGAAGCAAGATAAATATGGGGGCAGCTAGGTAGCTCAGTGGGTTGAGAGCCAGGCCTAGAGATAGGAGGTCCTAGGTTCAAATTTGGCCTCAGCCACTTCCTAGCTGTGTGACCCTGGACAAGTCACTTGACCCCCATTGCCTAGCCCTTACCACTCTTCTGCCTTGGAGCCAATACACAGTATTGACTCCAAGACAGAAGGTAAGGGTTTAAAAAAAAAAGATAAATACACAATGTGAAGAACAATTAAGTGATAAATTGTGAGGTTTGGGTGGTAATAATAAAGTTTAACAAGCTTCAGTGTGGGCTAGAGTTAAAGACAGTCAGTCAGTCACCCAGGAGTCAATACTAGGAGTGGGAACAATAAGGTATTCCAATATTTTTTATAGATGCCAAAAAATGCCACTCTCTATGGTCTAAAAATATTTTTATAATTAGGTAGTTCTATCTGTCTATTACAACCTTTACAGAACTATTTAACAGCATAAATGCCTCACCACTCCTCCACCTCATAGAAGCTCACCACCACCACCACCACCACCACCACCACCACCACCACCACCACCACCACCACCACCACCACCACCACCACCACCACCATCCTAGAATGTATATAACTCAATTCTTATTTATCAAATCTTGTCAGTTCTATTTCCATAATATTTCTGCATTCTCTTCTTCATACTGATAACACCTTAGTTAAAGTGATTTTCATCAATTATTATAGTGTTCTGATTATTTTCTTCTGGATCTAGTGTGTCTATCACCAATTTATGTTATGTAATCTAAACTGGGTCCTCATTACAAGTTCTTTTATATACCACCCTGACTCACTGTTATATTCACTACAGGGACTTTTCCATCTCTTATCAAACTTTTCTGTCCTCCCCTCTCAGCTGAGAACCATGTTTCATATTTCACTGAAAAAGTTGAGGATATTCACTGAACTACTTTTCCCCTCTTCCATTTCACTCAGATAGATGCCTTTTACAACTCCTTCCTTCTTCACCACTTTCATAAGAATAGATGGCTCTTCTCCTTATCAAGGTAAACACTTCTACATCCCCAAGGGATCACATTTCATCTCATCTTCTCCAGTTGGGAAGATTCATTCTTCTCATCTTCTCCATCACTCTGATTTCCCTACTACTTCCCTAATGCCTAGAAACATGCCTATGACTGAAAATTCTCATTTAATCTCTCTAGCTTTTCCCTATTAGCACATAATTGGTACTTAATGATAATAATAGGCCTGGTATAAAATAGGTACTTAATAAATACTTGTTAATTTGACTTGTAGTTATTGATTCAATAGTAAGAGTGCTCCCATCTGCTGACCTTCCTTGATGAACCTTTCCTGACTATTCTGGCATAAACGAAAGTCATTGCTTTGGGGTCTTGTCACCTTTCCTCTGGGGACATGTTACACCCAGCAAGAAATGGAAGGCAAAAGGCAATGAGGTAACAGCAATTCTTGGCCCCTCTTCTTAGATATCATCAAAGATATCTTAGGCTATCTTATAAGATAGTTTCCTTAACTTAACAGGTAAGGAAACTGAAACTCAAGGAAGTTGGGGGGGGGGAGTTCCTAAGGTCATTCCACTAGTAAATGGCAGACTGGGATAAGTATCCCAAATCTCCCGCCATCATAATCCAGGGCTCATTCTACAATAACACAATATTAGTAAATACAGCTCTTCTGAACTTTTATTTCTCAATGATGAGCCCAAATTTTTAAAATATCAATTCATTATAGTAGACATTTAAATTATTTATTATCTTAAACATTTAGACAGGGGTTCTTAATCTGGAGCCTGTGAATTTAAGTATCCTGATAACTATGATTCAATATAAGTAGTTTCTCGTGTGTGTGTGTGTGTGTGTGTGTGTGTGTGTGTGAGAGAGAGAGAGAGAGAGAGAGAGAGAGAGAGAGAGAGAGAGAGAGAGAGAGAGAGAGAGAGAGAGAGAGAGAGGAGAGAGAGAGAGAGAGAGAGAGAGAGAGAGAGAGAGAGAGAGAGAGAGAGAGAGAGAGAGAGAGAGAGAGAGAGAGAGAGAGAGAGAGAGAGAGAGAGAGAGAGAGAACTCTGAGAGGGGAGGTCTATCTATGGGTTTTACCAGAATGCCAAAGGATTAAGAATCTCTAGCTTAGATGAGAGAACAAAAGAAACAGCCTCTGCTCTCACAGAAGTCTGACATAGTATAATGAGCCCTAGACTTAGGAAAATACACATCTCTTAGACAAAATTGTTTATCCTCTCCGAGACTCAGTTTCCTCATTTGTATCAGGGAGTCAGTGAACAAAGATTTATTAAGTCCTAACTATGTACTAAGCATTGCACTATTAGTGATACAAGAATTCCATTAAGTGTATTATTCTCATTTCACAGATGAAGAAATTGAAGCTTAAAGGGAAATTGGGTCTAAAGCAACATAATATCATCGCCCACATTTGAACTCAAGTCTTTTTCTGATTCCAAGTACAGGGAAGGCTTTTTCCACTATACCACATTATTTTTGATATTTCTAAATAGAACACTATCAGGTCACAGTCATAGTTGACAAGACAAATTCCATTTTGAAAATACAAACCACATAATGAGAGGAGAGGAGAGAAGATAAAGAAGAGAGATGGAGCTGGAAAGAGGGGAAAACATGAACTAGCTAGCATTTTTATAGTACAGTCCTGAAAAAAGTAAACAATAACCTTAAGAATGTATTATCTCATTTCATCCTCAAAAAGGAGGAATTAAGATATCAGTATGAAAGAGGACTTAAAGAGTGAGAAGGGAGGAGAAAAGGAGAGGCAAGCCAAGAGTAAGAAAAGAGGAGAGCAAAAGGGAAAGAGAGGGGATAGCAAAGGTGAAAAAGGAAGAGCAGCTATGAATCATGAAGAAAGCAGAAAAGAAATAGAAAAGGCAGTGCTGATCAGCAGTTTCAAGAGATCCTAGATGATCCTAACACCAAGAACTCCCATACCTATACAATTTCTATTGCTCCACTTGCCCATTCCAAAACCTATTTCCTTGGGCAGTAACTGTTAAAGGCACAAAGGCAGAGATAGATAATATCCCATTCTGGTTCCCAACTCCAATGATCATAACCAATACAAATGTTTACTCAAAAACAGATAGGGTACCTCTCTAATGTTTGCACTAGACAGCCAGGAGACACATACACATATCTCAAAAAGGGATCAAAACTGCAATGAACCTCAGAAATCTAATCCAATAATCTAGCAATCACATAATTTGAAAGTAATGTGGTATTCCTTTGTTCAATATTTCACAAAATAGGACACCTTACCCCCCAAAAATGGGTTTTACAATTTAAAATAAGAACAGTTTGAATGATAAATACTAAAATCATGTCAACTTACTACTCTTCCTTCATTCTTGATGAAAGTGAGATACAGTAGAGGGTATTAAATGATCCCTAATGACTCTTTCCAGCCTCTAAATATCTATGAATCAGAGATTTAATAAAATTTTAACCACATAAAATGGGACCAGGGAAGAAACAATAGCCAAGTCTGATGGAGTCTATAGCCCAGATCATCTCTAGTCTAATATTTAAAAGTAATACTGGCATTTAGCTAACATAAAGGAAAAGGGAACTGGGCCTGTGATTTCATTGGTATAGGCAACTCTTTAGATAATGAAGTGCCCTCTACCAATGTAGTTTGGTAATTCCTCTAAGAATTTAAAAATGCCCTAAGGCACTGAATGATTAAGTCATTTGTACAGGTTCACACAGCCAGTTTGTATCAGAGAAAGGACTTAAACACAAATCTTCTTAGCCAATGAGACCAACTTTGTATTCACTACTGACTCTTTAAGAGGTTAGTAGAATTTTATTTAACATCATACAATAATAAAACTTTTATTTGAAGTTTTTTGAATAAGTAAAAAATCAACAGTAATCTCAAAATTATGGCTAATTTTGATTATTCAATAGCTTCAATTTACATAGGTAGCATTTTCTTCACTCTTCAAAGATTTGTTTTTATATATCACTTTTAGAAATGCAGTGATCCCTCACCAATCAGAGGAGTTACATTTCAGAGACCCCTTCAAATAGGTGAAAATTCCTAAGTCAATCATCACCCAGGATACAGAACACAGTGCTGTGGTTGGTCACCTTTCATTCCATAAGCCAATAGTGTGCCGGGTACACAATCTCATGTTAGCTGTAGTGGCATACTGCATTCCATTGTGTACATTCATCCACAAAATCCCGCAATATAGCAAAAACTCCAAACCCACAATACAGTGAAGCCAAGATAAGTACCCGGATATATCAAGGGACAACTGTATCTCTTCACCTCTCAAGAAATGAACTGCTTCCTCAAAAAGAAAAAAACAGCTCAACTAAAACCTGCAGATACAGTGAACTCTTCTGATAAAATATATAGCATTCTGCCCATCCACTACCAAAGAAGCGAGTGATGTCGGTTATCTAGGATTGTTACTGGTTTTTCAGTTACTCAAAGTTTGGTTTCTTTCTAATTGTTAAATAGTACTAAGACAAATGTAAAACCCAGTGGAATTGCTCCTTGTAGGAGGGGAATGGTAGGAAGGGAGGGAAAGAACATGATTCATGTAACCATAGAAAAATATTCTAAATAAAATAAACTAAAAAAAAATAGTACTAAGACATACTATTTTTTTTTCAAACCCTTACCTTCTGTCTTAGAATCAATACAGTGTATTCATTCCAAGGCAAAAGAGAAGTAAGGGCTAGGAAATGGGGGTTAAGGGACTTGCCCAGGGTCACACAGCTGAGGCCAAATTTGAACTTAGGACCTCTCATCTGTAGGCCTGGCTCTCCATCCACTGAGTCACCCAGCTGTCCCCAACATACTAATTTTAAAATGTTTAATATGATTCATGCTAAATGGAGAATAGACAAATTAATAAAATTTTAAATGTACAGTTAATAGAATAGGAAAATGGCAGCTGATCTCTATGCTGATTTCCAAATGCATCTTCTTTAGACATAAATCTGGGCTCTAAAAATTTCTTCATCAAAACTAGGAGTGCTTGGAATATCAGCAGGCAAAGTTACTTGGACTCCAACTGCAAATATCATCCCAAATGCACACAAGGAAAGCAACTGCCATTTGGAAAACTCCTACCAAGAGCAGTTTAGTTCTGTATATCACACAGACCTATGACTTTCTTTATTAACCTGAAACTGAGTACTTGTATAGAAAGGTTCTGCTAAATCACTAAAGCCAATAGTTTCACACATGTTCCTCCAAATCACTAGTTTCTAAAGAAATGAGAAGAAAATCACAAGGCAGCTAAATTCCTTTTCTTTACCAACATAATTTTAAATGAATAGTACAAATTTAAATGAAATACTATTTTCTCTGAACACTTATAGGAAAGCTCTCATTTAGCTTCTCCATATTCTATAACTGACTGGTAAAATCTCAGGGAAGCAGAATATTTGGGGTAGGTTCTGGTGGTCCTACTGAAAGTTAGCAAAGAATACAAATTAGAGATATTTTCCAAAAAACAAAAAAAGAAGGAAAAAATATTGATTAATGTATATAAAAGAAACTAAGACATAGACAACATACTCTGATTGGAACTATAAGAGGAATGCAAATGAAGAATAAAAATTAAAACAACTCTTAGTACCTCCTATCCAGAGTACTGACAAAGATAACAAAAAGGTAAATCAATGTAGAAGAGGCTGTAAGCCAAGAGGTACATTAATACCCCAATGATCAGATAGAAAGGAAAATCCATTATAACCAAAATAGTTATAGTAGCAGCACTTGTCAAAGCAAAGAACTACAAACAAGAGAGATGAATATAAAAAATGCAAAGATTCATAGGAAACTTACATGAAATAAAAGTGAAACAAATAGAAGCAGTAAAACACATACAATAATAATGCAAATAGAAAGAAAAAAGCCCAAACTGGCAATGTATAATCATGCCCAAGAGATGAAAAAAATACTTCCCTCCCCTTTCACTAATGAGGTTAAGGATTATGAGTGTAGAATATTCATTATACTTGCTGTCAGAAAATCAAAAGTGCTGGTTAGTTTTGCTAAAATGCTTTTGCTTTCTTTTTTAACCTTTGATAAGGGATGGCTTGCTGGGTAAGGAAGAAGGGGGGGGTTATGTTCAGAAATAAAGGAGATGTAAAAATGAGACAAATTAATGAGCTGAATTTTTTTAAAAGATAAAAATAAATGCTAAGATAAGGTAAGAAAAAAATAAGGTAAGAAAAAAATCCTATTATATAATATAGTAAACACAAGAACCCTAAATGATACCAATGATTTCAAGGTGAGTTTTGTTTAAAAAGAATAATTTCTGTCAAGTCTGCATTATCACCAATTCCAAAGCAGCTTTTAACATACTTTCAGAAAAGGAAGGGGATAGATGGGGTTGCCCTGGAATTTTTATAGTGTCCTACTAGGGAAAATTTAGAGCCATCTCAGTGATTATCTCCCTAATAAGCAGAAAAGCAAGACCCCAGAGCATACAACTGAAAAGGCTAGATCTATTATGGGAAATGATTATATTGCTGCTGAGATTGTAGACTGGTACAACTTTTTGAATACCCAATAGGGCACCATTCAAAATAAGTCACAAAACTGATTATTCCTTTTGACCTATCAATCCTATCACTAAGATTTTGGTCTAAAGATAGATAACATGAAAAGGAAAAAGGAATTGTCTGTATAAGAACACTTGCTATATTTTTAATGGCAAAAAACTGAAAATAATCTATATGCCTGATGATTAAAAAAAATTATAGAATTGGGGGCAGCTGGGTGGCTCAGTGGATTGAGAGTCAGGCCCATAAAAGGGAGGTCCTGGGTTCAAATTTGGCCTCAGACACTACCTAGGTATGTGACCCTGGGCAAGTCATTGAACTCCCATTGTCTAGCCCTTACCACTCTTCTGCCTTAGAACCAATACAGAGTAGTGATTCTAAGACAGAAGGTAAGGGTTTAAAAAACATTTTTTTAATTATAGAATTACAGTATATTAATGAAATGGAATAATATAGTTCTATAAAAGGTAAAATATGAAGAGAAAATATACAAAGTCATATACCAGAATATATATACAAACAAAATATAAAAAATAATGCATGGGGGCAAATGGGTGGCTCAGTAGATGGAGAGCCAACCTAGAGATGGGAGATCCTAGGATCAAATCTGACCTCAGACACTTCCTAGCTGTGTGACCCTGGGCAAGTCACTTGACCCCCACTGCCTAGCCTTTTACCACTCTTCTGCCTTAGAACCAATACACACACACAGTAGTGATTCTAAGACAGAAGGTAAGGGTTTTAAAAAAAATAATAATGCAAAGCCAAGGTGAGACAGAGCTAATTTGTTGGTTAATTTATCTGGTTCTACTATGTTAAATACACAGTAAAATATATAAATTTTTTTTCTGTGACTTCTTATTTTTTGTTTTGTTTTGAACTCTCAGCTCTTAGCATAATGCCTTGTACATTTGTAGGTGCTTAATGTTTGGAGAGTCAAATTATTTTTATATTGGTTTTTGTTGATAATTCAAGCTCTGCTTAGAACCCAAGTATCTTAATTTCCAGCCTAGTGCTCAATTCACTAGACCATGGATCTTAATCAGGGTCAATTTTAAACTAGTGTTTTAGGACCTGCTAAAAAAGCACAATCCTTTTAACACTTCAATGAATTTAATACTATGCTGTTTAAACATTACCATTGGCCACTTGGACAGAAATATGACCACAAACAAACCAAAATGGCTTTACAAATGCAATTTTGGAGGTTTTAAAAGTTATTTAAATGATACCAAGGCCCAAGATGTTGATTGACTAATACTAGAAGATATATAAAGCACAGAGGTAAAGATTTAAAAAGTTCACAGGGCAGACAAAACCCTTTTTTGAATTTGTTCTTTCTTATACACTCTCAGTGTTTAATAAACAATACCAGTCAGAGATTAACCACCTTGAGGAACTTTTACTTCCATTTCACACTTTTTTGATGCATACTCACACATCAGGAACCCAAGATGAAATAAATTACTATATCAAGGCACTCTAGGTACAAACAAGAATTAAACTTAGACCTCACTGAAATTCTCAAATTATTCCAACAATTACTCACTTAACATATTGATTAAGCAACTACTATGTACAACTTGTTCTGGGTGCTATACACAATTTGGAATATTATTATTATACCATTTCTAAACCAAATGAACAAGTTTCCAAACAAACTTTATAGGATCACTGATATGTGCCACAAAAGCCTGAATTCAACAAATTTTCTTTGTATCTAAAAAGCAAGTCCTCTTAAGGTTAGAAGCCAGATTTTCAGCTTTCAGGGAAATAAAAAAAAAATGCTATTGTAGAAAATACCTCAAACTTTAAGGGATTTCAGTTAGTCACTAAGTAGACGGAATGATCTTGAAGATTCTGGTGAACAGCCCAAAAAGAGTCAACTACATTCATTCAGTATTTTCTGAGCCATATATGAAGGTTGAATGGAAAGCTCTGATTGCCAGAAAGTTCCACCTATGACCAAAGCATCTCCTCTACTACTATATAAGAAAGGTTAAAGCCCAAGTTAGAGATGCAGTAGATAACTATGTGGCCAAGAGTGGTTCCCATTGCTACCTTCATAGAATTCATCAAATTACTACTCAGCAATAACTGTGTAAAATTTGATGGGGATACAAAGACCAAAAAAAAAAAGTCTGATACTCTTTTGGAAAACCCTAATCTCAAGGCATCACTTTTCCTAAAGCAAAGGGGAATTATTTAAAGGGATCACGAATTCAGAGCTGGAGCAAACATTAACTGTCATTTATAGTCCCGTATCCTCATTTGAGAAATGAGGAAACAAACCCAAAGATATCAAGCAACTAGTCTAGGGGTGACACAGTTTAAGTGGCAGAGCCAAAATTTATACCTAGGTCTACTGACTCCCAATCCAATACTCTTTTATATCTAACTAAACTTATATCCAAAGGATGTTACAGGAGTTAAGAAGACTAGGAACATGGTTTTAAAAGACAAATGAACAAAAGCCAAAATGAGACCAAAAAAATAATACATAGATGAGAGATAAAAACATTTATTAAACATTTACAATATGCCAAACAGTTTTGTCTAGCAGGGAGCTAACCAGGGATAAGAGAAGAGAAAAACGAGGACAAGGGTGAGGATAGAAAAAAACTTAACTGCCTTAATTTTATATTTTTTCCTTTACAGCTCAAGAGATTATGTAACAGACACCACATATCATGATAAAATTCAAAACCAGCTGGTTTCACTGATTTAAGAATGAGAATTGGCAAAGTTAATTACAGTAAAACATTTCTTATACACTCTTTCAACCCTACCAAATTCAAGTCTACCAGTTAATCATATTATTTCCTATGACCTCAAGCCAGTCTCAAATCCTATTCCCCACCCAGATCCCCTTTACTTCCCCTAGAGCAGTGATGGTGAATCTATGGCACAGGTGCCAAAACTGACACACATGGCTGATCATAAACTCCCCTCTTTACCCTGAAACTTTGTTGCAGAATTCTCTGAGTGGAGAGCTTCTGAGGCTACTGCTGTTGCTGCTTCCACTGTTGTTTGCAGCTGCCTCTCAACATCCAACACAACTCTTTCCATGTGGGCACATGCTGCCCTCCCCCCTTATAAGAAAGGCAGAGGGACTCAGGCAGAGCTGCTTTCCCCACTCCCACCCTGTACCTGAGGACATTTTTTCACATCACTGCCCCTCTGCCTAGCAGCCCAATGGGGGCTCAGAGGGTAAAGTGGGCAGTTCACAGGCAGCAGAACTGGAAGGAAGCGAAGTGTTCCGGTCACTCCCCTCCCCCTCTCTATACTTCCTGACAACATTGTTCACTTTACCCACCCTTGGGGGGGGGCAGGGCACAAGGGGGAGCAACAGCACCAGGTCTCTAAAAGGTTCACCATCACTGTCCTAAAGTGACTTTTTTTGGGTGGATATCTCTATTCTTTGCTTTCCATAGTTCCTGAATAGCAATGAGCCTGACTACAAGCTTTCTCCCTAAAACTCCCTTCCTCCTAATCCCTCAGGCTCACAACCTACATATCACCCTATAGGCTTTTACTCCTCACTATTTCTAAAGACCGTCCCCCTCCACCCTATCCAATCTGTTGCCAAGGCCTATCAATTTCATCTCTGCAACATCTCTCAAATATACCCCTGTATCTCCTCTGACACTGCCACCACTCTAGTGCAGGCCCTTGTTTCCTCAGGCCTGAACTACTATAATAGCCTGCTGGTGAGTCTGGCTGCTTCAAGTATCTCCCCATCCTAATCCATTCTTCACTTAGCCACTAAAGTGATTTTCTTAAAGTACAGGTCCAATTATATCATACCCTTGTTTAATAAACTCCAGTGGTTCCCTATTACCTCCAGGATCAGATCTAAAACCTCTGTTTAACATTAAGTCTTTCATAACCTGGTCCCTTCCTACTATTCCCATCTTCTTATATCTTACTCCCCCCAACCCTGTACTCTTCAATCCATTAACACTGGCCTAGCTATTCCATGACAACATACTCCACCTCCTAGCTCCAAGTATTTTCTCTGGCTCTCCTCCATGCCTGAAATGTACTCCCTCCTCATCTTTGCCTTTTGGCTTCCTTTAAAGTCCCAAATAAAATCCCATCTTTTACAAGAAACCTTTCCCAATTAGTAATTCATCTAAGGCAAAAGAGAAACCCTTGATAATAGACAATTACTGCAGTCAATATTTGTAATATTCAAAAATAAGATTTGTTTTTAAAAACATACCACTGATTTATATTTTAAGACTGGGGGAGGGGCAGAAATTGCTAGATCAACATACCCATTTATAAAAAGACAAGACACTGTTATAGACTTAGTGACTTTGCAGTAATATGCTTCCCAGCAGATTTCTAGCTTCCCACGCAGAACCTTGGGAAAGTTAGCCCTTCCCACATTCCTCTGACCTACCAAGAATGAATAGTTCTCCAGCAGATCTCAAAAGGTTGCTGCCACAGGCTGAGCCAAAGAAACAAGAGGTAATCTACAAAGGTCCCTTTTTTTTTTAATTAAACACTTAATTCTGAAGAAAATATGAAAATCTACTGAGGGAAATGCTCTACTGGGAAAAATCCCAAAAACCTAGGTGGCTAGCATCACAGAGGATAGAAGAAATCCATTTTCCCCAAAAAGGGGGTTGGTCTGGTTCTATGAAAACGTACCTTAAACAATAGGAACTAAAAGAAATGAACCACACAATAAATTCATCCTTTCATGGCTGCTAACCACATCTTCCAGTCCCCACCTGCTATCAGCATTCTTGGAATTTTTCGGCAGCATTTTCTCTAATAGTAGAAGCTGTTTATCAAGAACTGGTAGAGATTTTTTTAAATGTCTAGTTTCTACAAAATAAAGCAACTCTATTCTCATTTAGAAATAAGAAAGAAATAAGAAAGACTGATAAAATACTGTGCTGCTTTAGCAAAGGTTTCAAGTTTCTCAACATTTGTCCACTTTGCCAAAAAGAATAAAGAAATCTAAAACATGCTGATCCTTGCCTCTTTCTGTAGTATTTCACACCTTTTGCTATCATGTCTTTACAGCTCAGAATGAAAGTGGATTTCTCTATCTGGGACTAATTCATTTGAAAGCTAATTCCTAATTTTTTAATCTTCTTTTCAATTATTCAGAGTTCTGCTAAGTCATAGCAAAAAGACTTTAGGAGCTGCCATGGCAGAGAAAAGTCTTCCCCAAAAGACAATCTTCTGGTGACAAGCTCCTCAAAACTTTAACCCAGACTTCACTAATATGGGCTTCAAGAAACAGATTGTGGGGACAACTGGGTGGCTCAGTGGATAAATCTGGCCTCAGACACTTCCTAGCTGTGTGACCCTGGGCAAGTCACTTAACCCCCATTGCCTAGCCCTTACCATTTTTCTGCCTTGGAACCAAGACAGAAGACAAGAGGTTTAAAAAAAAAATTTTTTTTTAAAGAATCAAAGATTGTATCCACACCATTAATGAGCAACAAAAACTTTAATTGACTTTTTTAATGACAGATTAAAAACCAAGTAAGAATGAGAAACAAAAGACTGCTCTATTGCAAAAATGAATAAAGAAATGGGTATCAAGTGATAACATTTGTATAACCCAATGGAATTGCTTGTCAGCTGGGGGGGGGGGGGATGAATCATGTAAACATGGAAAAATATTAAAATAAAAACAAAAATTTTAAATGCAAAAAAAAATGAGAAACAAAGAATACAAGTACTTGTCCAAATTATGTTAGAATGTTTTATTCTTTGTCTTTGTATCTTCCATATCTGGTATAGTGAATTATTCACCATAAAGTTTTAATATATATTGCATGTGGGGTAGAACCTAGATGGTGGACCACAGGCCAGAACCCAGCTGAATTCTCTCAACATTCCTCTCTCTAAACAACTTTAAAATAACACCTCAAATCAAATTTTGAAGCAACAGAGCCAACAAAAGGTCGGGGTGAGGTATTTTTCCAAAGACAACTTCCAGGAAGTGGACAGGAGAGTTCAATGACACTGAGGTCTGCCCTGACCCCACATGGAAAGAGCACTAGTGTTGGGTGTTGAGAGGCAGCTGCAAACAACAGAAGCTGTCCACTCAGAGAATTCTAAAACAAAGTTTCAGGGTAGAGAGGGGAGTTTATGATCAGCCAGAGCCCTAAGGAATACTAGTGCTTGTAGCTATAAGACAGCAAGGTCCATTACTAAGTAAAGACCAGAGTACAGACCAGGACAACAGTGACCACACCTCTACTGGGATCACACCACTTTGGAAGCACCAGAAACTTGCAGACCCCCCAGAACAAGATAGGAAAACGGCAGCAGAAAAAAGTCTGAAACTTGGTATAGTGCTTCTCCATCTCCAACAGTGTCTCCTCATCCCAATGTGAGCAGAGCCCACTCAAAATCAAGAAATAGGCTAGAGGAAACAAAATGGAATTATCCATTAAGAGTTGTAAAGCTGTTCATGCTCATTGACCTAGAGATCTCATTATTAGGGTTAGGCTGTTAAGGGCATTATTGAGAGGGTAAAAAGCTATGTATGTATGAAAATATTCATGGAAGCTTATTAATTATGACAAAATAACTGGAAATAATAAATGCAATGAATGAGGGAAATGGCTGAATATAATGCTATCTGAAAGTAATGGACGGAATTACATTATTGAAATGACAAATATTGGAAATATAAGGGAAAAATAATGGAAATAAAAGGAGAGACAAAAAGAATAAAAATAATACATATCATGATTACATTAAAAAAACACACACAAAATCAAGAGAAAAAAGTATCCAAGTAAAACAAAGCCAAAGAGAACTGAAAAGCAGAGGATGTTTACATTAGCATACATATGTAATCTACATATTTCTAAACAAATTGTAAACAACGTGGAGTTTGTGCATTTGTTTAGTCCAGTGGTGGTAGTTGTTACTAAGTATACATAATGTAATAATTTTTTTTAAATAAGCTGGGAAAATGAGCCAACAATAATAACATCAAAGAACTTCACCATAAAAAAAACCAGTGACAGGAAGATCAAGATATAAACTTACAAAAATAATAATGTGAAAACATCCACCCAAAAAAGCCTGAAAAGGGCTAACTGGACCCAAACTCAATAAGAATTCCTGGAAGTTAACAAAAGATATAGAAATGGTAGAAGAAATATTGGGAAAAAGAAATGAGAGTGATACAAGAAAACCATGAAAAGAGCATTAACAGCTTGGTAAGAGACATAAGAAAATACTAAAGAAAATAACATCTTAAAAAACAGAATTGGCCTAATGGTAAGAGGCACAAAAATTCACTGAAACAAAGAATTTCTTAAAAAGCAGAATTGGCCAAATGGAAAAAAGGACAAAAGCTCACAGAAGAAAATAATTTTTTAAAAATTAGAATTGGACAAGTGCTAATGACTCCATGAGACTTCAAGAAAGAACAAAGTCAAAAGAATTTAAAAATTGGAAAAAATTGGAAATATCCTCCTCCCATAGCCAATGTATTTAATAGAATTTTTAAGTGCATAATGGATCTCACAAGTTTTGAGGTCCTGAGAATTAACCTTAAGAAAAAACAGAAATTTTTTTTTTATATTTTACACATGTGACCAAGTAGGCTAGAGGATTAAATTACAGGCAATTCTGGTTTTAAGGTCCTTTTAAACTTATATGGTAAAGGTTATAGATGTAATTCCAGTCAACAATTTCCTTTTCAGACCTACTTTATTATGGCCATACATTCTTGCCTATGTACTTGGGTAATTAATTATGCCTGTGAAGAAGGTAAGAATCTTCATTAAATCCCTTTTATTGTCAATCTACTTGCCTGGAATAAAATGGTGGTGTTTTTTTTTTTTTTAATGACAGGAAATGAACCCTAGGTTCAAAGATTGAACTGTTTTATAATACAGAAATGGACAAGTTTCACCAAGACTCCAAAGGTGATTGACCAAGTGTACTATCATTCTCCAACTCCCTAACTCCCAACACCCAAACCACCACAAGTTTGTGGGTCTTTCAGTATCTCTCTAATAGTCTTTATATGTATAGCATTATGTCTGTTTAGATAACAAGCTTTAGGATAATAGTATCCATCCTGTTTAAATTTTTTATCCCTCCAAGGGCTTAGCATAATGCTCTATATCCAATAAGTAGTTAATAAAGGTTTGCAGAACTGAAATAGCAATGGTTCTCTTCATAATTTTTTTTTCTACTCATCTGTGAATAAATCATATAAGGGTAGATTATTTCAGTAAACAAGTTGAAGGAAAAGATTCCAAAATACCACTCAATATAATAATTTGCAACTATGTAGCATCTTAAGGTTGTCTTCTCCAACTCTCCTATGATGTATATATGCTTTCTCCCCCAATAAGTTTCCTGAGGGCAGAAATTATTCCATTTTAATTTATTTTTATTTTTTTACCCCCTAGAACTCTTAGTACAGTGCTTACTACATATAGGTAAGTGCCTGATGAATGCCTGCTCATTGACATTAGCAAGTGTACACGCTAATTGAAGATAGAGCCAAATCTCTCAATCTCCAAATCCAATGCACTTTTCCCTATACCAGTGATGGCGAATCTTTTAGAGATGGAGAGCTGGGCCCTGCCTTCCCAATGAATGCCATGTCCACCCACCTCATAGACTGAGTGCCACACCCCCACATGCTGGGTACATTTCACCCAACCCCACCCCTTACCCACATAGGGGAGGGAAAAAGCACTCCCATTGAGCTGCTGAACAGAGGGACTGGTGAAGTGAGGAAACTGGTCTGAGTGCTCTGCTGCCTGTAAGCCACCCACCTTACCCCAAGTGTGCCCTGTACTAGGCTGCTGGGCAGAGAGGCAGGTGAGGTGAAAAAGTGTCAGGCACAGTAGAGAGGGAGGAGGGGAACAACTCTGCCCAAGTTCCCTCTTCCTTTCTAGCAAAAAATTCTTGTGGGGGGTGGGGAGAAAGGGTGGCCAAGTACCCACAGAGAGTGCTCTGTGTGCCATCTTTGGCATCTGTGCCATAGGTTCGCCATCAATGCCCTATACTATGGATGCCCCCATCTGTAATATTTCATCTTCTCAATAAAAATAGCAGCCTAAGTATCTTAAATCCAATTTACTTCAGAGGGAATAGAGAAGAGAATATACTTCACACACACACACACACACACACACACACACGTGCATCAATGCTCTGAAAAAAAGAGAGACCTTCTTAAAATAATTTACCTGTAACTTACAAATTTAAGGATGTCTTTGAAAAAGAGGAGTAATTGTCATCTCTTCTTTCTCACCTTAAAGAACCACATTCTATTCTTATCTATCTACATTCCAACTTCTTAGAGAAATTATGGGAAAGGACAAGAGAAAAGCTTCCATATCTCATTAGCTACAAGTTAGCTACTAGGCAACTGTCCCTGACAGAACTCCTAAAGAAATGGTCATCTACAGCTTTCCTATTAATTAGCCATCTAAAAAGTTGTTGATCTGTCTGAATAGAATACACCAAAAGGCCAGTCAAGTTCAACTTACACTTCAAAAGTGCCCAGCAAACAGGAAGTAACCTAACTGATTCTTTGCACTATGATTTTTTATATATAAGGCAATCTTAAACAACTGTTTTCACCTGTTCCCTCAAACCCACAAAATTTGTGTATACTCTCTAGCAGCAGCTTCCTGTAGGTTCTGCTCTTCAGAAAGACACCAAATTCAATGACTATCAGGAGGCTTATTATTTGCTTACCATCTCCCTGACTCCCTCCATTGCTATAAAAACATAAAACCCTTGTTTTCCAATCCCCTGACACCCATCTTTATGTACAGCTTTCCACTAAAACAGTTTCTTCCTTTGAGAAACTGTCTATAGACTTCCAAGTATATTACTACTAGAGGTAAAATAGACTGACTGTACAATCATCTATACTTTAATGAAAAGTAATCCATTTTTGGAGCCTCATAAAGTATCTAAATTAAAAAGGTTTTTTAAAATGTTTTGAGGAGGGGAGGGAAAGAACATGAATCATGTAATCATGGGGAAATTATCTTAATTAATCAATTAAATTAAATTAATAAATTTAAAGCCATCTCAACAACAACAAATAATAAAATGTTTTGAAAGAAAGTGAAAATTTTCAACAAACTTTATGTGCTACTTGAGAGGAAGTCAGCATAGTATGGAGTAAGAGGACTGAGTTCAAATTATAGCTCTTCTAACTCAGTACTTGTGGACTTTGGCTAAGTTATTCTCTTTCTTTCATCCTTAATTTCCCCATACAATGTGACGGTTGGCCCAGATCTCAAAGGTCTCTTTATTAAGATTCACTATGGAAAAGGGGCCCTCAGAAGTAGACATCCAATAAACCAAAGTGGCCTTTAAAAACTTTTTTGTTTAATGCAAATATAAAATCTTGTAATAAGGGATCAATTCAATACAGTAGTGTTGGCAGTAGTCAGAGCTAAGTGATGTATTAGTTTTGATGAATTTGCAAAAAATCATTATTACAAAGGATGGCTAGAAGGGATGGGCAGGTAGAAGAATTAATGTAATAAAAAAGCAAAAATTATCAATAAAAGATAATGGAAAAGATAAAGGAAAGGGGATCAGTACAAAGAATAAAACCAAATGCATACAACTGAAGTGCATTATTAACCTTTCATAAAGCTTCTTGAGCAACTAAAGAAAGCTCCCTAGAAAGTATAAAGTAGTAATTTTTCAGTGTCACTATTGCTTTAAATTTATTTTAAAAGTCCAAACTGTTTTCAATATCCTACTTTTCAGATAAACTCTCAATGAAATAACACTAGTTCCAACAAAAGCAACAGCAGGAATACAGATAACTCAAGTAAATGGAATGATTAAACAATGATTCTTTTTATTTGTATAACTCTTTAAATGAAAAGCATGGGATAAATACTACAGAACACCTTTTCTTTCTCTAATAATTATTTTACTGTGTCAACCACTATTTTTCCTTAAGTCTCTAATACCGGAAATATCCACTGAGAATTCTTGTCAAACATTTTCTCAACTATTTTTTGCAACTGTGCACAAAAACATTTAGTCCCAACTATTTCATTATTTGGCAACTCCTCTGTAAATGAAGGGCTGCCAATAGAGGAATCTTATCATTTATACAGGTGTTTGACAGTTACACACTCTCCTTATTACTAAGGATAGAAAAGCACAAGTAATGCTTATCCCAGTTATAGAGAACAGCCCTGAGGCTATAGCCTCTTTCCCTTTATTTAGACTTCTATTTTTTAGGCTGCTGAAAAGCAAAGGCTTTGACATGAGAATATATTATTTAGAGATAGAGGGGATCTTTGGGATCATCTTATCATCTCCCCTCATCTTACAAGGCCTTGGCCAAAGCTAAATAAGGGAGCAAAGAGTAGAACCCTAAATCCAACCCAAGTGTAATTCCAAAATCCTTGTTGTAATCTGAATCTACCTAGGAAGTAGAAAGTCCAGTGATTAAATAGCAGCTAATTTAGGCAAATGCCTTCAGTTTCCTCATCAGTACAATTAAAGGACTGGTTGAAGTGGATGATCTCTAATATCCCTTCCATCTCTAAATCCAATAAGCTCAAGAAGATTCCAAACAAATGCAAAGACAGGTTAAAGGTAAGAAGTAAATATAGACAATCTCTTAGCTAAAGAAAACAGGGAAGAGCAATCTGATCTACTCCTTCCCCACAGTCTTTATCATCTCAGGATAAGACAACTGAAGTGGCCTCTTAGTTACCTAAAACTCACCAAAAATGAAATTAAGTTCATCAGTTCATAGGATTTAAAACTATTAAGGGGTCTTACAGATCAACGAGTATACTCTCTCCTTTTACAGGTAAAGAGGCAAGTCTATTTCCCAATTATATCTTAGGAATATATTGTTATTAAAAAGAAATATAAAAACGTGATTTGTATGATACATCTAAAATACAAGAATGAAAATACCTATTTAGGAATGGAGTTTAACAAATAATGAGATAAAATTATATTTGACTGGAATCTTGAACATCTAATTTTTAAAAACAGGGGAGGCTTAAAACTGAAAAATGGTGAGAACCGCTTAAGAAGATCTCCCAAACCAGATAACTTGGACCAAGACAACCTTTTTTATATCATGGACTCATCTTTGGCAATCTGGTGGAGCCTATGGACTCCTCAATAATACTTTTAAATACACAAAACACATCAGATTACAAAATATAGCAATACACTGAAATATAGTTCTCAAAAGATTTTTCAAAACTAGTTCATAGATCCCAGGCATTTGAAATTTATTTGGAATGTTTACAGAATTTCAAGATGGCAGGATTATTAGAGATTATCTAATCAACCCTTTTCAAAACTATTTGTCCAATCCTAACCTCTTCTCCTCACTTTCAATATTGTACCTTCAACTGCCTAATATGCACCTCAAAATGTCCTACTAACAATAAACTCAACATTCTCTCTAGAGCTCAACTTTTATCCTGATTTTTAAAAGGTAGAGGGAGTGAAGGTGGCTTAAAATTGGAAATGAAAAATACTATGCTAAGCACTGCGGATACAATGACAAAAACGGCAGCAGTTCCTAATCTCAATCTTACATTCTACTGAGAGAGGAAGGGAATCAGATTTATATAGCCAGACTGAGAACATATAGTCTTCATTTTACAGATGAAGAAATGGAGGAACCATATAATTCGGCCAAGATCACAAATGTCAGTATTTAAACCCAGGTTCTCAGACTTCAAATCTAGTATTCTTTCATTTTCAGTTGCAGAAATGATTACAGAATTATTATCAACCCTGCTTCTGTCTGCCTCTCCATACCAGATACAGACATAAAAGAGCCTAGCCAGTTCAGGTATCTAGGCATCTTGCCAGGTCGTGACACCACCTCCCACCTCTTGCTTTTCACTTCTTGCTCAAAGAACAATAATTAAATCAACATTTCCATTGCTACTAGAAAACATAAAGCAATCTACCATCTAATGGCTCCATTGGCAATCTCTGAGATTGCTTAGACCAAAACTCTTTTCTATGTCATTATACAACATGTAAACCCCTAGTAGAGTATAAACTACTTGAGGTAAGAGATCATCTCCTATTATATTTATATATTTTGTGCCTATCATAGTTCCTATCTCATATGAATGAATGAAAAAAGAATTTATTAAGCACTTACTGTGTCTAAAAAGCAGGGCATACAAATGGAAAAGCAAGACAGTCCTTGCTATCAAAGAGCTCACATTCTAATGAGAAAAACAATGTATGGAAGTTTTCAGCTACAGGCCAGATAGAAAAATCTAGAGTCCTTAGAAAGTAGTTACAAGTTAATGTTTCTTCTTTAATGTAGTACGTTTGTTGACTGGACTGAGGTAAAAACCAAGAACAAAGCAGAAGAGTTGACAAGCAAATGAAATCAGGGCTAAAAGGTAGTAGGGTTCCTCATATAGTTTTCCATCTTCCATGTTCTTAGAAGACACACCTACAGGTCTTCTTCGAAGTCACAATGGGAAAATGCAAGTAAGTATTTACAAAAAAAAAAAAAACAACCTAAAACCAAAATTGACAAAACAGCCTCATTAGGCATAATAATGTATTCACAAAGCAGTTGTGATAGCAGAAACCCACATGATATAATTACTACCTCAGAAGTTATTAATTATTATGAATTCTTTTGCAGAATGAAAGTCTCATGGAAATATCCCGTGGAAGCTTTTCAGCTGCCTTTCAATGACAAGCTTTATTACTTAGACGTGGAAGAGACTCTAGATTCTCAAAGACTACAAGGTGGCTACATGCTCTGGCAAAACCTACACCAAAGTGGAAAGTATTTCTTGGAGATGACAGTGTGTCTGTGATTTGAGGACAATCCTAGGTAAATGCAGACAATCACCATAAGGCTATCCATAGCAACCCATGAGAACACTTAAGGAATGGAGAAATTTTTGCTAATGATGGTATTAGCAGATGTTTCCAAAGCATACTAAGATTTACTAAGTTCTTTTCTTAGTAATTCCTAGTAAGCAGGTAGTAACAGTTGAGATGAATTACTTTTTTCAAGATTTGAGTTACTTTTCAGTAAAGGAGGGTGAATCTGTGCTAAGCAAACACATACTCTCTCACCTAAACCTACAATTGGTATACATTTGCTACCCACCTAGACAGAGTAATCTATGATCAGAGCCAACTTTTTAACTCATATACCAGAACTGGACCTAATCACTCAAGATTGTCAACTAAAGGACAAGACAAGGAAAATATAGATGGATGTGACATCAAGACACTCACATTTATATTCCTATTAGATTGTGAGCTCCTTAAAGATAAGAATCATGTCTTAATCTTCATATCTTTTTTTTAAACCCTTACCTTCTGTCTTAGAATCAATATTGTATATTGGTTCCAAGGCAGAAGAGTGGCAAGGGTTAGGCAATGGGGGTCAAGTGACTTATCCAGGGTCACAAAGCCAGGAAGTGTCTGAGGCCAGGTTTGAACCCAGGACCTCCCATCTCTAGGCCTGGCTCTCAATTCACTGAGCCATCCAGCTGCTGCCCTTCATATCTCTTCAAGTACCTAGTACTTGATGTTTGAAGTTAGTCTCCTAATAAGAAGGGCAGAAGAGAGGGGAAGCAAAAAGGGTGAAAGCATTGTCTAGGCCAGCACTGGCGAACCTCTTAGAGATCATGTGCCCAAATTGCACTCTCAAGCTGCAAGTGAGGCCCTGCATTACCCCAGACAGTGGAGGAAGGACATACTCACATTGGGCTGCTGGATGGAGGGGTGGGGCATGTGAAAATTGTCTTCAGGCACAGTGGAAAGGGGGAACAAACCAGTCCCCTCTGGCATACTGAGGCACGTGTGCCACACCATTACCAACATGGGTCTAGGTCTTCTCTTTTAACATCCTAGACACTTTGCAAAGCCAGCAAAGAGCCATGTATTTTTTTGGCTGGGGTTTGTGTTTTGGGGTGGCTTTTTTTTGAGGGGGTAGGGAAGACTGGCATGGAAGAAACAAAGACAGAAGTTAACAGTACAAATGGCCATTATCACATCCTCATTAGAAACTTATCAAAGTCTGTCTAGAACACTCTTCGGAGTCCAGAGTCCCAGTAAATGGATTCTAATCCTAAACAAATATTACACTTCACCTTCAAATTTACTAAGAAATGTAGAAAACTTATAAATATACATAAGGGAGTGGAGGACATTAAATTAGTGAGAGAACTAATAAGAAAGTTCTCATTCTCCAAATATAGATTCAACTATTTCTGGTAAATAGTACCATGAGAGTAGAATTAAGGTTGGACACACTATATACATTACAAAATGCTATCCATGGATTCATGTTGCCTTTTCCAAGTAAATCAAATAAGATTCAATAACCTTACAGTCACATACTTTTAGGATTTTTTCCCCTCCTACTAAATTTAGCATTAGTCAGAACTATCCAGAGGCAAAAGTAGGGGATCCACTTTTTTGAATAGTGTGAAAATGGTAAGCATCTCAAAGGCCAATAACCAAAAGACTATTAGGAATGGTTTTTTAAAGAGCCTCTCAACAAGTCCTTAGTTTTCTCCTCTATAAACTAGGGAGAGTCAAACTCTGGTCCCTTCCAGCTACGATATTCTAGGAACTTAGAAAAAGAAGTTTCCTTATGATTTGCTTCTTTTTATGTTCTACAAAGGCAGTGATCATTTGTTTCCTAAATGTTCTCTGCCAAAAACAGATTTGTTGCTATTAGAGATTTGAAAGCAATGCAACAATCTCTCAATAAAATATTAGTTGATGTGGAAATCTTATGGAAAATCCTTCCTTGGGAATTTTTTACAGTAGCAGAGACTACTCCCTGTCTAAAATGATTTAGATACAAACTCATCTAGCTACAGTGAAAAAGATCAAACACCTTTTCAAATCTTTTTATACCCCATAACTATAAATTCCTAATCCAAAGTTCTATCCACAAGAAAACATTTTTTAAAAAAGAGAGCATATAAAACACATATATGCTATATATAATTTGCTTTAAACGCCGAGATAAAATATATAACAGTAATCTCATTTTAAACTTAGAGATCAAATTCTTAGTAGTAATACTTAATTTCCTTACTCTAGACACAACATAAAAGTTTCATTTTTTATGTTTATGTACTTTTGTGGGCTTACTCAGCAGAACCTGGTAGTGCTCTTTCCAGCATATTTATCTATAAAGGCTAAAAATTCTCCCTTGACTCAGGAATTTTCTACATTCCCCTCCCTGAAGTTCAGTAGTAACTTGGGCTCAAATAAGGGGAAAAAAACAGGGGGGTGGAGGGAGAAGCATATATTTTTAAAAATCAAATTTATCATTTCATCTGTGTAGAGAGCTCCCAGTGAGGAACTCCTACTAAAGCAGACAAGCACTTGCTCTGCAAACACAGTCTTAAAAGACATGCCTAGGACACTGAACAGTTAACTGGTTTGCCAAAACCACATTTGTCAGTAAGTGACAAGGATAGAACTTAAACCTAGATCTTCTTGACTCTGCTATATAACACTGCATCTCTGATATTTCCACAGATTTGAGCAATGATGATGGAAAAATAAAAATCTGAACTGATTTGGCTTCAGAGCCATAACTCATCATAATAGTGAGCTAAACATACTTGTTTATATTTAGAGTGAAAATGTGAGACTGCACCATGCAATAATTCTGTCTTAAACATGAACAACAAGTTCTTGCACCTGATCCAGTTTACCACAGAGCATCATGAAATCACATGGCATCTAGTGCCAATCTCACAGTGGTATGCTGTCTGTGAATAATGATCTGCTGTGAGGCAATTTATGAATACATACACAAGAAAAGCTTGAAGAGCTGAGCAATATCATGTGCTACATAAAGAGATAACATACCATAGTATCTTCAACCTCAATATGCCAATGTAATAAACTACAATAGAATGTAGAAGCCACCAACTGGATTAAAGTTAAGAGTTAATACCAGTGGCAAGTATGCATACACACTCAACAGAAGTCAATTTGTTCCTCTATAAACTGAAAGGGTTTACACAAGCAATCTCTCTAGACCCTCCAAGCTCAGATTCTATGACTTTAGGAGACAATCTGAAAAGATAACATGTTTCTTCAAAAAGGAACTATCATTTACCCTTTATTTCTCTCAATTCAAAGCCTATGAAATAGAAAGCCTTTCTTCAAAAGTTTTACTCATTCTATCATGCCCCAAGTCCACTTGAGCTATGTCAAATGGAAGCTAACAATACTCTTCAAAGAAAAACATGGTAAAGTCCTGGTGAAGTCCCATCTACTTCTTCCTGTTTCTGGGCAGTTCAATCAGTGCCCTAGAGAGAAGAGTAATAAAGGCTTTTCACAAAACTGGAGAAAAATGAGGCAAGAAACAATAATCATAATCATAGACTTTTACAGATGAAGAGTCTTATTGTCATCTAAATACAACTCTCATGTTACTTACATAGGGTAAAAATGAACAATTTTCATTTTTATTGTAGCTAATATTGAAATAGCTCCTACTTTGTGCCAAGCACCATGATAAGCACTTTATAAATTGTCAGTCTGATGGGGGGCTTGACTCAAGAGACAAATGAGACCACTGTAGGGTGATATAGTCAGTTTTATTGGGAGAGCAAGAGAGCCCAATACCAAGAGAATTTAGCAAGAGGATCTGGGGGTAGGGGAAGACAAGCTACTTCATCCCTAACCGCCCCCCTATTCCTTCAACTCTGTAAGATTACACCCTTCCCCACCCAGGTGGAACTTTGGCACTCATTTTTACTTGTCTCCCCCTCCCTGCTTCTTTTCCCCTTTCCCCTCCCCCAACTCAAAGAGGTCTCTACAACCACCTCTCCTGGCATCAGATCCCCCCCCCAACCTTGCTGCTTCTTCCTTTCATTCATTCCCCACCCTCTCCTTTCCTCCAATAAAACCTTGCTATATCACCTCATTCTAGTCTCCTTGTTTCTTGGGTCGAACCTTCATCAGTCAGACTGACATAAATAATATCTCATTTTATCCTAACAATTCTGGGAGATTATTATAATCTCCATTTTACACATGAGGAAATTGAAGCAAACTTGTCTAAGGTCACATAGCTAGTGCCAGATTTGAACTTCAGTCTTCTATTTTTTTATTTTAAAAAGAATTTATTACAAGTTTACTAAAATGAACAAATATTAAAGGTAGTTAATATATGTATTGACAAAATATATTTTCTTATCAAGATATGTACAAATAATGTGACAGATGAATTTAGTTTTCAGTCTAAAATTTCTCAAAATATGTATGTGAAGGGGGCAGCTGGGTGGCTCAGTGGATTGAGAGCCAGGCCCAGAAATGGAAGGTCCTGGGTTCAAATCTGGATTCAGACACTTCCCAGCTGTGGGACCCTGGGCAAGTCACTTGACCCCCATTGCCTAGCCCTTACCATTCTTCTGCCTTAGAATCAATATTCTAAGACGGAAGGTAAGGGTTTTTATAAATAAACAAATGTGTGTGTGTGTGTGTGTGTGTGAGATGATATTGTTACTCTCAATTCTTTTTAAAGGTACTAATAAATATTGGTAACAGTTATAATAGAAAGCCATGTTTAACACAGATAAAATGTTATAACTTATAATAAAGTATGTATCATGTAGGGAGCAGCTGGGTGGCTCAGTGGATGGAGAGCCAGGCCTAGAGATGGGATGTCCTAAGTTCAAATCTAGCCTCAGACACTTCCTAGCTGTGTGACCCTGGGCAAGTCACTTAACCCCCATTGCCTAGCCCTTACCACTCTTCCACCTTGGCACCAATACACAGCATTGACTCTAAAACAGAAGATAAGGTTTTTTTTTTTCATTTTAAAAATTAAGTTTATTTAATTAATTAAGAATATTTTCCCATGGTTACATGATTCATGTTCTTTCCCCTCCCCTCTCCCATAGCCAACGAACAATTCCACTGGGTTTTACAAGTATCATTGATCAAGAGCTATTTCCATATTATTAATATTTGCAATAAAGTGATCGTTTAGAGTCTACATCCCCAATCATATCCCCATCAAACCAGGTGATCAAGCAGTTGTTTTTCTTCTGTATTTCTACTCCCGCAGTTCTTTCTCTGGATGTGGACAGTGTTACTTCTCATAAGTCCCTCTGAATTGTCCTGGATTAGTGCATTACTGCCAGTAGAGAAGTTCATTATATTTGATTGTGCCACAGTGCATTTGTCTCTGTGTACAATGTTCTCCTGGTTCTGCTCCTTTCGCTCTGCATCACTTCCTGGAGGTCATTCCAGTCTCCATGGAATTCCTCCACTTTATTATTCCTTTTAGCACAATTTTTGGCCACCACAAAGAGGGCAGCTATGAATATTCTTGTACAAGTCTTTTCCCTTATTATCTCTTTGGGGTATAACCCCAGCAGTGGTATGGCTGGATCAAAGGGCAGACAATCTTTTAAAATCCTTTGGGCATAGTTCCAAAATTCCTTCCAGAATGGTTGGATCAATTCACAACTCCCCCAGCAATGTCTGAGGTGTCCCAATTTTGCCACATCCTCTCCAACATTCATTACTTTCCTTTGCTGTCATATTAGCCAATCTGCTAGGTGTGAGGTGCTACCTCAGAGTTGTTTTGATTTATATTTCTCTAATTATAAGAGATTTAGAACACTTTTTTCATGTGCTTATTAATAATTTTGATCTCTTTATCTGAAAATTGCCTATTCATATACCTTGACCATTTGTCAATTGGGGACTGGCTTGATATTTTTTGGATAATTTATATCATTTTTTAAATAGAAAAGATAGTCTAAAATATTTATAGTGGCTCTTTGACATATAAATTTACCCCCATTTGTTTCTTTTCCCATTTCTTTTAATATTAACCTATTTTTAAGCTCTAGTTATATATATATGCATACTTATGTGTATATATTTTTGCATGCATATATCTATATACCTATTTATGTCTTGTCCTTTCATCCCATACAGTTTGTTGCTGTTCTAGAGGGAACAGTATACTTCTTTTTGCTGCCCAGGTAATAACAACAGTTTTTAAGAGTTACCAATGAACTCTTTTCTTATAGGGATACATATCATTTTAACTTATTGAGTCTCTTAAAAAATTTTTTTGTTTGTTTTTCTTTTTTCCCCTCTTTTTTAATTACCTTTTGATGATTCTCTTGAGTTCTGTGCTTGGACATCAAATTTTCTGTTCAGGTCTGGTCTTTTCTTTACGAATTCTTGGAATTCTTCTATTTTGTTGAATGACCATACTTTCCCCTGTAAGAATATAGTCAGTTTTGCTGGGTAGTTGATTCTTGGTTGTAGACCTAGTTCCCTTGCTTTCCAGAATATCATATTCCATGCCTTTCTTTTTTTCAGTGTGGATGCAGCCAGATCCTGAGTTATCCTCACTGTCGTTCCTTGGTATCTGAATGACTTCTTCTTGGCAGCTTGTAATATCTTTTCTTTGGTCTGATAATTCTTGAATTTGGCTATAACATTCCTGGGTGTTGTCAGTTGGGGATTAAGTACAGGAGGTGATCTGTGGATTCTATCAATCTCCACTTTTCCCTCTTGTTCAAGGATTTCGGGGCAGTTTTCGTTAATAATTTCCTGTAATATAATGTCCAGGCTTTTTCTTTTGTCATGGTCTTCTGGTAGGCCAATAATTCTTAAATTGTCTCTCCTTGAACGATTTTCTAAATCCTCTGTTTTGTGAATGAGATGCTTCATATTTTCCTCTTTTCATTCTTTTGGTTTTGTTTTATAGAGTCCTGCTGCCTTGTGAGGTCACTCAATTCTAATTGTTGTATTCTGGTTCTTAAAGACTGGATTTCATCCTTAGTTTTTTGGTCATCCTTTTCCTTTTGGTCGGATTTTCTTTGGAGGTCATCTTTCATCTTCTTCACCTCATCTTTCATCTGCTTTGCCTCATCTTTCATCTCCTTTGCCTCATTTTCCAGCTGGTTGATTTTGGCTTTCAAGACACTATTTTCTGTTTCCAGATGACTTATCTTAGTTTTTAAGTTCTTTTCCCAATTGTCTTCAGCCTCTCTTGTGTTTTAAATTGCATTTTGAGTTCTTCCAAAGCCTGTATCCAATTCGCTGGGATTTCTGATTTTTCCTTTGCTGATCCCTCCCCCTCTGTTTCATTCGCTCTTTGCTCATTACCTTTGCAGAAGCTGTCTATTGTAATTTCTTTCTTCTTTTTCTGTTGTTTGCTCGAGTTTACCCCTTCTTTGCTCCCCGTATTTGGCTGGTGCTCTTACTCCTCTCATTTTGTTTTGGTTTTGGGGCTGTCAGTCTCCCCTCTTGGAGCTTTGTCAGATCTCTTCGTACAGTCTCTAGGGGAGGAATGTTAGCTTCCCTGTCCTTTGGAGGCTTTTGATTGGATTGAGTTCAATTGGGTTGGGCTGTATGTGGTATGAAGCACTGAGGCTCTGAAGGTTCCCCGCTTCTGTCCTGTTGTTCAGCTTGGATTTCGGTGCCCTTGGAGCATTCAGTCTGTATTGGTAAGGAAGGGTCTTCCACTAGGTCTGAACTTTTGCTGCTTGCTAAGCCGCCATCTTGACTCCGCCCCCAAGGGTTTTTTTTTAAAGAAAAAATATGTATCATGTAACTTGATAAACCAGAGAATTATTTATTCACTAATATCCATAAAATTTCAATTTTTAAGGTCCAACATTTATTTCAACATACTATCAAAAGACAAGCACATTAACCATTCCTGTTCATTATTCTTGGAGCAAGACCAAATGTCACCTATTCATCTGTGTCACCTGAACTTCAGTCTTCTTGAAGCCCAGAGAAGTGACTTTTTTCAAGGTAAGTCATTTAATGGTAAAGCTGTGACTAAAACTCAGGTGTTTATAGACTCTTTCTCCTGTTTTCTGTTCACTTTTCACAAAATGTTCTTAATAAAAAGGTAGAAGTTGGAAAAATAAAGAAAGGAAAAATAACGTTTGGTCTAACTCTAAATCCTATTCTATAAAAGAAAGGAATGGAGAAAGACAAGGAATAGATGGAAACTGAGAAGAAAAAATTTAGAGATTAAAAAAAAGAATAAGGGAAATCAGACAAACAGAATGAACAGAACAAAAAAAAAAAGAAGAAGAAGAAGAAGAAGGAATAGAAGATAGGTGCCAAGAAAAGTCATTTTACCAAAGTTAAGCTAACTGCTTAACCCTGAGTTCTGAGCACTGCTTTCAGGGAAGATTTTAATTTCTTTTCTGTCTAAACCCAATCCAAGCAGCCATCTCCCAACTCTAGAATTTTCTTGTAGTTAAAAGCTATAACATGCCACAACTAAGGGTTCCTGGAGGACTGGTTTGACCAGAATTGCATATCCATTTTGATCCAGAGAACTAGGAAACAGTATATTGTTCGGGAAGGGCTGTTGAACTTAAAGTTATTAAACAAATGTATTAAACAACAAGCCAGGATGCCAGGTTCTACTATTAACTAGGCCAATACCTCCTTGAGTGACCATCAACAAGTCCAAGTTTCTTCATCCAGAAAATAGGAAAATTATTTATAGTGCCTTCACCTCAAAGTGTTGTTAGGTTTTCTAACAATCATAAAAGAGATCATGTAAAACATTTTGTAAACTTTAAACTTCTATATCATTGCCAAAAGCCCCTCCCTTTGAGGCAATAAGAAGGCACAGTGTACAGCACACTTGGTCTGGAGTCAGAAAGCCTGGAATTCCAATCTAGCTTAGCACTTACTAGCTCTAAACCTGGACAGTTTCCTCAACTTTAAATTGGAATAATAATAATAATAATAGCACCTACCTTTGTTGTGAAGATCAAATGAAACAATATTTGTAAAGCACCTATGGTTCTTAATAAAATGTCTAGCATAGAGAAGATGCTTAATAAATGCTTCTTTCCTTCTTTCTTTCCTCAAACTAAACTAACTTTTGTGGCCTAGGCAAATTGCTAATGTTCTTCTATAATGCTCAGGGTCCCCTGTAGAAAATAAGAACAATGAAATGGTCCATATGTCAGCTCTGGGCAATAAAATGAGAATCATTCACAATATAGACATTTATAAGTAATCAAAATTTTCTATGAAGACCTACACATTCAAATTTGAGTAAATAAAATACCATATTGATTCTGATGAAGTTGTATTTTTAAAACAAAATCTCATCTAACAGAAAAAGATGCAGATGTATGCTGAAAATATCACCAATGATAGGTTGCACTCAAAATTTTTTTTTTAATATAAGCCAGGTCTAGGGAAAATATACTGCTTATATTTGGATCAACACAGTAGTTTAATGCATCACAATCTTTTTGCACAGAAAGTTGCTTGGGCATGGAGTGGTTGGTTAAGTGACTTGCCCAGTGTCACAACAAACCAGAGAGTGTCAAAGAAACTGAGGCACTGGCATAACTTGAGTCAAAGAGCTGTGGCATAACTTGCCCAAGATCACAGAAAGAATATCATCAGAAACAACACAAGAACCCAGGCCTTCTGGCTCTAAGTTCCAGAAAGTTTTCACAACCTAAAGCTTCAGGCCTAGGTGATAAGCAAACCCACTAAGCTACTAGTGAGGACAGAGAAAGAATTTAGGGAACACCATATTAGAGAAAATTCTTGTCATCTTTTTAAGGAACAATAAAAATCAATCATCATTGAAGTTAGATAAGGAAAGAAGACAGAGAACTAACATGGGTAACTTAAAAAAAAAAGAAAATTTTGTCACTAAAGCATTTTTTAAAATGCACATTAGAGTACAGAAGGTGGGAAAGAATCATCAATGAGGACAGCATTGAAAGGGAGATGTTGAATTTGTTAAATATATTAAAAAGAAACAAAAGTTTATGTAAGAGATTTGCAGTTTCATATATAACCCTCTTTTCCTGTCTGGTGTATATGGAAAAAGTTCAAAAACAAAAAAAATTTTAATGAAAAAATGAAGTAGAAGTAGCAATCTGTCATTGATTGACATTAATAAAGCCAACTTTAAAAATCCCTCTGCTTTTTCCTACTTACACATTGAAAAATCACATCCAGGCACTTCCCTTCTTTAAACAGCCTGAAAACTAAATCCAAATCAGAGTATATAACACCTGGCAGAAAAAGGTGGGAGATTAGTCAGACTACTACATTTTGGAATTCAGGGCTAAGTATTGTGTACTGCTGATAAATTCACTGCTAAGTACAGTGATCCTTCACCTATGCGGGAATTAGATTCCAGAGACCCTTGAGATAGGTGAAAATCTGTGCAGTATAGCCAATCAGCGCCCAGGATACAGAACACAGCACTGTGGCCGATTGCCTTTCATTCCATCAGCCAATAGTGTGCTGTGTACAACCTCAAGTTGGCAAACTTGTGCAACTGGTAGTGGCATACTGTATTTCCATTGTGTATAGTACAGTATTCATCCACAAAAATCCAACAATATAGCAAAAACTCTGCGATACAGAATTAGATATATATATATTTTTAAAACCTGCAATACAGTGAAGCCACAATAAGTGAACCATGATATAGCAAGGGATGACTGTATTGTGTACTCCTGCTAAACTCCCCCCTTATTTTTTTTAACCCTTACCTTCCATCTCAGAAATCAATACTGTACAGTGGTTGCAAGACAGAAGAGTGGTAAGGACTAGGCAATGGGGTTTAACTGATTTGCCTAGGGTCACAGCTAGGAAGTATCTGAGGCCAAATTTGAACCAGAGACCTCCCATTCCTGGGCCTGGCTCTCCATTCACTGAGCCATGTAGCTGCCGCCCGGCCCCACCCCACCCCAGCCTCTACCCCATTTATTCTTAAAGGAGTTCTTTTTTTCAGTGAATTTTTGTACCTCCTTTTCCATTTGAACTAATTTGCTTTTAAAGAAGTCCTTTTCTTCAGAGAATTTTTTTGCCTCTTCTACTATTAGGCCAATTGTTTATTAAGATGTTATTTTCTTCAGTACTTTTTTTGTACCTCTTTTACCAGGTACAATTTTCCCTCTACCACTCTCATCTCATTCTCTTTCTCTTTTTTTCCCCAAACCCTTACCTTCCACCTTAGAATCAACATCATATATTAGTTCCAAGGCAGATGAGCAGTAAAGGCTAGACAATGGGGATCAAGTGACTTGCCCAGGGTCACACAGCTAGGAAGAATATGAGGCCAGATTTGAACCTAGGACCTTCTGCCTTTGGGCCCAACTCTCAATCCACTGAGCCACCTAGTTGCCCCCCTCATCTCATTCTTTAACTCTTCTAAGAATTCTTGTTGGGCTTAGATCCAATTAGCATTTTTATTTGAGGCTTTTTTACTACGTTTTCACACTGTTATCTTCTGGGTCGATGTCTTGGTCTTCCCTGCTACCATAATGGATTTTTAGAATCAAATTCTTTTGTTATTGTTTTCTCATTTCCCCAACCTATTTCTTGACTTTAAATTTTATGTTACAGTTGTGCTCTGCTCACCATAGGGTGAGGAGGCAACATCTGGTTTTTTCATGCTAATTTTCAGAGAAAGTTCTGGAGGTTTGCACGTTTTTGGTGCTTTCAAGTTGGTATGATCCTGGGAGATGTATGGTCACTGCTATCTTGATCTGTGCTCTGGTCTTTATCAAAGTAGGGCCCCTGGTTCCCTGTACTGCATCCTCTAGCATTCTTCTTTGCTTTATAATCATAACCAAGTCCTCTGCTCCCTTGTGACCAACTACCAGCACTCCTCTCTAACCTGGAATTGCATCCCAGAAATCCACATGGGCAACAGAGCTGCCAATCAGTATCAGTTGCATTCAGTACTAGCAAAGGGTTTCCTGTAATCTCCTTCTGAGCAGTCATCTGACCATCTTACTATCTCTGGGCTGAGAGCTCCCAAAACTGCTGCTGCTGCTGCAATTGCTGTTGCTACAGTGGTTGTGTGGGATCCAGACAGAATCCTTAAGTTTTCATAACCGGAAAAATGTCTTTCTCAGACTTTTTGTTGGTTTTGCCACTCCAAAAATTAAATTTGAGGCATTATTTTAAAGTTTTCTGGAGAAGAATTTTGGAATAATTCAGCTGGGTGGCTGCCCCTAATGTACCATCTTGATTCTACCTACCCAAAATATTCTTTAAAGCATAGCTAAAATATCACCTCCTTTTGTCTCCCTGAAATTTCCCTTTTGATCACCTCAATTTGGTACTTCTCTAACATTTTTAGGTAATACATGGAGTAATACATGGCATTAGCCTTATTTGTTATTGTTTTATTCCCAAATAGGGTGAATATTACAAGACAGCAGGCAATCCATCTTAACTAAACTTCTCCAGTTCCCCCAGGACCAAGAACACACAACTCCACACACAACCGATAAACTTCTTTCCATGTGATATTAGACATAATGGGCTTAGCATGTCATCTCTTCAGTCTATGTAAGTTTGAAATTCTAAATACTATGGCCATATCATCCCATCTCCAGGAAGATCAGGATATATGTTCTATACAAAGAGTCCAGCAGTTATAATCAAAAAATGATCGGCATCTAATAATGTTCTTTTATTTAAGTACTAGTAAAGGGATAGAAGAGGGAAAAGTACTCCCTTCTAAGCAATCAAGCCTAAACAGAAAATTCTCAGTTTTTCTATGCCATGACTCCCAAAGGCCCTCAAGGAACCCATTCATTGCTATTCCCTCCTGTGAAAGAGCAGGTTCTAGTATAGTATATATATACTTCAATGGATTTATGATTCTCTCCACATAGAATTGATACAAATCAAAATCCATGTGATTTTTTGGTATGTTATCACATCAATCCTCCAGAGCTAATTAACCCAGAAAAGAAGACTTTCTCTAAATCTCTTCACAGTTTACCAGTGAAATTCTGTTAAGTACTAGTACACACTTTAGCTATCACAGGATCACTGATATTGAGCTGGAAGGGACCTCAAAGACCACACACCCACTCCCACCCCTTCATTTTACAAATGAAGCAACTGAGGCCTAGAGAAGTTAAGTGATTTAAATGTTCAAAGTCACACAATAAGCATCAGAAGCAGATTTTGAACTCAAGTTTTCCTGGTTTCAAATCAATGTTCTACCTACAAACCACACTATTAGAGCAGTAGTTTTAGAGATAATAGGATCGGGGTTCAAATCCTTCCTGCAACACTTTTGGTATACCTATAACCTTGGGCAAGTCATTTAACTTTAAATCTGTAAAATGATCACTTACAGGTTTAAATCTATGATCCTATGACAATATTACCTCCATCTATTATTCCTTATCTCTCACCACATAATCAACTTTTTCTCAGATATTTTCATCCCTTTGGTAACCCATACAGTGAAAAATCTCCTTCTGGTTAATATTATATTAAATCTATCACCTGGTCCTATATTAAGGAATCCAGTCATTCTTAAGCTTCATTTTAAAAGTAGAAAACATTTTCAGACAAAAATTCAATGGGTAAACAACAATGACAATACCTTCTCTCAAACACTGTATGCTATCCCTCCACAGATTAGACCTGAAGAAGGAATCAAAATAATTCTTGTTCCCCATTATCACTTCAACTTTCCCTTTACCTCCATCACCTAGCAACCTCTCCCTCTCTGAAGTTCATTCAACCAAAACATTCTATCCAACCCAAATTATGAAGGCTGTTTACCAATCTTTAGGCCATTGTCCTTTCTCAAAGGAATTCAGCACCTGGCTCACTATTTTCCTCTCCTCCTCAATGAATTGTCTTTGAACCAGGAACCCAAGACCTACTTCTCCACTCCACCTCAGGCACAAATAAAGATGATCAAAAATCAAATCTTACCATTATCCAGAAAGGTTCTACTTCCTAAATAAAAACTCTTTTAAATAAGTGATAAATAAAATTAAAAAAAAACTTTTAAAGACATTCTTCTATCTGGTCACAGCTTCCCATCCTTTCTCTTCTCACTATTCTCACTATGCCTCACCCTTTCTAAACCTCTTAAACACTCTCATGGAGACTTACAATCTCTCCACTCCATGACATGTCATAATCATCATTTCACCTAGCCACCTAAAAGTCTTCTGTTTACCAAGCTAAACATCTTTCAGTCTTTTAAGTCCCATACCAACAAGATCACTGTCAACTTCCTGAATGTGCTTCAGACTGTCAGTGCCCCTTCTAAAATGTCCCCAGAATTGGATATAGAATTTTATAAACAGCCTGACCAGGATAGGGTAATTGAAACAATGGCCTAATTGGCCTCCATGCCTCGCTAGACCATTCTACACTGTTGTCAAAGTAATTTTCCTTATATACAGATCCAACCACATGACTCCCCTATTTAGTTAACTCCAAATAGCTTATACTTGCCTCTAGGACAGAATATTAAACTCCTCTTTTTAGCTTCTAATATATCCTCTACCACCTGATCCAAACCTATCTTCCCAGCCTTTTCTTCCCACTCCACCCCCAACAATGACCATGATCGAGGCAAACTGACTTTCTCTCTATTCCTTACATACCTATACTCCATCTTCTGTATTCATGCCTCTGCACAAATCATTGCCCACATGCCTGGAATGTCCTCTCTCATTACCTCCTGTCTTCATAAAATGGTCCTCCCATCAAAGGAGAAATAAAAAGGGAAAAGATATTTGGTCTTTCCTAATCACTCCTAATGCTAGTACTCTCTCCCCGAAACTCCCTTGTATTAAATATTTCTATGTATATTGCATATATTTGCATTTATTCATGTTCTGTTATTGCCATATAGTTTTCTATATATATAAAATGTAATTTTTCTTTGGACAGGAACTTCTCATTCTTTGTACTCATATTCCCAGCATCTAATGGTGCCCAGCATAAAGTAAGCCTAAGTACTTGTTGACTGACTGATCTGTTAACAAAGATTGTATTTTCTTTTTTTCATTTCATGTAACAGGGAGCTAGCAATAATGCTACCAAAAAAGAGTCATTGAGGCATTTTTTAAAAAGTAAACAAAAAACAGTTCCGAGAAACAAACAACTCAGAAGAGCTTTGAAAGAAATATGAATTTTTATATACGTTTCAAAAACACAAGCTATACATAACAGAATTTTGTAGTTGTATATATAATCTTTCTGTTCTACTTTGTATGTGGGAAAATGTATATTTTCTGGTGTTTCTTAAGTTTAGATTTTTAAAATTCTTTCTTGCTTGTGACCCTTCTGACAAAACATTAGTATAGTTTGGTTTTTTTTTAAGTAACCCAAGTAAGAGTCTCTTTTATATAAATGCACTGGAAAAGTTACAAAGATCAACAACCCAATTTCTATGTCTAAGTTTAGTGAACTCTATTTTTAGATCTTCAATACTAAACTTTCTCCTGGTCCCCTCCCAGAAAATTTCTCCTCAGGAAATTAAACTCTCACCACTGCTCCAGTATGTATCAGCAGAAGGACCATTCTTCAGTTGTGCCATAACTAAATAGCTGGCCTGCTTCAAAGACCATTTTCTAAATTTCCTCTGTCCAGTGAACAGTAGTCATTTTCCTAAGATCTGGCTTGTACTAAGCTATATGAGTGAGAAATCACTAAACCCTCCTATAACAGTCTGGGAGAGGTGCCTGAGTCTCAAGAGAGGTTTATTAAATATCAGAGATGATTTTCGAACTTAGATCTCCCACTAAGTCCAGCACTCTATTCACTACCTACAATATACTATCTGCCTTTAGAGAAAAAGTCAAGCTATCTATGAAAATGTAAAAACCAGGTGAGTGAGGCTCAATGACTGATCAAAGATTCAAATGCAAAGGTTACCCAGCACCCAGAAAATTTTATGTAGGTAGATCACTGTTGGCTACCGATTAACTTTTGCACCTTCCACTTAAAACAGCATGTAATCTAACTTTCTACTCAGACTTTATTAACTGGTAACCAGTGGCATGGAAAAATTTCTGAATATCAAGTCAGAGAACCTCATATCAAACCTCTGCTACCTATTAGATCAATGGAACCTTGAGCAAATAACAACTTACTGCCTCAATTTCCTCATCTGTAAAATGAAAGAGTTGAAGTTTAAAGTCCCTTTCAACTCTTAAACTATAATATATTAATTACTAGATTTTTTTCCTTGACAAAAAAAGGATAAATAGTAATGGAATTGTTTCTATCTTATACTGTCATTATTGAGCAAAAAATTATTTTTACACAATGAAATTAACCTATGTATGGTAGCTGTTTACAAACTCATACTTCATACATCACTAATTTTTTAATGATGAAATAATTTCTATTAATTCACTTATCCATTTGGAATGTGAGATACTGGTTCCAACCTATTTTGTGCCAAACTGCTATCTAACTAGTTTTCCAAACAGTTCTTATTAAATAAGTTTTTTTCTAGAACTCATTAACAAATGGGAAAACTAGTGGGAAATTTTGCTGAAAAAAGGAATTATATCCACATCTCACAACATGTACCTCAATGAATTTCATCAGAATGACATATTTTAAAATACAATTTTATATGGAAGAAAAAAGAATCATATATTTCTATCTCAAGTGTGAAAGGGTTGTTTGATTATATTAAAAATAAACTTCTAAGCAAGTATGACAAAAGAATAAGACAAGTAGGACAAATTAAAACCTTGGCATCTAATAATACAGTTCTGTTATAAACTTAAAAAGTTAACTCCAAGTATATAACAACCTATCAAAAGAAAGAGCCAATTTTCATAAAGTTGTTAAAAGATTAAATTGTTAAGTCACTTGAAGCATTTTCAATCTCACTTATCTTCAATGAGATAAAATTTAAAACAAATTGGAGTTACTCCACACCCATCAAATTGGCACACACTAAAAATTAAAAGCAGGAAAACAATGTTATTAAAAGACTGTAGAAAAACAAGTCCTCACAAATGTGACACTACTGTGCTATAAGAAATGATGATGGAACAGCTGGATAGCTCAGTAAATTGAGAACCAGGCCTAGAGATGGGAGGTACTAGATTCAAATCTGGCCTCAGACACTTTCCAGCTATGTGACCCTGGGCAAGTCACTTAACCCCCATTGCCTAGCCCATATCACTCTTCTGCCTTGGAACTAATACACAGTATTGATTCTAAGACAGAATTTATGGGTTAAAAAAATGATGAAAGAGATCGTTTCAGAGAAGTCTGTGAAGACTTGTAGGAATTGATGTAGAATATGGTGAGGAGGAGGAGGATAGTAATTTATAACACCCTCTGATCATCTCAAATTCTTATAATGATTCCAAGGATGTGACTGACAACGATAATAAAGAAAGCTACTCATTACTGACAGAGAACCGATGCACATAATGTGGAGAATAAGACACTTTTTGGACACAGCCAATATGGGAATTTGTTTTACTTAACTACTGTTTAATTGTTATTAGGGAGATACTCTTCCCCCCAACCCCAAAGCAGGGAGGGGAAAAGGGAGATGGGAGGAAGAAAATAATTTTGACTTAAATTTTTTTTAATAAAAGCAGATACTTTTCATTACTTATAGAACTACAAACTTGTAAAAAAATTATAAAGTGCTGCAAAAAAACTGAAGCAAATCAAATATCTAATAATAGGAGAATAATCTTACATATCTGACTCCTCAAAACTACAAATTTAATCTCATCTCTCTCCTGAGCCCCATGTTTACATCACCAACTACCTTAATCCTCTCGACTTAGATATCCCATATATTTACACACCAAACTTGGCATGTTCAAAATGGGACTCGTTATCTTCCAATCCACGAAAGGATACATACACTCTCCTCTTCCCAACTTCCCTATTTTTGTTGATGATACCCACCATCCTCTGCTGGTTCAAAACAAATTTATCAGCACTTGGTAAATGCTTGTTGAAATTAATTGGTTGGGTAAATTGTGGTTCATTTAACATAAAGGAATATTATAATGCTGTTAAAACCAAGTATAAAGAATAAAAAAGCAACATAGAAAAGACTTGTGAACTAATGCCATAACTACAAGATACATGCTAATTACATAAGAAATGAGACTAGACAAAAGACACTGATAAGTTGAAGTCAATTCATTTGAATAGACATGGTTACAAAACAAATGTAGTTAGTTGTACTTATGTTTATTATTAAAGATACAATAAATTGTGTTTTTTTCATTCTTTCCCTAGAACTTCATGTTCTTAGGTTTATCAGACTGATGCTCTATTTGCTTTTTCAAGAGGTACTTATCTAATCTGTTCTATTAGTCTACTTTCCATTTTTTTATTTAATCCCAAATAGTACAGAAAATTACTGCTTCATAATATAATTTGAAATCTAGCAATATCACATCCCCTTTATTCATGCTTCACACACTTATTTTCCCCATATAGTCTTAATATTTTGTTCTTCCATATTAGTTTTATCACTTATTCCAATTCTACAGTGTTTTAGGTAATTTGATTGCTATAGAATAAAATATTTTTAATGTGAGTAGTACTCACAGTTTTTACTATGTTAGCATGACCTATCAATGAACATTGACTCTGCTTCCCCTCATTTAGGTCTCCCTTTATTCCTGATTATTGTGTAACTGTATCTACACATGTAATGGGAAAAGGATAGAGACAGGATAAGATTTAAGAGAAGTAGAAGGCTGTCTTTAAGGCACTTACTAGAAACTCAAGGGAAAGGATTTTAGCAGGCAGAAGGCAGAGGAGGAACAGTTTGGAAGTGACAACTGGGAGAGTGAGTGACTTCCTGGGGGAGAATAGGCTCTTCCTGCAATGAAGGGTGGAGAAAGGGCAGGCTTGTTGGAGGAAAAACTCCTAAATCATCTTTAGAGGTACTCTGTTTGACTGGGAAAGATCTAGAAAAGGATCTGATCATACCTGCTGTGCTTTCCAGAAGGTTTTTATCTAAAAATCTTGTCAGATCAGCTTTGAGGTTTTACCTCAGGCATCAGACCCCCTGGAATGGACTTAGCCATTGGAGAGCAATCATAATGGGTTTTGGAGACAACTTATGAATTTAATCTAACTACTGAGGGTCACAGATAGGTAGCTTAGTCAGCTTTTGGGGAACACCTAGATAGAAATAGGGAGCTGGTAAGACTCAAAGGCTTCCTCTTTCAAGGGACGTAGAGGGTTGTTGGGTGAATAGCTAGATCCCTTAGAGTTAGGGACCCCTGGTTCTGATCCTCAGTTTATATGCCCTCTTAAAATAAGAGATACTAATTTTATATATCAATTATCTCCAAGGCATTTGCACAACTGGCCCAGTGAGGGAAAGTGATTCTGCTTCACTCTCACTAACCAGAGGTTAGAATACCCAGAGTTCAAAGCTGGGTATTCAGGGGATCCTTAAGTGGAATCTACTATTATCCACTCTGGGTCTCTCCTCATATCTTTTTTTACACAAGACCTGTGTGTATCTTGGTAGGTTAACTCCAAAACAGGTCCTTAAAAAAAATCTCTCACCCATTCCTGTTTCTTGTGAGGAACATAGATATGCTAATTATTTGGGATCTATTTTATATCCTACTATTTTGCTAAAGCAATTATTTACTTTTTGTTGATTCTCTTAGGTTTTCCAAGTGTGCCATTATATCAGATACAGATAATTTTGTCTTCTATCTGATAATGCATAGATACTTAATTTTTATCTTGCTGATAAAATACAGGTAGCATTTTTCTAATATTTTGCTGCTTCTGGTTCTTTCATTTAACAAATTGAAAACTACTTAAGTGTAGGATTACAAGCAGTATCAGGCACAATAACTCCTAAAATGTTTTGCTTAGCTATTTTCAGTAATTATATCCTGTAAAATCAAGGAGTAGATTGGGTTCTTGTAAAATATATTGAAACAATTTATCAACATTTTATATATTTTAAAAAGAATAACTGAACCAATTAAAGAAAACACCAACAATGTAAAAAATGGCATGCATTCTACTAGGGTTGGGAATTCAGAAGTGCTTTAAAAAATGCAAAATTTTTAAAATGTTTGTAGAGAAATATAACTATCCTTACATTGGTTGAAAAATGAGATGAATTAGACCCCTTACAGAAATAAAATCTTTAAGAACAACTTTCTCCAGTTTTGAACTATTAGATTTTTTAAACACCAATTATTAGGAGAGACTTTTCAAAGTGAACACTGCTCTCTTACAGTTTTTCATACTATATTCAGGATGAAAATTCCGACACCTACAGGAATCTAAGGGCAAATTCCAATACATTGTACCAAGTATAATTACCAATACAAGCTAAGCACTGACTGATTATTTCTCTGAATAATATGCAGCATTCCAAATGCTTCCACTTACTACTGGGCTGTTTCCCAACTGGCACACTACCCTATATTTAGGATGCAATAGTGCAATGACTAGCAGCAACAAAAATGAATCAGTGGTTTCATATGCCCAGAATGGCAGGGGACACTGAGATGTATTTAACTATAAAGTAAGAATCTAAGAACCCTGAAAAGAAGAAAGAAATGGGAAGCCTATGGAAGGAATGTGGTTTAAAAAATGATAAAGGTATTTTATGATAGGTGTCCACCATTACACTTTTCCCTGAAAAAGGATGTAAAACAAATCATGGTTGAAACTAGAAACAATGGAGAATATTTAAATATTTAAGAAATTTCACAATAAATGTTTTTGTGAAGTGAATATATATACCTCAATTTTATTTTGTGTGAATCAATGTTCATAATTCCACATTTATTAAACCAGAGTATACATACCTGTACTCTACACAAAGCAGAGGAATAAAAAAGTATACTGGGAGGTATTCTAGGTACTTCCTAATATAATTCTACTTCAAATATATAGCTAAAATGGGAACTAGAACCCACAGAGAAAGGTAAAAAATGAAAATTGTGAATACCTATTGCCAGGCTAAAATTCTTCCATGCCCCTTCCAGAAAGACATAAAGAATGTCATTTAATCTCCTGCCCACACAGTCAAACTACTCCACCAAATTATCAAAGGTCACTATTGAGAAAGAAGATATATTTTACATTAAAGACTTGACAAACCAAGACAACTTCAGAAATACAAAAGTAATTAAAAATGTAAATAATCAACATATTAGAATTTTTTAAAATTACTAGTTCAGAATGATGCAACTTCAAAGCAAAGTTTAAACACCTGTCTTTGTTGCCACTACCTCAGAAAGGCAGTCAGCTTAAATCAACTTAATTTATTCCCATACAGGACCAAACACATTCAGGAAAAATTGTGATCTTTTAAAAATTAATTTGTATTTAACATGTTGTCATCTAGTAGGAATTAAAACACATAAATTTCATTTAACAAGTGGGAAAACTAATCTGGCTTTACAAATTCAATATGTTGTGAATAATCTCGTAGAAGCTTAAAAATTTTGATTGACTAAATATATCTTATAAAGGCAGAAGCAGTCAACACAACTCCAAGGGTATACAAAACTGAAAACTACCTAGATCATGATTTCACAAGTCTGACCATTCTAAGATAGCATGCAATTAAAAAATAATATATTATGAAAAAGTGCAGTTCATGTTAACAATACTGAGCTTAGAAATTAAACAAAATGAGGCAACCTCAGGAAAAAACACAATATGGTTCTAAAAGTTGTCTCCAAAACTTCAAATTGCATCTTCAAATTTATCTGCTCCTACTCCTCCCTACTGGAACGCTCCACTCCAGTCAAACTGGTTCCCTATACATACCAAGCATATCCCACCTCTTCACCTTTGTTCAAGTTCTCTCCTGGAATGCCATCCCCTCCTCCCTCCCCTCCAGTTTTCTAAATTTTACCCAATGAAGGAAGATACAATTCAGGCCCTAGTTTTTCTGGTTATAGGTGCCAAAGGAGATCATTCTAAACAATTAAAGCATTTTATGTTACTGTTCTCTCTCCCCAGCTAGATTTTAGAAAAGAACAATGTCATATAATACTTAGTATTCCTCAGCACTTAGTATATGGTAAATACCCAAACTTTAGCTGTAGATTTTTATTCTGGAGGAATATACTGTCTCCAGTCAGAAGGCAATCCATTAAATTAAATGTCCCTAAGTGTCCTGTACCTTTAGGGGATGAAAAACTACATTTTATTTCCTCAAAGTATTGATATCACAGAAGGAACAGTTGCTGAGTAGGGAAGGGGAAAACAAGACTTTAAAATCTATAAGTAAAATCCTGACTTATTATAGGTGGGGACCCAATTTAAAAAGAGCCCCATTCTACCTCTTCCCCACACCTTCCAAATCATCTACAATTCATCTGGCTCCTATAGGAACTAACCACTATAACAAAGCACTTTAAATGCAAAAACAAACAGTTATAGGCCTCAAGGAACTTAGTGAACAATAGGAATCTAGAGAAATGAGTAGGACAGAAGTCTCTCCTCACTTTCTACTTTACATTCCCTTTCCACCATTAGAAAAGTCTCCATAGTTCTTCCTTCAAAATATCCAACATTAATAAGAGGCCACTTATGTGAACTGTTGAAAGTTACAGGCATAAGTTAGAACTCAGGTTTGAATGCAAAAGTATCAAACAGGAAAAAGCAGAGGCATTATATTTAATTTTGCCTTAACAAGGACAAAAACTAATTTGCTCTGAAATTAAGAAAAATGTCCAAATAAAAAATAGAAGAAAATGTGAGGTATTTCAAAACAGAAATAACTCACCTGAAAAACAGATTAAGGATGTAATTTAAGAAGCACTGAACTACCTGAAATCCATGACTAAGAAAATGTCCAAGACTAATAATGCAGGATAGAATCCAGCATGATTTTAGCTTAGAAATAAGATTCTTTACTATCAATACAATTGAGTTGTCAAGGGAAACTATGGAATCTCTTTTCCTTAGGAATGAATTCTATACTATCTGAGGTTTGTAATTTAGAAATAATCTCAGATGGGAAGAAACTAAGGTGACCTTTCAAGGTGCCCTTCTTCCCCTGCCCCAGTCCAATAATTCTAAATGTTGCCACTGACCTCTGTCCAGACATTAGTGTCTATCTCTGAAGTCAGGAGATGTGGTGCACACTTTTTGTCAAGCTTCAACTCCACTGTCAACAAACTGATGATTTTTTCTGAAGAGTGTGTGGACCTGCCCCTTCAACTTTCTCAACTGAAAGACTATCATACCAACATGAGTTTCACAATTCCTATTAGATGGTGGTTGTGTAAATATTGTTTTTTACTCCTACCTACATTCATGCGTGCCTGGAATGTTCCCCAACTTCCATTTAATAAAATGACTCCCTCCTTTTTGATTTCCTACCTGAAAATTTGCTTTGGCCCAAAATCATGAGTATCCTGCATTATGAGTCCACTTTCTCCAGAAATTTAAGAATCCATTTTCAACAAGTTGAAATATCTGTCTTAAAAAAAAAAACACTACTTTTTATTAGGGTACGAATAAAATCTTAGTACACTTATCCCAGATACTCTATACATACACCTAGCTATATGTTCCACTTTTGTCTCAAACAGAAAGAAGGGGGAAAGAGAGAAGGCAGAGAGAGGAGAGAATGGGAGAAAGGGGAAGGGAAAGTGAAAAGAGAAGAAAGACTGAAAGAGGAAAAAAGGAGAGAGAAAATGATAAAGTCAGAGTAGAACCTTTGCTAGTAATCATTTCTACTCCCTCATTCAGAGAAAAAGTAAGAGCAAAGGGCACACTGCTTCTCAGACAGAACTCTTAATAAGTACTAAATCAGATCCTTTCAAAAAAAGGTCTGCACGTTTAAAAATTATGTACACAACTAAATGATCACAAACATTCAAAATAACTTCTGGGAGACTGAAAATAAAATGGCAGTAATAAAAGGGCTTCTGGGATTCTATAACTGACAAAACGCAAGGAACTCCTCTGCTACCTTAAAACCCATCCTTAATCTTCAATACTCTAGAGGTTACCTATCTGTCAAAATGTACATACTGAACAGGCTGGTTCTTTATAAACTATTAATTTCAGAAAGAGTCGTTGGGAAATAAGGGAGGATTTCGGGACAAGCAGAATAGACTGTCCTCTGGGAAAACCTCCGAGATACTCCCAACTTTGGAGCTGCTCTCAAACTCCTACGAAGGAAAGAACAGGTACTGGACCTTCAAAGGAAACCTCGAGCGCGGGCTGGGGTCTCCGGAGGAGCCTCGTGGACACAGAACAGTGGGGAGGGGGAAACCCGACTTCATCCTCCCTGAGGGAAGAGCTTAACAAGCGGCTCAACCTGGCTGCTCCTAGAACAGCTTCTGACAGACAGGCGGCACATCCACCAAACCCCACGCAGGTTTTTTCCTCACTTCCCTCCCCTCACCCAGCTGCCAATTTGGCCTCCGAATGGGGCCGGGGGAGCCACCCAGGCAGGCCCGGTGCTCCCCCTACCTTTGAGGCCGACCCGCAGCATCCAGCCCGCCCAGAGGCCCCAACAGCTCCCGGGTAGGGAAGGCCCCAGCTCGGCTCCAGGGCCGCCCTCGGCCCCGTGGCCTGCTTCTCGGCCGCCTCCGTGCCAGCCCCGGGCCCGGCAACAAAAGGAGCTCACAGCCACCGTGCCCGGGGCACCCCTCGGCAGCTTCCCCACCTCCCCCAGCCCCGCACTCTCACACCCGCCAACGACGACGACGCCCTCCAGGCCTCTACCCTCGAGTTCGGCCGGGAGAACGATGCAGGCGGCGGTGTGAGGTAAACCCCCTCCCCCCAGCCTGCCAGTGCAAAGCAAGGACACGGGGCGGGCCCGGGCCGGCGGGCGCAGGCCTCGCTCGCACCCCGGGCCGAGGGCCCCGAGCGGCCGCAGCAGCAGGTGTTAGGAGGGGAGGAGAGGAGGGGGCCGGGACCGCCGGGGAGGGGGAGGGGCGCCGGCCGGGCGAGCCCAGGACCCGGGAGCCGCTAGGCGGCCGTAGGGGGAGGGCGTGACTCACCCCCGAGCGCTGCCGGGCAGCGGCAGGTGCCGACACTCCCCGCTCCGCCAGGACGCCGGGCCGCAGGACACGCCGCTCCCCGGGGCCCCGGCGCTATGCCGCCGCCGCCGCCGCCGCCGCCGCCGCCGCGCGCGCAGCCTAAGCCCGAGAAGCGCGAGAGCCGCGCCGCAGCCTCCGCGCGAGCACGTACCGGGGGAAGGCGGGGGCGGGGCGGCCCGGAGCCTAGCAACCCCGGGTGACACGCGAGCACCGCAGCCAATCCCCGCGGCCGAGCGGTACCCGCGGCGGCGCCCGCACGATCCCTCCGCGGAACCCCGACGCTTCTGCCTGCATCTCTTAGCCCGCAGCCGGCCCGAACCCTCTCTGCAGGCCCCGCCCCCACACCGCTCTTCCGCGATCATTGGTCAACTACGCCCACTCTGTCCCGGGAGGTCCCGCCCAGTCATCTGAGCCCCGCCCCTTCCCAGGCCCTACCCGCCTGAAACACGCCCCTTTCTGCACATGGATCGCGGACACGCCCTGTCTCCGATTTGGCTACACCTCCGACACGCCCCGCTCTGCACGTGCCCTTCGGGACCCCTGGGTACATCCAGGCCTTGGCTTGGGCACGTGCTTACCATACCCACCAGCCCACTTAAAACCCATGACAGATCAATGTGCATCTTGGTTTATATCCCCTAATGTGGAAACTGTCAAATCAAATGCTGCCTCCTCCAGGAAGCCTTTCCTGAAATCTGTCAGTAATGACCTTAACCCTCCAATTTCAGTAGCTTAGTTCTGCATCTCCCTAAAATACCTCCTATCACGTCTGTTTGTGTCCCATCCCATATTAGACAGTGAATCTCCCTCAGTGCCTTAACAATAGAAAACCAATGGAAAAGGGTTTGTTAAACACTGTGTGCCAGATATTGAGGCAGAGGATAGAGATGAAAACAAATTAGAGTCAATATTTATACATATCAATAGATTCAAAACAAAATACAAGGAAGGGGGGGGGGGGAAGGCCTCACATAGGAAGTCAATCTTGTACTGAGCTGGAACAGAGACTTGAAATTATTAAGCAGGAGCAGTAGAGAACCATGGCACAATGAACACAGAGCATGGAGAAGATGGAGTGTCCTATGGAGGAACAAGAATGGCTGGATCAGAGTACAGTTATTTTAATAAATCTGGGAAATTAGGATGGGGAGGATAGGGATAGGGAGAAAGGCGATAAAAGCCTTCTTGGAAAAGTTAGTATTGGAATTACTCTATAAGAGATAAGTGAGAATTCAACAGGCAAAGAATTAATTTCAAACATAAGAAACAGTGGCAGCGAAGGAAGAGTAAAACAAGATTGTGCAGTTTATGTCCAGGAAAACAAAACGTTTCCTGAGGCCAGATTATGGAGGAACCAGAATGCCAAGCATTCAAGAATTTAAACTTGACTCAGTAGTCAATAGGGAAGATTCTGGAGATCTGGAGATGTTTGAGCAGAACAGTGAGTTAAACAGATCTGTGGCTAAGGAAATGTATTCAGGGAGACTGGAGAGGACAGAGAACAAGGGAGGAAAAACCTGTAAAGAGATTATATAATAGTTCATGTGGGTGGCAATGGGACCCTGGACCTGTATAGTAGTGATGGGAATAGAGAGGAAAGGGTAGACAGTAAGAGGTATGGTACAAGTGGTATACACTGGAGTTGGTGACTGGTAGGATTTGAAACTGTACACTTATTCTTGTCATTCAGTTTTTTCAGTCATGTCCAACACCTCCTGACCCCATTTGAGGTTTTCTTGGCAAAGATATAGGAGTGGCTTTCTACTTTCTTCTCCAGTTAGGCAAACAGGGTTACACATCTAATAAGTATCTAAAGCTAGATTTGAACTCAAGTCTTCCTCACTCTGGGCAAAGCCACCTAGCTGCCCAAATACTCTCTTTCAACTCAATTTAAAAAGCATTAAGTGCCTCCTAGGCACCCAGCACCTTGCTAATTACTGGAATATAAAACCAAGAAATTCCTACCCTCAAGGAGCTTGTGCTCTACTTGTGGGGAGAATAGGTATATGTAAGCTGATAAACAATAATGAGATTTATAGAAAATAAATATCTACTAGTTTTAGAGAAGGTGGGGTGTATATAACAATTTGGGGAATCAGGAAAAACCCCTTATAGAAAATAGTCCTGGAAATGAATCTTTAAAGGAGCTAAGGATTCCAAGAGGTGGAGAGAAAGAGAGAAGACATTCCTTGCATGGGAGAATATTCTGTGCAAAGACAGGAAGTGGAATGTAGTTTATGAAGAACAACAAGTAGGCCAGTTTAGAGAATGTGAGGGGGAGTAATGTGTAACCAGCCTGGAAAGATTGGCTGGATCCAGATTGTAAAGGGCTTTAAATGCCAAACAGAGGAATTTGTATTTTATCCTAGGGGCAATGGGGAACCATTAAAACTTTTTAGTCAGAGGAGTAACATGGTCAGACTGGTACTTTCAAGATTTCAGTTTGGCAGCTGTGAAGAAGATGGATTGGACAGGAAAAAGATCAATTAAGAGGTTGTTACAGCTGTCTAGGTAATGAGGACTGAACCAAGGTGGTTATGGTATACAAGTAGAGAGAAGAGGACGGATGACAGTGAAGCTGTCCAGATAACTTCAAAGAGGCTTAACAACTAATCAGAGTGGGCTCACAGGTTGGGAGGGTTGGGAGGGAGAGGATAGAGTCAAGGATGTCCAGCACCTGGAAGAATAGTGAGTATCCTTGGCAAAACTAGGGACATTAAGAGAAAAGATATGTTTAGGAAGACAGAAAATGAAGTGTTTTGAATATGTTTCCTCTGACTTGTCTATAGGAAATCTAGGTAAAAAATTATCAGTAAGCAATTGGAGATAGCCAAATGGAGCTTAGAAGAGAAATTAGGGCTGCATATGTAGATCTAGGACTTAACTGCAAAGATGGAAGAGTTGATTCCATGGGGGCTGATGAGATCACAGAGAGGAAGAGTGTAGAAAAAAATAGAGGGGCAAAGATCCTCCCCATCTTTGGTAAACTTTATATCTCCTCCTGAGGAGAACATTTCTTTGTACATAGGAGACATGGAGGCGCCCTGGCCAGAGTCTCACCCTTATTTTCTAATCATCCAATAAAATGCGCTCCAAAGACTAGGAAATCAGGAAATGTCCACTTCATTTTGTTCCATCTGAATGTCCAAAACATTTGTTTGGAACGGAAACATTTATTTGAATGAACTGAGATGAATGTATTAGGCTTCTGTGATTCAGAAGAAATACTGGCAAAGAAACTTTTTTTTTTAAATCTCTTAAAGAGATCTCCCTTGGGAGGCTAGGTTGCTCAGTGGATAGAGCACCAGACCTGGAGTCAGAAGGATCTGGCTTCAAATTTGACTTCAGCCATTTTCCTAGCTATGTGACTTTGGGCAAGTCACTTAACCCCAATTGCCTAGTCTTTGCCCTTCTGTCTTAAGAGTTGTTACTAGAGGATAAACTGTGAGAGTAAAAACCCCCGATGAAAAGCAACTGTTTGACTACAGGAGGAAGGGGATACGACTGAGGAGAGACTCTAAATGAACACTCTAATGCAAATGCCAACAACATGGAAATGGGTTCGAACCAAGAACACATGTGATACCCAGTGGAATCATGCATCGGCTAGGGAGAGGTGGTGGGAAGGGGGGGGGGGGGGAGAAAATGATCTTTGTTTCCAATGAATAATGTTTGGAAATGACCAAATAAAATAAAGTTTAAAGTGAAAAAAAAAAAAGAATTGTTACTATAGGAATGCAAGGGATGGGGGGGGGGGGGATTATAGATTGTCTTTAAGAGGAAAGGAGGAGACTTTGGATACAAGCCCTGGGGGGAACATTTTTGGAAAGAGAGGAGGATCTTGGGATTTGACTAGTTTTAATTGTCGCTCTGGATCTGGCTTTCCACTGAGCTGGAAGGAGGATCTTTGCTCTGGCATTCCCCTGGAAACCCTGATCTTGTGGATATTCCTGCGTGGAGATCTGCCTCAGAGGAGACCTGCCTTTCCCTGAAGTACTGAGATTCATCTGTCTGAGAGCTACCAGTCAAAGACCTTCTTGCTAAGGTAATCCCAAGGGTTTGTCCCCTGGGACTCTGGGTTACGTAGGAAGCCAACCCCAGGCTTGAGAGGGGATTCAGGCTACAAGTGAGTCCTGTCTTCTTAGCCTTCTTAAAGACAATCTGGGTAGTTAGTTTAGCAGATAGCACTTTGGGGTTTTAGGGAAGAGCAGGGAGTGGATAGGCAGGGCCCAAAGAAGCAACGACGAGTACCTCTCTCAAGGTGCGTAGAAGGTGGGTTTGAGTTTAGATCTGTAATTTAGGACCCTTCCTACCCTCTACCCCCGTTATCCAAGTAAACTTGGTTTCAAAAGCCCAAGTGCTTTGCTGGCCTTGGGGAGGTCTCTAGGTGGGTGTTGTTCATCTCCCATCCATCTTGGCCTTTCCCAAACAATCCACCTCCCTTTGGAGGAAGGATTTGATTTCATTACTAAGAAAGTAAGGGGTTAAAAAAAATCCTCTACACCTAGAATGAGCTGTTTCATATATACATCGAGACACATTTGCCTACTGAAATCCCTCCCTTTCTTTAAAGTTCAACTCAGATACTCTGTACTTACTCCATAAAGCTTTCCTTGATGCCCAGGCAGGTCAGTCAGTCAATAAACATTATTAAGTGCTTACTATGTGCCAGACACTGTGCCTGGGACTTGAGCCCTGGCTCAAAGACCTCCCTCCCTAATAGGAGAAATGACATTCAAATATCTATGTTCTTATAGATAGATATCGTTTAAGTGGAAGGGAATCTCAGAGGGAAGGGGTGGGAGACCGCCTATAAGATCTAGAGCTGAGGAAGGAGACTCAAGAAATAGATTGTCAGGCGTAAGGAACAGCTGACCCCATATAACTGGATTGTAAAGTGGGAAAAGGGTTGGAAAATATGAGAAGGCTGGGACGGTAAGAAAGCGATAAGGTCATTGGAGCTCAGAACTCTGAGCTCTGCCAACCTCAGCTGGGATTAGGGGGCACAAAGCACCACAAGCAGCCAGACAACAATTTAAGCCAAATGCTGATCTGTACCTGTAGAGGGTGTGTACTTAGTAAGAACGCTTAATACGGAGACAGGTGGTTCAGTGGATTGAGAGCCAGGTTTAGAGATGGGAGGTCCTAGGTTCAAATCTGGCCTCAGATACATACTAGCTGCGTCACCCTGGCCAAGTCACTTAACCCTGTTTGCATCAGTTTCTTCATCTATAAAATGAGCTGGAGAAGGAAATGGCAGGCCACTCCAGTATCTCGCCAAAACAACAACAAATCAAAACAGCCCAAAAAACCCAAATGGGTTCCCAAAGAGTCTGAAGCAACTGTACAAGTGATATTCCCTTCCTATCATTAGAGAGTGAGATAAAATGAGAATTATTTTCTACAACAGGTTGGACTTGATGGCCTGTGAGGTTCCTTCTCATTTTAAGACTTTAGGTTTGGGATTCTATAGTACATCATTCTTATCCCAGTAGGTTCTTTCTAAAAACTGCTAGGTTGTGCCCTTTTCCCTCTACCTGCTCTAGGCACAAAGTTCAATTCAGCTTGCTGGATACTTTTCTAATCTGTTCCAAAGAACATCTACTAAGAACATCCATCTACTACTGTAGATGGGCCAGCAAGCTGACCTCTCAGGGGACAGCAAAGACAGCAGGACTGGGATTCAATATGGTCTCTGGGGGCCCAGAGTACTCCCTTTTTCCCTCCCTCCCTGGCTTGTCTGGGAATAAAGGAACTTGATGCTTCTCTAACACCACCCCAGAATAGCACTGCCTTGTTTGAGTGCCATGTCACAGTTTAAACTCTCTAGTGCTAGTTCTTAAGTATTCTCAGTGCCTGTGGGTGAAGGGCATTGGAATTTTAAGAGGGAAGGAGGGGGAAAGAAAAGAGGAAAGCAGGAGGTGGAGCTGTACTTGTTCTTCAGGTGTTTTTTTGTCCTGAAATGTATTTCTGAAACTTTCCCTGGTGAAATAAGTATTCTTTTCCATTCCTCCTACTATAGTTTTTAAAGAATCCCAAAGTTTATCAGCTGCTGCAGTTGAATTAATCTGCTATTAATAGTGCTTAGTTTTCTATCACTCATTTTAAAAGTTAAATATGACAGGACTGACTATCCATCCACTGACTTCAGCATCCCCAAACTAGGAGGGAATATCAGATTTCATTCCCTTCCAATGACAGTTCCCCTCTTGGCCATGTTCCTGGTCTTGAATTGCAATCATGTAAATTACAGCACACTGAATGAAAAATGGAAGATGCCAAATAAGATGTTTTGCCCAAATAACTTGTATTGACTCTTTTTCCCTTTCTATGTGGGCTCCATTATTCTATGATTCCCCCAGATTGTAAATTCCTTTGGGGCAGGAATTTTCTTTTCCTTTTCTTATATCCCCAGCACTTGGCACTGTGCCTAGCACATAGAAGATGCTCCATAAATACTGACTGATTCTGTGAGAGACAGGGAGGCCTAGCAGTACCAGATCTCAAACTATATTACAGAGGTAATCATCAAAACAATATGGTACTGGCTAAGAAAGTGGTAGATCAGTGGAATAGATTAGGTACATAATGCACAGTAGGCAATGACCATAATAATTTAGTGTTTGATAAACCCAAAGATCTAAGCTTTTGGAACAAGAAATCACTATTTGATAAAAATTGTTAGGAAAATTGGAAATCAATTTGGCAAAAACTAGATATAGACCAACACCTCATAACATATACTAAGAAAAAGGTCAAAATGGTTACATGATTTAGATTTAAATGGTGATACTATAAACAGATTAGGGGAGTATGGAATAGTTTACCTGTCCAATCCATTGATAAGGGAAGAATTTATGACCTAACAAGAGATAGAGAAATGACAGGATGTAAAATGGATAATTTTTATTAAATTAAGTAAAAAGGTTTTGTACAAACAAAACCAAAACTGGAAAGATTAGATGAAAAGCAGGGGGCAGCTAGGTGGCACAATGAATAGAGTGTCAGGCCTGGAGTCAGGAGGACCTAGGTTCAAATCTGGTCTCAGACACTTCCTAGCTGTGTGATTCTGGGCAAGTCACTTAACCTCATTTGCCTAACCCTTTCCCTTCTTAGAGTTGTCATAGAAAGTAAGAGTTTACAAAAAAATAAATAAGTAAATAAATTAAATGTTTAAAAAAAGGAGGGGGAAGCTGAGTAGCTCAGTGGATTGAGAGCCAGGTTTAGAGATGGGAGGTCCTAGATTCAAATCTGGCCTCAGACACTTCCCAGCTGTGTGACTCTGGGCAAGTCACTTGACCCCCATTGCCTAGCCCTTACCACTCTTCTGCCTTGGAACCAATACACAGTATTGATTCCAAGACAGAAGGTAAGGGTTTAAAAAAAAAAAGGAGGAAATCAGAAAGCTGTGGGAAATTTTTACAGCGAGTTTCTCAAAAATATAGAAGACTGAATGAAATCTATGGGAATATAAGTCATTCACTAATTGATAAACGATCACAGGATTTGAACAAGCAGCTTTCAGAAGAAATCAAAGTTAATTATAGTCATGTAAAAATGCTCTAAAACATTATTGATTAAAGAAAGGCACATTAAAATAACTGAGTACCACCTCACACTAAAATGACAGAAAAGAAAAGTGGAGGGGATGTGGAAAAATTGGGACACTAATGGGTTATTGGTGGAGTCATAAACTAATCCAACAATTCTGGAGAGTAATTTGGAGCAAAAGGCTATCAAACTGCATACCCTTTGACCCAGCAATACTACTTCTAGGTCTATATCACAAAAAGATCAAAGAAAAGGCGGGGGGGGGGGGGGCAACCTGTATATACAAAATATTTATAGCAACTCATTGTGGTGGCAAGGAATTGGAAAAATGAGGGAATGCCCATCAATTGGAGAATGGCTAAACATGTTATGGCATGTAATTGTGATGGAATACTACTGTTCTACAAGAAATGACAGGTAGGATGGTTTCAGAGAAACCTAGGAAGACTTATATGAACTGAAGCAAAGTGATGTGAGCAGAACCAAGATGTTATTTTAGACAATAATAGCAATCTTGGTTGATAATCAACTGTGACTGCCTTAGCTATTCAATGACGATCTAGACCCGTGATGGTGAACCTATGACATGCATGTCAGCACTGACACATGACACACAGTGCCCCTCAGGGCCCAGGAGCCACCACACACCTGTAGCTTTGGCCATGCCCTGGCCCAGCGGGGTCGGAGGTTGGGACAGTGCACGCCTGGTGAGCCAGGTAGCTGGGGCACATGGGGCTCCCGAGGGGATAAGGAGGAGGAGTACATGCAGAAGGAGCCCACAGGGGCAGTTAAATAATATCAAAACCAACAAAAGAAACAGATTGACAGATGAAGTTAGTGGCACTTGCTTAGACTTGAAGTGTACAGAATACCAACCTCCAATTGAAGATTTAGCCAATGAAATTCAGCAACAAAAAAGTCACTAATAGGCAGGTTAGTTAAAGAATTCCCCCTCCCCCTCACTTATCTTGGTTCACGGCACCCCACACAAGTTAAATAATATCAAGACCAACAAAAGAAACTGACTGACAGATGAACAAAGAAGTCACTAAGCAGGTAAGTTAAATAATTAGTTTTTGGTTTATTAAATACAGTTATATATTACAATTATACATTTTTGTTATTTAACCTATAAATATAATGAAATTATGGTTTTTTTCTCGAAGTGACACACCACCCGAGTTGTGCTTGTTTTTTTGGTGAATTTTGGTGAATACCCACCTCCAGAAAAAAAAAAAATTGATAGAATCTGAATACAGATCAAAGCTGACTTTTTAAATTTTTTCTTTATTTTCTTGTTTTGGGGGGAGGGGGATGTATTTTCTTTTGCAATATGGCTAAAATAGAAATGTTTTGCATGTCTTCATATGTATAAGCTATCAAATTGCTTGTCTTCTCAAGGAGAGGACAATACAGAGGGAGGGAGAGAATTTGGAACTCAAATTTTTTAAAAAAATGTTTACAGGTGAGAAATATTTAATAAGTACAATAAAATTATGTTGGAGAGACAGAGACAGAGACAGAGAGAGATTGAAGAGGGAAAGAAGTGTAGCTGGACTCAGAAAAGGTAGATTTGAATCCTAACTGCCACTTACTTCCTTTGAGACCTTGGGTAAATCACTGACTCTCAGAACTTGGATTCCCTCCCTATACAATGAAAAGGTTGGATCAGATAAACTTTAAGGTTCCTTCCAGCTCTAACATGCCATAAATTATAAGACATCAGAGCTTTTCTTAGAGATCAATCATCTGATCCAGCCATTTTATTTATGGGTGTATACATATATAAATATATATTCATATATATGTCAACACTTCAGCAATTCATGAGTTCATCAAAGTACCCCCTCCATTTAGCCACCTTGAACCCTACCATGCATTAATAGGTTGTTTGATGATTTACTGAACAGCAATACCACCAAAATCATCTAATGAACAACCTTCTAGTGATGGACTAGTTCTGACCTTAGATTTTTAAAAAATTTTATTTCTTGGTTACATTAAAATTCCCAGATATCTTTTTCCTTCCTTGAACTAGAGAAGGCATCATTTGACAAAAGCAAACATATATGTATATACATATTATACCTTTAATGTTTTTATTTATCAAGGCATTCTCTGGAGGTCATGAATTTTAGATTTACCCCACCCTGCTTAGTCTTTAGAATTCTAGCAACCAGGATATGTACACCCTCACTTAAGGATGAACTGTGAGGAGGATGGCCTATGACCAACATGTGCTAGCAAGTGACAAATCAGAAACAACTAACAGACCCCCCTGGGCTGCCCTAAACCAAGCTTAAGCTACCATTGGTATATGTGAGACATAGGAAGTGATATAAAGAACTGCCTATTTCACGAGCTCTCTTGGTGATGTTGGGAGCTCTGGGCAGCATTTTGGGGTGCTTGTAGGTTTGGGTTCTATAGGTGGTTTAGGTGAGGTGTCTTCCCTGAGCGACCTTGGTGAGTGGTAAGACTGCGGATTTCTCCTTTCCTTGGCCTCCTAAAAAGGCACTATCCTCCGAGGAAGCCCCTCATCTAGGAGGAGACCTCATGGCTGGAAGCTGAGTTAGATTTAATCTTCTGAGATGGCCCCTTGGCTGAGGCCTCTGAACTCCCTTTGACTTACCAGAGAAAATCTTCTACCCTTACCCTCTTCTTCTTCTTAATTTCTTCCTTCTATTGTAATTAAACCACCATAAAAATCCCAAACTGACTTGAATATTTTATTGGTATTGAATTTAAATCCCTGGTGATCACTAATATAATATATTTAGTCAACAACCCTAATTTTACCCCTAACAAGGTAGATATTCATAAGTTGTTCATCAAACATTAATTCTGTAGCTATATATAATGTCCTTTCAGTTCTATTCATTTTACTTTTCATAATTTCATCTAGGTTTCTCCATTTTTTAAAATTACAGTAATTTGTTCATCATTTCTTATGTTGCAGTAGTATTCCATCACAATCAAATACCACACCTTGTTCAGCCATTCCTCAATTGATGGGCATACCCTCAATTTCCAGTAATGCTATAAATATTTTAAAATATATTGATTCTTTTCCTTTTCCCCTGACCACCCTTGGAACAGTGGTATTCCTGGGTCTAAAGGTATACAAAATTTTATTAACTACCTGGGCATAATTCCAAATTGCTTTCCAAAATGGTTGGATTAGTTCATAGTTCTGCCAATAGTGTATTCGTGTCTCCATTTTTCCACATCCCCTCAAACCTTTGTCATTTTGCCCTTTTATCATTTTAGCCAATCTGATAGGTATCAGATATCTCGGAGTTGTTTTGATTTGCATTTTAATCAGAAATGATTTAGAACATTTTTTCATATGATTAAAGATAGTTCTGATTTCTTCTTCAAAAACGGCATGGTTGGGGGCACCTAGGTGGCTCAGTGGATTGAGTCAGGCCCAGAAATGGGAGATCCTGGGTGCAAATATAGCCTCAGATTCTTCCTGGCTGTGTGACCCTGGGCAAGTCACTTAACCCTCTTTGCCTAGCCCTGTAAAAATCAAATTAGTCTCTAGTAATAAAAGTATTATATTTTGTGAGGTTTATTAAGGATTATTAGAAAATCAAGGAATAAAGAAAATACACCACGTTCCCATGGCTGATTAGCCAATTCAGAATGCTTACTTACTACACCATTGCAATGGCTGAGTAGAGAGGAGCATGAGCATAGAAGAGCTCCAGGTAGGCTGTAACCGCCAGTTTAAATACTAATTATGATCTTACCCAGGTGGGGACTCAGGTGAGATTATAGGGAATTCTGGGAAACACCAAGGACTTCTGGGGATTGAAGTTTAGGGTTCAAATCTCCATTTTACAGCCTTACTACTCTTCTGCCTTGGAACCAATACACAGTATTGATTTCAAGACAGAAGGTAAGGGTTTAAAAAAAAATGAAACTGCATGGTCCTATTTTTTGACCATTTATCAAATAGGGAGACCTGAAATTTTATTGGTAGAGGAAACACTAATGAAGAAATTCCCTCTACCAATGCAGATTTTACAATTATTCTGAAATAGTTTTAGGGAGTAGCCTGGGGCACCAAGAGTACTGATAAAATCTGAACTTGTCTTTTCTAGATTGACTCTCTCTAACCAACACATCAGGTAGCCAAATCCTAAAATAACCCCATGTAGTCTATCTAACCTTCAATCTTTAGGATCATAGAGTTAGAACCGGAAGGAATTTAGAGATTATTGAAAACTTTATTCCATTTCATACCCAGTCTACCATGAAATAGTTGTTTGATCTTGAACAAGACATTTTTCCTCTGTTTTCTTACCTAAAAAATGAGAGGAAAAGGGAGGCAGTGTGTGGACCTGAGAAATGAGGTCACTCCCTGATAATTGTTCTCTGGACAAAGGGCGATACTAATCTCATTTGACCATAATTTATTAGAGTTGGAAGAGATTTTAGAGACTATAAATCTAACTCATCCAAGACCAAAGACACAACAAATACAACCCTTCCCACTTCCACCACCTCCCCCATTTTGGGGGCCATAATTATCTCAAGATTGGAGTGTGTATTGGCCCAGATCTAGCCTGACTGAGGTCGGAGTGCGTGTCTGAAACATGTCTCACTCCTCTATAGCTAGACTAGTCTGAGGACTTCACAGATCTCTTCCCAGACACCTTACAAATAACAACCCCTCATACACACACTTTCTACCCTTTGCTAAAGAATTGCTAATTAGAAGTAACTGCTTTAGGAGGTAGCTAGGTGGCTCAGTGAATCCAGTCAGTCCTAGATACAAGAAGGCCTGGGTTCAAATTTGAACTTAGATACTTCCTAGTCACCCTGGACAAATCACTTAACCCCAATTGCCTAGCCCTTACTGCTCTTCTGCCTTAGCTGTACTAATCTATACTGAGATCTGCTTTGTAAAAGATTTTAACAGAAACATCTAAAGAATCAACTGCTTTTGGGAAGAATATACTCTCCTGCCCTATAAGTCCACTCAGAAACCCAGTGACTCTGAGTCAGGTCTTTAAGCAGAAGCTCTCTGCATTTATTTGTATTTATTGTCGATATATTTATTTTGTATACATATATAGGTGTGTGAATGTATGTGTATATATAAAAGTATATGGACATACTTCCCATTAGAATGAGAACTCCTTGAAAGTAGGGATAATTTTATTATTTGTATTTACATCCCCAGCACTTAGCAAAATGCCCCGTATAAAGTAGGTGCTTAATAAATGCTTATTGGTTGATGGAGTGATTCCTGGGCTACCATTCATTCCCTGCTCTTTCATACCTATCCATGTCAAGCCCATCTCCCCATTCTGTCCTATCCTTCCATTCTGTACTCTGGAACCCCATTCTATTGTGAACAAATTGCCCTGCATATAAGATGTATGACTTCCCTTTTGAAATTTAATTTTCTGTGTACATATTCCTCTTTCCCTCCCTTTTGCTTACCTTATACTTACCTTATTATACTCAGTATAAGTTCCTTGAAACATAGGACTGTTTCATTTTTCCGTGCTCAGAACATTGCCTGGCACTCAGTACTGTGGGTGCTAAATACATTTTTTAAAATTGACTTGAATCCTCTCATTTTGCAGATGAGGAAACTAAGGCTCAGAGAGAGAAAGTGACTTTCCCACAGCTATAAGTGTCGAGAAGTAAGCCTTAAATTTAGGTCTTCTCATTCTTTCCACTACTTCACTTGGGGCTTCTTCCTTTTCATTCTTCCTTTTCCACAACAAATATTTATGAAGTACCTCCCCTAGACAAGGTTTCCTCTCCACTCACCACTATTCTGTGCCAGTGACCAGGAGAGCATTATGGGCCAGACATTGCATCTTCTTAACTCTCCCTTCTCATTTCATTCTCTACCTCCAAGCTTCTTGGTCTTCCTTCAAGTCTCTGCTTACCCTCTACCTCTAGTGAGAAGTCTTTCATGATCCTATTTATTTAATGCCAGTGCCTTCCTTCTGAGAAGATCTCTGATTTATCTAGGATATATGTGGATAGATAGATAGACAGACAGATAGATAGACAGATAAACTGAGACAGATAAAGTCAGACATAAACTGACATAGATAGGCAGAGGCAGACAGATAGCTAGGCAGACTTATAGATAGTCAAATAGATAGTCAGACAGAGGAGACAGATAGATGGATAGACAGAGAGTCAGATAGTCAGACAGACAGACAGACAAATAGATAGATAGATAGATAGACTAAGACAGACAGGCAGACAGACATAGATCAAGCTTGTTTGTATGCTGTAGTTTCCATGTTGCCTTCCCCATTAGACAGTGAGCTCCTTGAGAATACCTTTCTTGGCATCTCCAGAGCTTATCATAATGTCTAGCATATAGTAAACACTTAAAAAAAAAATGCTTGTTGATTTGATTAGTGGATAGAAAGCCAGGCTTGGAGCCAAGAAGACCTGGGTCACAGTCCCCCTTCTGGCACATTCTGACTTTGGGAGAAGTGACACCCCTTCTTCCCCACCCCCAAGAGCGTTGGCCTGGAGAATCTTCACATCTTCTGGTCTTCTTTCCTCTTCCCTTCCTCCACTTGCAGGGGAAACTGCCAGAGACAAATGAATATAAATTCAGTAAAAAAGGATACTGAGCCCAGGGACCCCATAGCAACATTTTGCAGTATACATGGTCCCTCTCTGTAGTGGGAGTCACAGACTCTGTTGGCTCTGGGTAGCAATCCAACCCATAAAGCTCAAGGAATCACAGAATCTCCGAGGAGGGCACACAGCTCTCTCTCAAGTTCTAGGCAACTCTATGACAGTTATTGTTTAGGAAAGTTGCCAGTCTGCTCGATTAGGCAGAGAATTTCTCTTTACCAATATAATAACAGCTCCAGATCCTGTCCCCCTAGGTACAATGTAATGTTCAAAGTACTGGAGATACAAAGACAAAAATGAAAAGTTGTCCCTACCTTCAAGAAGCTTGGGTTCTTTGGGAGAATACTTGTAAACATATAAGTCAATTCAAGATTTTTGGAGGAAGGGGTAGCTAGCTCAGATTGAGAGCCAGGCCTAGAGATGGGAGGTCCTGTGTTCAGATCTGACCTCAGACAGTTCCCGTGTGACCCTGGGCAAATCACTTAACCGCCTCTGCCTATCCCTTACAGATCTTCTGCCTTGGAACCAATACACAATATTGATTCTAAGATAAAAAGTAAGGGTTAAAAAAAAAGATTTTTGGAGGAAGAAGAGGGTGGGCACTGACTAAAGGAACCAAGGAAAACTTTAGGTAGGAGATAGCATCTGTACTGAGCCTTGAAGAAAACTCATGATCTAGGAGGCCAAGGTGGGGAAGGAGTGCATTCCATGCATTCAGGACAGTGTATACAAAGGCCCTGAGGCTGAGAACTGGATTTGCACATAGAAGGAATGGCTACTTTGCCAATTTGGCTAGAATATAAGAGTATGTAAAGGGGAATCACATGAAATTAGTTTGGAAATTTAGGCCAGAGTCAGATTGCCAAGAGATTTGAAAGTCAAACATGGGCGTTAAGAGGCAGAAGGGAGCCAGTGAAGATTTTTAAAGCTGAGGAATGACATGCTCAAACTTGTATATGGGAAATATTCATTTGGCATCTATAGGAAGAGACAAGAGGTTGGAAGCTGGGAGACCAATTAGAAGATTTTTGCAATAGTCTAGGCAAGCGGGAAAGGGGGCCTAGGCTAGGACTGGTATCTGTGTGTGTGAATGGGAGAATAGGACTAGGAGGGACTCCAGAGATCTTGTGCAGATGGATAAGACTTGGCCACTGATTGGATTTGAGGGTGAAGGAAAGCCAAGAGTCTTTGATGAGTCCTGTGGTTGAGAATTCTGAAGACTTAGGCAAGTCACCAACCTGTGAGCAAAGGATTATGCCTCAGGTTAAGGGTTTGTTAAACATTCTCTAGGTACTTCCCCAGACTCCCTCGCTGCTATCTCTTCTCTTTATCTGAGGATTCTTAGTTTGTTCCCTGCTCCTACCATCTGCATATTCTTTGGCTAAACTGGACTGTATGAAGACTTCTTGCTTTTTGTATTCCCAGCCACCCTGGAATCCATCTGCCTAATGATGAGCAATCTCAGGAGTGACCCCCTGCTCTGAGCCCCAAGAATCATTGCCCCAAGAGAGGATTCTGACCTTATCACCCTCCTTCTCATCTCTCTCCTTCCACTTAGCACCACTAACACCACATACACACACACACACAGAAACCCAGCCAAAGGCAGATTAATATGAATACAATTTAATTTTTAAAAGGGGGGCACATTTTGCATTCTATGTGGCTGTTCTTTGTAGTGGGAGTCTGACTTCATTGTCACAAGATAGCAATTCATCCAATTCAGCTCATACAGTCACAGTATCTCTGAACTGCAAAGAAATTCAAAGCACATTTAATCAGGCCTCTCTCCCACTGAAAATATCCTATCCCCTTCCTACCCCCCCAAATATCCCATTAAGTTCTTTGGGGGAGTGAGTTTGAAGGTTTCTCTGAACCCCATCCCTTTCCTTATTTCTTACAACACAATAATATTTCATGACATTCATACACCATAAATTGTTCAGCCCCTCCTCAGTTCATGGATACCCTATCACTCTCCAGTTCTTTGCCACCACAAATGAAGTTGCTATTGATATTTTTGTGCATGTGGATCCTTTCCCTTTGATCTCTTTGGAGTATAGACGTAGGAGTGGTGTCTCTAGGTCAAAGGATGCACAATTTGATAACTCTTTGGTCATAGTTCCAAACTGCTTTCCAAAATGGTATAACTAGTTTATAGTTCCACCAAGAGTGCTTATTTTCCTACAGCCTCTCCAGCATTTATCGTTTTGCTTTTTTTTATTATCCTTGCTAGTCTGATGGATATAAGGTTTAGATTCTAAACCTCAGCATGTTTTAATTTTTATTTCTCTACCTATTAGTAATTACTAATGTAGAATATTCTTTCATAAGGCTATTATTGATAGCTTATATTTCTTCCTCTAAAACTTGTCTAATCAGATCCTTTGACCAGTTACATATCAACTTGCACCCAGGCTTCTTCAGAAAATGACCAGGACCAGCCCAGCTTGGCAGGAGCCAGGGCCAGAACAATGCCTGACCCAGGGAAGAGAGCAGATCATGTGCCTAGGAGGAAACCTGTTTCTGAGGCAAGGGGCCTCAGTTTTGGGGCAAGGGGAGGTTGTCATTCTACCAGAGGCCTGGCTTGATAGAGTTGGACTCAACAGGTCTCTTCACCTCTGGAGAATGGAGTTGGGGAGAGGCCCTAGAGGACTTGAAGCTGGATAGGAGATAAACAGGGCAGGGGAGTTTTTGAATAGGCACACAACTGGACCTAGCCCAAAGTTTCTGAAAGGAGTCTGGAGGCCAGCTCCCTAATTTGTACAGTGGAATGGGCTCATTGGTCCTAATGACTCACCCAAGGCCATTTGTGGTGCCTTCCAGTCAGACTATAATTCCCTGGAAAGAGTCCCACCCTTCTGGCTTTAGAAACACAGATACAGATTTATAACCCCCTCCATGTGTTGTAAAGTCAATGAATGACACCCCAAAGGAATGGTCACTGTATACTCAAAAGATCTAATGCATGCCTGCTCACTCATATTGGTATCTTGCAGCCTCTGGGCCCCCTCAGGCTCTCGAAGTTCTCTCCAGGATTTTAATCCTTCTTAGCCCCCACAAATCCCTTCAACATTTTTCCAAATCTTTCAGCCTCCTCCGAAACTCTCAGTGTCCTGAGTCCTTTTAGGTTATATGAGAATAATTCTGTCCTGTGCTAGGGGATGGAGAACAAGCAAGGGAAGAGGGTTGTGCCCACCCCTATTAAAGAGCCATGCCTCACTCCAACAATAGCATCAGTTGCGGGGTTGCCGAGTTTGGAGGGCCCTCAGGAAGAACTCCCAGGTCTTCCTTCAAGCAGGAAGCTCCATAAAGTAAGTGTGGAGGCTTCTACCCAGATAGACTTTGGGTGATTGGCAGTTGGTGGTGGGGGAGGAACCTGGGAGGAAGAGAGCTGGGGGAGCCTCTTTTTCATCCCAAAGGTTGATCCTGGAATTAGCTCCAAGCAGTACTGGGCATTGGCCCTGGCCAGGCCAAGTGTGAGGCAGAACAGCCTTGAGTTCCGGTCCCTTTGTCTGGGTTTAACAGAAGGTGAATTGTCAGGCTGACACAGGAGAGCAAAATAGCTGATAAGTTCATCCGGGAGAAAATGCCAAAGGGAGTGATTGTTTATTAAATATCAGTCACACTTCAACGTTCTCAGGACCTCGCTTCCTTAGAATCCTGCCTTTGGACAAGGTCTGGCCTCAAATGGCTTTTAGGACACAGAATGTCACAGGTGGAGGGACCCCACTCCATAGAACCAAAGAATATGTGATGTGGGAGGGTCCTGAGAAAAGAGAAGAGAGCATGGGAGTGGGGGATAAGATTTAGAGCTGGAAGACGCCCCAGAGGTCATCAAAGCTAACCCCCTCGTTTTACTGTTGAGGACACTGAGGCTTCGAAAAGCAAAAGGTTTCCCTTGGGCTCTCGCAGCTAATAGTGGAAATGTAAGTTGAAATTCAGTCCTCCAACCACAAATCTCTTTTCACTGCACCATTGCTGGATTTGAACAGGACCTCAGAGACTATATAATCCAAGTCTTCATTTTAAAGGAGGCAGCCGAGGTCCTCCTTAAGACCTCTCTTCCTTCCAATCTTAGACTCACAGAATTTCTGCCTCCCGGGGCCCTTCCCACTTCCCTGCACTGCCTTCTTCCCCACACTGTTCATTCTTCCCAGCAGTCCTGGTTCAGCCCTTTTCCTTTCTCTCTGGCCCTTAGGCCAAATGCCTGACACAAGCCTTGGTCAGCTCCCTCCAGAACAGTTTCCATTCTTCATCCTCTTTGCCCTTTCCACTTCTAAGTCCTATTGTGAATGTGGCTAGCAATGGGTCGGGTCCAGGGGTAATTCAGGATACAGAGTGCTTTCAAAATAGGGATGAGGATGGCTCCTGAGCCCTCAGTAGCCCTACTGAAAATATCCCTTGTCCCCTGGAGACCAGAGCTGAGTAGCGGGAATCGGGGAGAGGGGGAGGTGAATCCTCAAGTCTCTGGGTTCACTCAGATCTCTAGCTTAAAAAAAAAACACAAATATTGCAGCAGGACAGATTTAGGTCAGATATAAATAAGGCCTTCCTGATTGTGCAGTGTGTATGAGGCTGGAGTGAGTTTCCAGAGGATGGCTAAAGGATTTCCCTTCTCAGGACAAAATCAATCCCCATTAGCCCAGGCCTAAATAATTTTTTTTCTTCCTTTTGTAGAATGTAAACTCTTTGAGGAAAAAAGACTTTCTTTCCCCACTCTCCTGCCCCCTTTGGGTCCCCAAAGCCTAGTATAGTACCCGGCAAATAAAAGGCATTTTAAAAATGCACATGGAACTGAATCGCATCAAATTGAGTTATTGCAAAAGCCCCAGAAGATAATGAGCTCCCCATCACTAGAAGACTTGAGATGAAAGCTAGCTGGCCACTTTTAGGGGACATTTTAGAGCAGAATCCCTCTCTATTCAGGTACTGATTGGACTAAATTCTCTCTTTTAGCTCTGAAATTCTGTGGTTCTGGAGTCCAGAGAGAGACTGAAATATCTCTTAGGAACTTGTAGGAGGTCTGCCTCCACCTAGATCCCTTCTCACCACTGCCTCTACCCTTAAATGTTGATGTCTGCCCATTCCCTTAATCAGTGTAGACGCCCAGAGCCCGGAGCTCCTGTCTGCCTTCCTTTTGCATAGCCACATGCCAGAGGGGTGATTCACTCCCAGCTCCAGCCAAGGCCCCACCCAAGCAAGGACTCCCTTTGGCTCTCAGACTCATGTTCCCTGAGCCTCAAATAGCAGACCATGTGCCCTTCTACTTGTACCCTGGGGGGAAGGGCGGGAAGGCAGAGGTGCCCCCCCCCCAAGCCCAGGAACAGTGGCCTGGCCACAGAGCCCCGGCTGTTAGTTGTGGCAGAGACACTAACCTCGGTCTCCTAAACTACCCTGTTCTTTTTGTGCCTCTTCCCTCTGAAAACCCATCAGAATAGGTTAGGAAGAGCTGCCTCTGGTCACCAGGAAAATCCTCTCCAGGAGCCTCACATCCCAGATGCTCCAAAGCCTCTCAGGGAAAGAAGGAGTAAAGGAGGAAGGGCTCCTTCTGGATGCTGGGGCGGAAGGGGAGGAGCCCCGCCTGTTGTTGGGAGGCCAGGCTCCCGCCAAGTGTCGGGGCTCCAGCCCAGCTGCTGCTATCGTTCCTTGGGTGGCTTGCCCTTTTCCCACCCCCGGCAGGGGCCCCAAGAATACAAGGAGCTTGCACAATACTTCAGAGCTAAAAGAGACCTCACAGGGCATCCAGTCCATTCCACCCATGAACAAAAATCTCCCCCGCCCCGTGCCGCCCACCTAGCTGGCACAGTGTCCTGGCACATAGTAGGTGCTTAATAAGTGCTCATTGACAGGCTGATTGGTTAATCATCTTTTCTATGAAAGCCTCCAGTGAGGGTGACCCCGCTGCTCCCCTCTCTGGACAGGCTGCTCCCCTTTGGGACGGTTCACATTGTTAGGAAGTTTTTTCCCCGACACCAGGCCTATATTTGCCTCTTTGAAATATCCACTATCTGCCTTCCTGGCTGATTAGATGTTCTCCCCCACAAGGGCTATCTTAGTGACTGTTCCCAAAACACATCCCTCCACCGCCTTGAGCCTTCATCCAAACAGCCTGATGAGGGCCCCAGCCAGAGCAGCAGCTGCTGCCCACACAGAGCCAGGGGACCTCCTGAAGTCCTTTGTCCCCCCCTTCCCAGAATGATGAACCCTTCTGGCCCGACCGACCACCCCCAGACACCAGGAACTCAGTCCTGAGAGACTTCAGAAACCCGCTGCCATCACCATTGCAAGCAGCAACAACGATGCCGATGATTCTGGTGCCCCTCTTTCCTATATCCCTTTACAAAGACCTGGCACCCAGTAGGACCACAGGTTAGCATGCTATCTCCCCTCTACAGAAGAAGACACAGAGACTCAGAGGGGAAATGACTTACCCAAGGTCACACAGCTATCCCATGTCTGGAGCAAGAATGTTGGCTCATATGTCCAGATTTCCAAGTCCATTATTATTTCCAATATATGATACAATACAATACAATATGATATGATACATGTATTATATGTGTGTATGTAGTCTATACCATACAATATGTGTATAGTCTATATGACATGGCATGATGTGATGCATGTATTATACATGTTTTCATGTAGTCTATATAAACATGTAGAACATATGGTTTATGTGTGTACATGTGTATAAATGTATGCATATATAGTGACACATCTATGGATTCATGTACATAAACACATGTAACATATTTGTGCCTATACATGGATACATATACACATACATAAGCATCTATGACATTTCTATAATATCAGGTATTCAAAAAATCTTAATGTCATTTTAAGTTTTAATAGCCTAAATATACAGGGAATATCTACATAGACATATATTATATGTACATGTATAGTATTGATAAACATGGTTTAATGTGTATGTACATATTTAGAATGTATATGTATGTATTTTAATGTGTGTATATACATATTTATAATGTATATATGCAAACCCGTGGATTTCAATATGTGTGAAGCAAACCTACATAGAGTGACAAAAGTCACAAGAGAGATAAACACTGAACTGTGGGAAGGTCAGTCAGATTCCTTCCAGCTAGGAGAATCTGAAAGCCTCCATGGGGACAGGAGAGCTGGAACCTGAATGGATGAAGCCCTAATAAATGTGTTGACTCAACAGGTGGAGAGAGGGGAGAAATATGCATTCTGAGAGGAATTAAAACAAAGTAAAACCTAGGGCTCTAATCACTCCATTGCTCTGAGGGATTCCGTTTTTCCCAAGATAATAAGAGCTAATATTTATATAACACTGTGTCCCTGGCATTGTGCTGACTGCTTTACAAATACTATCTTTTTGGTGATCACACAACCCTAGCCAATAAGGCGTGATTATTATCCCCATTTTATAGATGAGCCCAGGGTCATGTAGCTAAGTGTCCGAGGCTGGATTTGGATTCAGATTTTCTTGAATCCAGGACTGGTACTCTATCCTATGGTTCACTTAGTTGAAATATTTTTATTCTTTTATTGCTGTTGACTTGCTTCAGTTGTGTCTGTTCTTGGAAAAGATACTGGAGTACTTTGCCATTTCCTTCTCCAGCTCTTTTTTTTTTACAGATGAGAAAACTGAGGCAAATAGGGTTAATTGACTTGTCCAAGGTCACACAGCAAGTGTCTAAGATTGGATTTGAACTCAGAAATATGAGTCTTCCTTACTACAGATTCAGTACTCTACTGTTCGACCTAACTAACTTTTTAATTCCTTCCTACATAACATAATGGAGAATAATAACAAAATTCATTTGGAAGAACAAAAGGTCAAGAACATCAAAGCTATTAATTTAAAAAGTGTAAAGGAAGGAGGTCTAGCCATACTAGATTTAAAACTATATCATAAGGTGGTATTGATCAAAACTATTTGGAACTGGCTTAGAAATAGAATGGTAGATTGGTGGAATACATAGGTATATAATACATAATTAAGTAAATGATTATAGTAACTTTGTTTGATAGATGTCATGATCCACGCTTTGGGGATAAGAATTCATTATTTGACCAAAATTATTGGGAAAACTGAAAAGCAGTCTGGCAGAAACTAAAGATCAGTATCTTACACAATTTACCAAAATATGGTCAAAATGAACACATGAGTTAGACATAAAGGGTGATATCATAAGTAAATCGGAAGAACATGGGACACAACGCCTTTACATTTGTGGTTAGGAGAATTGACAAATGAACAAGAGAGAGCATCGTGGAATGTAAAATAGATCATTTTGATTACATTAAACTAAAAAGGGTTTGTACAAATAAAACCAATGCAGTCAAGATTAAAAGGAAAGCAGAAAACTGGGGAACTTTTTTTGTAGACAGTTTCTCAGATAAAGCCTTCACATGTCATATATAGAGAGGACTGAGTCAAGTCTATTAGAATATGAGTCATTCCCAGGTTGTAGTCTAAGGATATGAACAAGCAAAAGAAATCAAAGCTATATGCAATCTTATAAAAATATTCTAAATCATTATTGATTAGAGAAATATAAATCAAAATAACTTTGAGGTACCATCTCACATTTATTTATCTCACATATTGGCTAAAATGATATGACTAAATATTGAGGGAATGGAGATAAATACAGTGAAGTGACTTGCCCAAGGTCTTAGGGGAAAATGACAAATGTTGTAGGGGAAAAACTAGAAGACTAATACACTTGTTGAAACTATGAACTGATTCGACCATTTTCGAGAACAATCTGAAATTATGCCTAAAGAGTTATAAATAAATTATAAATAAAATTATGCCTAGAAATGCCACTATTGGATCTGCTTCCCAAGGTGCTCAGGGAAAAAGGAAAAAAACCAATATGTTCTAAAACATTGAGAGCAGCTCTCATTGTGGGAGCAAAGAATTGGAAATTGAAGGGATACCTATCGATTGGAGAATGACCGAATAATGATTGTGATGGAATACTACTGTGCTATAAGAAACACTGAGCAGGTTGATTTTAGAAAAACATGGAAAGACTTGCATGGAATAATGAAGAGTGAAATAAGCAGAACCAAGAGAACATTGTATACAATAATAGAAATATTGTTCAAAAGCAACAGTTATTCTGAATAATATGAATATTCAAATCAAAGACCAAGGACCTATGAAGGACTATATTTACCTCCAGAGAAAGAACTGATATATAGAAGTATGAGTTGTATGATTTCACATATATATCTGTGTCAAATGTTAGCCTTTTCTAGTGCTGTGTTGGAAGGGAGGGAGGGAGACAGCTTGGAACCGGAACAGAATTAAATTTAATTTAAAAATTTAAAAATTATATATGGAGGGGGGCAGGTAGGTGACTTAGTGGACTGAGAGCCAAAACTAGAGACAGGAGATCCTGGATTCAAATGTGGCCTCTGAAACTTCCTAGTTAGGTGACCTTGGGCAAGTCATTTAACCCCCATTTTCTAGACGTTACTTCTCCGAAGCAATATATAATATTGATTCTAAGATGAAGATAAGTTTTTTAAAAAATAATTAACATATGGAGAGAGATAACTTTAGTCCAATTCCCATCTCTGGAGCCTTTGGAAGACCTGAATCCATGTCCCACTTTTGATACTTACTGGCTGTGAAACCTGGTAGGAAGGGAAGGAGAGGGAAGTCCCTTAACCTCTACATGCTTTAGGCAGTTTTCCAAAATTATAGATTGCAGAGAAGGTGCCAATTTGTACTGGAAGAAGAATTTCCTCACCTGAGAGTTCCTTATACCAATGAAATCACAGGTCTAGCCCTTAACCCTTTTCCATGTGTGTGCATTCTATCTTCTTAAAGGCCATCTCCTTTCCCCTAGATGGTCCTGCACCTCAAACCAGGGGCTCCCTGAAGGCAAAGCTCTCATCTCTGCCTCCTCTTCCCTTCCCCCATAGATAGGCCACCATACACACAGAAACCGCCTGAATGTCTCTGGCTCCAGCCTTAATTTCATATCTGACAAATGTGACCTTGGAAAGTGTTGAAGAGTGTCTGGAACAAATAGAATTGGACGCAGGGCCAGATGCCCATTATTCTCCTGTAACAAAGGGGAATGGATGATGTCTCAATGTTTGGGGTCTATCCTGGCTTATAGGCTAGATGTACCAGGTTACCTCTACATTGCTATTGACCCTTCCCCTTCCTATAGGTGAAGAGCCAACAGTAATGCAGATGGTATCTCTTTGATACTTTTTTCTTTCCTTCCTTCCTTCCTTCCTTCTTTCTTTCTTTCTTTCTTTCTTTCTTTCTTTCTTTCTTTCTTTCTTTCTTTCTTTCTTTCTTCTTTCTTTCTTTCTTTCTTTCTTTCTTTCTTTCTTTCTTTCTTTCTTTCTTCTTCTTTCTTTCTTCCTTCCTTCCTTCCTTCCTTCCTTCCTTCCTTCCTTCCTTTCTTTCTTCCTTCCTTTCTTTCTTTCTTTCTTTCTTTCTTTCTTTCTTTCTTTCTTTCTTTCTTTCTTCTTCTTTCTTTCTTTCTTTCTTTCTTTCTTTCTTTCTTTCTTTCTTTCTTTCTTTCTTTCTTTCTTTCTTTCTTTCTTTCTTTCTTTCTTCCTTCCTTCTTTCTTTTTTTCTTTCTTTCTTTCTTCTTTCTTTCTTTCTTTCTTTCTTTCTTTCTTTCTTCCTTCCTTCCTTCCTTCCTTCCTTCCTTCCTTCCTTCCTTCCTTCCTTCCTTCCTTCCTTCTTTCTTTCTTTCTTTCTTTCTTTCTTTCTTTTCTTTCTTTCTTTCTTTCTTTCTTTCTTTCTTTCTTTCTTTCTTTCTTTCTTTCTTTCTTTCTTTCTTTCTTTCTTTCTTTCTTTCTTCCTTCCTTCCTTCCTTCCTTCCTTCCTTCCTTCCTTCCTTCCTTCCTTCCTTCCTTCCTTCTTTCCTTCCTAGAATCTCCCATCCCTAGGCCTGGCTCTCAATCCACTGAGCCACCTAGCTGACCCCTTGGATCCCATTCTTAGAGGTAGCCAGATGATACAATGAAAAGATGAGAGTCAAATCCTGCCTCAGACACTTATTAGCGTTGTGACCCCAGGTCAAGTTATTTATACAACAATAGTGGAGCAGTAGTAGCCAGCAACATCAAAGTGTCTGGACCAAACTGGAAGATCAATGAGGCACAGAAGCACAATAGGGAAAAGCAAAGCTGGGTTTTGCTTTTTTCACTAGTAACGGAAATTCTGTGGGCTACGCTGGTCCAGAGAAAAAAGGGATCAACTATCAATTGAGTTTTTTTCCTTCTTGGGGTCGTGCTATAATTCCTAAAGATTATGTAAGTCCTTGGACAGGTTCTTAAATATCTTCTGGCTTCATCCGTTAGTATATAAATTCCTTGAGAGCAGCAACTCTCTCTTTGTTGCTTGTATTTGTATTCCTGGTAATTAGTACAATGCTTGGTACATTGTTGTTGTTGTTCAGGCCTGTCCGACTCTTTTGTGACCCCATTTGGAGTTTTCTTGGCAAAGACACTGGAGTGGTCTGCCATTTCCTTCTCCACATAATTTTATAGATAAGGAAACTGAAGCCAGAACTAAGTGAGTTGTCTAGAGTCATACCACTAGTAAAAGCCTGAGGCTGGATTGGAACTCAGGAAAATGAGTCTTCCTGACTCTTAGTCCAGCTCTTTGTCCCCTGCACCATTTAGTTGCCCCCACTTGGCATATAGTAAGTGTTTAATAAGTGTTGTCTTCAATGACCGATATGAAAGTATGTTTTGCATGATAATATATGTATAACCCAGATCAAATTTCTTACCATCTCCAAGAGGCAGAGGGAGGGGAGACAGACAATTTGGATCTTATGATTTCAGAAAATATGTTGGAAATTGTTACTACATGTTATTGGGAAAACAAAATATCCTTATATAAATAAATAGAGGGGGGAAAAAAGAGAAAAAATGTATTTGTTGTCTTAAGGTAAGGCTCACCAGAAAAGGGGAGGATGGTACTAACATTTCTAGAAATCCTAGGTGCTCTGCCTATAATGGGATGAGGGAAGAAGAACCTCGGCCTCTTGGGTAGGCCTTCTTGAGTATGACAGATTTAAGCGAAGTCTTGGAGGAAGACAAGGTGACAAAAAAGGCAGAAGTAAGGCATCAAGCATTCCAGGTGTAAAGGATGGCTACTGCAAAAGCATGGAGATAGGAAATAAAGGCATCATGTTTAAGAAAATCCAGGGGAGAAATGAGCCAAATTACAAGTTGTCCTAACTTGTGAGGAATCCATAATTTAACCCAATCCATGTAAACTCAGAAAGGAGGTACAGTGGATAAAGCATCAGGCCTGGAGTCAAGGAGACCAGAATTCAAATCCAGCCTCAGGTACTTACTAACTATATGACCCTGGGCAAATCTTTTAACCTTATTTACCTAGTCCTTTTCCTCCTCTCTTAGTGTTGTTACTAAGACAGAAAGTAAGCGTTTAAAAATAAAAATGAGCTGAAGAAGGAAATGGCAAACCACTCCAGTATCTTCGCCAAGAAAACCCCAAATGGGGTCACCAAGAGTCAGACACAACTGAACAACAACAAAATATAAACCCCAAACTGCTGGCTCTATGCCTTGGGTTCCATTAACTAGCTAATTGACCATGAGCAAGTCTTTTAATTATGCTGAGCTATTCGTTCCTCATTTGTACCATGTGGTGGCTTACCTTATCTACCTCTCAAGGGGGTGGCTGTGAGGGAAGTGCTAATGGCTGAAATATTTTTAATAATTATTAAAAACCCACCAGGAGGAGATAACATCTCACAGTCAGATTACTACAGCCTACCCTTCGCTATATTCTCTCAGCCCGTGATGTGATAGGGTGTCAAATACTGTTGTTTGGTTTTGCTGAATTGCCTTTTTTTCCCCTTTTTAACCTTTATTACAAAGAATGGTTTGCTCAGGAGGGGAGTGAGGTGAAATGTAGTCAGAAATGAATGGGGCTTAACAACAAAAGGCATCAATAAAAAATTTTAAAATAATTTATATTATATATAATATCATATTATAAAAATAATTTTAAAAATTAAAGGAGTCAGTCCTCAAATGCTTTGATATGTCTGTTTTCAACTAGGCTATCCAGTCTGCTTTAGGTTCTTACATTAACTTCTCAGGGGGATATAGGTAAGTTTCACTTCCTCTGGGCTTCATTTTTTTCCATCTGTAAAATGGGAATAAAAATCCCTAAACTACTTGCTCATAGCCTTACAGAATCCAATGAAACGATAGATGAAAAAAAAATCTTTACCTTCTGTTCTAGTAACAATTCTAAGAAGGGCAAGGGCTAGACAATAGAGGTTAAAGGATTTGCCTAGGGTCACACAGATGAGAAGTATTTGAGGTCAGATTTGAGCCTGGCATTCAATTCACTTGCCCCCCAAGGGTAGATTTTATTTTTAAGTTTGGAAATTATAAAGGACTATATACCTGTAAGAGGCCACCAACTCTATTATCATTATTAATGCTACCTAGCATTTATATAGCTACAAATATATACACATATATCACTTTAGGTTTTATGAATTTTATAAATATTATATCATTTAATCCTCATAACAACTCTAAGAGCTAGTTGCTATTATTACCCCCATTTAATTTATTTTTTAAAATTAATTAATTAAGCCATTCTCCAATTGATAAACGGGCAAGGGACATGAATAGGCAGTTTTCAGATAAAGAAACCAAAACTATTAATAAGCACATGAAGAAGTGTTCTAAATCTCTTATAATCAGAGAGATGCAAATTAAAACAACTCTGAGGTATCACCTCACACCTAGCAGATTGGCTAACATGACAGCTATGGAAAGTAATGAATGCTGGAGGGGATGCGGCAAAGTAGGGACACTAATTCATTGCTGGTGGAGTTGTAAATTGATCCAACCATTCTGGAGGGCAATTTGGAACTATGCCCAAAGGGTGATAAAAGACTGTCTGCCCTTGCCATAGCACTGCTGGGTTTGTACCCCAAAGAGATAATAAGGAAAAAGACTTGTACAAAAATATTCATAGCTGCGCTCTTTGTGGTGGCCAAAAATTGGAAAATGAGGGGATGCCCTTCAATTGGGGAATGGCTGAACAAGTTGTGGTATATGTTGGTGATGGAATACTATTGTGCTCAAAGGAATAATAAAGTGGAGGAATTCCATGGAGCCTGGAACAACCTCCAGGAAATGATGCAGAGCGAAAGGAGCAGAACCAGGAAAACAATGTGCATAGAGACTGATACACTGTGGTACAATCTAAGGGAATGAATTTCTCCATTAGTGTCAATGCAATGTCCCTGAACAATCTGCAGGGATCTAGTAGAAAAAAATACTACCCACAAGCAGAGGACAAACTGTGGGAGTAAAAACAATGAGGAAAGGCAACTGCTTGACTACAGGGGTTGAGGGGATATGACTGAGGAGAGACTCTAAATAAACACCCCAATGCAAATACCAACAACATGGAAATGGGTTCAGATCAAGGACACATGTGATACCCTGAGGAATCACGCCTCGGCTATGGGGGGCGGGGGGGAGAAAAAGAAAATGATCTTTGTTTCCAATGAATAATGTTTGAAATGACCAAATAAAATAATGTTTAAAAGGAAAAAAAATTAATTAAGTATATTTTTCCATGGTTACTTGCTTCATGTTTTCTCCCTCCCCTCTTCTCTCCACCCTATGGGAGCTGACAAATAATTCTGCTGATACCCCCATTTTACAGAAGAGGAAACTGAGAGGTTAAGTGACTTGCCTAGGGTTACACAGCTAATAAGTGTCTGAAGTGGTTTTGAACTCAGGTCTTCCTGACACCAGGTCCAGCATTCTGGCTACAATAGTCTGTCTCTAATTTTCAACTGAACAAACACATCTTTGTAGAAAGCTTTGTATAGGGTTATGGATATTCACAAAGACATCCACTAATGGCCCAGTGGATAGAGCACGTAGCCTGGAATAGAAAGTTCAAATTTGACCTTGTTCTCTGACTCTGGGAAAATGACTTAAACACTGTGCCTCAGCTTCCTTATCTGTAAAATGGGGGTAATAAGATCACCTACCTCACAGGTAGGTTATTGTGGAGATCGGACACAATAATATTTGTAAAAAGCACTTAACACTAAATCTAGTACATAGTAGGCTCTAGAAATGCTTATTTTTTCCTCTCCTTTTCGAAAAAAAGATGAACTGTGATTCAATTTGCCTTCACAGAAATTGAAATCTAATGGGTGAATGAGACTTCTACAATCTTCTATAATCTACAATCTCAGAGGTTAAAATTTATTAGAAGTATAAAACTTCTATAATCTGAAAAGGTAGAGATAATTTCAGCTGGAGAAATCAAGGACAGGCTCCATGAGAAGGAGCCCCTGAATTGAATCTTAAAGGAAGGGAATACATTTATTTATTATTATTAATATTTTTAAAACCTTACCTTCTGTCTTAGAATCAATACTGGGTGTTGGTTCTAAGGCAGAAGAATGGTAAAGACTGGACAATGGGGGTTAAGTGACGTGCCTAGGGTCACACAACTAGGAAGTATCTGAGGCCACATTTAAACCCAGGACCTTTTATCTCTGAATGTGGCTCTCAATTCACTGAGCCACTTAGCTGCCCCCTTTACTCTTTTTTATATCCCCAGATATAGCACTTTTCTTGACTCCTAGTAAACACATAAATGCTGTTGACTGACTTATAATATTTTACATCTTTAAAAAACTTTTAGTTTGCAATATGTCCTCTTTGGCTGTAATCACTTAAAAAAAAAAAGACTTGGCATATAGTTCAAAAGATTTTGAAATATCCTTTAATTCTTTATCAATATTAAAAGTACCTTTGACAAACAGTCCATTCTTCCAAGTCTAGTCTGAATTATAGCCCTAAGGGATTCAATTGAGCTTGAAACAGGCAAGTTCCCAGGCCACTGAAGCATGCTAATCTGTCTTTTACCTACATTTCTTAACTTTGCATGACACGTGGCATGGTGCAAGCCTGTGTTGCACTATTCCATCTCCATTTGGGAACTTCTATAATTCCAAAACAATTCTTCTTAGTGTATCAGTATATTTGCCAGAGTTCATCCTTCCCTCAATGAGGACAAAACTTCTGGGCATACTGTGAGTTAAAAAATCCCCAAGACATTATTTTGGATGGATGTTTTACAAGACTGATCAAGATGCCCAGATCTTACAGGCTTACCTGGACTTCTTTGGACACTGATTTTGATATAGTCTTAATTAAAAAGGTAAAGATTAAAAATTTCCAACCTTCAGTGTTCCAGTCTTGGTATTGTCATGCCCATGTCAAGCATTTTTTTCTTCATGGAAATGGTTAGTAACTCTTTTTTTTTTTAAATAAACTCATACTTTTTGTCTTAGAATCTATTCTAAGCATTGGTTCCAAAGGGCTAGGTAATTAAGATCAAGTGACTTGCCCAAGAACACATAGCCAGAAAGCATCTGAGGTCACATTTAAACCCAAGACCTTCTTTCTCTAGGCCTGGCTCTGTATCCACTGAGCCATCTAGCTTATCCTCTTTTTTTTTTTAACCTAAACTTCATTGTAGAGGAATTAGTAATAACCCTTCTGACTGCTTGGATCCTCTGAAGATCTTCTTAGACCCTCAGAAGACCCTCAGAAAAAGTTTATTTTTTGAGAATTCATTAGGCTTTTCCCAGCCTAATGTCAGTTCCTGGCATCCTTTTTTTTTTTAAACTAAACTTTCTTTTTGGTTTTTGAGCTGCTGATCCTGTTTCATTGTAGGCTTCATTAATCCTTGAAATTCTTGACTTCCTCATATTCAAGGCTCCTGTGATCTCTCTAATAGTCATTAAGAGGTGCTTTTTAAGGACGACAACTTGTGCATGTTTTCTTGGAGTAGTGATACTCTTTCAAAAAAAACTACCAAATTCAAAGCTATGGTATGGAATCTAGCACTCAGTTTTGATGGAAATAGGGGTGGAAAACTAATTCAATTCAATTTTATTTGGACACCAGTAGATGTTCCTGAGGCAGAAGTCTGTCTGAGTGATGGTTGCTGTCATGTAATGAAACAATATAAAAATGATTAGTTGTTCTCAGTAATTTGCATGTTGCCATGACTTCAAAGTAATCTTTAGGGGCTAGAACGAGGCACTAGTAGCCAAGAAGAAGCAAAAAAGACCTGATCTAGAAACCTTGAGTGGAGTTTGGAAAGGCAAAGCATTCTGAGAGGGAAAAGTAAAGAAGGCACACATTCTAGGCATGAAGAAGAACCTATGACAGAGATGGAAAATGGAATTACATATATAATACTCCAGACTAATTTATAACATATATAATGATAACATATATGAGAAGAGTAACATGAAATCAGTCTGAGAAGGTAAACTGCACCTAATCTTGGAAGCCCTTACACATCAGGCTAAAAATTTGACATTTAATCTTAGAAGTAATACAGAATCATTAAAGGTTTTGAATATGAGCCAAATCAACAAACATTTATTTTTTAAATTAATTTATTTATTTAGAATATTTTTCCATGGTTACATGATTCATGTTCTTTCCCTCCCCTCCTTCCCCACCCCTGAAGCCAAAGAGCAATTTCACTGGGTTTTACATGTGTCATTGATCAAGACCTATTTCCATGTTGTTGATGTTTGCACTGGGGTGAGCATTTAGAGTCTACGTCCCCAATCATATCCCCATTGACCCATGTGATCAAGCAGTTGTTTTTCTTTTGTGTTTCTACTCCCTCAGTTCTTCCTCTGAATGTAGATAGCGTTCTTCCTCATAAGTCCCTCCGAATAGTTCAGGATCACTGCATTGCCACTAATGGAGGAGTCCATTACATTTGATTGTACCACAGTGTATCAGTCTCTGTGTACAATGTTTTCCTGGTTCTGCTCCTCTCACTCTGCATCAGTTCCTGGAGGTCGTTCCAGTCTCCATGGAACTCCTCCACTTTATTATTCCTTTGAGCACAATAGTATTCCATCACCAACATATACCACAATTTGTTCAGCCATTCCCCAATCAATGGACACCCTCTCATTTTCCAGTTTTTTGCCACTCCAAAGAGTGTGGCTATGGATATTTTTGTGCACATATTTTTCATTTTTTAGATAGTACAAATAAATACAAACCCAGCAGTGGTATGGCTGGATCAAAGGGCAGGCAGTCTTTTAAAGATGCTTTTTGGGCATAATTCCAAGTTGCCTTCCAGAATGGTCAGACCACTTTGCAACGCCACCATCAATGCATTAGTGTCCCAATTTTGTCACAACCCCTCCAGCATTTATCACTTTCCTTTGCTGTCATATTGGCCAGTCTGCTAGGTATGAGTTGATACCTCAGAGTTCTTTTGATTTGCATTTCTCTAATAATGAGAGATTTAGAATACTTTCTCATGTGTTTATTGATAGTTTTGATTTCTTTACTTGAAAACTACCTATTCATGTCTCTTGACCATTTATCAATTGGGGAATGACTTCAACAAACATTTATTAAGAATTCACTAAGTGCCAAATATTGTTGTTGTTTAGTTGTTGTTGGGGTTTTTTCTTAAATCCTTACCTTCCATCTTAGAATCAATACTGTATATTGGTTCCAAGGTGGAAGAGCAGTGAAGACTAGGCAGTGGGGGTTAGGTGACTTGCCCAGGGTCATACAGCTAGGAAGTGTATGAGGGCAGATTTGAACCTAGGACCTCCCGTTTCTAGGCTTGGCTTTCAACCCACTGAGCAACTCAGCTGGCCCCCTGTTTTGTTGTTTTTAGGCATGAAACAAAATAAAAATGAATGGTTGTCATGGCCTACATGACTCCATTTGGGGTTTCTTTGGCAAAACCACTGGAGTGGTTTGCCATTCCTTCTTCAGCTCATTTTAGAGATGAAGAGACTGAGGCAAACAGGGTTAAGTGACTTGCTCAGGGTCACACAGGTCTTCCTAACTCTAAGCCTGGTGCTCTATCCACTGAGCCACCAAACTGCCCTGATGATAATAACATTAATGAACAACTCATACTTATAAAGCACTTTTCTCATAATTGCCCTGTGAGGGAAATACTTCAGTATTATCCCCATTTTACAGATGAAAGTGAGGGCCTGAACTCAGGTGTAGGTATGGAAAGAAGGGAAGAGATAGATGAGAGAGATGTATGGAGGCAAAATGGACAGAACCTGGCCATTCTTTGGGCAGTAAGAGGTAGGAAGTTTTCAAACCTAGTGGCCTAGGAGGATAGTGGTGCCCTCAACAGAAAAGCGAAATTGGAAGACCTTTTAGGGAAAAAAGATGAAACTCTCATTTTGAAACCTGTCAGATTTGAGCTGCTTGTGTGCCATTGTCCTAATGAGTAGGAGAGACCTGGGAGTTCATAGGAATTGGAGCTGAAAAGGTCCTTAGTGATCATGGAGTTCAATTCCCTTATTTTATTTTGGAGTTGACCAAGGCCCTGACTGAGGGATCCTGACTTGCTTATAATCACATAGGCAATAAGAAATGGAACCAGTATTCAACCCCAGGTTCTCCCACTACAAATTTAAGGTTCTTAAAAAAAATTAAAAAAAAAATTTTTTTTTTAAATTTAAGATTCTTTCCATCATACTAGGCCATGGGCCCCATCGGAGGAGGAGGGAAACATTGAGGCCTCTAGATTAGAAACTTGGCTTCCAGAGGTGTTGCTGCATGTGCCAAAGCCAAAAAAATAGATCTAGAAGGCATAAGCAGCAAAGACACCTGAGAAAGCTGGAGCCACCCCAGGGTCAGGACTGAAGATAATCATTAGCTCATTATCCATTCACAGGTGGTGACATTTCCCAAGAAGGTAAGCCCAACGAGCCCAGGGCTTAAACCTCAGCAGCTCCCTTCCTTCTGATAAAAGGCCTATAGGCAGAGTCTAACCACTGAGGGGCAGGATAAAACCCCAGTAAGTCCAGGAAAAGGACAAAGTACTCACTCAGAGCCAACCCAAAGACTTACAGGGACTTCCCAAGGATAAAAAGGCAAATATGGGGGAGTGGGGGTTGTGCAAGGATGTCTCCTGACTATTCCCCACATTCTGAGCCATGGAGTTTATGGAGTTTCTTTGTTTGTTTGTTTGTTTTTTCTTTGGGAGATGAGGTCTCCTTTTCTTGCCCAGGCTACCCAAGGGCAGATTTCAGTCCTAACTGGCGCAGAAGCTTGGACCTGCTCCATTTTTTCCACCTAGGCAGGTTCACCCCTCTTTGGGCCACCTGGTGGCCCAACATCTTGGTGATTAACTAGAAAAATAAAATAATACATTTAAAAAGCAGTCATTGTTCACTGCTCCTAGCTCTAGCTCTAGCCCTACTTCAGCTCAGAGCTTCTAAACTCAAGTACTCCTCTTGGCTTCACTTCCCCCAGAGCCAGGGCCTTACTCACATACCTACAGATCTGTCCTTTGAGAGTTCCTGGGCTGAGGGGGGGATAGAGCCCTATCCTCTACGAGCCATTAAGGAGGCAGACATTCCTATACGCATGGAGAGTGGGACGGGAATGGAGAGAGTGGATGGGAATGTTCTGGACAAAGATATCAAGAAAGGAAGGCCGAGTGAGACCTGAGCACAGGACAGCCACATGAGTTTAAGGGGAATCATTTCTGCATCCTGAGGACAGAGATATATTGGAGGTAGATCATAGCCAGAGGCCTTGGAAAGCCAGGCAGAGGAGTCTAGGTGGACCTCCATGAAGAAAAAGTGGAAGGAAGAGGTGTGGGTTTGCCAGAGATATCTTTGCCTCCCCAAAGGGGGTCTTCTTCACGGAGTCACTGGTCCAGCCAACTCAGCAAACTCCAGGGTCTGGCTCTGCTCCCGGCCCTTCACAGGCCTGTGGGGACTAGGGTTTGGCCAGGGCCCAAACCCATCTTGAGGTCTCTGAGTTGGCTGGGCCCCCCAGAGGAATGTGGTGGGTGGACCAGTGGGGGGGGTAGGGTGATGGGAGATAAGATGTCATGGGGTTGGGGGTTAGGAGTGGGGGTCCTGCCCTGACCTGTAGTCCCTCAGAGTAGAGAGATCTCAATCACAGTCTAAGAATCCTATATAGGCCCTAAAGGGGTTGGGGCCAGAGCAAAGGGAAGAAGGATTTAGGAAGTCTGAACTTTTTAGAGAGAGGAAAGAAACAGAACAAGAGGCTGAGCAACTGTCCCACCCACAGAGGTTTGGAGGCCCCAGGCTGTGCTGCGGACTGGGCATAAGGAGGCATCGGGTAGGACTCAGTCCCGGAGGAATGAGGGTCAGCCAGATCAGCCTTTTTATTAGAGGAAATTCCTCACGCTTCTCTTTGGGCTAACAATTCCCTTATGGCCACTTCCCTAATTCTAGCTACCCAGAAGAAACCTTAGAGATATATTTTTAAAAGATAGTCTAGTCAATCCACCAGGCAACAAACTACTGTGTGCTGGGCAATTTTATTAATATAATCATCTCCAGAAAAAGCAACTCCCTCTACCAGAAGGGCAAATGGGCACCTGCTCAGCAACTTAGAATCAAAGAGTTGCCTGGAACACTGAGCGGTGTCGAGAAAATGTGAAACGGTTCCTGTTGTTAAGGAGGTTTCATTCTATGGTGGGGAAACAGTATATAAGGCAACTTCTTCATATTATAGATGAAATAAAGACCCGGGTTGGGGAAGTGACTTTCTCCAAAGTCATCACAGCTAGTGATGGATAAATCCAAACTAGAACCAGGCAAACAACATTTGGTATAACCTAAAGGAACCTAGCCTGGAAATTGGAGGACCCAGTCCCAACTTTACTACTTCAAAACTGTTAGGCACATTGATTATCTTCTACAGGCCTCAGCTTCTTGGTCTATAAAAGGAGGGAACTGAAATAAATGGTTTAAAGACCACTGAGACAACTTAGTGGTGTAGTGGACAGAATGCTGGACCTAGAGTCAGAAAGACCTGGGCTCAAATCCTGCCTCAGACATTTACTAACTGAGTGATGTTGGGCAAGTCACTACCCTCTCAGCTTCAGTTTCTCCATCTGTAAAATGGGGGTAATAATATCATTTTCATATCATCTATATTCACAAGGCTGTTGTGAGGAGCAAATGAGATAGCATACATAAAGTGCTTTGTAAATCTTAAAGTCTTATGTAAATCTTACTATCATTAGCTTTCATGAAAGAGCTAGTCAGGTCTAAATCCTATATTCCTATGAATGAATTTAAAACTGTAAATATGTGAGGGTGGCATAGTGGAAGGAAGGAAAGAGAAAGGAATGGAAGGAAAGAAAGAAGGAAGGAAGGAGATAGTTATTAAGTGCCTACTATGTGCCAGGCACTTCATTAAAGCGCTTTACAAATATTATCTCATTTAATCCTCAATAAGTAGGGAAAGGGAAAAGAGAGATCCAGAAGGGCAATGCCTGGCTTTCTCTTTTCCCCTTCCCTCCTAGGAGATAAATGCTATTATTATCCACATTTTATAGTGGAAATTTTTAGTGGAAAGGAACACCAGAATTGGAGCCAGGGAACTTTGGTTTATATCCCAGCTCTGATACCGATGCTAGCTTTGTGACCGGTCATTCACTTTACTTCTCTGAGACTCAGTTTCCTCATCTATAAAATGGAGATAAAACTTGTGCTACCTGCCTCCTGGGGCTATTGTTAGAAAACTATTTCTAAGTCCCTAAAGTGCTATAGAAATCTGAGATACTATTGTAAGATTATAGAATGTAGAACTGAATGGCCTCTCCTTAGAGAAAGCCCACATTCTAATCTGGTCCCTTTGTTTTATAGAGGAAGACATTGAAGCTGAAAGAGGTGAAAAGACTTGCCTCAAATCACACTGATAGTGGTTCATTCAAATCAAGCCCTCTGATTCCAAATCAACTATTCTTATCACTGCAGCATTATTCTCGTCCCCTTTCTCTCCCCATATAGATCCCACTGCTTTAGAGAGTTTCTGGACATTGTGCCCTTTCTGGCTCTCTCTTCTCCCCTTCCCTACTTTCCCAGGTTTGAAGCTCAGGGATCCTAGGGTCCTGGGGGCTTGGTGGGGCCAAGGTTAGAGAATCTTTCTAAAAACTCCGTCCCAGCTTTGGGAATATTGGGGCAGACCCAGGGCAAGCTGGAGAATCCAAATGTGTCAAGGGTGAGGCAGCCCAGGCAGCTGTCTGATCAGTCTTACTCACACTCACTGACTTTTAAAATCCTTTCTCAAGCCTCCCTGCTATTGCCTGGGCCCAGGGATCTTCAAGCCCCTTTCTCCATCCCAGAGCAATTTCTGCTTCCCTAAGTTCTCTTTATGGTGCTTTAAGAAGCTCCAGGGTGGTTCAGATCAGGATTGTGCAGAAACTATTGCTATAGGACCAAAGTCATCCCCACCCCAGAGCTCCCCTCTCCCACCCTGAGGAGGCTGCAAGACTAGCCCTGGGGACTTCTAGGGAGAGGATTGTGACATGTGGGGAAAGATTTCTCCAGAATCTTCAATGGCTCCATTGAGACTGAATTAAGTGCCCCCCAGGCTGGGGGTGGTAAGTTAAGTGCCAGGAATGGAAGTGGGGGTGGGGAAGGCTCAGTGCCAAGGAAGGGGAGACTCAGGAAGCCCTCAGCTTGGCCACAACCCAATTTTCCTCCTCTGCTCCCAAAGCCTTGGGCTACTGCAGAAAGGATGGTCTCTGTGTATCAGATCTCAGCTCTTACTTTTATAGGTAGAGGGATGCCCAGATGTAGAAAGAAAGAGGAGAGGGTCCCAGATAGAGAAGGCTCTGGGGTCTTATAAGATTAAATCATTTAGAACTTAAAGGAAATTTAGAGATCATATAATGTAGTGCCATTATTTTCTAGATGGGGAAACTGAGGCCTAAAGATGGAAATGTCCCTACCCAAAGTCTAGAAGCTGTTTCAAACCATTATTTTAGAGCTCCTTGCTAAGGTTCTTTCCCTTCCCACAGAAGCATAAAGTGTACTTAGAGTTTGAAGGGACCTTAAATGTCTTCTCTGACTTTAATATTGTTTATAGATGGAAAACTAAGACCCAGATTCTTGCCCAAGGCAACACAGTAAAGTCAGCACTTGAACCCAAGCCTTCAGACTCCCAATCTGGACTTTATTCCCCTACACCACACTGCTTTCTCTCTCTCTGGTCTGGGCTGAGCAGGCACCTTCTTTTCTGGGATGTGGGGCAGAGTCCTGGGCCCCAAAGACCCGGACTTCATTTTCTGACTCTAGGAGGCTGGTGACGTTGCCCTTCCCCAGAGGAGCACAAAGGGCCCATTCATTGGACAGGTCACAGTGTGTTCTGGAAAAGAAAAGAAAGTTTTCAGCCCTTCCCCCAACTCCTTCAGCCCCATCCCCCCTATTCTGAGCCAGGAGCCTGGAGCTGTGACCGTCCCACAGATAGAGGGGCTGCTGACATGACACAATCCACAGGTGTTTACTTTTCCTGGTGTGGGGGAGATGACAGGAAGGTCACCAGAGCAGAGCCACCAGCAATTCAGGCTCAGCCCGAGGCTGGGGAATGAAGTCCGGTATGGAGGAGGGGCCTCCCTGCTTTGTCTAATCTACACAGAATAAGTGGAAAGAATCCAGACTTGGAGCTGAGAGACCTGGCTTGGAATCTCCTTTCTGCTGTTTATTCTTACCTGTGTGACAGTGGGCAAATCATTTCAGCTCTCTAGGACCCAGATCTCTTATCTTTAAATGAGAGGACTGTGCTTTCTTGCTCTAAAGCAAGCCTGGGATTGAATGCGTCCCTTTCTTGTGGGGTCTCCTGTCCAGTCCCAAATCTCTCAGCCTCCACGTTTTCCTACACGTCCTTCCTCTGTGGGATCACTTCCCCTTCTCCCTCGTCACGGAAACATCACAGCTTTGCTGAGCATCGAGGTCTCTCTCCCTCAGACAGCCAGGATCCTGGGACCTCAGGCACTAGCCAGCCAAGATGTGGAACAGACGAAGGTACAAACCGCCACTGATCTTTCAGCCCCAAAAGCTCATTATCTGCACACCCTCCGGTATATGCTGTATATCGTAAGGCTTCCATAAGTCTACGGCATGGCCTGTTACACAAGAACCCCCAGAGAAACACAGAGAAAACCAGTTGGGTAATCAAGACTCCTCAGAATTGAAGTGCTCGGGCAGAGAAACGTCGCCTGGCTCTCCCGTCGGTCCACAAGCATTTATTATTAAGCCTGGACTATGTACAAGGCACTAGGGAAAATCCTGAAGGAACCCTCATTCTCCTTCCTTAAGGAAGCAACCTAAAGCATGATGACTAGTTTAGAAACACCAGCTCAGAGGCCTGGGCTAGCTAGCCTACTTTATATGTAGACTGATACCTGGCAGTCTAAGACAGAGAAGAAAGACTAGTGCCCTTGTCAGGGTTATTGGCAACAGCTTCCTGCTTCACAGCCTCCTTTCCCAGGAGGTGCCCTCTACCCAGATGACCCTGTTTTATTGGAATATAACCCTTATAATGATTTGAGAAGGATGCAGGTTAGCGAAGTGTAGTCAACTGGAGTTAGAGGAGATTTTCATTTATTTTTAAATTTTAACTATATTTCTATTTGATAGTTCTTTTCCTCCCCCTTCCTTCCACCTCCCCCACTTATTGAGAAGACAAGAAAAATAAAACTCTAGCAAATATGTAAAGGCGTGCAAAATAAATACACTAGCTATATTCAAAAAAAGAAAAGAAAGAAATAGAAGAAAATATGCTTCAAACTGTACTCTGAGTCCATCAGCTGTCTCTCTGGAGGTGTTATCATGAGTCCTTTGGAAATGTGTTTGGTCATTTTTTTTCAAATCAGAATTATTAAGCCTTTTAAAGTTAATTATCTTTTTTTTTTTTTTAACCCTTACCTTCTGTCTTGGAATCAATACTGTGTATTGGTTTCAAGGCAGAAGAGTGGTATGGGCAATGGGGGTTAAGTGACTTGCTCAGGGTCACACAGCTGGGAAGTGTCTGAGGTCAGATTTGAACCTAGGACCTTCCATCTCTAGGCCTGGTTCTCAATCCACTGCCCCCTAAAATTAATTATCTTTACAATATTGCTGTTACTGTCCTAAATTATTCTCCTGATTCTGCTCACTTCACTTTCTATCGATTCATACAGGTCTTCCTATATTTTTCTGAAATAATCTAAAGGGGATTTTCTAACTCTACATCAGATTGAAGTTTAGGACAGACTCAATGAGCCTGCTAGCTGTAGGAAATGAAAGAAAACTGGGACAAAATACCTGTGGGCTCTAATTAGCTGACTCCCTATTTTGCATTCCAAGAGGAACTTAAGACACAGGAAGCAAAGAAAGCTTGGAGATCTGCTCTCATGAAGAGCAAGTAGCTTAAGTTTCTCTTTCTCCTTGACTGATGCTTAGGTGTGGCAAGCCCTAAAAGACCCAAAGCTCAAGATCTAGTGCTAAGCTCAAGGAGAATTGGAAAAACCTATTCTTTTCAGGGATTCTGAGGACTCCAATTGAAGTCAAGAAAGAGGAAGAGACGTAAAGGTAGGGAACAGCAGAGATGTGGCAAAAAACACATAAGTGAAGACACAGCTGAGAGCCAAGTGTGGAGAACAGGCCAAGAAAAGACCAGAGAGATGATATCAGCAGAAGTCACTGATGGCCTTGGAGCATGGGACGTCTGAATTGCCTTTCTATGCATATACTTTGGCTAGAGATGTTCCCTCCTCTGTGCCAGCAGACACAATCCTACTCTTCTCGCTGAAGGTACGGATACACCATTTGTGGGAGAGTATTCCCAAGTTCATAGATGAGGAGGGAGATTTTGATCACTACTTTTCTTACTATTCTATCAGAGGAATGAATGAGAGCTTTGAGAACTTAAAGGACGATATAAATGATAGTTTTATTATTGTTGTTGCTTAATTTATTATTATATATAACAGCTGTGTATAATATTATATTATATGTGATATATTTGTTTTATATATAATATATGTTATATATTATAATATATTGTGACATTATATTATATTAGTATTATTTTGTTTTTACTTTCAATTAGGTTCTATGGCTGACTAATAAAAATAAACACGTAAGGGGGCAGCTCAGTGGATTGAGAACCAGGCCTAGAGATGGGAAGTCCTAGGTTCAAATCTGGCCTCAGCCACTTCCTAGCTGTGTGACCCTGGGCAAGTCACTTGACCCCCATTGCCTAGCCCTTATCACTCTTCTGCCTTGAAGCCAATACACAGTATTGACTCCAAGACGGAAGGTAAGGGTTTTAAGAAAAAAATAATAAATAAAAAATAAACATGTAAGAAGGGCCGAAAAGCAATGATTTGGAGAGGAGGGAGATGCACAGAGTATCCTGAGCCTGGAATAACTTCACGACAGGTGAGATACTCCAGGAGCTACACATAATAGATACACTTAAGTGTTTATGTGAGTGCCTATGCTCATAAGTCCGTGTGATAGGAAATGGGAATTTTGTTTGTTGCGGGCTAGTTTGTAAGACAGTTTCTCAGCGTTGAGGGACTACAAAACTTTTCCAGAATAGCGTCTCTGTCTCTTTACCTCTGATTCTGTTTCTTGCTCTGTATCTGTCTTTCTGGGTCTCTGTCTTGGGCTCGCTGTCTTTCTCTCCCTCCTTCCCTCTCTTCCTCCCTCGACTATTTTTGGCTCCCGGGCTGATAAAGCTTGGCTGGAACAGGGTCTTCTGGGAGCGAAGGAGAAGAGGCTGGGCCCCACTTTGTGAAAGATTAGTGCTCAAAGTGAAAATTCTATCTATCACCTGCTGTTTTGCCTGCCTGATGCCCAACAACCAAAATGACAGACTTCCCACCATAGAAATGGATTGAATTAAACAGGAAGGAGGAGGAAGGAAGGAAAGATTTGCTGTTCTTCCCTCCCCTTCCCCCACAAAACACACCAGGCCAGGCTCTCCATGACCTCTGGCTTTAAAAATAGGCCGCAGGAATCAGGGAGAGGCCTAGATGGCAATCTCTTTCCATACACCTAGAGTGCAAGCAGATTGGAATCTTTAAAAGCCCATAGGAAATAACCATGGGGTACAGCCATACATGATTTACAAAAAGTGCTTTCTTCATAATATTCCTGGCAGGTAGGGAGTGCAAATGCTGTTGTGCGTATTTTAAAACAGCCCAGAAAGAAGTGATGTCTCAGGCTATATGAAGTTACTAAGTGCACAGCAACTATTCCTTTCATTCCAGACCTAGGGCCCTTTCCAGATCTCTGCTTGGTTACCTGGAACAAACTCAGTGTTCGAAACCGACCTCACCATTTTCCCCACTAACCCTATTTCTATTTATGCCACCACTCCCCATCCAGTTTCCTGGGTTATCTCTCATTCTTTGGGGTTATCTTTGACTCTTCCCATTCTCTCACCTCTCCTATCAACCAGCCATTTCACCCTAATGATAACTGATTGACCTTTAGAACTTTTTTTTTTTTTGCAACCAGCTCAAACTTTCTGCCACACAAGGCCAGGTCCTCATTCCTGTCCCCCCTAGGCTATTATGTTATTGGAGTGTCCTAATTTTCCTTCCTGCCTCTCTATTCACACTCTGCTTTCATCTATCCTATGCTGGCAGACTAATCTTTCTTATTAATAGCACCTATCTCACAGCACTATGAACATTTATTGACTGACTGATTGACTTGGAAGGATCAAATGAGAAAACATTTCTAAAGGATTCTGCAAATCTTACAGAGATAGATTAATGCTAGTTATGATGGTGGTGGTGATAATGATGCTGCATTGATTTGTCATGTTACTTTGATAGAGAAAAAGGGAAACTATTCCTGCTCTCAAGGAGTTTACATCCTATTGGAGGAGATAACATGTACATATATTAGATACAAGGTGATTTTTTTTGGAAAGAGGGCACTAGCACCTGGGAGGTCAGGAAAAGCCTCCTGGAGGTAGCACATAAGCTAAATCTTGAAGACAACATTTTTAAAAAATTTATTTAATTAGATGATTTAGAATATTTTTCCATGGTTATGAGACTCATGTTCTTCCCCTCCCCTCCCCCAGCCCCTCCCATATCTGACACACAATTCCACTCCATTTAACATGTGTCACTGATCAAGTCCCATTTCCATATTATTGATATTTGCACTGGGATGATCATTTAGAGTCTACATCCCCAGTCATATCCCCATCAAACCTATTGATTAGGCAGTTGTTTTTCTTCTGTGTTTCTACTCCCACAGTTCTTTCTCTGAGTGTGGATAGCATCTTTCTCATAAGTCCCTCAGAACTGTCCTGGATCATTGCACTGACACTAATGGAGAAGTCCATTACATTCAATTGTGCCACAGTGCATTTGTCTCTGTGTACACTGTTCTCCTGGTTCTGCTCCTTTTGCTCTGCATCAGTTTCTGGAGGCCATTCCAGTTCACATAGAATTCCTCCACTTCATTATTCCTTTTAGCACAATAGTGTTCATTACCAATGTATACCACAATTTGTTCAGCCATTCCTCAATTAGAGGGCATCCCCTCATTTTTCAATTTTTTGTCACCACAGATTCTGAAAGGCAGAAGTAAGGAGAAAATATATCCCTGGCTGTGTCAATGAAGCTCATCCCTTCCCCCTCCGGAGTAACTTTACCTGTCTATCAAACATTCCTGACATACCACAGTTGTGCCAGGGTTGGTCAGTGTAAATTCTGTATGTCAATAAAAGTTAAGGTTTGGGGCAGAACCGGGGAGACCAACAAGAGGACCATGAGGAGAAGAGACAGAGCAGGTGGGTGAGGGGGAATGAGGAAGAGACTGGCAGGCTAGGCACAATGCAGTCAGGTTACTGATAGGAACATTGTCTATCTATCTTTCCAATAAACTTTATAAAATATATACATATCTGGAGAGAAATAATATTTATTTTTAATTATTACATGGCATAGAACGCAGCTAAAGCAAAAGCATGGAAATGAGAAATAGAAGACTATGTAAAGCAGAAAAAAGTCCAGACTGACTGGATCCTAGAGCACATGAAGGTGAGTCATGTCTCCTAAGGTTAAAGAGGTAAGTTAGGCTCAAGTAGTAGAGGGGGCATCTGGATAGCTCAGTGGATTGAGAGCCAGGCCTAGAGACAGGAGGTCCTAGGTTCAAGTCTGGCCTCAGACACTTCCCAGCTGTGTGACCCTGGACAAGTCACTTAACCCCCATCGCCCAGCCCTCACCACTCTTCTGCCTTGGAACCAATACACAGTATTGATTCCAAGATGGAAGGTAAGGGTTTAAAAAAAAAAAGTCAAGCAGAGAAGTTATATTTAATCCTAGAAGTAACTGGAAGTCACCAAAGTGTATTAATAAGGGAAGTGATATGGTCATGTTTTAGCAAAGTCACTTTGGCAACTGTGTAGAGGGTGGACTGGAGCAGGGAGAGAGATTTCAGGAAGGTAGGCATCCAATTAAGAAGCTGCAATAGTCCAGGCAAGATATAATAAAGTCCTGAATTGGAGTGATGGTGGAAGAGAAGGGGACGGATAGGCGACAAGAGTCAAAAGCAGAGATCACAGAATGATTAACATCAGTATTATTACAATCTGCTGACAGATTAATATTGAACTCTCAGTGGGATGTAAACAGTTTTTGCAAGGCTGCTAATTAGTTAGTCTACATTTCACCTCCACTGAGCACAGTCCAATCAAACCCCACATGGGTCTTCCTTTCAATAGTGTCTCTCTTGCCCTCCCTCCCTCTCCATCTCCTTCTTGCTCTCTTGCTCTCTCTCTCTCTCTTTCTCTCTTTCCCTTCCTCTCTCCTTCTCCCTCTCCTTCTCTCTCTTTCCCTTTCTCTCTCCCTCTCTTTCTCTCTCCTTCTCTTTCTCTTCTTTCTCCCTTTCTCTCTTTCCTCTCTCTCTCCTCTCCTCTCCTCTCCTCTCCTCTCCTCTCCTCTCCTCTCCTCTCCTCTCCTCTCCTCTCCTCTCTTTCTCTCTCTCTCTCTCTGTCTCTCTCGCTGTCTCTCTCTCTGACCCTTTTCCTTGCCACCACCAGCTTGTTCCTGCTGCTGCTACAACTAAAACCATTTCTAGTAACTGCTGCCTATGGTGCCAACCCACTCCTACAGCTGCTTAAGTACCCTCTCCTCCCTGCTGCCTGGGTTCCAGAAAAGAAGACACCAGCTGCTGTTACCCATCACAGACTTCCTGACCTTTTATTTCACAAGATTGTCTAGCAAAGGAAAGAAAATACAGAGGTGGCTGCCAGGGTACAGAATCCATGCTCCACTGGTCCCCCCTATCCCTACCCTCCTGTCTTTATGTCAGGGTAGTGAAGGATCATTCCTTTCACCCCTTGCCACTGTTACATGGAAGACTGCATCTAAATGAGAGCTATTACTCGAAGCCTCTTCTTTTATTAAATGCAACACTCCAACCACCCCCTTTCTGTTGTCCCTGGGCCAGAATTGACCAAGGGACTATGTGAAGAGCTGGCATGTTATTCTAAAGCTCCCCCAAAATCCTTTCAGCTCTAGATCAGAAGTGGCCAAGCAGTCTGTCATCCCCAAAAGCCTAAGCAATGGAATTCTTTCCCCTTCTGCTTTAGTCCTTATCCTCCCCATAGGAATTAATCCATCATTCCCCATCCTTTCCTCAGATCTGGAAGACCCAAAGGTTAATAGGAGAGCCAGGATTAGAAGGCCTCCCTTGTCCTTGGGATTTCTGGAAGTCTCCAGATATCAGGTCACATGTTTCCCTGGGACAGCCTCTATAGGTTCATTCCACCTCAAAGCTTTTTATTTATTTTATTTTATTTTATTTTATTTTGTAAATCCTTACTTTCTGTCTCAGAAGTGATACCAAGTATCAGTTCCAAGGCAGAAGAGAAGTAAGGGCTAGGCAGCTGGGGGTAAATGATTTGTCCAGGGTCAAACAACTAGGAAGTGTCTGAGTTCACATTTCAACCCAGAACCTCCCATCTTTAGACCTGGCTCTCAATCCATTGAGCTAGCTACCTAGCTGTCCATCCTTGATACATTTTAAAGCCCACCTCAAATATTTCCTCCTCCTCCTTCTAGAAGCCTTCCTAGTTCAAGCCTCCCATAACATTTTGCTCCTCCTTTCTGATGCATGGGACTTCAATACCTCAACTATTATGCTAGTGTATATGCTCTTGACCAGCACAAATCAAAAAGACTTAGAAAATGAGTGGACATTCTTCTAGTACTGCTATGGCCAAAAAAGGTATCACCCTGCTGCTAATCTAAAGATGAATCCTTCTGGTCTCATCTTGTCTTCAGATAATAGAGAGGCAGCCCTTACTGGGCCCATACATGAGGTTTTCTTAATATGGTCTAACCTGCCAGAGCTTGCCCTCCACTGTCAGAACCTTTGAGAACCCAGGGTTGTCTTCATCCTCTAATGAGACAGCTTTGCTCCAGCCAACCGGGAGAACTCTCTGCCCCACTCTTTGTTTCATCTTTATTCCTTTACTCCCGTCATTCACCCCCAAAGCCCAAAGGAAGACTATAGAGGAGGCACTGATACATTCATCATGTAATATTGTATACTCTAATTCTCTTGGGGGGTGTCTGTGTGCTTTGGGAGGATGGACCTATTATCTAAACTCTGTATCACCCCCAGCATCTACTATAGTTTGCATATAGTTGGTGTTAAATGTTTGTTAAATGAATAACCTAACTCAAAGAACACCATACTGTTTGAAGTAGAAAGATCTGGATGGGATTCCCCATTCTTTGAGTAGAGAGGAAAAACACAATGCATGGAAGAACAGACAAACCTGGGAGTGAGGAAACCTGGTTTTTAGTTCTGACTCTCCCATTAACTTTATGCATGACTTTAGAGCCTTCTAGCTCTGAGGTCCTATGGGAAAGATGAGGAATGATGGGCTGAGGTCCTAGGGAAATGACATGGACTGGAGCAAAAGGGCAGAGAATTCCAGAGTAGGGACACACTGTTGGCAAAGGGTCCTTTCCTTGCCTATTTAACTGCAAAGAATTTCCCACTCCCTGCCCAGACTAGATTCTCTCTTCAGTTTCATCTGTTAAAATCTGCTTTGTCTTTTGAACCTCAGTTCAATTGCCCCCTTTTCCTAGAAGCCTTCCCTGATGCCCTCACATGAAAGTATTTATTTCCCTCTAGGTCTCTAGACCTAGAGCACTTAGTCTAGAACTTTCTTTTGCCCTCATTATGCTCAACAGTATATTGTATTATTCTTCTCCATGTATGTATTGTATCCTTCCGGGAAGCCAATTCATCAACATGAATTTATTAATCATTTACCATGGTCCAGGGATTGTGCTAAATGCTGGGGAATATAAAGAAAGGTAATAATATAGTCTCTGCCCAACATATATACTCTAATAAATTAAAGAGATAGCATATAAATAACTAGGGACATATGAGATGATATATATATAAATGAGATCATATGTAAATAACTAGGTGTACAAGAGAAACAAACATATATATCCCCAGGGCCTCAGACTGGGCCAAACACAAAAAGGCACTCAATACATCTAAGTGTTTATTGAATTGAGGACCACACTGAAATTAGAAGACCATTCTAAGAAATAGCAGAGGTATATGTCATATGATTCATAGAATGCCAGAGCTGGAAAAGAATCTCAAATGCTATCTATTCTAATAATTTTCTGAGTAGGAATTCTCTCTCGGCATCCCTGGAAACTGGTCATCTAGTCTTCAATTGAAGACATCCAGGGACAGGGAATTCACTATCTCTTTTCACTTAATTTAACAAAATTTTATTTATTTATTTTTAACAATTTTAGTTCTAAATTATTTTCCTTCCTCCAGACCCTCCCCCTAACCATTGAGAAACAATATAATAGTAATTATACATGTGGGGTCATTTAAAATATATCTCCATATTAGCTATATTACAAAAAAAAAGCAAGAAAAAATTTTAAAGTGAAAAAAAATATGCTTCAATCTGTACTCAGAGTTCATCAGTTATTTCTCTGGAGGTTAGAATTTTTTTTATCATGGGTACTTTGGAATGGTCTCAGATCACTGTTTTGACCAGTATAGCCAAGTTATTCACAATTAATCATTGACTAATATTGCTGTTATTGTGTACAATGATCTCCTGGTTCTGCTCATATCACTTTATATCAGTTTATGTAAATCTTCCCAACATTTTCCAAAACATCATTTCTTGTAACACAGTGGTAGTCACATACCTAAACTTGTTCAGCCATTCCCCAACTGAGGGGCATCCCCTTAATTTCCAGTTCGTGGATATCACCAAAAAAGCTGCTATAAATGTTTTTGTATATAATGATCCTTTCGCTTTTTCTCTGATGTCTGGGACACAGACCTATTAGTGGTATTGCTGGGTCAAAATGTATGCTCAGTTTTAAAGCCCTTTGGGCATAGAAACTCACTATTTATTTCCATTTTCAAAAAGCTTCAATTATTTAATTAATTATTTAATTGTTAAGAAGTTTGTCTTTGTCTAGGAACAATGATTGGAAGTTTTAGAGATCCTCTCTAGAGGATCTAGAGATCTAGAGGATCTAGGATCCTCCTAAGAGAGGATCTCTAAAACTTCCAATCATTGCTCCTAGATATGCCCTTTGGAGTCATGCAGTGATATCAGATCAAATCTCTCTTCCACACAAGAGTCCTTCAAACACTTAAAAGATTTAAGGGATCATCATGTTCTGTTCCACTCTGCAAGTCTTCTCTTGCTTGTCATTGTTTCCTCTATAACATCTCACATCAGTCTCCTCTCCATTCTTTTACTTATCACCTTAGTTTAGACCTTTATTATGTCTCATACATAGATTATTGCAACTATCTTGTAATTGGCCACCCTGCCTCAGCTTTCTCCCTATCTCTGCCGATTCTATAGAACCCTGCTAAAGTAATTTTCTTTAGGCTCATATCTGACTATGGATCTCTCTTACTCAATGGATTCCATGGCTTCCTATTGTCTCGAATCAAATCTGCTGGGCTTTAAAAGTTTTTCACAACTTGGTCCTAGCCCATGCTAACCTCAATGGACATCTCTCCCTCCTTATCAGAGTCTGATTCAGCCCAACTGGCCTTTTCTCTGTTTCATATATACAACACTCAATCTCTGATCTCTGTCCTTTTGTCCTGGTCATCCCTCATATCTGGAATATACTCCCTTTAACCTAAACATCAGAGTTCCCTCTTCCTTTAGGCTTAGAACAACAATAATATTCTGGGACTTGATGTAATCATAATAATATCCACAAAAAAAGAAGCATCAGGTAGATTTTACCGTTAAGATGGCACAGTGGGAAAAAAGTCATGGGTTTAGCATCAGAGGACCTGGTTTGAAATCCTGACTGTCATATATTACTTGTATGACTCTAGGTGAGTTACCTCACCTGGAATTGATCAAATAAGAGAGATACCTGGTGAGATATGAGTCTAGAGAAAATTACTTTAGCGAGATTCTATAGGATGTTCTAGATAAACCTTTTCTGATCTCTTCTACCACTAGTGCCCTTCTTCCCAAATTATCTCATATTTAATTACTTTTTACATATTTGTATTCGTTCACTTTATATTTATAATGTGTGTATATACATATATATGTGTTGTCCCATTGGAAAGTGAGCTCATGAGAGTAAGAATTGTTTCATTCTTTGTATTCATATACTCAGTATTCAGCACAGGGCCTGGTACATTGATTAGGGCTTAATTAATTCTGGTTGACATTGATTACAAACTAAATATCTCTGGTTCTCACAGGTTCTCACAGGTTCCTCGCCACCAGCAGCCTTCCTTTAAAGAGTCTGGCCTAATAATACTTGGCATTTAAAATACTTGAACATAATATTCCCATAGATATTCTGGACAAGAGTAGAAGAGAATGGGATTATTATCTCTCTCATTCTGAATACTATACTTCTGTTATACAAGGTCTATATGGAAGGCGGTTTCCCTGTGGGATCTATAAGGATGATATTAGAAATTGGGTCTTGTTATATTAGTTTAGAGATAAGAAGTAGAGAAAATGTCATGAGAAAGAATTGGAATTTGAAGCAGATCTGAGACATAATGTTAATTTCAAATGTTGACAGTGTGTGTGGGAGGTTTTAATGACTTTTCTGTAGCAGTTGGTCTCTGGGAGTGGCAGTTACTCTGAGGGAGTAGCAGTTACTCTCTCTCATAGTGCTGGGAAGAGGTGACATCTTTTCTCTCACTGTCTGAAGTAGAAGGAAAGGAGGGAAAAACTTGAAGGAGCTAAATTATTTTCCTTTTCCAGCGTGGGAAACACAAGTGACTATCTATTGCTGTTACATAAATTGTTTTTATATCTGAGAAGACCAAAGAAAGACCTGGTCTTTGGTTTGGACTCTTGAGTCTGCTAAGGCTCAGAGTCCCAACTTGGTTCTTGCTGAGGCTCAGCCAGCTATCCTTTGTTATTTTATAATTTAGAGACAAAGTTAAGAATTATAATCTTCGTATAAGGATAATAATATTTAGCTTATTGTAGAATAGTGAAAATTTGGGTTAGTCAGATCAGGAAGGATCAGTGTAGCCTGTGGAAACAGGAAAAGTGGTTCCTTGTGGAATGTAAAAATGGAGATTTGAACCCTGGACTTCAATTCCCAGAAGTCCTTGGTAGTTCCCAGAATTCCCTAAAATCTCACTGGAGATACCCACCTGGGCCGAGAACAAAATGGGTATTTAAACTGACTGTACCATCTACTTTGGTCTCTCTGCTTCTGCTTCTGAGCACACATGTCTCTCTACCAGGCAGGCAAGATGTAAGTTGCACATGCTTTTCTTATTTTGTATTTTCTTTGATTCTTAATTCTAATAATCTTTAATAAACCTCTAAAATATAATACTTTTTCATAGATAAACTAATTTTAAATGTTACGGTTTGGCTAACCACATCAGTTGTGATGAAATACCCTCAATCTTCTAAATCTTTTCTCTACTGTGACTAAGTTCAGCTTTTTAATAGCTACTGCCTAGATATTTTTTTAAGCCAAGTTTCTCCAAGGCTTTTTAGAAAACCGTCTTGATCAGCTCCTGCCTGCAGCCATCTGCTTCGGACTTTCTTGATTCAATATCGTTCACCTGGTCCCAGCCCTTCCCACCCAGCTCGGCCTGGCCTCTGCCTGCCTGCTTCTCAGCTCTCGGCTCCCGGCTCCTGGTCTCTCCCTCGCTCACCTGGCCCAGCTGATCCCAGCCGAAGCAACTCTGGCCTCTGACCCAGATGTCTCATCGCCTCAGGCCCAGTCCCAGGACCCAGGCTGCCGGTAGCAGACCCAATTTCTTCAGGATAAAAAACCAGCTGGTAAAAAAAAAAAAAACAGGGGTGATTTTCCCTTAAGCTATGATTAGCCTCCACATGGCAAGGGGTAGGGGGAACAGGGAGGGGAAAAGAGGAGAAGGAAGAGACTTTTCCAAACAGGAACTTACAAGTATGGCTACTGTAAAAGGGTATCTTTTGACTGTATTGATTATTTCATTTATCTCACCTGGAAGTCAGGAGAGAATTTCAACTTCCTGCAATTCTTTGACCCAAATTGAGATTCCTAAAACCCACCCTCACTATGGGGAAGCAGCTCAGTGGCTCCATGAATTGAGAGCCAGGCCTAGAGACGGGAGGTTCTGGGTTAAAATCTGGCCTCAGACACTTCCTGGTGGTGTGGCCCTGGACAGGTCATTTAACCCCCATTACCTACCCCTTACCAATTTTCTGCCTTCTGACAATAGGCATCTAAATAGATAATTTTTTAAAAAGACACAAGGAACTTTAAAGAGATTGGAGGTTATATTTTAAGGCATTTCAGACCCCAATGTTTTATAAAAATCTCTGTATTTTATTGCATTTTACTGGTTGTTTTGTTTAAGATTTAATCTTATTGGTTTAAGTTCATATATTAAGTTCATATATTACTACAGTCAATACTATTCTGTGTAACCATGAAAATGTGGTTTGCCAAGATTGTGAATTGCCAAAACTGTAAATGTTTCAGCCAAACTGTAAAGATAATTTTTAGTATCTTGATTTTTTATCTAAAATTAAGTGGTCGCCATGGGAAAATTTCCAAATATGAAAATACCCAAGTCAGCTGGGTTTTATAGAGATTTTAATTAATACAAATGAAAAAATTAAGGGAAGAAGAGAGAAAGAGAAAATAGTAGAAAGGGCCTAAGGAAGAGTGAGTCAATCTTCATCACTCACCACAAGATCGTCTTCAAGCTGGGTTCTTCCACTCCGAACTGAAATTAGCCTCCAAACTGAATTCAAATTGTAACTAAATTCAATTGCCCTGAACTTGTTCCTTCACTTTCTTTTAAAGAGATTTTTCTCTTATGTCACCTCCCCTAAATTTTCATGTCTACCAATCACAGTAGATGCTTTTTCCCAGGACTGCTCATTCTTAGTTCTCATCTTCTTTTGTTCTCACCTTCTCTGGTTAGATTAAATCTACCGAGTACTTCACACCTTTTTTGTTAAGCTTGCCTTTTGTAAATTGCTTGACCTTTTAGGTACTAATTTAACCTTTATAGGTACTGAGCACCTTTTTGTATTAGATCTAAAAATAGACCTAGCTTAAGGTTTTAGCTTCACTATAAGTATGAGTTAGGGACTTTTCATTCTTCAATCAGGAGTTTTCAATTTATCTTCCCCTAAGGCACTGTCTGAGTAGGGTGGAGTAATTTTAAAAGTTCTTAATACATTCCTGACTAAGTACCTCCATTGTTAAAAATGGGGAATAGCTTAATCAAATCTTCTGAAGTAGAGTCTGAGCAGTATTAAGATTCACATTTGTTACACTGAATCATTTTAATGTACTAGGTTTTAACTACTGTTATATTCTGTTGCTTTTCCCCTATAACCATACTGAACAAGCATTATTGAGTAACCCCATATAAAAACAGCTTTTCTATTTTTGACTTTGTAAATTGTTACAGAGGATAGATGAACTCCATCAGAAAAAATGGCTACAATTGTATAACAACCTTTGGAAATTTTAATGAGCTAAATAGCTCAAATTGATTTTAAGGGTTCTTTAGACATGATTTTTAGACTTTTTCTTAACAATATCTGGTCATTTTGCCTGCCCCTAACAGGAGGTAAGGCCCATTTTAGTAGCTAAAGTGAAATACAATTATAATTCCCACCTCCTACATTTAGAAAAATGTGAATGGAAGCTGGGAAGTTAATCCCAGGGCATTATACCCCTAGAAGACTCTCCAAAAGAGGAGCATATCTCATTATAACTTTAGCTCACTTTACCATTTCACCAGAATGATATCTAGAATTCTTGATGATGTTTAAAACCCAAAATGAGTTTTACTTTGTTTAAATATGTTTATCAAGGTTGAAAGATTTGCTACGTTTTTTAAATTGTGACAAATATCCATCAGTTCATAGGCTTTTAAAAATGCCATATAGCAACTTATGTGAAATATGATAGTGGGTTTATTTGTTATTGTAATTAACTGGACTATTGAGAATTTTGGGGATATTGATACCTACATATTTGTACTACTGTCCTTTATAAAAAAAACTGTTACCTTGTAAAATTCATTTGCTTGTACTCACAGTGGATCATGGCCAGATATTAAGAGGAAGCCTTGTATTCTATATTTCCTTAGCTGACACAGTGTGTCAATGATTATAAGCTACATTTTTATTTTTAAAATTCTTTTATTATTATATTTTTCTTGCATATGCAATATTCTATTTCAGTTTTTTCTCTCCTTTTTATATTTGAAGCACATGTCACCAGTATTAAGAATTTTCTTTAACTTTTTGATTTTGCAGTAATATAAGTTTAAAATACCTTTGCTATAATGTCAATGCATGCCCCAAAAGCTTGAGACTATAAAAATGATGCCACTAATTGTTTTAAAAAATTATGTTTAAAAAAATTATAATATTGTTTTAAAAAGTTTGCTTAATGATTCTGTCTGGTTCCAGGACAAGATATACAAAAGAGCCATTGCACAGGGCCAAAGAAACCAATTCAGGAAGGATTGAGGCACTTCTAAGCCAATATAAAGGACTTGAACCTAGTGTGAAGACTCAAGGTTGCGACGCTTAACATACGTTAAGACATAGGCCTTCCTTGTATCCACACTCTTTGTGAAAATACTTTGTGAAAATCCCAAACTTGGCTCCTAACCTGGTTCCTATAATCTAGTCCCTTTTCTGTCTTTCATAGTGTGGTAAACTTTCTGTAGTCCTGACTACTGACTGGGTAAATGCTTACTTGCTTATATCATTTTAACTGGGCCCTGATTCAAGGACTTGTTATAGATTTATTTTTAATTTACTTAGAATTTTTACACATAAGACTTTGATAGTCTATAATTTCATCCAGAAATTTTCTTTTTTATTTGGATTTTTCTGATGTCTTTTTAATTTCTCTTGCTGATTGATTCCTATACCTCATAACTCAGCCATGTATCCCTAAGTGATCCCTGTGTTTTTCAATCACTCTCTTCACAGGGGAATGTAAAAATATTATTATTTTAAATTGCAAAGTTTAAATACCTTTTGAGAAGAATTTTAGGTTAAGAAACATTATACCTCTCCGAATCCAGAAATTCAACTGTTTGGAGAAGACACCATGAAGATGCCTCCAGACCACAAGCTGCACAAGAAGATCAAGAATGAACTTTGGGTGTGGTTGATTGAACATGTATTTGTATGTATACTCTTATGCCAAAGGGAACTTCCCCCTTACTGGTTTTTTGTCAATGCATCTAGCAATTATTAGTTTTGCTCTTTTTTCCTCTTATCCTCAAAGTATTGTAATCTTTAAGATGATTATGTTTTCGTGTTCCTTTTGGGGAAACTTTTCCCAATAGGATCAAACAGGGAAATGTAAAAATGGAGATTTGATTATTTCGAGTAACTTTTTGGTTGACTCGAAATAATCAACAACTTTAGCAAAGTTGCAGGATACAAAATAAACCCGCATAAGTCATCAGCATTTCTATATATTTCCAACACATCTCAGCAGCAAGAAATAGAGAGAGAAATTCCATTTAAAATCACCCTAGACAATATAAAATACTTAGGAATCTATCTGCCGAAACAAACACAGGAACTATATGAACACAACTATAAAACACTTTCCACACAGCTAAAACTAGATCTAAACAATTGGAAAAACATTGGTTGCTCATGGGTAGGACGAGCTAACATAATAAAAATGACAATCCTACCCAAATTAATTTACTTATTTAGTGCCATACCCATTGAACTACCAAAAAACTTCTTTACTGAATTAGAAAAAAACATAACTAAGTTCATTTGGAAGAACAAAAGATCAAGGATATCCAGGGAAATCATGAAAAAAAATGCAAATGAAGGAGGACTTGCAGTCCCAGATCTCAAACTATACTATAAAGCAGTGGTTAGCAAAACAATCTGGTACTGGCTAAGAGACAGAAAGGAGGATCAGTGGAATAGACTTGGCATAAATGATCTCAGCAAGACAGTTTATGACAAACCCAAAGATCCCAGGTTTTGGGACAAAAATCCATTATTTGATAAAAACTGCTGGGAAAATTGGAAGACAGTGTGGGAGAGACTAGGTCTGGATCAACACCTCACACCCTACACCAAGATAAATTCAGAATGGGTGAATGACTTGAACATAAAGAAGGAAACTATAAATAAATTAGGTGAACACAGAATAGTATACCTGTTAGACCTTTGGGAAGGGAAAGGTTTTAAAACCAAGCAAGACTTAGAAAGAGTCACAAAATGTAAAATAAATAATTTTGACTACATCAAATTAAAAAGGTTTTATACAAACAAAACCAATGTAACTAAAATCAGAAGGGTAGCAACAAATTGGGAAACAATCTTCATAAAAACCTCAGACAAAGGTTTAATTACTCAAATTTACAAAGAGCTAAATCAATTGTACAAAAAACCAAGCCATTCTCCAATTGATAAATGGGCAAGGAACATGAACAGGCAGTTCTCAGCCAAAGAAATCAAAACTATTAATAAGCACATGAAAAAGTGTTCTACATCTCTTATAATCAGAGAGATGCAAATCAAAACAACTCTGAGGTATCACCTCACACCTAGCAGATTGGCTAACATGACAGCTATGGAAAGTAGTGAATGCTGGAAGGGATGTGGCAAAGTAGGGTCACTAATTCATTGCTGGTGGAGTTGTGAATTAATCCAACCATTCTGGAGGGCAATTTGGAACTATGCCCAAAGGGCGATAAAAGACTGTCTGCCCTTTGATCCAGCCATAGCACTACTGGGCTTGTACCCCAAAGAGATAATAAGGAAAAAGACTTGTACAAGAATATTCATAGCTGCACTCTTTGTGGTGGCCAAAAATTGGAAAACGAGGGGATGCCCATCAATTGGAGAATGGCTGAACAAATTGTGGTATATGTTGGTGATGGAATACTATTGTGCTCAAAGGAATAATAAAGTGGAGGAATTCCATGGAGACTGGAACAACCTCCAGGAAGTGATGCAGAGCAAGAGGAGCAGAACCAGGAGAACATTGTACACAGAGACTGATACACTGTGGTACAATTGAAGGTAATGGACTTCTCCATTAGTCTCAATGCAATGTCCCTGAACAATCTGCAGGGATCTAAAAAACACTATCCACAAGCAGAGGACAAACTGTGGGAGTAAAAACAATGAGGAAAGGCAACTGCTTGACTACAGGGGTTGAGGGGATATGACTGAGGAGAGACTCTAAATGAACACTCTAATGCAAATACCAACAACATGGAAATGGGTTTGAATCAAGAACACATGTGATACCCAGTGGAATTGCGTGTCGGCTGTGGGAGAGGTGGAGGGAGTGGAGGAGGGAAGAAAAGAAAATGATCTTTGTTTCCAATGAATAATGTTTGGAAATGACCAAATAAAATTTTTAAAAAATGGAGATTTGAACCCCAGACTTCAATTTCCAGAAGTCCTTGGTAGTTCCCAGAATTCCCTAAAATCTCACCGGAGATACCCACCTGGGTATTTAATGGATATTTAATATAAATGGGTATTTAATATAAAATATAAAATAATATAATATAAATTATATAATATATAAAAAATATAAAATAAATGGGTATTTAAACTGACTATACCACCAACTTTGGTCTCTCTGCTTCCACTTCTGAGCACACGCATCTCTCTACCAGGCAGGCAAGATGTAGGTTGCATGTGCTTTTCTTATTTTGTATTTTCTTTAATTCTTAATTCTAACAATCTTTAATAAACCTCTCAAATATAATACTTTTTAGTAGATAAACTAATTTTAAATGTTACAGGAACCCAGGAGTTTTATTTGGGTGGAGTTCGAATCCCTTAGAGTTAGGAATCCTTTTTTTTTAATCCTTATGTTCTCAATAAATAGTTTATTTTTATAAGACAAGAGTCTCCTTAGCATCCTTGCTACTGGCCCTGAAGAGAAGTTCACTTATGAGCTTTACTTCACTGATATAACCTGAAGATACTTTGTAAGTACAACAAGCAGAGTATCTAATCAGTTTATGAATCAATAATCAATTCATTGCTCATTATTTTTACAGTTGTTCACCTATTATTTTTATAGGTCATAGATTTAGAGATAGAAGGGAGTTTAGAGGGTATTTAGTCCTCATTTTAGATATAAGGAAACTGAGTCCCAAGTGAGGTGAAGTAACTCATCTAGAATCACACAGGCAACATGGAATAGTTAAAATTTGAATCCAGGTCCTGTGATGTTAAATTCATGGCTTTTTTCCACTATGACATTTTAATGGTAAAGTCTTCCAGATGCTCCTCTTGAATGGATGACATTATGGTGGTTGCATCAAGTCCCAGGATGTTATTGTTCTTGTCAATTTGTCAAGTACTTGTCAAGTAATTTTTAGTCATATCAGACTCTTTGTGATCCCATTTGGGATTGTCTTAGCAAAGATACTGGAGTGGCTTGCCATTTCCTTCTCTAGCTCATTTTACTGATGAGGAAACTGAGGCAAACAGGATTAAGTGACTTGTTCAGAGTCACACAGCTAATAAGTATCTGGGACCAAATTTGAACTCAGGAAAATGAGTCTTCCTGACTCCATGCCTGGCAGTCTATCTACTGTACCACCTCCAAAATATTATGGTATATACTATAGTTAATGACATCCATTGTTATCCAAAAGAGATTCACCTAGAATTTATATAGGAAAAACTAAATGGATGAAAAATGCCTATTGCCCAGACTATGACATGTGGTTGGATGACATATATGTCTTTGTGTACTTGTATGTACCTGTGTATATGTGTAATGGTGTCTGGTGCATGGCATTAACCCCAACAGCTTCCACAGGTGATCTCTCCACATAGAGAGGTTGTAGCAACCAAGCAAGTTGATGGTGTCTGTGTGCTCATGCATGCATGTATATATTCAGATAGATAAATAAATAGAATTTGGGACCAGCATAGAATCAGGTTCATCATTGAATAAGAAAAAGAGATCAGACTGGATTGCCTTTAAGAAAAAACATAGCTTGTAAGGAGGTGACAGAATAGAGATCTGTGAGAAAATGTATAACTGGAGCAGGAAATGGACCATTTGGACCATCAATTTATTAATCCTCACTCTTACCACCTGATTGGTCTTAAAGTTTTCCTCAGTGTAAAGGCCCATCTTTGTCGAATGATTGTGAATCATAAAGCACCATAATCTTAGGAAACAACAGTCTCCAAGGAATCAAAATCATGAATAACCCAAGAGACAATGGAGAGATTCATGGCAGAAACAAAGAAACGATAGCCTCTTTCCAATGATGAACTGTACTCAGGAGTTGACAGAATAGAGATCTGTGAGAAAATGTACAAATGGTGCAGGAAATGGACCAATCATGTGGTAAGAGTGAGGATTAATAAGCTGATAGTCCAAATGCTATACTAGTGGATATTAAAGTATGGAGTTTTGTGTCAGTTTGGGATTATTGCAAGTGTTACCATCCAGCTATATCCAGCACAACATCTTGGTATTCAACGTGCAATAGAAGGCAGTAAAAATGGTACTTAAAGTGAGATTAGGAAAAGTGGCTACGCCAGACTGAGTGTTCATAGAAACCATTTTTGAAAGTTTTGGGAAATCATCTTATGAGATCATTTTTCTATTCAGTTCTGAGCCTGCTTCATTGCCCATCAAGAGCACCTATCCTAGATACACAGCCCTGTACTAACAGTGCCTTTTCAACTCTATGTAATAATCTAAATAATAGGCATTTTTCATCTTTTTGGTTTATTGTTTGGACTTTTGAGTGACTGTGGAAGCTGCTGTAATATTCTGGGGCCAGATGCAATCAGCACAACGTGATCTCTAAGAAGGTCTGAAGGTACTTGCCATTCATAGAGAATCTATCTTCCATTTGGATTCTGTGCAGGAATTCCATGAGCGTGGCAGACATGCTTCTCCCTGATTTATGGGACAGCTAGTGACACAATGGATAGAGCATAAGGTATGGAGTCAGGAAGATCTGGATTCAAATCCTGTTTCAGAAACTTACTAGCTGCCTAACCCCCCAAAAGACACTTAACATCTCTTAGCCTCAGTTTCCTCATTTGGAAGAGGAAGATAATAACAGCACTTATAGAGTTATGAGGATTAAGTAAGAGAATATCTAAAAAAGCTCTTTGCAAACCCTAAAGGACTATAAATGCTAGCTATTATGCTCTGCTCAATGTTGTTAATCAGGAGTTTATTAGATAATTAGGTCTGTGATTATATTTATCAAGGAGTTTTAACATGAGAGAATCCTTGTTAGAGAAGACTCTACTGAGTCAGATGCTTTTTTTGGTAATCAACAAACACCCCACATAATAGGACCTTGTTTCTCATGCCCTTTTCAGTTAACTGGGCAGCTGTGAAATATGGTTGACTGTAGAAAAATCCTTTGCCAAAAGCCTCCCATTTCCTTTTCATATTTTTATCGAGGATCCCCTAAATATGTGTAAAAATCATTCTCATGAATGTAATAAGATTTTCAATGACCTCTCAAGTGTGACTCAAGCCTAGGACAAAGCCCACACAAAAATTTGGGAGGCAGGGTGAGATTTGACATGTGAGTGATTGAGTTTGGTCCTGTTTCCTGGATGGTTGCTTTTGTTTTTGTTTTGTTTTGTTAACATCTATTTTATTTTAATTAACAATTGTTTATTTTTTTACTTCCTCCTACCTCCACTTTCCCCTCAACTGAAATAAGAAAAACAAATGCTTTATAAGAAATACACACAAGAAAGCAAAACAAATTCCTGCATTGGCTGTGTCCAAAAATGTATATCTCATTCTGAATCTTCAGTCCAGGAGGGGATGTTATATCATTGGTCCTCTCAATTTGTGATTGGTCACTGTTTTGACCAGAGTTCTTAAGTCTTTCCAAGTTGTTTGTCTTTACAATATTGTTGCTGTATTGTATAATTATACTCTTGGTTCTTTTCACTTTACTCTGCTTTATTTCTTCCCAAGTTTCTGTGAAACTGGGCCTTTTTGTCATTTTTTTAATAGCACAATGGGCATACATGGTGTGTTTAGAGAAAGACTAGTACCTCTGATGTGAGGACTTGCAGAGAATTTTCCTTCTTTGGTGTCTACTTGCCACCCAACTCTCATCTATGACTCTAAGAAGCAAGCTGTAATGGGGGCAGCTAGGTAACTTCAGTAGATTGAGAGTCAGGCCCAGAGACAGAAGGTCCTGGGTTTAAATCTGACCTCAGACACTTCCCAGCTGTGTGACCCTGGGCAAGTCACTTAACCTCCATTGCCTAGCCCTTACCACTCTTCTGCCTTAGAACTGACGCACAGTATTGATTCTAAGAGGGAAGGTAAGGGTTAAAAAAAAAAAGCTGTAATATATGCAGAATGACCACATACCAGTAAAACATCTCAGAAGGAAGCCTAGGGAAGGAATTGCGATGTCTACCCCTGGCAGAAGGCAGAAGTATATGAGAATAATTTGTTCTAATGGCCATGAAGGCAGCTGATGCAGGCACTGTGGAGTGCTAACAGCTTCATCAGACATCAAAGACAGCAAAGTCATCTACACATCTGGACCACTGTCAGTCATCCTGACTTTTGCCACAGCACTTGGATGATTCTGGAAAAGAGAATGAGGCTGATGACTTTGTGCAACTATGCTTCCCTTAAATCCAATTTATGCACAAGTCAAAAGACATTGCCAGTAGGGGCATCTGGGTGACTCAGTGAATTGAGAGCCAGGCCTAGAGATGGGAGATTCTGGGTTCAAATCTGGCCTTAGACACTTCCTAGTTGTGTGACCCTGGGCAAGTCACTCAACTTCCATTGCCTATCCCTTACTGCTCTTCTGCCTTGAAACTGATACACAGTATTGATTCTAAGATGGAATGTGAGGACTTTAAAAAAAAAAAAGAAAAGAGAGAGACACCACCAGTGATTGTCATTTTGGTCTTCTTCAAATAGAGGGACAATAACCAATAGCACAATGGCAATCTATTATAGTTATACACCATAATTTGTTCATCCATTACCCAATTTATGGGTACGCCCTCATTTTCCAGTCCATTGCCACTCTAAATGTTGCTATAAATATTTTTGTACATGTGGATCCTTTTCTGCCTTCTTTGATTTCTTTGGAGTATCAAATGAGTACATTGCCAAGCTAAAGGGCTCATTTGTGACTTAGTGACTTTGGGGGCATAGTTCCAAACTAAGTCTCAGAATGGTTAGACCAACTTACCAACAATGAATTAATGAGACTGTTTTCATAAAGCCGAAACCCCTCCTATATTTTCCATATTCCATTTGTGTCTTTTTTGCCAATCTGGTAGCTATGATTGGGATCAGGGTTGTTTTAGTTTGCATTCATATAATTATTAGTAATCTGGAGTGATTTTTCATATGGATATTTAACTTGGATTTCTTCCTTTGAAAACAATTCATATTCTTTGATCACTTTTCATTTTAAGAATGTCTCACTTTTTCTTTTTTACATTACCAGCTTTATATATCTTTCTCATATAGCTCAGAGATTCCTTATGTTTCTTGGAAATGAAACCTTTATCAAAGAAACTGCAAAGATTTCTTTCCCAAGTACTCATTTCCCTTCTCATTTTCACTGCAATGGTTTTGTTTGTGAAAAAAAATTTTTAATTATATGTAATCAAAATTATCTTTTTTCTCTTCTTCAATACTTTCTACCCTTACTTGGTAACAAACTCTTTCCCTATTGATGGATTTTTTCCTCTGGTTTCACCTAGAGAGAGATGCTTGGTCCTCCATTCCTTTTCTCCCATAACAATGAGAAGAGAGAGGTTTTTGAAAGACTTGGGGTCTCCCAGTTAGGCAAGGCAAGCCTGCAACTGCTTGCCTTTTTAGCTGTAGGTCTCCTCACCTACAGAGCTGCCACTTTAAAATGAGCTAATCCCAGCAAAGAAAGATCTGGGACAAAATCTTCGAGAATTACGGTGGTAACAGAGGAATTTGGAACAGTATGGGATCAACAGAATAAGGTCAAGAATTATAGGAAAGACAGAGGAGAGCATGCCTGATGGGAAAGACAGCTGCTCTCTCTCCTTGCCCCCCCAGGGATAGTGAGGCCATCAGGAGACAATTCCAAACTCTGGAACATCTGCCCAATTAGAGAGGGTTTAGGGAAAAAGAAGTTGGTCAAGCTAAGCAGTTTCTTCATACTTTTGCTATTCAAAAGATTCCTTATAGTGTCATTTTTCTGCTATACTACCACTCTCATAGTTGGTTTATTGTGTTTTAATAAATCCTGTGGCCACTCAAAAGCTAGTCATCTAAGTCTTATAAATGAAAGAGAGTTGGTGGAGAGTGGAAGATTTCTCATATAAAGGGTGAGATCTCAGAGCACAGGGAGATTTTCATATTTTAGCAACTTTACAGTGCATTTCCAATTAAACTCTTAGGCCAATACATAGAACCTGGGAACAGTAGTGTAACCACATGAGCTCAGGAAAGCTTGGGAAAGAGGGAGTGAATAGAAAAGTTGATAGACCAAGTTCCCTCAGGTCCTGGATTTGCACACACAAAGCCCTCCATTGCTTTTTTTCTGTCTTTGTGATAGTGATCAGGATAAGAAATTCCCCTAGATAGGAAAATGACATTATCCGCCCTATCTCATATCCAGGTGCCATATATCCATCATGCCTCTGCTTCTTTGGTCTCTTTTGGGTCCATTCTTTGCCAATGTTAGGCAAATGAATATTCTAAAAGGAAAGTGCAAATCAATAAGCACTATGAGGAAGATACTTGGGTGACCAGAGGATTCAGTAGATCCATCTCGGCCAGAACTGGCAATATTAGCAGCCAAGTGATCTACCTGACCCAGACTACCAACAATTAACTTGTTAGCTAAGAGACTGCTCTCTGCAAGAAATTTGTCCTTCTGAATAAGTGAGTGGCTTATCCATTGTCTGCTTCACCCTCTGAAATAAACTAGATGGGGATTTGAAAAGGGAAAAGGACTCCTGATACTCCTGAGTCACAAGGTATCCATTAACCACATGTATTCCCCACACGGGTGCCTTAAAACCTTTGTGCTATAAGTTTGAGCTCACTCTTCCCAGAGACTGAATATATGCAGAGGAGAGATTTCAATCCCATTTGGGGAAATTGTTTTTATAACCTCTATCTTTACTATCTCTTTCATTAAATATCCTTTTTGTAAAAACTAATTGATAGCAACTGGTTAATCAGTATTTAAGTACAAACCAGATGGGGGCTCATGAGAGATAGTATTAGAAAACACACCACCTCCTCCCCACCCTACTTTTCAAGGTTACTCCTCTAACCCTGAAGAGAGAAATAGTAATTTGTCCTCTGGAAATCTAACCTGCCAGTCTAGTGCAAATAGAGAGAGTAATACCAAATAGTGCTATACCATTTTATGATGTAATATAACCTCCACCAAGCCCCTCTATAATGATTTACAAATGAGTTTGTACTATAAACTGGTTGTTGACTTTCGCTTCCGGTTTCTCCACTTAACAAGTAGCTCAAATGATTGTTGGATAAGGTTTCTGTATTCTCTTGACTTCTTTGTGGCAACTGCTTTACATCTGTTAAAGTTGTATAGGAAATGCTTAGAATTTCTTTATCCTCCACAACAGATGTTGGTACACATACTGTAAATTGTTTTCCTAATGGTCTTTTTGCCTGTGTTCAACTTGAGAGCAGCAAAGCAAGACGACCCCATATCCAAATGATTTCTCTTATTGCCTTTGGGTACTTCACGAAACCAACTCTCCCAAACTTGCCCCCTCTTCCCCCCAAGGAGAAACTGGGAACCTTCCTTCCATCTAGCTGTAACTTCCTTATGTCTTCTGATTTCATTTACAGTCAGACTATACTATAATGTAACAACTCACTAGACAAAGATCTCTTGTTTAAAGTACCAGCTGCCAATTCAATGGTTACATACAAGGTGAGCCTTGTATCCATCATTCCGATATCACTACGGAAGTGAAATGAGTCTGTTCTCTTTATAGTTTTGTTTTCTTGGGCTTTCATGTAATATGTGTCATGAAAATACATATCTACCATTACATAATTCATCACCTGGTGACTCACCTTCTGGTGAAGAGTGTCTCCATACTTAACCAGTTTTGTCCTCAGGCGGCAGCCTCAATCCATTGCTTGGATCACACTCAAAGTGTCTCAAGCTTGATAGAATTTTATAGAACTTATTTTTCACTAGCATTTGAGAACTCAAAGCCAATTCCATGTTGTAATAAATTATCAAAGAAGGACTTTCATAGAGGATGGAACAAAAATAATAATCCCTCATTTGGACACAATGTTGTGAAACTTTCATATACATTATATGATCACGGGATTTAGAATTAGAAGGAAGTATAAAGATTGAGATTCACCCCATGACAAGAAATGGAGGTGTTTCAACACATATATCATTCACGTTTGGGAGTCAGAGGACTCTGGAACTAGACCAGGATTCCTAATCTTATAGGGGTTTGGACCCTTCTGGCAGTCTAGTGAAACCTATGGACTCCTCAGAATAATGTTGTAGTTTTTTTTTTTAATTCATAAAATAAAATACATAAGATGATCAAGAAAACCAATTATATTGAAATAAATATGTAATTTTTCCCCATTCAAGCTCACAGAACTCCCCAAAACTATCCACAGACTCCAGGTTAAGAATCTTTTGCTCTAGACAAGAGTTCCAAGAGGAGAGAAAAGTGTTCTTTCTACTGCTCTAGACTTCCTCCTGCCAGGGCTTTCCCAGTTTCCCACTGGCTTGCCCCGCCTGGCCCACTGCCCTTTCCTTCACCTGTTACCAAGGTCAGGTCCCTCCCAACTCTGCAGTGGTCACTCCAGCTGTTCATTAGCAACTGTGTGAAGGGGAGAAGAGGTCATTGATGGACTGAACTGCTGAGAACCCCCTCCTCCATTGGAAATAGACAAAGGACCATTCATTGCTCTCTTGTCTCCCACTGCCCTTAAATGCCTTCCTGGAAGGGCAAGGGAGAAAGACCAGTGTTGCCAAAGCCCTTTGCCCTTCCCCATCCTCCCCCATATTTCCTTGCAGTGGTCCAGGATCTGGAGCTGGTTCCTGACACCTGTTGGTTGTTGATCTGGGACAGCAGCTGCCATTCACTCTGGACTGTCAGATTAGCAATTTGTGTCCCAAGGTCATGAATCTGTGTGGCAAATCTGTATCCTAACCAGGCTTCCTGAGGAACCTAGCCAAGTCCAACCCTAGCCTCAAAGATTGGTAAGTCATTATATAGCCAGAATTCACTCTCATTCCAGAGAATCATAAATCCCACTATAGGTCACAGACCATGCTCAGAGATTTTCTGTTTCGTATATTGCCAAAATATTTCATGTATCCCTTCCCTCTGCTCTTCCCAATCCCATATGAAAAATGGTGTTTCTGACTGACTTTCACAATAAGAAGGAAACCAAGGGTCAGAGAAAATGACTTGATTACAGTATGTGGCTAGGGCTATTATTTCTTTTTTTTATGTTATTTAATTGATTAACTTAGAGTATTTTTCCAGGATTACAAAAATTATGTTCTTTCCCTTCCCTCCCCCCAACCTCCTCCCATGAGGGCTATTATTTCAACAAGTTCTTCTGCTTAGAGTGGCATTGTTACTACACCATGCTGTCCCCCTCTGATGCACCCAATAAGGTATTTAATCTTATGGCTATCATATAAAAATCTCTCTCATGCCTCATTGGAGTATAAAGGCTTTCAAATGTTAGACCAATGAAGTGTACACTCTACTAGGTCCTCCCCAGCTAAAATGGCATAGAGGAAAGGTCCTTCAATATGGACTACAGATCTGAGGTCAGCCTAGGTATGTTTGCAAAGGCTCCTCCATCAGAGAGCTGGCTACTAGGGAGCACCCAACCCCATTGGTGAAAGTACATATCTTTAAGGCATGGAAACACATTATCATCCTAGGGCAGAGAGACCCAACCACAAAAATTGAATTGAATTAGGCCCATTGTTGGGAACTCTACAATGAAAAATTGAGGGATAAAGCCCTACAGTAAAGAAAAAGGCCCTAAATGGGGACTAAATATCTGAGAAATGAACCTAGTTCTTACTCCAATATTGATGACCATGATCAAGATGGTGTTCTGACAAATGGAAAGTAGTTTGGCAGAAAATAAGTATAGACTAATATCTTACACCATTCACTAAGATAAGATGAAAATGGAAATATAATCTAGACATAAAAGGAGATATAAGAAAATGAGAAGAACAGAGAATATATTATCTATCAGATTTATGGATAGCAATTTATGAATAAACAAGAGATGGAGCACATTGTGAGATATAAAATGGATAATTCTGAGTATATTAAACTGAAATTCTTTTTGGACAAATAAAACAAATATTGCCAAGATTAGAAGGAAAACAGAAAATTGGGGGAAATTTTTCATATCTTAGGACAAAAGATATTGGATGAGGAAATCAAAGTTATATATAGATACATGAAAAAATGCACCAAATTACTACTAATTAGGGAAATGCAAACCAAAACAATTTTGAGGTATCATCTCACACCTATCAGATTGCCTAAAATGGCAAAAGGGCAAAATGAAAAATATTGGAAGGGATGTGGAAAAGTAGGGACACTAATACACTGTTGGTGAAACTATGAAATAATCCAACCATTTTGGGGAGCAATTTGAAATTATTCCCAGAGAGCTCTAAAACTGTGTATGTCCTTAGACCCAACTATGTCTATTTCCCAAGGAGATCAGGGAAAAAAGAAAAGAACCTGTATGTTCCAAAACATTTATAGCAGTTTTCTTTGTGGTGGCAAAGAACTGGAAATTGAGGGGATGTTCATTAATCGGAGAATACCTCAACAAATTGTGGTATATGATTGTGATGGAAAACTACTGCACCATAAGAAACAATGAGCAGGTTAATTTTATTTTTTATTTATTTAGAATATTTTTCCATGGTTACATAATACACAATTTCCCCTCCTTTTTTCTTCCCTCTCCTGGAGCTGACAAGCAATTCCACTGGGTTATACATGTATCATGGTTCAAAACCTATTTCCATGTTATTCATATTTGCCATAGAATGATCTTTAACATCAAAACCCTAATCATATCTTCATCAATCCATGGGATCGATCCTATTTTTTTCTTCTGTGTTTCTGTTCCCACAGTTCTTTCTGTGGATTTGGATAGCGTTCTTTCTCATAAGTTCTTCTGGATTGTCCTGGGTCATTGCATTGCTGCTAGTAGAAAAGTCTATTACATTTGATTGTGCCATAATGTTTCAGTTTCTGTGTACAATGTTCTCCTGGTTCTGCTCCTTTCGTTCTACATCAATTCCTGGAGGTCTTTCCAGTTCACATGGAATTTCTCTAGTTCATCATTCCTTTCAGAACAATAGTATTCCATCACCAACATATACCACAATTTGTTCAGTCATTCTCCAATTGATAGACATCCCTTAATTTTCCAATTTTTGGCCACCACAAAGAGTGCAGCTATGAATATTCTTGTACATGTCTTTTTCCCCATTATCTCTTTGGGGTACAAACCCAGCAGTGATATGGCTGGATCAAAGGGCAAGCAGTCTTTTAAAGTTCTTAGGCATAATTCCAAATTGCTCTTCAAAATGGTTGGATCAATTCACAACTCCACCAGCAATGCATTAGTGTCCCAATTTTGCCATATATCCTCCAACATGTATCACTTTCTTTTGCTGCCATATTGGCCAGTCTGTTAGGTGTAAGGTGGTACCTCAGAGTTATTTTTATTTGCATTTCCTCTAATCAGGAGGGATTTAGAACACTTTTTCATGTGCTTATTGATGGTTTTTATTTCTTCATGTGAAAACTGCCAATTCATGTCCCTTGACCATTTGTCGATTGGCTTGATTTTTTTGTAAATTTGACTTCATTCTTTATATATTCAGGTAATTAAACCTTTGTCAGAGAGTTTTGTTATAAATTTTTTTCCCCAGATTGTTGCTTTGCTTCTAATTTTGGTTGCATTGGGTATTTTTGTACAAAACCTTTTTAATTTGATATAATCAAGCAGGTTAATTTTAAAAGAACTTGGAAAGAACTACATGTGATAATGAAGTTGAACCAAGAGAATTTTATATACAGCTACAGATTCAATATTTGAAGAATAACTTGTGAATGTTTGCCTCCAGAGAATTAACTGAGAAATGGAAACATAAAAGGCATAATCAATATATTTTAACACACACACACACACACACACACACATATATATATATATATATATATATATATATATATATATATATATATATATATACCTCCTATAGTGTGGGGAGGGGAAAAATGAAAAAATAAACAAAAAGGGGGAGAGAAAGAAATGCTTCTTAAATTGAAAAAAAAAAGATGGTATTTCCCACTCCCATTTATTTAATTTCTACCCATTACTTAAATTTTATTGTTACTGTCCCATCTCTAACACTTCACCACTAAACTTTTTTTAAAAGTTGTCTCTATCCAATGTCAAAAATTCTTTCAAAATTTCATTATATTAATATAGGTATAACCCAGTGAAATTGCTTGTCAACTCTTGGAGGGGAGAGAGAAGAGGGAGGGAGACAAGAATCATGTAACTATGGAAAATATTAAAAAATTAAAACTAAAAATATCTATTAAGGGGCAGCTAGGTGGCTCAGTGGATTGAGAACCAGCCCTAGAGATAGGAGGTCCTAGGTTCAAATCTGGTCCAGATACTTCCTAGCTGTGTGACCTTGGGCAAGTCATTTAACCCCCATTACCTAGCCCTTACCCCTCTTCTGCCTTGGAACCAATATATAGTGTTGCTTCTAAGACAGAAGGCAAGGATTTTTTAAAATTAAATTAAATTAAAATATCTATTTTTTAAAAATTTCATTATCTTCTCAAACCTTTGTAATCTGGCTTTCACCCCCATTACTCTACTAAAACTGCTTTCTTTCAGGTTACCAGTGTCCTTATGATGGCCGAATCAATGATTTTCAATCCTCATCCTCCTTGACATCAGTGTAGCTGACTTTTCTCAAACTTTAAAACTCCATCCAAATGGATATACTTTCTTCCTTTTGCTTCAAAGACTCCCATGAAGAAGATGCTGATCTTCTTCAACCACAACTTCATTGACAACTCCATCTTCCCTAGAACAGTTTCCAATATGTGAGTATCCTTGAGGTTCTCTCCTTGGCCCTCTTCTCTCTCTCTATTCTCTACTATATGTCCCTTAACCTTTAAAAACAAAAACGAAACAAAAAGAAACCTCTACTAGACCATGCTATCCCTTCAAACTTTCATTTTATATTTCTTCCTTTTCACAGTTTAACTCCTAAAAGAAACTGTCTCACACTCATTGCCTCTACTTTCTCACTTCCCATTAATTTCTCAGTCCCTTCCAGTCCTATCATTTGACTGAAACAGATTATTTCAAGGTTACCAATGATTGATTTTTTTTTTTAGATGACAAAATCCAGGGGCAACTAGGTAGCACTGTGGGTAGAGCACCAGGCCTGGAGTTGGGAGGACCTGTGTTCAAATCTAGCCTAATACACTTCTTAGCTTTGTGATCTTGGGCAAGTTACTTAACACCAATTGCCCAGTCTTTATTGTTCTTCTGTCTTAAGATTTATACTTAGAAAGAAAGTAAAGTTTCTCCCCAAAAGATCTAATGATCTTTTCTTAGTCTTCATTCTCCTTGACCCTTCTGCAGCACTTGGTAATCTTGTCCAGCCAAGGGGTAGCAGATAGAGAGCCAGGCCTAGAGATGGGAAGTCCTGGGTTCAAATATGACCTCAGATGCTTCCTTGTTGTGTGAGATTGTTCAAGTCACTTAACCTCCATTGCCTAGTCCATACCACTCTTCTTCCTTAGAACCAATATTTTTTTTAAATAATATTTTATTTGATCATTTCCAAGCATTATTCATTAAAGACAAAGATAATTTTCTTTTCCTCCCCCCCCACCCCTCATAGCTGATGCGTGATTCCACTGGGTATCACATGTGTTCTTGATTTGAACCCATTGCCATGTTGTTAGTATTTGCATTAGAGTGTTCATTTAGAGTCTCTCCTCTGTCATGTCCCCTCAACCGCTGTAGTCAGGCAGTTACTTTTCCTCGGTGTTTCTACTCCCACAGTTTGTCCTCTGCTTGTGGATAGTGTTTTTCTCCTAGATTCCTGCAGATTGTTCAGGGACATTACACCGCCACTAATGGAGAAGTCCATTACGTTCGATTATACCACAGTGTATTAGTCTCTGTGTACAATGTTCTCCTGGTTCTGCTCCTCTCGCTCTGCATCACTTCCTGGAGGTCGTTCCAGTCTCCATGGAATTCCTCCACTTTATTATTACTTTTAGCACAATAGTATTCCATCAACAACATACACTGTAATTTGTTCAGCCATTCCCCAATTGATGGGCATCCCCTCGTTATCCAATTTTTGGCCACCACAAAGAGCGCAGCTATGAATATTCTTGTACATGTCTTTTTCCCCATTATCTCTTTGGGGTACAAACCCAGCAGTGCTATGGCTGGATCAAAGGGCAGACAGTCTTTTATTGCCCTTTGGGCATAGTTCCAAATTGCCCTCCAGAATGGTTGGCTCAGTAGAACCAATATTTTATAGTGATTCTAAGACAGAAGGTAAGGAGTTGTTTTTTTTTTTTAAGATTGACCAGTCATTCTGTCAATCAACAAGTTTTTATTATGTACTAGGCCTAGTGCTAAGTACTGGGAATACAAATAAAGTAAAAAATATATATAATCCTTGCTTTTAAGGAGCTCACTGTCTAATGGGAAACAGCACGCAAATAATCATACATGCAAGATAATTAACAGTGTAAAGCAGAAGTAATCTCAGAGGGAAGGTACTTGTAATTGAGAAGGGAAGGGAGAATCAGGAAAATCCCTTTGAAAAAGGTTGGATTTGAACTGGATATTCTTTTTTCCATTTTTTATTGTCATGCAAAACACAATTCCATATTGATCTGAACTGGATCTTGAAGAAAACCAAGAAAAGAGCAAGATGAGTACAACCAGGAGAACATTGTTCACAGAAACTGAAACATTGGGGCACAATCAAATGTAACACTTTTCTACTAGCAGCAATGCAATGATCCAGGACAATCCAGAAGAATTTAGGAAAAAGAGCACTATCCATATCCAGAGAAAAAACTGTGGGGGTAGAAATGCAAAAGAAAAACATATGATCGATCACATGGTTTGATGGGGATATGATTGGGATTTTGGTGTTAAAAGATCACTCTATTGCAAATAATAATATGGAAATAGGTTTTGAACAATGATACATGTATAACCCAGTGGAACTGCTTGTCTGCTTTGGGAGGGGGGAGGGAAGAGGGGAGGGAAAAAAACATGAATCATGTAACCATGGAAAAATATTCTAAATAAAATTTTTAAAAAGCCAAGGAAACAAGGAGGCAAATTGAGGAGGGAGAATATGATAGCCATTGAAGTCTCTGAGTCTAGAGAATGGAATGGGGAGTATGGAGAACAGCAAGACTAGTGTTGTTGGATCATAGAATGTGTGGAGGGGAATAAGGTGTTAGAAGCCTGGAAAGGGAGGAAGGGATTAGGTTATAAAGGATTTAAAAAGCCAAGCAGAAGATTTTATATGTGATCTTGAGGGGCAGTAGGAACCACTAGAGTTTCTTGAATTTGAGGGTGACATTCGCTTTAGGAAGATTACTTTGGCAGTTGAATGGAGGATGTCCTGGAGTGGGGAAAGACTTCAAGTATGGAGAATAATAAAAAACGCTATTTCAGTCATCCCTCAGAGAGGTGATGGCCTAAAACAGGGTGGTGGCTCTGTAAGCAAAGAGAAGAGGACAATGATAATATCTGTTGTGAAAGCAGAAACCACAAGTCTTGGCAACAGTTTGGATACATGGGGTGACTGCGAGCACAGAATCATGGATGATAGGGTGACTAGGAGAATGGTGGTACCCTCCACAGTAATAGAGAAATTCAAAAGAAAGGGGAATTTAGGGACAAAGATAAGAAGCTCTATTTTGAATAAGTTAAAATACCTATGGAATTGTCTAGATTGGCATGTCCAATAGGCAATTGTTGAAGTGAGACTTGAGGTCAGAAGAGAAGTTAGGATTGGATAAATGAAGCTGAAAATCATCTATTGCCTTATAAGAATAGAGGAATAAGGGATAGGAGGAAATGCAAAGGTTGTCTTTAAAAGGGAGAGAGGAGAATTTAGCCATAATAAAAACTGTCCCTCCTGAATTATCCTTTCTTTGAGCTGGAAGGGATAACACCTGCTCCATCAAATTCCTGTAACCTGACTAGTTTCATGGAGAAACTAGGAAGGTTTGGCTTGGAAGATACCTAGAAGGTTTCCCTGCAGTGCTGTGGACAATTTGGCTGTGGCAATTTGGCTAAGGTAAACCAGAGGGTTTTCCATCTGGGACTTTGGGTTTTACCTAAGAAGCCAAACCCAGGCTTGGGGAAGGACTCAGTCCACCTGTGAGTCCAGTCTCCTCAGTCTTTTAGAGACAATCTGGGTTATTTAGTTTAGCAAGATAGTCAGATGTTTTTGGGGGGGTTAGAAAGAGCAGGAAGTGGCTAAGAAGGGTTTAAAGAAGATCAGAAGAGCTCTCATGTGAGAGGAGCATAGAAAGTGGGAGGAGATAGAGCCGTGTAGAGTTAGGACTTACCTATCATCTCCCTAACCTCAATAAGTAAAATAAACATGGTTTCCTATAGTCTCGAGGGGTTTGTGCTTCACTGACCCTGGGAAGGTCCCTACGTGGGTTTTTTTCATCACCAATCCATCTAGTCCTTCCCAAGCAACATATCTCCTTTGGAAGGTATATTTCTTTTTCACACCCCCCCCCCCTTAATTATTCTCTTCTCCTTGGAGTTTTGTAGCACTGCTCTCCCCTGTAGGGCTGTTTCTTCTCATGTTCCTTTGTAGTAACATCATCCTTGTCTTGCTTCACATGTATCAGTGAACCTCTGGACTCTGTTCTGGGCCCATTCCTCTTACCTCTATAGTCTGTCTGTCTGTCTGTCTCTCACCCTTACTTTCTGTCTTAGAATCAAATCAGTTCCAAGGCAGAAGAGCAGTAAGGGCTATATAATGGAGGTTAAGTGACTTGCCCAAAGTTACCAAGTGTGGTAGAGAATTGAAGAGAGAGAGGTTTTGCAGGACAAGCCAAGATGCAAGAAACAAGGCTGGGGACCTGTCTGTCAATCAAGGAGAAGGTTCCAAATGGAATGTTCCCAGGAGGAGAGGCAGTTGAACCTGGCTGAAGGACCCTTGTGGGGGGGCTTGGCTTTGGGCTCTCTGACCAAAGGAGAAACCTCTGCTCTCTCTGGGGTTTGACTGACCAAGAAAGGAGACAAGCCTGGCTGTAGAGGGAAGAAGCTGAATTGATCCTTGTAGTTTCTGTCCCAGGCTGAAGGACCCTTGAGGGGGGCTTCTGAAATTAGGCTGAGAGACCTTGGTGGCTTTGTGAAGAAGAAAGAAGATTTTAAACAGTTGTCCTCCATCTCTCTAACTGTCCCTCTGTCACAGTTATTATTGGACTGATTTCTCAAACCCTCAAATTCTCCTTATAGTTTAGGGAAACCCTCATCCTTCTTTCCTCAGTTTCCCATCCTGTTGTTTCCCAATAAACCCCTTACCTGAGAAAGAAAACAAGAGTATTTTATAGTCCACTCAGGGGGGAGGGAGGAAGCCAAAAGGCTTCAAGAAGTGGGTGGTTAAGGGAGGGGGTGAAGGAGGAAGAAGGTAGGAAATAGATTGATCCATTAGCCATCAATAGTGATCAGTAGGCAAACCCCAGAGCATTCCCCTGTAGCAACATCCCTCTATCTGTAGCAGTGTGTCTCTCTATCTCTGTAGTACTTCTACCTCCACCATTGTAATTAGGTACCCTCAGGTGTGCCCCATACTTATTAGCAGCTCACTCCAGTCACATGCCAGAGTACATCAATCACTGCAGCAACAAGAAATAGTCACACAGATTAACCTTTCTATTTCACAAGCTAGGAAATGTCTGAGGCCAGATTTGAACCCAGGAGCTCCCATCTCCAGGAGCCCTCTCTATTCTCTTATGAGCATTATCTCATCATCTTCTGCAGGCTCAGCTGTCATCTCTATCTGTGTAGATCATTCCCATATTTACACATCTCTCTCATCTCTCTCCTGAGCCCTAGACCTAAATCAACAACTGCCTCCTAGACATCATTGCCTGGATATCCCATGAGTATATCAAACTCAACATATCCCAAACACAAGTCATTGTGCCTATCTCTGCTCCTAACTTCCCTATTTCTGTCTAGAATACCAATAACAACTCAACTTACATTTCTTTAATGCCGTAGGGTTTGCAAAACACATTTATAATGACAACTCTATGAAGAAGGAAATGTCATTATTATCCCCATTTTATATCAGTCTCCCTATACTTGGGTTCACCACATTTGAGTCATCCAGCCAAGTAAGGCAGGGGATAGAGTGCTAGACCTAGAATCAGAAAGGCCTGAGGTCAGATCAGACCTGAAACACTTATTAATTGGGTGACCCTGGGTAAGTCACTTAACCTCTGTTGGTCTCAGTTTACTCATTTGTAAAATGGAGGTAATAATAGCATTTATCTCTCCAAGGCTGTTTTGAGGATCAAATGCAGGAGTAATTATAGAGTCCTTAGTACACTGCCTAGAATATAAAGTGTTATATAATGTTGACTATTATTATTATCCTAGATTTCACTTTCACTTATTCCTATCTAATCAGTTATCAGGTCTTATTGATTCTATTTCCATTATATCTTTTGAATCTGTTTTTCATCTCCAGTTATATGACTTCCACCTGTTCATCTCTCATCTAGATTATTGAAATAAACTACTACCTGGTCTCCCTGCTTTCATTCTCCGCCTCTATAACCAATCCACCCCATATCCAGCTGCCAAACTCAGATTTCTAAAAGTATATGTTCTATAAAGTATATAAAAGCTTATGTTGTTCCCCTGCTCAGGAAGACTTACTGGCTCCCTCCTGCATTTAGATGAAAATGCAAAATCCTCTGTTTGGCACCCAACTTCACCATCTGACTCAAATCTGTCTTATATATTGATTACACAAAGGTGTCAGCTTTTTGGCTATCAAGAAGTATGTGGTTTGCAAAACTCCCAAGTAAAGCTGAACCAGATCAAAATATAACTTGGAAATGTTTAAAAAACTAAACAACAATACGATAGGGCCTAAATAGTGTTTATTTATGGTTTTCTAAGTCAATGTGCTGCTGGCCAGGATCTAGTTCTTTTCTTTTTTAACCCTTATCTTCCATTTTAGAATCAATACTGTGTATTGGTTCTAAGGCAGAAGAATAGCTAGGGCTAGGCAATACGGGTTAAGTGACTTGCCCAGGGTCATATAGCTAGGAAGTATCTGAGGTCAAATTTGAACCCAGGACCTCCCATCTCTGGGTCTGGCTCTCAATCCACAGAGCTACCTAGCTGCTCCCTCAAGGATCTATTTCTAATTGAATTTGACACCCCTGGGTTACATATTACTATTCTTCATGTTCCATATGTTCTGGCAAAACTGGCCTAATTGATATTTCCCATATACAACATTACATCTCCCACCTCCAAGTCTTTGCATGGGTTGTCCCCTAAGACAGGACTGTTCTTCACTTTTATCTCTTAGAACCTTTAACTTTCTCTCTTCAAGGCTCCTCAGGTTCTACTTTCTATAGGATGTCTTTCTTGATCCCATCTCCTCACATATACATACATGATATTAGAGCCCCATCCCAAAATTACTTTGTATTTATTTTCTATAAACAGGGTATGCCAAATGTCTTAATGCAGATTTAAGTTTTAATAGCTTAAAGTTAAGCTTTAAGACCATCAATTACTATCCCATCTTCCTAGTTTTATCTTGTTCTGCTTCCCCTTCAGACATTACAATCCAGCCATAGATGATTCTATAATCCTAGGGCAGCCTTGTACCTTTGATTTTGCTCAAATTATTTTCTATGTCTGGAATACCCTCACCATTAACTCTGTGTCTGTAAAATTTTTACCTCTTCTTTAAAACATATTTTAAGTGCCACTTCTAGGAATTCTCTTTATATATTTTTCTTATGTTAAGTCTAAGTTAGACTTATGTTGCTGTTGTTTAGTCATTTTTAGTTATGTCTGACTCTTTGTGATCTCATTTGGTGTTTTCTTGGCAGATACTGGAATAGTTTTGCCATTTTCGTCTTCTTTATTTTAAAGATAAGAAAACTGAGGCAGATTTAAGTGACTTGTCCAGGGTCACAGAGCTAGTAAGTATCTGAAATGGGATTTGAACCTAGATGTTCTTGACTACAGATGCTCTATCATTAACTGTCCCCTTTCAGTCCTTACAATCCAACACACATTTATTAATCCCTACTTGCTTTCTCAAGCAAGATACTGTTGGGGGTAAAAATGAAAATGAATCAGCCAAGAAACTTTCAGAAAGTTCAGAAAGAAAGAAAAAATACTACAAGCACATAGAAAAGTCTAATATAAGGCAATGAGTTAATGGGAGAAAAAAAACAACTCCAGGAATATCCCCATTTTAAAGATAAGAAAAACTGCAATTTGTCCTTGACCATATAACTAGTACAATATGAGCCCCAAGTCTATCTTGATTCCAAGTCCAAACCCTTCCAGCTCCCATGGAGCTTTGCTTTGCCACTCTCTCATTGGTGCTTCCCCTGTAATATTGTGTATTATTGTTATCTGTGTTTGTCTTTTATGGCCCCTTCCTGATAGAAACTGTTAGTTCCCTCCGATTAGGGACTGTGTCCTAATCTAAACTTTGTATATTCCCCATCAGCTAAAACAATGCAATGAACACAGTAGATAGGGAATGGATAAATGAAATTAATTCAACAGAGTTCAGTTAAAAAGAGAGCATGAGAGGAGTCAGGCCCGGAGTGAGGAGGCCCTGAGTTAAAACTGGACTCAGAAACTTTCTAGATGTGTGACCCTGGACAAGTCACTTAAACCCCCATTGCCTAGCTCTTACCACTCTTCTCTTTTAGTATCCATTCTAAGACAGAAGGTAACAAATTAAAAAAAGAAGAAGAAGAAGAAAAAGAATGATATGAAGGAGAAAGAAAGAAAGAAAGAAAGAAAGAAAGAAAGAAAGAAAGAAAGAAAGAAAGAAAGAAAGAAAGAAAGAAAGAAAGAAAGAAAGAAGAAAGAAAGAAAGAAAGAAAGAAAGAAAGAAAGAAAGAAAGAAAGAAAGAAAGAAAGAAAGAAAGAAAGAAAGAAAGAAGGAAGGAAGGAAGGAAGGAAGGAAGGAAGGAAGGAAGGAAGGAAGGAAGGAAGGAAAGAAAGAAAGAAAGAAAGAAAGAAAGAAAGAAAGAAAAGAGAGAGAGAGAGAGAGAGAGAGAGAGAGAGAGAGAGAGAGGGAGGGAGGGAGGGAGGGAGGGAGGAAGGAAGGAAGGAAGGAAGGAAGGAAGGAAGGAAGGAAGGAAGGAAGGAAGGAAGGAAGGAAGGAAGGAAGGAAGGAAGGAAGGAAGGAAGGAAGGAAGGAAGGAAAGGAAGGAAAAGAAGGAAGAAAAAAGAAAGAAGAAAAAGAAAGAGCAGGAGGAATAAATATCACACATTACAAATTACTAAGAGGTCCAGTTATGCCATTATGTCCTCAAGCAGGAGTGTAGCAGTCGGAAAAGAAGGGGATCTCAATGTCCTGGGGCAGTCAAGAAAGGTTTCCTAGAGTAAGTAATGCTTCACCTGGCTCTTGGAAAAGGAAAAAAAAAGTCTAGGACTTTGATCTTTAAAAGAAAAGAGAAAATTTCAGGCCAGGTAAAGGTGGCACCCAGGTGGTGATAAGGTTATCCTGTGTAGGGGTGGGGGTGGGAGCTTAGGATAGACTCTCAGTCCCCAGGAGCAACGGTGATGGAAGCCACAGCAACTTGCCTGGGCTTGGTTAGTCCAGGAAAAGGAGGGAGTGGGGCAAGGGTCAGAAGGAGAACAGATGTCCAGGGTCTGGCTGCTTCTGAATTCCTAGGCTTTCTGAAAACTTGTCTCAGCCTGCAGTTTCCTGCCTGCTCAGAGAAAGGACACAATTTCTTTTTTCCAATAAAGAGGTAGGCAGGGACAAGGTTAGGGCCTCAGGGAGTGGTGAGCCAGGTGGGGGCCATCTTTGGTTCTCACATTATCCAATGTGGGAGTTATATTCTCTTTGGATTCTTTCTTTAATGGGACAAAATCTGCCCAGCTGAAGCCTCACAATGGAGCCTTGTGGGAGTAGTGATGACTTCAACTAGGACAGGACTGCCCAGGCCCCCGAGTAGCTAGGGAAGACTCCCACAGGGGCCCAAACATTCCCTGGCTTCCCCTGACCTCCCCTGTTCTCAGCAGCTGCCCAGGGCCTGCTCCAAGGCCTCAGCTGTTCCAGACTGTGCCCAAGCTGGATGGGAAGAGATAAGGTAATGGAAAAGAGCTTTGTTTCCCCTCTTTTTTTTTCTGGCCAGCCCCCAAGGGGAGAAGAGGTCTTAGAGTCTGGAGAGAGTGAGTCCAGCTGGGTCCAGTCACTGGGGAAAAGGGAAAGAAGAGGGTCATTTGTGTTCAGATAGGGCCCAAAGGTTGGAGAAAACAGGCTGACCTTGCGTCAGAATGGGAACGAATCCCAAAGCATGTTAAATCTTAGATCCAACATGTTAAAAAATGAACTCATTCACTTTTTCCCAAAACCTGCCCCTCCTCCTGACTTCCCTATTTCTATGGATGACCCAAGTTCCTCCATGAATCACTGATCCCTACAGCTAGAAATGATCTCTTCTTCCTCACATTTTCCTGGAGCATTTTGGGTTTCTCCTCAGCGTTTATCACATATTACTTCAAATCATACTTAGTGTGAATGTGACTTTTCCCTTCATTAGACCATAGACTCTTTGAGGGTGAGATACTACCTCCTCTTCCTCTCTCCGGTTCCTAGTTCATAAGAGCCATTTAATAAATGTTTATTTAACTAGATTAAGAAGACTATAGGGTTGCTTAGAATGTGGACAGGATCCATGTGTCCTCCTCATCTTTAGGAAAGGGCATTGGAGTGTGCAGAGGGTGGGCCAGTGTGCTAATAACTAAGGATAAAAGCAAGGAGGGTGGTTTTTGCAGGGTGGGGAGAAGAAGGAGGAAGAGTAAAGGAGTCACCCTTATGACTGAGAGCTTTTAAAGTGCATAGAGTTCTTCTGAATCCTTGATCACAAAACTGAAAATAGGCTAAAATTCAACAGGGGTAGGGAACTGAGCACCAAGGAGTATAGCCTACCACTTTTTTTTTCTTTTCCAAGAGCCAGGTGAAGCATTACTTACTCTAGGAAACCTTTCTTGACTGCCCCAGGACATTGAGATCCCCTTCTTTTCTGACTGCTACACTCCTGCTAGAGGACATAATGGCATAACTGGACCTCTTAGTAATTTGTAATGTGTGATATTTATTCCTCCTACTGTCTTTCTTTTTCTTCTTTCTTTTCTTCCTTCCTTCCTCCCTCTCTTTCTTTCTTCTTTTCTTTCTTTCTTTCTTTCTTTCTTTCTTTCTTTCTTTCTTTCTTTCTTTCTTTCTTTCTTTCTTTCTTTCTTCTTTCTTTCTTTCTTTCTTTCTTTCCTTCCTTCCTTCCTTCCTTCCTTCCTTCCTTCCTTCCTTCCTCCCTCCCTCCCTTCCTTCCTTCCGTCCTCTCCTTCCTTCTTTTTTTTCTTCCTTCCTTCCTTCCTTCCTTTCTCTCTCTCTGGAGGCAGGGGATGGAGAATGCGATAGGATTTTTGAATTGAGTCCTACTTCCTGGCCCTGAAACGAGAGTGATCTGAGGCTTCACAAAGCTTTTCCCAGCAAAGGCTTGGATTTTGTTCAAGAGATCTCTTCCTTGGGTAGAAATATCCTAAAACTTCAGAGTACCTGCTCAGAGGCCTATCCATCTATCCCTCCCAATTTTAGTAGGACAAATGCCTAAAAAGTAGGACCCTTTCATCCTGTAATTCCCCTCTAATGTCATTTGTCTCTAATAATTCTCCACAATACCTCTCCACGGTGTATAGAATAAAGTCCAAACTCCTTAACCTGGCAATCAAGGCCCTCTGAAATCTTGCTCTAACCTATTTCCAGAATTTAACACTGATTTTGCTGCTGCTTATTGCCTGTATAACTTTGGGCAAGCTCCCTTGGGCCACAGGTTCTTACTTTCAGCTACAAAATGAGGATGTTGGACTGAAAGATCTCTAAGGTCCCTTTAAGCCTGAAATCCTATATTCCTTCTACTTGTCCAGGCTCTCATTATTCCATTTTGCTTATTTACTTCAGTCAAACATGTTCGTGAATTATCTCCCAAACAACATCTCCCAACTGCCATTAGGTCTTTGTTTACCCATCCCTGCACAAAATATCCTCATAAATTCCCATGGGCTTAACTTTATCTTTAGAGATAACTCATAGAGAAGATAGATAGGCAGATGGACAGACAGACAGATAGACAGATAGATAGACAGATAGATAGACACAGAGAAAGACAGGCAGACACAGAGATAGATTGATAGACAGGTAGACAGACTAATAGACAGGTAGAGAGACACAGAGAGAGAGATAGACACAGAGATAGATAATGTACATGCATATATAATTAACCTATACATATCATATATGTGATTTACGGCACATATTATGTATGTACACCTATATGTATATTATCTGTCTCTCTTTATCTCCAGTCCTGGTTTCTCCTTTTCTGAGCCACAGTCCTACATCATTGATCTCCTATTAGACATTTCAAACTAAATATATCTCAAACTCAACCTGTCTATAACTGAATTAATTTTCTTTCCTTCTTTTTAAAAATTTTAGGGCAGCTGTGTAGCTCAGTGGGTTGAGTCAGGCCTAGAGGCAGGAAGTCCTAGGTTGAAATCTGATCCCAGACACTTCCCAGTTGTGTGACCCTCAAAAGTTATTTAACCCCCATTGCCTACCCCTTACCACTCTTCTGCCTTGGAACCAATACCTAGTACTGATTCTAAAGTGGAAGGTAAGGGTTTAAAAATTTTTTAATTAAATTTAATTTTTTTAACCAATTACATGTAATAAATTTCCACATAAATTTTCTCGTTACATGTTTGAAATTGTCTTCCTCCTTCCTCCCCTTTTCAGAGTTGGCAATAAATTAAATCAGGGTTATATATGTATTATCATGCAAAACATATTTCCATGTTGTTCATTTTTGTAAGTGAATAATCTTATAAAACCAAAACTCCAAAACATAATCCCAAATGAACATGTGAAAAACCATATACTTTCATCTGCATTCTGACTCCAACAGTTCTTTCTGGGAAAGTGGATAACATTCTTTGTCAGAAGTCCCTCAGGATTGTTCTGGATCACTGTATTGCTTATAGTAGCTGTCTATCACATTCGATTGTCTTTCCTTCTAAACTCTCCTTTCTTCCAGTTGTTTCAGTCATCCCTGACTTTTTACAAATCCATTTGGGGGTTTCTTGGCAAAGATACTGGAATGATTTACCATTTCTTTCTCCAGCTTATTTTACATATGAGGAAACTGAGGCAAAGTAAATTGACTTGCCCAAAGTCACATAGCTAGTTAAGCATTTGAGACCAGATTCTAACTCAAGAAAATGAATCTTCTGACTCCAGCCCTGGAATTCTTATCTGTCCACTGTACCACTTAAACTGACCCAAACTCTCCTGCCCTCTTTCCTACATCTGTTAAAGGCATCCTCATCTTTTTTAGTCTCATAGCTTCAGTATTAGCCTTGGCTCTTCCTTACCCTACACATCCAATCAGTTGCTAACTCTTACCATTTTTATCTTTGCAACTTTCCTAACTGACCCATCTAACCACTTCTCTTCACTCACACAGTTACCACATTAGTCTGGTCTTTAGCACCATTGCCCTATATTATTACATCGAGCCTCTCATCACTCCAGTTCATCCTCTATACTGCTGCCAGTGATTTTTTTTTCTTAAGCATGTCTGACATAGGTCACCCTGTAACATACATGTGATCTGACATCTGGCCATCTTGATTCCACGTGGAATGATTTCTACCATGGCAGAGTTTGAGAGAAGAGCCATGGCTGGAACTCTCACTCCTTCACTCATATCTTTAAGAGGCATATTGATCCAGAATCTCTATTTACTACTCAGTGGATATTTGCAGTCCAAAAATAGAATAGATGATTCAAGTTAAAATCCACTTTTCCTGTTCACTTGAAGAAGAAAATAGTCTCTCCCCAAATAGGGAGAAGAATAGTTGCTTATTCTTGACCAATTTAGCTTCCTTGCTACCAAATAGTTAGTATACAAAAGACAATCTCAGATAGTGAGCAAACATAGTTATTAAATAAATTCATACAACGGTATCAGGGAAGTTCTTAAGACAGAGAACACAAGAATCAGAGGGCTCCGTGACTAAGAATGGAGATGAAATCTCAAATTTCCAGATGCCTGTAACTCCTGGGAAATCTTGCAGTATCTGCCCCTCTCACAGAATCTCTGTCTCCAGAGTCCAAATGGACATCTTCTCAGAGATATCAAAAGCCCTAAACCCCCATGGGCAGGAATGGGTTTAAACAAAGATCTGAACATGAGACTTACTCTCTTACTCATTTGACTTCAGTGGCTTCCCATTGTGTCTAGGAAAACAGTCCTTAATAACTGTGGGTCCATGTCTTTGTAACAGTTTGTTAACTATTTTAATATAATTGGGCTTTTTTTTATATAATTCCATTTTAAAATACAATTCTGAGAAGAGGTTTATAGGCTTTACCAAACTGCCAACAAGGTCCATTTCCTGCTTTGAAATCATATATAAACTACTCTGTTGAGCTTTTAAAACCTTTTGTAAACTGGTTCTACCCTATCTTTCTAGCCTCATTGGAGATTATTCCCTCTCCCACACTTTGTGATCTAGACAAATTGACCTTTTCTCTATCACACACACACACAATGCTCCATGATTTCTCTCTGTCTTTGTGTTGGCTAAAACTTCCCCCTTAGCTCTGCTCACAGAGCTTCTCTTCCTTTAAAATATAGTTTAAGTGGGGGCAATTAGGTGTCCCAGTGGATTGAGAGCTAAACTCAGAGACGGGAGGTCCCAGATTAAAATCTGGCCTCAGACACTTCTCAGTTGTGTGACCCTGGGCAAGTCACTTAACCCCCATTGCTTAGTCCTTACCGCTCTTCTGCCTTGGAACCAATACACAGTATTGATTCCAAGATGGAAGGTAAGGGTTTAAAAATAAAATATAGCTTAAGTACCATCTTCTGCATGAAATTTTTCTTTATCTCTCCTAAATGCTAACCCCCTCCCCATAATTACCTTGCATATATTCCTATTTATTCATTTTCTATTTATGCTGCATATATGTCTCTCTATATATACAATATGTACATCTATGTGTGTATATCTACATTTTGTTGTTCAGTTATTTTTGGTTATGTTTCACTCTTTGTGACCCCATTTGGGTTTTCTTGGCAGAGATAGTGGAGTAGTTTGCCATTTCCTTCTCCATCTCATTTTACAGATGAGGAAACTGAAGCAAGCAGAGTGAAATAACGTATCCATGTTCACACAGCTAGTAAGTATGAGGAAAATCTGAACTTAGAAGATGAGTCTTCCTGACTTAAGGTCCAGCACTCTAGCCACGGAGCCACCTAGCTATGCCATATGTATACCTCTACATGCATATATATTTGACTATGTATACATGCACGTGCTTCTCCTCCAGTAGATTATAGGCTCCTTGAGGAAGGTCATTGTTTCCTTCTCTTACTTGTATCCCCATTACCTAGCACAGAGCCCGGCACTAATAGACCCGTAACAAATTCTTGTTGATGGATCAATTGATCGCTTCTCCCTATTCTCTATCCTACAAAGCCTGGCTCAAGTCCCAGCGTCTCTGACCCATCCCTCCTGCCCATCCTAGCCTGAAGAGCGCCCTGCTTCCTTAGCGGTCCCTGCCTGTAGTATTGTTTTCTCATGTTCAACCTCGTGGGATTTCCCCTTCTCGCTTGGATGTTTCCAGGCCCCAGGGAGCGGCCCCGTTCGCCAGGCGGGTCTTGTACGCCCTCCCTCTCCTGGCACAGGTGGCTGGGCCCATCCAAGCCAGACCCACTTCTAGATGGTCCTCGTGCTTGACGTGAGTAGTGGAGTTGCGTAATATCTATACACGTCCCTTTCATCTCATCACGATTCTCCCTGGAGCAGCTACAAAGTGTCCTCAGCATGGACAGATGCCGTCTTCTCCCTCGTCTCCTGCTGGCACAGTCGCCATGCTCCAGGCCCCTGTTACACTTTCATTTACTTTATGGTAGACGTTTCCAGACGCTGATTTTGTAATACATTTGGCAGCCCCACTACACGGCACCTTGTACCTCACTGCTAACTGGGGAGGGAGGCCCAGACTTGTCATTCTATTGGCATGGGGGCTCCTCCAGAGGAAACTCCCTGCACCGATACGGATCACCTACTGTTGTGAAGCCCATCGTCTTGGGGAGTTACCTGGGGCACCAAAAGATGATATGAGCTCCCAGGGACACACAGCCATGGGGACAATTATTGCTGATGGGTATAGATAATAAAAACAACGACAGTTCTCCAGACTGGAATCGCAGTTGGCCACTATCTCTGACTACCCGCTGGATAAATGGAGGCAAATGTAATAATTGCTTTTAAAACACTTTGAAGTATAGAGGGATCTAGGTGGCACAATGCATAGAGAACTGAACCTCAAGTCAAGAAGACCTAAGTTCAGATTTGGCTTCAGATACTAGCTGGGTGACCCTGGGCAAGTCACTTATCCTCTGCCTCAGTTTCCTCACCTGCAAAATGAAGCTATTAATAACACCTACCTCTCAGGGTCAACTGAAGATCAAATAAGATATGTGTACAGTATTTCAAAAACCTTAAGCTACTATATAGATCGTCGCTATTATAATTATTTTTTGAGCCTGTACCTTTTGCCTTAGAATTGATAAATTAAGTGATTTGCCCAGGTTGTAAGTTACTTGCCTAGGGTCACATAGCTAGGACATATCTGAAGCCAGATTTGAACCCATGTCTTCCCAACTCTAGTCCTGGCACTCTATCCATTATGCTACCTAGCTGCCCCATTAGCAATTATGATTACAGTGCTCCTGTTGGTAGAACTGGTCAAATCATTCTGGAAAGCAATTTAGAACTACATCCCCAAAATTACTAAACTGTGCAAGGGGGCAGCTGGGTAGCTCAGTGGATCAAGAGCCAGCCCTAGAGACGGGAGGTCCTAGGTTCAAATCTGACCTCAGCCACTTCCTAGCTATGTGACCCTGGGCAAGTCACTTGACCCCCATTGCCTAGCCCTTACCACTCTTCTGCCTTGGAGCCAATACACTGTATTGACTCCAAGATGGAAGGTAAGGGTTTAAAAACAAAACAAAACATGCATATCCTTTATTTCAAGATACTGTTTCTAGAGGCAGCTGGGCAGCTCAGTGGATTGAGAGCCAGGCTTAGTGATAGGAGGTCCTAGGTTCAAATCTAACCTCAGACACTTCCTAGCTGGGCAAGTCACTTAAGCCCCATTGCCTAGCCCTTACCACTCTTCTGCCTTGGAACCAATAGACAGTCCTGATTTTAAGACAGAAGGTAAGGGTTTAAAAAAATACCAATTCTAGTTCTGTAGCCCCAAAGAAATCAAAGAATGAGCTAAAGAACCCATATTTACAAAGATATAGCAACTCTTTTTGAGACGGTAAAGAATTGGAAATGGGGGGGGGATCTATCAATTGGGGAATAGCTGAACCAAGTTATGGTATTTGTAATATGATAAAATACTATTTTCCTGTAAGAAATGATGGAGGAGATGGATTCAAAGAAACCAGGGGAGATTTCTCTGAATTGATGCAGAACAAAGTGAACAGAACCAGGAGAGCAATTTATACAACAACAAATATGGTAAAGACAAACAACTCTGAAAGACTTGCAAACTGTCCAGCACAATGACCGACCACAGTTCCAGAGAACTCGTGCTGAAGCATGCCACCTATCTCCTTATACAGAGGGAACGGCCTGAGTTCAGACTGAGACTTTTTTTTTGGACGTGGCCAATGCAGGAATTTGTTGTGCTTGACTATACATGTTCATAACATCGATTTTGTTTATCTTGTTTTCTCCAGGGAGGAGGTGGGAGTGTAGGAGGGAGAGAATGCAGATCTGAAAATAAAATAAATTTGAATTGGAAAAAAAAAAAGCACAGTGTTTTTTAGGCAGGCAAAGAAGAATGAACATTCTTGAACTGTAGTTGTCACATAACCAAAAAAACCCAAAACAATAGCTCTGGAATCAGTTTACTGGGTGTCCTGTAAATACCTCCAACTTAATAGGTCCAAAATAGAAATCATTCTTTCCTTCCTAAAACAACCCTCCCCCAAACTTCTCTATTTTTGTTTTGGGAACCAAGATCCTCCCATTCCTCCAGATTTATAACCTCTAAATCATCCTTGGCCTCTCTCTCCTTTAGACCTCCCCTCCATATCTAATCAGCTGCTAACTCCTGTTGATTCTACCTCCCCACTTCTCACATCCATCATCATCTCTCCACTTATATGACCATTGCCCCAGGTCAGGGCCTCATCACCTCTCACCTGGACTTACGGAGGAAATGGCCTTTTCAGAGGTCTCCCCACTCCTCTCCAATCCATCTCACACAGCTGCCAAAATAATCTTCCTAAGGCACAGCTGATCATGTCACTCCCCTGCTCATAAACCTTCAGCAGCTACCACTGGCCTCTTGGGCAAGATACAAGTTCCTAAGCCTGGCGTTTAAAGCCCCCCAAGTCGTTTAATTGTTCATGCCCTTTGAGGCAGAGCTTGTATTACCAGGATTATATTCCAATGAGCTTCACAGGGTCATATAGACTTCAAGCTCTCACTTCTAATAAACAGCTCATCCTAATATAGACTTTCAGGTTTACAACTTAAGTTGCTTTTCCGGAGGTTATCACAGAGGTCATCTAGTCCTCTTTTATTTTGCAGGGGGAAAACTGGGGCTAAATGCCTTGCCCAAAGTTCCACAGGTGATAAGCAGCAGGGCTCTGGGGCTCTAACCTACTCTAACTCCCTGTCTAAAACTCTTTTTACTCAGACTTTGTGACTCTGGATGGAGAGATCAAGGACTGAATGTTCATGAAGGGATGGAATTTTCTGAAAAATCTGATAAATGAGTGTCATGAAAGGATACTCCTGCCTTTGAACGATGATTCTGTCACTTTCAAGATCTATAGATACTGAGCAAGTTATGAAACCCTTCAGGCCCTCTTTCTCCATCTGTAAGTGAATGGCAGGAGATCAGCAGTCCTCAGACCTTTTGGCTTCAACCCCTTTTTATAGTCTTAAAAATTGAGGACCCTAAAGAACTTTCATTTGTGTGAGTTATACCTAACTATATTTCCTGATTTTAAAAATTAAAAAAGAAAATGTATTGTAAAATTTTAGTTACTTTATTAAAAAGTAAAATGAATATAATAAAAATATCAATTTGTTTAACAAAGTCATTATGTTAACATAGTTTTATTAAAAATAACTAGTTTTCCAAAACAAATAGTAAGGAGTTACTATGTTTTACATATTTTTACAACTATCTTTACTGTCTGGCTTAATAGAAGACAGATTCTCATATTGACTTCTGTATCCAATCAGTTGGTGGCAGAGTTGTGCTAGGTGGTGCAGTGGGGAGAGAGCTGGGCCTGGAGTTAGAAAGACTTGAGTTCAAATCAGGACTCAGATATTTACTAGCTATGTGATCCTCAGCAAGTCACTTAATGGATCTCAGTTTCTTCATCTATAAAACAGGAATAACGATAGCACCTAACTCCCAGAGCTGTTGTGAAGTTAAAATGAGATATTTGTAAAGTTCTTTGAAAAACCTCTGAGCATAAACACTTTTTTGTTGTTTAGTATAGCTGACTCTGTGATCCCATTTGGGGTTTTCTTGACAAATATACTGAAGTGGTTTGCCATTTCCTTCTCTAGCTCATTTTACAGATGAAGCAAACAGGATTAAGTGACTTGCCCAGGGTCAGTAAGTGTCTGAGGCTAGATCTGAACTCAGATCTTGACTTTAGGCCCACTACTCTATCTGCTGGACCACCTACCTGCCCATATACTAGTTATTACATGTTTTGGTTGAAGCATTTGAAGAAAATTTGGTCTCACACAGATATCTGTGTAATGAGGAAAGGAAAAAAGGAAAGGAGAATTTATATAATGCCTACTATGTGCCAGTCACTGCATTAAACTCTTTACAAATATTATTTCATTTGATTCTCCCAACAACCCTTTGAGATAGGTGCTATTACAGTCTATATCTTACAGTTGAAGGAAAGTTACTTGCCAAAGGTCTTGCAGCTAGTTAAATAGCTAAGGCTGAATTTGAATTCAGGTCTTTCTGACTCCAGGTCCAGCTCTATCCACTGTACCATCTAACTATATAATAATAATAATAATAACTAACATTTAGAGTGTTTACTATGTGCTAGGTACTGTGCTAAGTGCTTCATGATTATTATCTCATTTGGTCCTTACAATAACCTTTCAGCTATTATTACCCCCATTTTACAGATGAGAAAAGAGGCAAATAGAAGTTAAGTGACTTGTCCAGGGTCATACAGCTAGTAAATGTCTGAGACTAGATTTTAACTCAGATCTTCCCTAGTCCAGGTCAAGCTCTCTATTCACTGTACCATCTGGCTAGTAAATAAAAAGTGTTATTTGCTTAAGTGTTATTATGAAAAAAGTTTTGACCCCTCAGACTTCCTGAAAGGCTTTTGGAAACCTCTGAAATACTCAGACAACACTTTGAAAACTATTGGACTAGATGGATCAGGCTCAAAGGATCTGTTCTAAAACAAAGCTGCCCCTTTCCATCGAAGTTTTGCAAGTTCCTGACCTGAGTTTTGGTCTGAGCAACAACCCTGTGGGCTCACCCTATTTAGAGTCTCAGTAGATCAATGGTGGTTTCAGTCCTTATCAGTCTGCTGGACAGCTCTGCTATTTTTGAGTTACAGAACTGTAATCTTCCTTTTGGTCTACAATTCTTGCATTTGGTTATTCCTTTACGGATTTCAGACTAGGCTAGAAGCTAGAACTAAAACCCTCTTTTGTTCCTGGGGTCTGAGCTTCACAGTTGCCACTTGCTACATAACCTAGGACCTACAACCACTTCTCACCCTGGAATACTACCCCCAGGGACGGTCCTCTTCTATTCTACCCTGAGTCTATGATCTGGAACTGGGTATTGACAACTGACAAAGCTGTCAGCACCTGCTCCTGCATCCCAGCTAGGTGCTGGTTCTGCTGTAAGGCTTCTTCTTTCCCTGGGGCACAGTCATTTAAATGTTCTTCATAGGGTGTTTCCGGCCAGACCATATCCCCATTGTCCTCAGACCTCTTGGTTTATCTCCCTGTGATAACCTGAGCTGGAAAAATGACTCTTCTTCTTGGACTTCAAGATTAGAATTCCACCTGATGCTAGATCTGTTTGGAGTACAGGGGGCAGTTAAGGAGGGAGGGAAGAGTTCCCTATATTTGCAGCTACTCTGACATCTTTCTTGACTCTGCCTGGAGCTATACTTTTACTTGGGTGTTTGTTGGGAAGTATCTGTTGTGTAAAAATCAAATATAAAAGTACTTTTTAAAAAGCCAAAATAAAGCCCTTTAAAATCTATTTCCAAACTACTTTTCCAGCTTTATTATATAATACTATCTTTCCTACACTAGATGTTCTAGACAGCCTAGACTATTAGCTATCCCCAAATTAGATTTAACATCTCCTACCAGCCATTTCCCAAGCTTGTGTAGCACTTATAGTCTCTGGAGCTACTCTCCCAGCCCCTATTCCAACTAACAAGTTGGGTCTCCAACGCAAAACACATTTTGGCTATTAGATCTCCCCTTAGAGTTCTAGGGGTAACCCTAAGGAGTTGCATGGGGGAGCTGAGAGGAAGGGAGCCCCCACTCGGATTCTTTCCCATAACTATTATTTAATATCAATTAGTCATCCAGGCTTTCTCAGCTTTTGGAAAGGGGCAACTATTAAAGTGGCATGACAAGAACAGTTGGTACAAAACATTCTACCCAAAAGTCTGTAGCACACATTGTAATACAAATTCTGTAGGCACAGAATCCTAGGGGAAAGAGGGCCCCCAGGTTTAGAAAGCACATGTGGCAAAGGGTAACTCAAAGCTCCTGGAAATCCTTTCTTTCTGAACACTTCAATATATTCTTACATATAACTTTTCTGCTAGACTCCTTCGATCTACTTTTCCTCATCATATTCAGCCTTCACCAGCTCCTAATGCTATCATATATTGCTATTCTAGAGACACTGCTAGGATGCCCTATTTTTATTTATTATTTATTTTTTAAATACTTACCTTCCTTCTTGGAATCAATACTGTGTATTGGTTCCAAGGCAGAAGAGTGGTAAAGGCTAGGCAATGGGAGTTAAGTGACTTGCCCAGGGTCACACAGCTAGTAAGTGTCTGAGGTTGGATTTGAACTCAGGACCTCCCATCTCTAGGCCTGGCTCTCAATCCACTGAGCTACCCAGCTGCCCCTATGCCCTATTTTTACAAAAAGTCCAAATCTTCAGGTCTTTTATAATTCATGAAGTCCTTCTTTGGGTCAAGAGGGGAGAGGAGGCTCAGACTATTCCTTCTCAGGAATTTGGCTGGAGGCTTCTGCCATTAAGCTTGGAGAACTTCAAATCCTTGATTCTATCCTAGCTCCCTGACTTTATGTAAGACCCAAAGGGTAGGGGCAATTTAGTTTAAAAGCCTAAGTTTTTGTTCATGCCTTGTTCACACCTAGCTCTCACCAGTGATTAATTTGGTTGAAATACATTCTCACCTGACAAAGTTATCAAGGCCTAGAATCTTGTCAGGTACTTTTAATGGGCTTGGGGCCATTGATTGACTTGATTCCATTATACCTGGATTGCTCATCCTTCTCAGAATCCTTATCTTGTTCAAGGCTGTCTTCCTTCTATGAAGGTCCTTCCTCATGCCACTAAAAATTAGCCCTCTCTTCTTCCTGAAATAATTTTCTATTTACTTACCTGTATGCATACTGTATCTGCCAGTAGAATATAAGCTTTTTTTTTTTAATTGCAGGAGTTGGGGGGACTATGGCCACCGAATATTGTCCATATTGTCTGACAGTTGATAGATGCATTTTGCTGAACTGCTTTCATTTATTTTTTTTTTATTTTTGTCATAAGGGATGGCTTGCAGGGTAAGGGAAGAAGAGGATTATATTCAGAAATGAAACTGATATAAAAACAAGAGGTATCAGTAAAAATATGAAAATTTTAAAAGATATAAGCACTTTGAAGATAGGAACTATTTCCTTTTTCTATGCTTACTGAATTGAGTGAGAGTGTTTCCAGTTTTTCATTTTTGCCTAGGTCATAGCTATAGACAAATGATCATTTACTAAATGTAGTCCTTGAGTACAGGAGGCCAGTCAATAAAAATAAGATCATGTTGTCAAGAAATTTTTCAGTCCTGACTGACTCTTTGTGACCCTATTTGGAGTCTACTTGGCAAAGATACTGGACTAGTTGGTGGTTTTCTTCTGCAATTCATTTTATAGATGAGGAAAAAGAGGCAAACAGGGTTAAGTGACTTACTCAGGGTCACATAGCTAGTGAGTGTCTGAGGCTATATTTGAACTCAGGTCTTCTTAACTCTAGGCATGATGCTCTATCTACTTGACCATCAAGCCACCTAAGAACAGAATGATGAATCCTAAAACGGAAGGGGACCTTAGAAGGTATCTAGTCTAACCTATTTATGAGTAGGAATCCCCTCCTATAATGTCCTGACAATTCATCTTCCTCTTGAAGGAATTCAATCAATGATGGACAACTCATTCCCTTATGCCTTAGTCTAGACAGCTCTTTTTGGGAAGTTTTTCCTTATATGAAGAAATTGGATTCTGTTGAATGCTTCTTCATTACTTCAAGCCCTTGGGCCCCAAGCAGGATAAGTCAAATCCTTCTTCTACAGAAACAATAACATATACACAGAGAAATAAATAAGTACAAAATTCAGTTCAGTTATTTTTCAGTTGTGTCTAACTCTTTGTGATCTCATTTGGGGTTTTCTTGGCGGAGATATTGGAAGAGTTTGCTATTTCCTTCTCTAACTCATTTACAGGAGAGGAAACTGAGGCAAACTGGGTAAAATGACTTGCCCAGGGTCATATAGCTAGTAAATGGCTGAGGTCAAATCTGAACCTAGGAATAGGGGTCTTCCTGACTCCAGGCTCACCCTATTCACTGTGCTACCTAGCTGCCCCCTCAAATACAAAATATATAAACAATGATTTTGGGAGTAGGGAACTTGGGGGAACCAAGAAATCCTGATAAGAGGCAGGAGGTAGCATTTGATCTGAGCCTTAAAAAATGAAACTGGAGTTCTAAGAGGTAAGAGAGAGGAGGGAGTCCCATCCAGAAATGGCGGACAATTCAGTACAATACATGTTAGTCCTTTAAATGTTAGAAGGCAGGCATCATAGGCAGTTAGCGTCAGAGTGGACTTGGATGGAGGAAGACATTGATTCCATTATGACCCAGACACTTATTAGCTGTGTGACCCTGGGCAAAGCATTTAACCGCTCTCTGCCTCATTTGTAAAATTTTGTAAAATTTGCAAAAAAAAAAAAGTTTCCTTATTTGTAAAATGAAGAGGGCAGACTCGATGGCAGTCCCTTCAAGCACTAAACCTATAAAGCCGTGACTCTATGTTTCTTCTTTCAGTCTTAGGAGGAACAGCCCTAGTTTCTTCAACATATCTTTCTGTGGCATGGTGGGCCACTCTATCCTGATGGCCCAAGTCTAGGGGACCTACTCCAGCTTGTCATTACCCTGACAGGTCCCTAGAAAGCAAGGGAGCTGTTTCCTCTGGCCTTGTGGAGGTAAATATGCCTGTTCTCTTTGAGAAGGGGGGCCAGAAAGCCTGCCCCACGGTGCTCCCAGATGTGGTCAGCCCGCCTTCCAATTTGAAATGATTGGCATGTAATGCCTATTTCCAACAGCAGGTGGTGACAGTGTCCTTTCGAAATATGATTGCTTCTCATAGCTTTTGTGAATAGCTGCTATTTACATGATATTCTGTTTTTTAAAGCAGGTCACCACCAATTGTCTGATTTGAGCCTCACACCAGCCCTATGAGGTAGGAAAATCAGGTACTGTGAATCCCAAGTTGATGGAGCAAGTAAGGAGGAATTGAATGATTTAGTGGTCACACAGCTGCTATATCACAGTGGCAAGTCAGAATTGGAACCCAAGTCTAATGCTTTTCCTTGCATACCAGAGATACCTCACATAGGTGTCTGTGTATGGTATTTAATTCAATTAAAAAAAATAATCACCTTCTATGAGTACAGAAAAACAGTACGACAATGTCTCAGGATACAAAGATTTAAAAAAATAACAAAAACAATTAAAAACAATAATATAATAGAAATGTAACATAATCATTATAATCTTTTCTCCCTGGAACTGAAACAGATTTATAAAAGTGATATTCATTCTGTGATGGAGAAATAGTCAAAAGGCATGAACTTTTTGGAGGACAAAATACAAACCATTACTAATCACTTGAAAAATTGTTAAAACTCTTTAATGATCAAAAAATAAAAATCAAATCAAAACAACTTTTGAGATTATAATTTATACCTACCAACTTGGCAGAAAATAACCACCACCACCACAAAACAGTACAATTCAGTGTTGACTTTGCTGGGGGAAAACAGGCACTTTCCCATATTTCTGTATGATAGGATGTTTCAAATTTTTTGGAAAGCAATTAACAATGTTAAATTGGCCTAAGAAAACAAATCTTTGACTTCACTAATTTCACTCTTGGCCACAGCTGTAACAAAGGTGAGGCAAGCTAAGTTTAAGGGGCAAAGAAAAAGAAATAAGACATTCAGTACTATCCTAAGAATGCTATGCGATTATATTAGGAGGGCAGTGTCAATCTTGGCTCAGTAGCAGATTTCACTAGTTATAATCCTGCTCTTTGGGACTTTATTCTAAGGAGAAACTATTTTTTATTAAAAGATTGGTGATGGAATGATAACTTAAAGATTGGTAAAATGATAAAGATTGGTGGTAACTTATTGGTGATGGAATACTATTGTGCTATAAAAAATAAGATGATTTCAGAAGAAGCTGGAAAGATCTGTAGGAACTGCTGCAGAGAGAAATAAGCAGAACTGGGAGAACATTGTACACAATAATAGCAATATTTTATGATGATTATCTGTGAAAACTTGGTTATTCTCAGCAATGCAATGATCTGGGACAAACCTGAAAGACTTATGACAGGGAATGCACTTCCAGAGAAAGAACTATTAGAGTCATCTTTCACATCAGTGTATTTTGGATTTTATTTTGGGGTTTTGATTGGGCCTGAGTGTGCTCTTACAATAATGAACAATATGGAAGTGAGTTTTACATGGCAATAAAAATAAAATAAAAGATGAGGACTTTGTCTTTTACTAAAAGAAAAAAGATTGATATGTATCAAAATATTAAGAGGCTTTAACTGTAGTGATGGCAAACAGGAAATAATCTGTGTCCAAAGATTTGGGAATGGTCGAAAGAACTGTGGTGCATCCACAGAACAGGATGTTATTGTGTCACAAACAGGACAAATATGAGGAAACTAAGCTTTCTTTGAAGGTAGCATAGTTTTTCACATCAGTCTCCAGCAGTGAAGTCTTGGATTTAGAGTCAGAGGATTACCTCTATCAATATTTACAACAGAAGTCATTTTTTTCCCTCAGGTAAAATAAAGATAATTTGTTTCTCCTAGTTTAAAATTGTGAACTCCTTGAGGGCAGGAACTGTCTTTTGCCTCTTTCCAAGTTCCTAGTACTTAGTACACAGCCTGGCACATAGTAGATGCTTAATAAATATTTATGGGTTGATTTAAATCAGTGATCTTGTAATGTAAAATGAGGTCAGTAGAACAGAACCCAAGAACAAAATTGACATTGATTAAGAATGTGTTGATCAGGGGGCAAGAGGTGGCTAAATGGCCAGGAATTGGCCTTGAGATCCGAAGTCCTAGGTTTAAATCCAGCAGGCACTTTCAAGTTATTGCTCATCTGCTTTAAAACCAAAACATAGTATTGATTCTAAAACTGGAGGCAAAGGTTAAAAAAAAAAGGTTATGTTATAGAAAAAAAAACCCTAGCAACAAAACAACTCCTCCTTACCCACTTAAAGTGTTTTGTTTCTTTATGATAATAATAGCTAGAGAGCTTTGTGGTTTGCAAAGCTCTTTCACATGTGCTACTTCACTTGATCCTCGCAATAAACCTGAGTAGGTGCCATTATTTTTATTTACATTTTAATATTAGAAAATTGAGGCACAGAAGGGTTAGGTGACTGTCCCTGGGTAAGTTGAATCCTTCAGACTAGCACTCACTCACTATGCCACCTAGCGGCAGCACATACACATCTGGTATGTCCCAAAGTACAGTGCATTGTTTGTGTCTGGTCCCACTTAAGACTTCGCAATAGTACAGGGACCCCCGCCTCAACAGTTCACCCAGTTCCATTTACTGCAAGGGTTTTAGAAATAACATCCTCCTTCCATCGAGGTCGGGGCCCTGCGAGAAGAGGGGGAAGTTTGTTAGAGCTGCCGTTATAGGAAGAATGACCGTTAGCCATACCAGATCGTTGTCCTGGAGCAGTTAAGAATCTTGGTTTTCTCTGCTCAGCCAGAATCTGGGATTCCAGATGAGGGCGGGCTACAAGGGTTATGAAAGGGAAGGTGATTGGTTGAAAGGGAGCTTCCGGATGTCCTTCCGGCCTAGTCTGGGACGCTACTGAATGCTGATAGGACAAATTGCTGTCAGGCTGCAAGGTCTGCCGGGAAGTGTAGTTTTCCTGGATCCGTATTCTCAGACCCCAGAAGGGCTTCCATGCAGCGGCCGCCGGCGCCATGTCCCGGGTGCAGGTGCCCTGTCACATCAAAGGGGCTGTGGCGCTGCAGGTGGGCGATGTGCGGACGGTTCAGGGCCGGCCCGGCGTCCTGGTCATCGACGTCACCTTCCCCACTGCCGGGCCTTTTGAGGTGAGCGCCGGCCTGAAAGGCTGGGGCCGGGCCGGGCTGGGCGGGGCGAGGAGGACCGGCCGGCAGACTGGGATTGAGGAAGAAGGCGGGCGCTGCGGGCTCCCCTGAACCATGGAGGAAAGATGGGCCAGCCCTGCAGCTCCACGGCTGGCCCTCTCTCCCTGTCCCTGTGCAGCCTGTACAGTGCCAGGGATGGAGGTGGAAGCCTGCTGCCCTGGAGCAAGCCCCTCCATCCTTTGGGCCTCAGTTTCCCTATATTTAGAAAGAGGTTTGACCTTAGAGGTCCCTGCCCAGCCGAGTGCTTTTGAAAATGATAACGATCCTCCATTCTCCTGCTCTGTGTTCAAGAGCTTTTCTCACAGTGATTCTAGGTGTTAGATAATAAAACACTTACATTGCCCTCAATAAATTGGGGGATCTGTGATCAAATGGGCATGAGTACTTTGACCCATCCTATTTTACTCTTATCTGATGTCATCTTCAAATCACCCAGAAGGGCGTCCACCAAATGTCCTTCCTCTAATTCTCTTGACATTTGTGTCGGTTAATTCTAGTGGAACCAATAAAAAAAATAAAGTAAAATAAAAACTGAAATCATACAATGCTTTAAAGTTTGCACAGTACTTAACGGGCAGATCATTTTGGTTTTACAACTAGTAAAGCAGACAGTTCAGGCATTGTTATCCTCATTTTGCAATAGAGGAAATTAGGGCTCAGAGTGATTCAGTGAATTATCTAGAGTCAAATGTTAAAGGTAGATTTAAACCTACATTTTCTAACCTCTTTCTAGGAAGCCTTAATGCCTTGGATCCCAGGGCTTCACTGGTTAACTCTTTTTACAACTGACCAGCCCACCTGTCATTTTTCTAGTCATACATCTTTCTGGTAAGAATATCCATTTCTGCTATTTTTCCTGCACATTTCTTTGGTAATTGGTGGAAGCCTGTTTCATCCCATTTTGGCCATTTCTTGACTGTCCTCTGGCTGTCCGATTGTTATGGTATTGAACTCAGACCTTTAAAGCCTTGCCATCAACAACTCCTATGCACATATCAAAGTGATAAAAGATTGCTTAAAAGGTGACTCAACAGAGTCTGTTTGACAAACCCTCTGATTATTAATATTAAAAAGCAGCATAAAACAGTCATTTGCCACTTTATGGAGGATACCCAATGCAAGGTCCAAATAGAAGAGGGATTGAGCAGATTACAATAGGCAATTGGACAGAAATTTATAGAATGGATCTATTAATTCTTATAACTTGGACAATCACTGCATAAGTAATGGCCTGGGGCCTGGAACTGAAGAGGAAGAGAGTGAACTGGATTGTTTTGGAGAAATGATGAAGTTCTTTTAATGACTGAAAGCTTTTATCTAAAACAAAGGCCCATCTTTTTTAACATCAATATCCTTTTGATGATGCTATGTGGCTCTGAGTCATGACTTGCTGCAGTTTAGGAATAATTAAAGAACAATGGAGGCTGTAACAAATTGCCAGTGAAGAATTGCATAGAAGTGGCAGATAGGATAACAGAGAGATGTATGATGGGAAAAAGATGTGGGCACATAATGTAATTGTATCAAAAGGTAACTACTGAAGTCTGTGTGCTTCATTGGTATCTACATAACAAGAAGCCTAGAGGATCTATCATATTGAGGGGGATTTATAGTAAGACATGGATTAGAGATGAGGCCTGCTTGGGTTAGGGTGGGAGTATCCACTTGGATGGGATGTCAGATCCATTGACATGTCTTAAGAAGTCAAGTTACTAAGCATGTTATTTTGAAAGTTTAAATTTTTCCTTAAATAAACAGATATCCTCAAGTGAATAAGTTTTCAGAGCTTACCTGGATACACAAAACCTTGTCCACTGTATTTGTCATTGGAGCATAAAGTTAGAAATTTTGCAGATCTGGCCTGGTATTTTTCCCCTCCAAAACTGTGCCAGTCTTCAGTGGGGACTTTTGTGTGTTTTTTTTTCAGTTACAGGAGATCACTTTTAAAAATTATTATACAGCCTTCTTGAGTATCCGTGTGCGTCAGCTTGGATCCCCCAACCACTCACCCAACAAATGGATTACCTGTTTACGAGACTACTGTTTAATGCCCAATCCACACAATGAGGAAGGAGCCCAGGAATATGTGTCTCTATATAAGCATCAGGTCAGTGCCAACTTTCTTTCCACTGGAGTTAAGGTGAGGAGTAAGCTCTGGGGAGAAGAGACCAGACTTCCTGCTCCTAAGGGAGTATGAAGATTTAAGAAAACCCAAAGGCTAGATTTCTTCTTAAAAAGAGAGAGAGAGAGAGAGGTGGGGGCTGGTTATTTTATACTGGATAAATACCAGCAATGTGAACATTTCCACATAAAAAGAACAGAAAAATTAGATTATGCATGAAAGTACACATCTCTGTTATATAAGGCTTGTTTCTTTTCTTTTTTAAAAAAAGCCTTACCTTGTCTTGGAATCAATGCTAAGTATTCATTAGGGTTAAGTGATTTGCCCAGAGTCGCACAGCTAAGAGGTGTCTGAGGTCAGATTAGAGTCTAGGTCCTCCCTACTCCAGGCCTGGGGCTCTGCCCCTTATTTCTTTTTATATAGAGAATTCATTCAAAATATTACTTCAAAAATTGTCCCACTTATCTGTGTTTCCTCTGATTTCCTTCTGTTCTCTGAGAATTTTTTAATGCTTCATTGATGCTTTTATCACTCTTTTATTTATTAATAACCCTTACTGGGTTATTATAATAATCAATATTGGGTATTGGTTCCAAGGCAGAAGAGTGGTAAGGGCTAGGTAATGGTGGTTAAGTGACTTGCCCAGGGTCACACAGCTAGAATGTGTCTGAGGTCACATTTGAACTCGGGACCTCCTGTCTCTGAGCCTGACTCTCAATCTACTAAACCACCTAGCTGTCCCCTTTATCATTCTTTTATTGTGTGACTCTCATCTCACTCCTCTCCCATTCTCCACTCCCAAAAACAAAAATATAAACATCCCTCCAAGCCAATAAGTATAGTTAAACAAAAAAAATCTACACATTGGCTGTCTCCAAAATTTAGGTCTCATTCTTCACCTTTAATCCCTCACCCCTCTGTCAAGAGGTGGGTAGCATGTTTTATCATTAGTCCTTTGGAATCAGTTTTTGCACTCCTAGGGCCTTTTCCTCTATCTTTTAACTCATTGGCATATAACCCCTAGGAGTGCTATCACTGCGTCTATAAGGTTGTAGAAAGTTTAGTGTTTTTTTAAAAACGTATTTCCAAAGTGCTTTCCAGAAAGACTGTACCAATCCACATTGTGGAGCTAGATGTCTATGGTACCTAATCACTTTCTAGAGGTTTTCTGGCCTGGGAAAATAGATTTTCAAATTGGAAATATTGGGTCCAAGAGAGTATAATAATTTTATATGGGCAGTTAGGTGGCACAGTAGATAGAGTTGGATTTGGACTCAGAAAGACCTGAGTTCAAATCCAGCCTCAGACACACACACACACACACACACACACACACACACACACACCAACTGTGTGACCCAGGACAAGTCATTTAACTCTTATCATCCTCAATTTCCTCAACTGTAAAATGGGGAAAATTATAACACCTTCCTCCCAGAATTGCTGTGAAGATTAAATGAGATAATAACTGTAAAGTGCTTAGTATAATGTTGGGAATATAATAGGTGCTATATAAATGTTAGCTATAATATGGCTCTTTGAGGCTTAAAAAGGCTTAGACCTTGTAGACAAGGACAAATGGCAAGGTCTTCTGGGCTGCATCCCCAAGGACTTGGAATGAAGTTGACTCTAGGTTCTTAGGATCTCCATTCCTAGGGAGGAAGAAGTTCTTTCGCACCCCAAAGGATGAGCCTGGGTTGGGGCAGAAGCTCCCCTGGTTATTCCCTGTGACCTGAGGTGGGAGGGTCCCCAGGGGAAGCCTGCTGGTAATGGAGGTGGGCCTGCCTTTATGCAGATGCTGTGCAACCTGGAGAAGGTGTTGGAGCTCCGCCTGATCTTACGGCAGCCATCTCCACTGTGGCTTAACTTCACGCTGGAGGAGTTGCAATTTTTTCAACATGGGCCACAGGTGGGAGACTTTTTCCTGATGGAGGATCAAAACTATCAGATAAGATCCATAATGTTTGTTCTAGGGCTTGTGCTAGACTACAAATTAAACTCTTTAAAGGAACAATAAATCTCAAGCATTTAAAAAAGGCTGGGGAGGTGGGTATACTGAGAATCAGTTCTGGCATACCAAACTCTTTTGTGTGCTTATAGTTGTGGGTATACACTTTCTCTTTGGGATCAAGGCCTGGATAGATTCACTCAACAACTGTTGACTAAATATCTACTCTGTAAAGATGGACCCCTTTATTAGGTATTGGGGAAGATACTGCACTTATATATGACACTGTTTAAACATGTAATTTTTTTTTAAAACCCTTACCTTCCATCTTAGAATCAATACTAGGTATAGGCAGAAGAGTGGTTAGGGCTAGGCAATGGGGGTTAATGACTTGTCACTTAAGTCAAATCGCTAGGAAGTGTCTGAGGTCACATTTGAACTCAGGATCTCCCATCTTTGAGTCTGACTCTCAATCCACTGAACCACCCAGCTGCTCCCTAAATGTGTAATTTAGTAGAGTGAAAATAAATGAACTTGGGGCAGACCATTGGCATGGAAGGGCAAAGCCAGAAGAGCATGGGTGTGTGAAATGAGTGTGAGGGTTAGCAGCCAAAGTAGAATAAGAATTGTGAGGACTATGACAATGAAGAGTTCTGTGGCTTTAATTAGGGCTGCAAATTGTTTACCAGATATCCTGAGAATACTCTGACAACCCTCAGAGTGTCCTGGAATAGGAAAGTGGAAGGTAGCGGGTATAACTGATGTGGGGTCTTCTCCAAAGAATTAATGACTCTGGCAGTCTCCAGGTTGAGGGGGCAAGCTTTATTGAGAGAGGGAGGAAGATGGTGGAGTGGCTCTGATGATAAAGTGCCTTGGTGATGGAAAGGCATGGTGGTAGAAAGGCCCTGAGAGCTTTTCTTGATTAGTTTCCAAGGAAGGGGTCATTTGTTTGGGCAGTTGTTGTCCTGCTGTTCTCAGGAACTGATGTCACTTTTCCCTTGGGCCACTTTGGTCTGTTTGGCCTTTACCAGTGATTCACTCACAATGTAAATGGGATGCTAATGATCTGTTAAACACCCCAGGGCAACTTTTGGTCAAATTTTGCTCTTTTCTGTGCAGCCTCTAAGGAAGGCAGTGATTATGGAAATTGAACATTGTTTGAACCTAGTCCTACCTGACTGACTGGGAAACTGAACCTCTTGTACTTGCTGTGCAGAGACTCTCAACCAAAGACCCGGGTTATATCTAAAGACTGATGTGAGAAGTTTTCCCAGAATTGCAAATCCAAGCCACCCATATGTCTCATCTGAAAGGTGGCCCCATACTCATCAACTAGTTATTATTTCAGGGCTCCTTTGATTGTTCCCAGCTACTTGGCTGTTTGTGGGACATTTCAGCCCACATCACAATGGGGAGACTAGTCTCTCAATGATCATCAGGGGGGATTGTGAATCTTAAGTTTCTCAGATTGTGAATCTTTAAAATTCTCAGACTCTACTTCAGAATACTTGGTTAAGACCATTTCCCATTTTAAACAATGAAGGGACTTAGATCAGGAATGTGAGAACTCTACTCCACCCATACTTAAGCATACTTTAGGGGAAGATAAAGTTGTAAACTCTTTACTGAACAATGAAAAAGTACTTAACTCATACTTATAGTGAAGCAAAAGCCTTAAGCTAAGTCTATTTTTAGGAAGGTGCCAAGTACCTGTGAAGGACAGGCAACTTGCAAACTTGTAAGGGACAAGCCTTAACAAAAGAGGTGTGAGGTTTTAGTCTACTCAGGTGTGAATTACTCAAAAGTTTAATCTACTCAGGTGTGAATTAAGAATGGTCTGTCCTTTGGAAAACGTCTACTGTGATTGGTAGATGTGAGAACTTAAGGGAGGTAACATAGGAGAATATTCTCTTTAAAAGGAGGTCAGAAGCTGAGAGAGAAAACTCTCTCTGAGAGAACTCTCGCTGAAGGAGGAGATTTCAGCCTTGGAAGCTGAAATGGAGCTCAGGAGCTGAACTGGTGGGTCTCTCTGAACACTAGAATCTTGCTTGGGACAAATCTTGTGGTGAGTGGATTAAAGACTGACTGATCTCTCTCTTAGGGCTTGGGCCTAGGCTGGCCTAGCCCTTTTCTCATTGTTTCCTCTTTCTCTCTCTCATTAATTCCTTATTTGTTTTAATTAAAATCTCCATAAAAACCCAGCTGACTTGGGTGTATTTCATATTTGGGAATTTTTCCCTGGCAACCACTTTATATTTTATTTAACTTAAGACACTGTCTTGAAACCATATTTTCCAGGTCACAGTTTAAGGCAACCACTCTTTTATCTGTAACAGTTTATGCCAGACACTACTTTTTAACTGTTACAAAAGTCAGTATGATTTTTTTTAATCCTTACTTTCTGTCTTAGAATTGTCAACTAGAAAAAAACACAGGACTATTAAATAGTCAAAATTACTCTTTAATCAAGGGCTAAAGGGGTTCAGCACTAAAAGAACTCAGCGCTAATAGGCCATGACAACAGAGCTGCTCCCTCCCCAAGACTGCACAGAGTCCGGACTGAACTCTGGCCACCCTGGTCACTGACCCCTGGGAGTGCCACAGACTCAGGATGGACTCCAGGGAGCAAAAGAACTTGTAGAAACTATATACCATTCTAGATGACCCGGGGGCTTAGGGTGAGAGGGACAGTTGATTGACTTTACAATGGTAAGAAAGGAAAATGAGGAGTTCCAGACAGGAATGACAGTGAGGGGCTGATGCCCCACAACAGACACAAAAGGGAAAGACTCAGCCCAGGGCTGGGCCGCCCTGGTAATGGACCTTAGCCTAGGGGGAGAAACCATAGGGACAAAGGACATAGGGCTGGGCAATGGGGGTAAGTGACTTGTCTAGGGTCACACAGCTAAAAAAGTGTTTGAGGCCAGATTTAAACCCAGAATCTCCTGTCTCTAGGATTGGCTTTCAATCCACTGAGCCACTTGATTAGTAGCTATGTGAGTCCTTTGGTGTGGCAGCAATTAGGGCTGCAGAACTCTACCTTGTCATTTCTAATTCCCTAGGAAGACTGAATAAAGCTGAGTTAGGGAAAGAGAGAAGATTTGCATCAATAATGCTAGTCACTGAACCTCTGATGGGATTAGCTATTTCCACCCAAACTACCAGGATGTGTATTGTTAGCTTGAGACCAGTGAAGTAGGACCTTCCCTCAGGGAGAAACTTCCTGTGACAAGGTCAAAACCTGGGGTTTCTACCTCCAAACTAAATAAACTGGGGACTCCTAGATTCCCATTAACTGGAGCTTGCAATCTAAAGACAAAAATGAAACAATTACTATCCTTAAGGAGTTTGTCTTCAATTGGGAGAGGCAGCATATACCACATCTAAGTATTTACAAAACACAAGGCAATCTTATTAGGGAGACCTTGGCCACTGAGGGTATATTTGGAAGATGGCCTTGGAGCTAAACTTTGAAAGAAACTAGCAGTTCTATGGAGAGAGCGCATTCTAGGAATGGAGGCTAGTCTCTTCAGAGATCCAAAGAAGATGGACTGTCTTTTGTGAGTAGTAGTGGGAAGAAGAGTTTGGCTAACCTAAAGAGGGCCTAAAGGGGAGTAATATATCTAATAAGCCAGGAAAGGTGGATTGGTGTCAGGCTGTAGGGTTATGAATGCCAAACAGAAGAGCTTATATTTAACCTAAAAGAATAAGGAGCCCCTGGAGTTTATTCAGGGGAGTAACATCTGACCTGCAGCTGACTGGCAGCTTTATGAAGGATACATTAGAGAAGGGAAAGATTTGAAGCAGGGAGTCCAGGGCAGAAGTGTGAGGGCCTGCACCAGGTTGAATAGAACTCCATGTGAGGAGAGAAAAGTGGCTCTATCCAAGAGATGTTGTGAAGACCGAAGTGATGAGATCTGGCAACTGAATGGATATGTGCGATGAGGGAGGGAGGAGTTGAGAATGACTCTGAGTCTATGAACTTACATAACTAGAAGATGATGGTGCTGTCATTGGAAAAAGAGAAATTTAGAAGAACCATGGAAGGGAGCAAGGAGATAACATGTTCTGTTTTTAATATGTTGCATTTCTTCCCCCAATCCCACCTCCTATGGGGATGTTTTATTTTATAGAGCCCTTCGTCAGCCTTTACCAAGTGGCTCTCCCACCCAGCACCCTACGAACAGCCATCTCTCCTCCTTCAGGTAAGTTCACCTTTTGGTTCGTATTTGTGGCTCCTGCTCCCTCCCCCATCCTCCTTCCTGAGTCTCCTCTCCCCAGATCTCATAGTACCTAGCTCAAAGCTTTCTATTTCCAGATTATCAGTGCAAGTTTGTCTCGATGAATGGGGCCCAGTGCTGGGACTCTGACATGCCAGCAGAACTAGTCTAGTGACACTATACCCACTTTTCCCTGAATCTCCTACGTCCCTGCTTCCAATTCCCTAATGACTTTGGTCGAGACAGGGAGTGACTGTGGCTGTTTTGGTGTTGAGATGGGACTGACTTGTACATCTGTGTGGCATATCTGAGTCACTACCACCACCCCTCTCCCCTCCCATCCCTAGGCACATCTCAGACCTTTTGCCTTCCGCTGGACTGCTAACTGTTGCTTCTAGACCTGTTTAAAAGCTATGATCATTACTCATGGCTGTGGAAGCCCCACTGGTCAGGATTCGAAACTAGAGCTAGAGCGGCTTTACTTCTAGCTACCTACTCCTTTCTAGTAACTCACCCTTGTTTCTTTTAGCAAGCCCTCCCTGACCCAGATAAGGTCTCTTCAGAGGTACAGCAGATGTGGATGCTGACTGAAATGATCCGGGCCAATCGTACTACAGCCAGAATTGGTCGCTTTGATGTGAGTTGTCCAGTTGCCTCTACTTTTATATCCCTTGCTTTTATGGTGGCCAGAATTGACTAGATCCGTTTGTGTTACAGGTGGATGGCTGTTATGACTTGAACCTGCTCTCCTACACGTGAACCCTCCCTCGAGGTTGTTTGGCCTCCAGACTTTGTTCGTGACTGAAATGCTTTACTTTTTATTCCTGCTGAGGACCAAGGCCATCCTCAAACAAAAAGAGGCCCAGTATCCCTTGTCTGCTCCCAGAATATCATTCTCCTCTTTGCTTCTAGTTAGGATTGCCAAACCTTCTTGGTATTGATAAACAGCTTGAATATAAGCTCTGGTTGGAAACTCTCCCATTCCCTGACTTCAGCCTGAACTCTGAGATGCTGACTTTCCCTCCTTCCCTGCCTCAGCTTCATCATAAAAACTCACCAATGTTTTTTCTTTAGAACCATTGTGTGCATAGTATTGACATGCTCTATTCCTTCTAGCACCTTTCACACCTGTGGATAGTTATAAGTCCTACCTGTGTATTACCTAAATAGTAACTTATGTCTTCCTATTGTTTCTGATCCTGAGCTCATTTGGACTTGGGATTACTCCTCCCTAGAGTATAATTTTTGTCCACATACCTGTCAGCAATATCAGGTCTTTCAACCAAGCAAGTGTTTTTTAAAGGGTCTACTATGTGTCCCATACTGTACTAGGTGGGGAGGAATACAAAGACATAATCCCTGCCCTCAAAGAGCTTACATTCTAAAGACATGTACATATATAGGTATATACAAAAGACCGAATTTGAGCTAGTTTTCTACCTCTTTCCTGGATCTGGCTTAATTCTAAACCTTTAAAGCCAAACCTGAACTAATATTTTGGTCTTTGGAAATTTCACAGTCATGGAAAACTGCAAGCAATAGCCATTGTCTAAATAATAGTCCAAGTAGAGAGAGCCCAAAGGTATTTGGGAAAGGATCCCCCATTTCATCCTCTGAACTGACTAGAACCCCTCTCAGATACCCCTGAGATTCCGCAGGTTGTCAGCTGCAAAGCAACACCTTTTTTCCTAGTCAGATTATGCAATCACAGATTGGAGAAAGAAGAAGAGTTGAGAGAGAGCTGGAGCTGGATGGATTGGGACCTGTTTTAGGACTAGATTACTCCTCTCTTTTTCTCCCAGTCTCTCTTCCAGCTCTCTTCCCCTTCCCCACCTCCCCAGACAGGTTTATCTTTGCCGATGCTGAGCTATGCTGAGCCAGGCAGACACTCTACCTATCATCTAATCCTCAAAGTCTATGCCATGCTATCAAGGGTACTTGCTTCAAATGAGTCTTCTTTTGAGTATACTACTTCCAATAGGTAGCCAACTTCCCTACTGTGATTAAAAGGAATAATGCATTATCCCAGTTTTGGTGCCCAGCACAGTTTATTACTAATAATACTTCAGTACTTGGCAAGCCATGAATTAGTCTGTTGAACTCAGGGACGAAGTACAGAACAGGAGTTGGCAGCAGAAAGATATTCCTATAAAAAAATATGGGCCACTTTATTCAGGTGGACAGCAGAAGCCTGCCAGATCTTTGTTCTCTTAACTACTGCAGAATTTTGGTTGTGTAGCTCCTGCTAGGCTAGCAGTACTCTAAAGACTAGATTAGTACTCAGAAGTAGGAGCTTATGATGGCTCAGCAGCCAAAGAGTTAATTGTTTTGACTATTACTTCCCCCCCCCCTCCTTTTTTAATTAAAGTTTAACTATTTTTCTCCTTAATGTCCTCTTCTGACCACAAAAGTAGGGCTTGATCTCTTCCAAAAGCTAAATTCCTTCACATTCCACACAGGCTTATTTGCTCAGCTATCACCACAGTGCAATGACCCCAGCATTCCCTTGGGAGTCAGGGACAGGTTTAGTTTATTTTCAGATATGGAAGCCAAAGAGATAGAAATTCAGTTGGGGTGAATAGACCATTCCTATTGTGTGTACCTGGATGAGTTGACAAATTTCTTAATAAATTCAACAAGTATTGTATCTTAAAGCTTACAGGGATAAGCAAATCCACTCCATAGGGCAAAAGGGGAGGGAAGAGGTGGGAATGATTTCAAACTGTTGCTAGGATTCCCAGATTCTGATCCTTATCTCCAAGCAGGCAGGCCTCTAAGTTCTGCAGGCTTTGGTAATGTTATAGATGAGGGAACAATTTTCCATAAAAGTTGTTTTGTTGACAAGTCACAGTAAGAAGCAGATACGGCTTTCAAACTCGGGTCTTTTGATTCCAAATATATTGCTTTTCCCACGATACAGGCCATGCTCTATTGTCTTCCTGTTTCTCTGGTGGTCCATGATTCTTCGATCATTTTTTTTTATGCTTTAGGAAAATCCGCACCATGGGTGGGAGTCTTAAATTGACATAGTTTTATGAAACATTCCCCGATCCACACGAATACGATGATGGTGGATGAATTTACCTTTGTAAGGTCTGGAAGTTCTCGCACACAAACGATACCATGACCTGTTTAGCAAAATCTTGGACTCTCTCATTCTTGCCCTGCGGCCGAGACGGAAACTCCTAGACCCCCTCGGGTCAAGTGGGAGGGGAGACGGGACTACAACTCCCACTGTCCTCTGCTGCTCAGCCGGCCAGCACTAGCGCGGTCGGAGAGCAGAGCCCCAGGCTAGGGGTCGGGTTCCAGCCCTCTGGCTTGAAGATGCAGCACGCTAGGAGCTCGGCTTGGCGACTCTGGGGGCATCTCGGCGCTGCTGCGGCTGGGGCGCGAAATAGTCGCCCCACAGCAACCCGACGGTCTCTGAGTTCGGGGCAGGTGGGACGGGGTTCGGTTGGAGCGGCCTAGGGGACTAGACAAAGTGGAGGGGCTGGAGCCCTCGTCTGGGGGTGGGGAGCTTCTGAGAGAAAAGGAGACCGAAGGCCCAGAAAAGTGGGCGGGGAGGTTGCGGAAACCTTGGGGAAGAGATGAGTAGTTGGGGTCTTGGGGAGAAAAGAGCAGGAGCCTTGGGGTGGGGGCTCCAAGGTAAAAGAAGCGGGTTGGGGGGCGGGGCGGGGGAGACGGCCATAGGGTGGGACTATGGAAGGAAGCAGGGACTGGGGTCCCAAGAAAAGGATTCAGGAAAGGAGTGGGTGGAAAGGCGTCCTGGGGGATGGGCTACAGGTAGAGTAGGGGAAAGAAGGGGAAAGGGGGGTGGGGAAGGGAAAGGCCCCGGGGAGGGAAGATTAGGGTTTCTAGGAAGTCTTTGAGCAGAAATGGGGAAAGAGGAGCTGAAGCCCCTGAGAGGGGTCTCTGAGAAGGAAGAAACCCTTAAGGTGGGAGTAGAGGAGAATCTTCTTGCAGGAAAAAGGAGAGAGGAGCTAGGGAAGGAAATCCTGGGGGAGTCTAATGTGGACCAGGAAAGGAAGAGGAGCTACCTTGGAGAGGGAAAAGTAGGACTATCAGAAAGGGCTGAAAGTAGGGGGGAATGATACTTTTGGGAAGGGGGTTCAGGTAGAGATGAGGAGGGACCAGATGATCTAGAGAAGCCAGGAAAAAGGAGAGAGGAAGCAGTATTGAGAATGAGAGAGGAAAATGGGGCTTATCAATATCAGAAAACCGGTGGCTGAGCTCTGGGAATACAAAAAGAGGCAAATAACATCCCCTGCTCTCTGGAAGCAGTCTAGTGCCAGAGACAACAAAAATAAGCTATATAAAAAATGAGATAAATAGGAAATAAAGGAGGGAAGGCCCTAAGAATTAAGAGGAATTGCAAAAGGCTTCCTGTGGAAGATGAGATTTTACTTGGGACTCAAAAGGAGAGCAGAAGAAAAGGAAATGTCTCCCTGAGAAGATGGGGAACTGTCAAAGGTGAAGAAAGAAGACCTCAGGAGAAAGTAAGAGTGTATGCAAAGGGCCCTAAGTAGAGGCAAACCTTACCTGCCTAGGGTGGCCTCTCAGACCAATAATTTTACTCCCTAGCAGGAAGCCTTGAAGAAAACCCCACTGTTTGATTTCCACAAGAGCCACGGTGGGAAGATGGTGTCTTTTGCTGGTTGGAGCCTACCTGTGCAGTACCAGGACAGCCACTTAGAATCCCACCTGCATACCCGAAGACATTGCTCACTGTTCGATGTGTCCCACATGCTACAGGTGAATGCTAATGACCCAGTCCCAAGTTCAGGATGAAAGAAGGAAGTCCAGTTCTGACAGTTATAATGTTTTGGCCACTTGTTTTTTTCTGGGCTTTTGGAGACGCTAGCCAGGAACTAAGTAGAACTGAATATTTAAGAATCCCAAAATATTAGAGCTAGAAGAGACCTTAGATTATCTAATACAATTCACACACACACACATACACACCAACTTCCCCCAAACTTAAAGGAATGTTGGGCTTGATTAGTGGGAAGACTGGTGAAGAGATTCTTGAGCAGGCTTTTGAAGTCTGAGAGGCATAAAGCTAAATAGTAGAGCTGTAAGAGGAATGGTTTAGCATTTACTCTAAAATACTGAATTTGGTTTCAATCTGGGCTTTGGATTAGATCACTATACATGGACCCTCTGTTTGTGGGTTCAAAAATCACTGAAAGCTAATACATATTTGTGCTGAAAAAAGTCAGGTTCCAGACAACTGAGTAATGCTAAGAGATATTTCTTATCTACTGGAATAAATGAGATTTTTGGAGTCAGAGGATCTCAATTCTAACCCCTGGCTATACATACATAAATAATCCCATTCCATCTGTCTCCTCCAGCATATAATCTCATTAATCTTCAATCTCTTCCTGTCATCTGACTGCTTCCTTACATACCCCTGTCTCCCATCCTCAAAAAAAAAAAAAACCCTTACACTTCTGCAGAAGTCAGTCTGTTTCTTATTCTCTTAACTCTGCACTTTGGCTTCTAGTCTCAATCATTCAACAGAAATTGCTCTACAAAGTTACCAAAGCATTTCTTTACTATGAAATCTAATGACCTTTTTCTTATCCCTCATCTTTTTTTTACCTTTCTGAAGTTCTAATATTTGGTAAAATTTGCTAAGAATGAATAAATTCTAGTATAAGATTAACATAAAATACATTTTTTAAAAAGCATTTTAATTAACCTTATTAACTATTAGCCTAGCACCAACACACTGACTCTGGGAAAAGACTTGGTCATAAAACTCTGAAGAGCCTGTCATGAGTATACATCTTCACAGGATCAAATAACACCTGGACATGCCAATGCACACTCACCATTCCAAATGAGCACAGCTCATCTGCTGCATGAGTTACAACTTCCCTAGTTAACTATATAGACTATATATTAACTATATATATAGTTAACTATATAGTTTTTATTCCTTCAACAGAAGTTCTTAATCTAGTTAGTTGCTATAATATTCTAAAACAGCAAACTCTATTCTTTCTACTACTATAGTTAATATTCTATTATTATAATTTGATATTGTTTATACAGTTAGTTTAATCACTGGCTTTGACTAAAAATCATAGTTGCCGTTACCTACCCAAAGGATTATATGTGATTACTTGGCTTATGATTAATAATATAAAAGCAATAAAATGCAATTGTTTTTTTTTCCAGAATCCAACTTCTGACATGCAGGCCCAAATCTCCAACTACCTATTGGACATCAAACTAGCTGTCTAGTGGACATCTTAAGTTCAACATGTCCAAAACTAAACTTACTGTCTTTACCCCCAAAGCTCTTCCCTCTTCTTAACATTGCTAATTCTGTTCAGGGTACCATCCTCCACCCAGTCACACCGGTTTTCATTTCAGTTGAGGATATTAACTAAGTCCCCATCCTAAATTCATTCTTAAATCATATCTAATCAGTTGCTAGGGCCTGACAATTCTGCCTTCCCAGCATCTCCCATAAGCCCCTCCTCTCCTCTGAAACTGCTACCACCTTGATGCACACCTTCATCACTTTATACTTGAACTATTATAGTCTTCTGGTTGGATTCATTTATCTTGAAGGCTTGTTCAGTTTGTCCAGTTAGCTGTCAAATGAGCTTCCTAAAGTACAGCCCTAACTGTGCCACTCCCTATCTAGTATCCCCCAGTAGTCCCCTATTAACTACAGAATCAAAAATAAAATCATGTGTCTGGCTTTTAAAGCCCTTCATGACCTGGTCCCTCCCTACCTTTCCAGCCTTTTTACACCTTAATCCCTTTCACATATTCTGGGATCTGATGATCCTGACATCTTTGCTATTCTTTATACAATCCACTCCATCCCCCAAGTTTGGACATTTTTAGTAGCTTTTCTTCCATGTCTGAAATGCTCTCTTTCCTTATCTCCATAACTTCCTTCAAGTCTCAGCTAAAGTCCTACCTTCTGCAAGAAGTCTTTCCTGGTCCCTTAGCCTTCCCTCTATTGATTGTCTCAAGTTTATCCTGTGTATATCTTATTTACTGATATTTGTTTGCATATGATCTCCCCAGTTAGACTTTGAGCTCCTTGAGGGCAGGCACTGTTTGTTTTTTAACCTTTCCTTTTACCCCTAGGACTTGACACAGTGTAGGTAATTAGCAAAGGCTAATAACTTTGTTCTGCCACATATAATCTATGTGGTCTTAGATGAATCCTTTAACCTCCCTGGGCCTCAGTTTCCTCCTCTGTAAAATGAAAGGTTTGGATTACATTACCTCCAAGGTCCCTTCTAGCTATAAATCTAAGATATGATGAACTTAACTTATAAGAGCCCCACTTTTAAACAGCAAGTCAGACCTGAAAGGGTTCTAGGGCCCAACTCTCCCGTTTTACTTTTGTTGAAAACAGGTTCAGGTAGCAGAAGGAACTCGGCCAAAGGCCACCTGCGGAATTAGCAGAGCCAGAGTTGGTGCCTAAGATCTGACTCTACTATTGGGCTCTTCTCATTAAACTGCTCTGCCCCCCAGAGTCCAGTTTGTTGATTTACAATGGTTGCTCTACCTGTCAGGATAATGACTCAGTCATGGACAGTGAAGGACTGTTTTAATAATCCAAGTGAAAAATTATGAAGGCTTGAATTAGGGTGGTGGCCCATTAAGCAAAGAATAGGGAACAGAAGTAGAATCAACAGGTCTTGGCAACTGCTACTATGTGAGTGTGTAAGAAAGAGGGAAGAGTCCAAATGACTCTTAAGCTTGGGGGATGTTGTCTGCAACAGAAATGCGCTTCTTTTGTCAAAATTTAAAGCACCATCTTTATTAGAACCAAATTATATTGACTCATGGCAGGTGCTTAATAAATGCTTGTTCTCTTCCTTTCCAGTCAGGCCTCTTGGCCCTAGATAGTACAAAATTATTCTTGGACTCTTAAAAAAATATTATAAACTTAATATAAACACAACTAATTTAATTTGCTTTGTAACTATTAAGATAATAATAGTTAACATTTTATAGAGTGCTTACTATGTGCCAGGAATTCTGCTAAACGCTTTACAGTTGTTTGAGATAATTGTAGGTGAAGTTATAATCAACATTTGACAGATGAGGAAACTGAGGCAGACATTAGTTAAGTAACTTGGCCAGGGTCACACAACTAGTAAGTTTCAGAGGCCAAATTTGAATTCCAGTCTTTATGATTCTAGGGTCAGCATTTAAGTAAATTAATTTTTGCACCTAAAGCATCCTGGCCTTTCAGGGGCTCCTCCTAAGTCTCTTATCTGGAGTCTGTCTGTTCATTTTCACCCACTTTTCACCTCTTGTGTGATTGGTAGTGTATACTACTGTGCCTCTTTGTTCTGCCTTTTTTCCCCTTTTTATTTTGTATTTCATAAAGGTCTATCTTGAGTTCTACTGCTTAAGATTATTTATCTTAATTGCATTTTAGAATTCTGTTATATTAATGTAAAATTATTTAGCCATTCTCCTTTTCTTGAGATGTATCTAAACCCAATTTTTCCTGCCACACTGCTAACTGATCTTTTCACACATATTTGTTAAATAATGAATCTCATTCCTCATTTTTTTTATTTTCCTGTAGGTTTATCAAAAGTTAATCTTTTGTATTAGTTTGATTGTTGTCTGATGTCTCTAGTCCTGACATTTTCTATTCTGAAATACTCTATTTTTTGCCCAGTTTTGATAATTATTACTTGGTAATACATTTAGAATTGAACTAAATGTCAGAGGTCCCTTTCACTTTGAGTTGAAATGATTCTATGATTTATTTCATGGGCTTGTGCTCGTCCTCAGAGAGACACATGGGTGTCTTTGCTTGGTTCTGCTGCTAAAATCATTTAATCTCTTCTCAAGACCAAGATATTTGGTCAGGATCGAGTGAAGATGATGGAGAGCTTGGTGGTCAGTGATATTGCTGAACTGAAGCCAAACCAGGTAAGGGTCTTCCTTGTCAAGTCCCAGCTATTTCTCTCTCCCTCCCTCCCTCTACCCCCATTGGTTTAGCCCCCACAGAAAGGTCTGCTTAATTTTGCCAGTATCCCTACTACTAGAGGGATGACCCCTTGGGGTTTAGCCCCACGTGAGTTTGCATCGCCTGTGAGCCCAACCCAGGCTTTATATTAGGGCTGCAACTGGCCGTTAGGATAGGCCCACTGACAGATTCCATTTTCAAAAGCAGATGCACTAATACCATGTTACCTGCCGTGTACGTTTGGAGATCCTGCCACTCAAGTCCTATTCACATGCCTCATTGTAACTTGTCCAGGGGTTCCGGTTCTCACAGGCCTTGCCAGTGAAATTCAACCGATGGCAGGTTGTACATATTGAGTTGGTGCCAGTCTGTGTCTGATTGCATGGTCAAGGCTGCTTGAGTTGGTGCACCTCGTCGTCGTCGCAATGTTGGCTGCAGATAATATCAAGCCACAGCACCTGTCAGAGACCATCTTCTAAATTATGAAATGATTTTTCTGTCTGCATTGATAGACCATCCCAATGAGGTGTTTTTTGTTTTTAACCCTCACTTTCCATCTTGGAATCAATACTGTGTATTGGCTCCAAGGCAGAAGAATGGTAAGGGCTAAGCAATGGGGGTCAAGTGACTTGCCCAGGGTCACACAGCTGGGAAGTGTCTGAGGCCAGATTTGAATCCAGGACCTCCTGTCTCTAGGCCTGACTCTCCATCCACTGAGCCACCCAACTGCCCCCACCAATGAAGTGTTCTTGAAGAAAAGACAGAAAGAATGCCATGTAGCATAGACTGTCTGGGTTGTGTTGTGATGCTGTATTTCTGAGGAAAGCTCACTTGTGATGGGGGCAGAAACATGATCAAGACCATTAGAAAATGCCACTGACTTTGCTACTAACAGAAATGCAATGATCTAAGACAATTCTGAGGGACTTATGAAAAAAATGCTATCTACATCCAGAGAAAGAACTGTGGGAGCAGAAATGCAGATGAAAACATGATTTATCACTAATTCATTTGGGTATATGATTTGGGGTTTGGGTTTTATAAGATTATTCACTTACAAAAAGGAATAATCTGGAAATATGTCTTGTGTGATACTACATGTGCAACTCACTAGAATTGCTTGTCAATTCAGGAGGGGGGAGGAAACGGGGAGGGAGACAACATGAATCGTGTAACTTTGGAAAACTTATGTGTAAGTTTGTTATTGGAATAAAATAAAAAGAAAAGAAAATGCAGCTGAAGGGAATTTAACCCCCATATGTAGAGAATAGTGTTAGGAAATAAATATTTAGACCCTTTCTGGGTCCCTCCTGGTCCTAGATGTATGCACCCAGTCACAAATGAAGACTTAAGCCTAGTGCATCCTTTCCTCTGGAAACACAACTCTTAGCACCAAGCTTCCGCTAGCCTGGGAGAGAGATCTTCCTTCAGAGAAGATTCTTAAATTCTCTTGTTAGCTATTAAAGATTAGCATGGTTCTCTGCAGGAGAACAGTTTATACTGTAGCATTGATATTGCATAAAGCAAACAGTTCTGAAAGATTTAAGAGCGCCATCCCACACAGTAATCGGTATTAGAGGGCTGTGATAGAGACGGCTGCCCGCCTCCTGGCAGAGAGGTAATGAACTAATACGCACAACGAGGAACACAATTTTTGGATGTGGCCAGTATAGGAATTTGTATTGCTTGATCGTGCTTAGATGCTACAAGGGTTTTGCATTCCTTTTTTTATATGGAGGAGTGGTAGGGGAAGGGCAAAAAAAAAGTGCTTGATAATTAGGATACAATTATTTTATTAAAAAGATGAGCATGCCCAGTCACTGAGGCGATCTCCTAGATCATAGTTTCTACTCCGTAGTTTTGTAGGAGTTTCCTTTGTAGCTTTTGGCAACTTTGGACCAGAAGGTGATAGCTTTGGTCTTGGCGACAGGGGACGCTGACTCTTTTCACCAATGAAGAAGGTGGTATCATAGATGACCTGATTGTGACAAACACATCTGACAAGTACCTCTACGTGGTGTCCAACGCTGGCTGCCGAGAGAAGGACCTGGCCCTCATGCAGGTACGGGGTGTGATCCACTGCGAGAAGGACTTTTCCCTAAGGATGGCGGGGGAGCATTTCTCTGCGGAGAGCAGTAGAAACTGGGATGGAGAACCATTTGGGACCAAGCCTTTGTCTCTGCTTCCAGAACAAGGCCTCGGAGCTGAGAAGTGCTGGCTGGGATGTGAACCTGGAGGTGACTGATCATGCCTTGATGGCTCTACAAGGTGAGTGCCTTGCCGGGGTGATAGAGACTCCTTTTGAGCATGGCCGTAGCAGCCTGGAACTTAACCAGCGAGGAGAAGGTGGGAGAGAGGCGTCTCCTTCCCGTCTCTTTTCTGGCCCCAGTCGTTCCTGGAGAGCCACAGAGCAGCAGCGGGCAGTGGTCCTAAGTAAGGCTAGGCAGAGCTCTGACCGCTTCGTCATCGTGCCAGGTCCTTCGGCGGCCCACGTGCTGCAGGCTGGGGTGTCCGATGACCTTCGGAAGCTGACCTTCATGACCAGTGCCGTGATGGATGTGTTTGGAGTGCCCGGCTGCCGTGTGACCCGCTGTGGTTACACGGGGGAAGATGGTGTGGAGGTACACGAGGCCACGGTAGAAAGAGCGTTTCATTTAGAGGCAGAAGACCTCGGCTCTGATCTTTAGGAGCTGGGCAAGTTCCTTCCCCTCCTACGACTCAGTTTCCTCTCTTAAAAAATGACAGCAGTGAGCTAAATGGTCTCCAGGGTCCCTTCTGGTTATAAAACCTCCTATGTACATTTTCTCTTTTCCCCAGTTTCTCAGCAAAAATTTCCTTCTTCTGTGGACCTAGGATGATGTCTGCCTACTTTAGAGTAGCTGTGTTTGGGGGGCAGCGAGCTCGCCTTCCCATAACCTGTATTCCACACAGATCTCGGTGCCAGCAGAGAAGGCCGTCCACCTGGCAGAGGCGCTGCTGAAGAACCAGGAGGTCAAGCTGGCAGGGCTGGCAGCCAGAGACAGCCTGAGGCTGGAGGCAGGTCTTTGCCTCTATGGGAATGACATTGATGAACGCACCACCCCTGTGGAGGGGAGCCTGGGCTGGACCCTGGGTGAGTCTGGGCAGGGATATCCGTGGTAGCTTCCCATGCTGGGTCCATCCATGCCAAGAGGTAGGGGCGGAGCCAAGTATAAAGTAAATTTTGAAGTATCCTTTGTGCCTTCATTCAAACTTTATTAAGCACTTCCTGCATGCTGAGCCTTATACTTGGGAAGTGAGGAAGTACAGAGTTGCTGTGACATGATTTTTTTCTCATGGAGCTCACATTGTAATACAGCAACAGGAAATAGATATATTTTTGTATTTTAGCAAATTTTAAATCTAGAGCTGGAAAGATCCTCAAAGGGAAGCTTCTCTAACCCCTTCATTTACAGATACAAGAAAACAAAAGCCCCAGGAGATGAATTGACTTGTCCTGGGTCTTACAAGGGATTCTTATCCATGTTGCCTCATCCTCCAGAGAAGCCTTTTTCTAGATACTTTTACATTTTAAAGTTACCAGTACATCACTTAGGCTGGTTATCTGTTATCCTTTGTTCTTTATTTAATTTTTTTAAACCCTTACCTTCTGTCTTAGTTTCAGTTCTAAAACAGAGGAGCAAGATGGGCTAGGCAATAAGGGTTAAGTGACTTGCTCAAGGTCACACTGCTAGGAAGCCAGATTTGAGCGCAGGACTTCTCATCTCTAGGCCTGACTCTAAATCCAATGAGCCACCTTGCTGCTCCTATCCTTCATTCTTGCTATGTGACTCAGTTGATTTCCTGAATGGCTACAATATGTGAAAAGTATATTAGGGAAGTGGAAAATGCTGCTGAGGAAGTGTGGTATAAGATAAAGAGCCCTAGATTTGAGTAAAGAACGTTTTTTATTAAAATTTTTTATATCATCCAAAATCCACCTTCTCTTCCTCCCAAAAAGAAAAACAAAATTACTGTTATATACATCTGTAGCCAAAGAAAACAAATTTATGCATTAGCCATGTCCAAAAGAAAATTTGCCTTGTTCTATTACTTTCACCTTTCATCAGATTGAGAGAATGTTTCATTGTTGATCTTCTGAAATCAGAGTTAGCCATTATGTTGATCAGAGTTCTTAAATCTTTCAGAGTAGTTGATTTTTATGATACTGTTGTCATTGTAGAAATTATTCTCCTGGTCCTGCCCACTTCACTCAATATCAGTTCATATAAATCTTTCTCTTTATTTCCCTCTTCCTTTTTCTTTCCTTCTTTCTTGTTCTTTCTTTCAAAAAACCCTTACCTTCTAATTCTTAGATTAGCTACTAAGTATCAGTTCCAAGGCAGAAGTAGTAAGGGCTAGGCAATCAGGGTTAAGTGACTTACCCAGGATCACACAGCTCAGAAGTATCTAAGGCCAAATTTGAACCCAGGTCTTCCTGTGTCTTGGTCTAGCTCTCTATCCACTGAGCCACCTAGCTGCCCCTCACTTCATTATTTCTTACAGCACAATAGTATTCCATCATATTTATATACCATAATTGATTTGGCTGTTCTCCACTTGATGGACATTCCCTCAGTTTCCCATTCTTTGCCTTCTCAAAAAAGCTATAAATATTTTTGTACATTATTTTAGAATTTGTTTTACTCATGGTTCAGTCTCTACCTTCATCAACCTTCCTTTGTACTCTTCCTTCTCCCTTTTCTCACCTGTTTCCTTATTGAGTGAAATGCATTTTTGTACCCAGCTGTCTGTGTAACTATTCTTCCCTCCTTTGACTAGTTTAGATGAGAATAAGGTTTAAGTGTCAGCCACCACCCCCACCACCCCCATCCCGTTTTCCTTGTTTGTATAGACTTCTGGTTGCATACCCCAGTTATGTGAGACAATTTTCCCTATCCTTCCTTTTCCGCCCCAGTGTATTCCTCTTCCCTTTCCTTTCCATTCTTTTTTTTTTAACCCTTACCTTCTGTCTTGGAATCAATGCTGGGTATTGGTTTCAAGGCAGAAGAGTGGTAAGGGCTAGGCAATGGGGGTCAAGTGACTTGCCCAGGGTCACACAGCTGGGAAGTGTCTGAGGCCATATTTGAACCCAGGACCTCCTGTCTCTGGGCCTGACTCTCAATCCACTGAGACACCCAGCTGCCCCCTGCTTTCCATTTTTTTAATGTCATCATGTTATAACAAATCATTCCCAAGTCTCCTGTCAGATCAGACTACCTCTGTGAACCCTGATGATGATAGGGTTCAGAGAAGAGGACACATATATTGTCTCCCCATTTTAAAATGTAAACAGTTTATCTTTGTTTAGTACTTTATTCATGTTAGTTCATGTTTACCTTTTTATGTTTCTCTTAACTTCTGTATTTGTACTTCAAAGTTTCTCCATAACTGAACTTTTCTTCAGGAATATTTGGAAGTCCTTTATTTCATTAGAACTTGATTTTTTTTCCTTTGTGGGATTATACTGAGTTTTGCTGGACAAGTTATTCTTGTTTGACAGCTATATCCTGTCCCTGAATATCATATTCAAGCTCTTTGCTCCTTTAGAATGGTAGCTGCTTACTCATATGTGATCCTCAGTTCTTGAATTCTTTCTTTCCAGTTATTTTTAGTATTTTTTCTTTGATCTAGAAACTTTGGGTTTTTACTTTAATGTTACTGGGAATTTTCATTTTGGAGTTTTTTTAGGGGATGACCAATAGATTCTTTCTGTTTTCTACTATTTCTGCTCATAAGAGATCTATGCAATTTTCTTTTAAGATTTAAAAAAAAATCTTTATTTTCTGACTTAGTAACAACTCTACATTTTCTTCTACCTTTTCAGTGTTTTGACTTTTAATGTTTCTTGTTTCATGAAGTCATTAACTTCTGTTTAGTACATACTAATTTTCAGTGATTTTATTGCTTAAACAAGGTTTTGTACCTCCTGTGCCACTCTATAAATTACCTTCCCAATTTTTTCTTCCATAGCTTTTATTTCTCTTCCAGTTTTTTTCAGTAGTGTTCTCATTTATAACTTTTTTTTAAAACTCTTACTTCATCTCTTCCTATAATTCTAATTGAATTTCTGTCCAAGCTGTGTTTTACTTTGAGTCTTTGCTTGTAGGAGTGAGTTATGAGGTCATTTTGTGCTTCTGGATTTGTATCTTGAGTGTCTCTAAAATTAAAATAGCTTTTTATGGTGGGATTTTTTTTCTATTTGTTCATTTTTCTAGCTTCATTTTCCTGACTTTTGGACTTTATTAGGGCCAGGTTCTGTGTACTCTTGGAGGGACCTACTGCTGCTTTCTTGTGGTATAGAGTTATAGTGTTATTCTAGGCTCTCAGGGATAGCTTGGGCTGGTGACCCCCAAAGTGCTCCCAAAGTGATATGGTTTAAGGAAATATCTGATTGTTGTCCCCTCTGGTCTGAGCTCTGCAAACTCCTGACCAGGGCTGAGGGTCTGAATTTCTGTTTGGAGTTGTGCTGGTCAACTATAAGCTAGCTAGAAAGCCTGGTGGTTCTGAGTTGCAGAATTGTAGTTTTTCTTTTGATATTGGATTCTTGCCCAGGTTATTCTTTTGCAGGCTTTAAATGTTGGAATTGAGACCTCACTTTGCTTCTGGGGCTCTGAACCTCACATCTACTCCCTACTTCTGAATTTGCATCTTACTAGTGTAAGATTTAAAATTAGGTTTGACAAAATATGAGAGTTCTAAAAGTAAGATTGTGGTTGTTGTTTATAAAATATTAACCCTTAAGTCAGAAAAACTGTTAACAGCTTTTATTTATAACTGAGTAGAGATATGAAATAGGAAAGAGGTAGGGGGAAAAAATCGCCTAGCTGTATACAAATACCCTAATCCTAGACCACGAAGGCAGATCCAAAAGCAAGTCTCACCAGAATCCAAAGTCCTAATTAGAAAGCTGAAATCTGAAGAGCCAGGAGATGCTGAAAAACAGCCGAGAGCCTTCAGCATACACAAGGCTAAGCCAACCGAGAATCTCACCAGAACTCACACTGAAGAGAGTGTCCCACCAAAGCACTAACCAAGAGAGGGTCCCCTGGCTGAAGCACCCAGGAAGCCAAGAGTGCATCTTGTCCTTTGGTTTCTCCTTTTATAGTCCTTTTCCCATGTTACTTCCTGTCTCTCCCACTTCACAGGAACCAATCACAGCCTCCTAATTTGCCTAGCACTTGCAGAGGGGGGGCAAGGAAGTGCATGTGGCCTTTGGGGGTGTGAACTAGTAAGTGACTTGTGAGCTCTCTTAATGGTTAGCTAAGTACTAAATAGGAGTACTTTCTTTAAGTTCAAGTTTGCTGATTGATTACACATTAAAAATAAACTAAGAGGGTCTAATTCTCTCTTCACACTAGTACCCAGCCTAGAGCTCCAGACCACTTCTTACCTTGGAACACCAATCCTAGGCACAGGATCTACAATCCACACCTGGGTCTTGACTGCCAAGTCAAGCCTGTACCCTATACAAGTTTAGTTCCCTCTATCGGGGATCTGGAATCTCTTCTTGCACTGGTACACAGCCTGTTTCTGAACTGAGATGGCCTTGGCCAGACCCTGCCTCTAGTGTTCACAGACCTCTCTTTCTCCTTATGTTAACTGTGGCTTTAAAAACGACTCATTGATTTGTTTTTCTTGAATATCCTGACTCAGATGGAATCTGTTATGGTTTTGTGGAGTTTTGAAATGACTTGGTCAGATTTGCATTTATTTTATTTTTTTAACCCTTACCTTCTGCCTTAGACCAATACTGTCTTCCAAGGCAGAGGAGCGGTAAGAGCTAGGCAATGGGGGTTAAGTGCCTTGCCCAGGGTCTCACAACTAGGAAGTGGCTGAGGTCACATTTGAACCCAGGACCTCACATCTCTAGGCCACTGAGCCACCCAGTTCCCCCCACCCCCACCCCCGACTTGCATATTAGGAATATCCCTTTGGCAGCTAAATGGAGGATGGATGCAGGGGGGGGTCTTGAGACATCCTTCTCTATAAAATGAGAATAATTATTGTACCACTTACCTCCCTGGGTTCCTATGTGGAAGGTGTTTTATAAATCCTAAAGCACTCTAGAAAACAGAGCTCTTGTTTTTTAGGTTCTAATAGTCTGTTCTTCTTGGTAGGGAAAGCCATTATTGGTTGGGTCAGTAATCAAAGAAAACTTTCCAAAGAGGGCACCTGTAAAGGGTTTGTGGATAGGATTTAGATAAGGAAGATTAGGAGAATGGATAAGGGAGGCTAGAAAGTATTTAGCATGTCTGGAGATAGCTGCATATTAAGTTAAGGCTGGAAAGGTACTCTAGGGTCAGATAAATGACCCTCAATGACTGGCAGAAGAGCTAGGACAGAAGATTCAGGACTATAGGACTATATCACTTGTTCACTAAACATCCTCCCCCCCCCCCCCTTGAATGAGTTTATTTAGTCAATTTAGAACATTATTCCTTGGTTACAATAATCACATTATTTCCTTCCCTCCACTTCACCCACTCTTCCCTCAGCCAATTTCATTGGGTACTAAACATTTATTAAGCACTGATCTGAAATGGATTTAACCCTGGAATTGATGGAGGGGATCATGAACCCCCCCTCCCCCAGGAGAATACTAAACATCCATCTCCCATATCTGGTGGGTACTGTTACAGGAAAACGTCGAAGAGCTGCCATGGACTTCCCTGGTGCTGCCATTGTTGTCCCCCAGATAAAAGGAAAGCTGACCCGTAAGCGTGTGGGGCTGACATCTACAGGAGCACCTATTCGACAGCACAGCCTCATCATGAACACAGAGGGAGCTGTTATTGGTAGGTTGAATCAGGGGAAAGCTGGGCAGAAGGCAGTCCTCAGTGCTACCCTCTCCCATATGTTCTCACAAGTGAGGAGAAGGTTGTATGTGGTGTGATGGAAAGAACACTAGATTTGGAATCAGAGGACTTGAGTTCAAATCCCAGCTCTACTTCTTACTGTCTGAAAGACAAGGGTCTTTATCTCTCAGTCTTAATTTCCTTCTTTGGACTGGGTGATCAATGAGGTCCTTTCCAGCTCAGGATTCTGTGGCTAAATGTCCCATTCCTGGAGGCAGGGCTTGGCTTTGAACTGTGATCAAGAGTCATCAACTATAGCAACTAGGTAGTACAGAGGATAGTGTGAAGGACTTGGAGCCCCAAAACTTGAGTGTAGTTTGTCTTCAGACATGTACTAGCTATGTGACCCTGGGCAAGTCATTTAGCCTTTCTCTAACTCTGTTCCTCATCTGTAAGATGGGGATAATAAATGCACTCATAAATACATAAAATATACATGATATAATAACTGCCTCCCAGGATCATTGTCAGAATAAAAATGAGATATTTCTAAAGTGCTTTACAAATTGTAAAGTGCCATATAAATGTTAGCTATTATCAACTGTAGGCAAAAGCTATTAACAGGTTTGTCATTCAACTTTTGGGGTTGCAGTGCTTTTATGCAGGCAGAGCAGTTACATCCAGACCCTGCCCAGGGAAAAGAGGGAGTGCTGTTATTGTTCAGTCATTTTTCAGTTCTGTCCAACTCTTTGTGACTCCATTTGTGGTTTTCTTGTCAAAGGTACAAGAATGGTTTGCCATTTCCTTCTCCAGCTCATTTCATTTTATTTTATTTTATTTTATTTTATTTTTAAAAACCTTTACCTTCAGTCTTGGAATCAATACTGGCTGTTGATTCCAAGGCAGAAGAGTGCTAAGGGCTAGGCAATGGGGGTCAAGTGACTTGCCCAGGGTCACACAGCTGGGAAGTGTCTGAGGCTAGATTTGAACCCAGGACCTCCTGTTTCTAGGCCTGGCTCTCCATCCACTGAGACACCCAGCTGGCCCCTCCAGCTCATTTTAAAGATGAGGAAACTAAAGCAGAGTAAAGTGACTTAGCCAGAAAGGGTCTGAGGCCAGATTTGAACTCAAGGCTTCCTGACCCCATGTCTGGTGATCTATCCACTGTGTCACCTAGTTGCCCAAAGAAATTGAAAAGTAAGATGAGAATAGGATTGGCGCTAAAAGAGCCCTTAGAAATCACCTAGGCCAAACCCATCATTTTACAGAGGAGGAAATGGGCACAGAGAAAGGAGGCAACTTGTCCAAAGTCTCATAAAAAGAAGTAGCAAAGCTGATATTTAAACCATTTTGTTAAATCTTGTTTCTTTTGACTGCACAGCTAGTGTTTTGCAATTATTTTCTAATTTTTCCTAATTAATCAATAAGTATTTGGTAAGTATGAGGTTATACCAGTGGCTGCTGTCTAGTTGCTGAGTCCCAGCTGCAAAGAAATTCTGGAACTGGAAGTGGTCTCACTTGCAGAAGAACCCTGGGGTATGAGTCCAAGACAGCAGGTGGGAGCTGCTGGAAGCAAGTAGGGAGGGTCCAATTTGTGTTTAGTTTGGGAACTGCAGAGTCCTAGGTCACTATCAGATGATGGCGGGGACTGGTCCATGCTGCTGAGAAGTTACCCTCAGGTGGAAAGAGACAGGAATGGCTGGTGTTGACGGCTACACAGTCTCTGGGCTAAGTCAACTGGTGGGCAAAAAGTCTTTGCTGTCACAGTGCCCGGCCTGGATCATCAGGTGTGGTACTCATGAAGACATCTCTTGAACGTGCAAATACTTATTGTTTGTGCACGTGTAGTAGATGCCATGCTAGGCACTAGGGATAAAAAACACAAGCATGAAGTAATCTTGCCTGCTAGGAGCTTACATTCCATCAGAAGAGAGAGAAAGAATGTGTGTTTGTGTGTATGTATATTATTTAATCTGCTGTCTCCTGCGTGGGAACAGGTGTGCCCTCTGCTCTCTCATTCCCTGCCTTGTTTCCTATGCCCTTCCCAGGGGAAATCACTAGTGGCTGCCCCTCTCCCTGCCTGAAGAAGAATGTGGCCATGGGTTACGTGGATGGACAATACAGCAAAATTGGGACCCCGCTGATGGTGGAGGTACGGAAGAAGCAGCAGGAAGCGGTGGTTAGCAAGATGCCCTTTGTGCCCACTCGCTACTATACTTTGAAGTGACCTAACCCACTAAGCTCTTCTTCCTGCCTTTTTATCAGGCTGAATGGGACACACATCCATACAAATCCTCCTGTGGTTAGTTGATATTGTCTGGGAGAGGGAGGAAACCCTAACTCCTAAGTGGAGAATTCAGCAGCTCTTCAAGGGCCTTCTAGAGAGAGATGGGTATAGAAGTCAGGGGTTGGGTAGGGAAGAAAAGAATTAGAGGCAGCATGAGTTAAAGAAAATCTGGAGGACATAGGTTTGAATTCTGACTCTGCTCGTTATTCTTGATATGACTTTGGGTAAGTTGTTTCTCTTTGAGCCAGTTTCTTCCTCCATCAATTGAGAGATAATTGGCCTAGTGTCACCTACTTCACATATCTTTTGGGAGGAAAAATGCTTTGTAAATCTTAAGAGTGATGCAGAAATGGGAGCTATGATTATAATAAAGGCACCCATAGATGAAAAAAAAAAGCACCCAAGGTTGAGGAAGTTGCCTTAGGGTGTACTAGATATGGGGTGGAGAGGAACAAGGCAAGATCCTCATGTCCACAAGGAATCATGTTCTGAATGCCAATAGAAGGGACTTGGCCAAATGCCAGCTGCCATTTCCATTGTTTTCTAAACAGTCAACTCAGTTTTCTGGGCTGTGGTATGTTCAGAACTTTTGAATAATTCAAATTACATAATCTCAGAGGATCTAACATAAAATGGTACCTCAAGTGTGAATCCCCTCTTTGATATTAACAAACCCTAACCCTCTGCTTGAAGACCTCCGTGAGTGACAGCCTTCTGTGTTGAGAATGTTTTCCTCGTGGTAAAACAGTTTGTCTCTTCAACTTCCCCCTCCCCCCCATCCTAGTTCTGCCTTCTATGGCCAAGCTGAATTAAGTCTTAATTATAGAATCCTAGGTTTTAGTGCCTTGACTATAACATGTACTTAATAAATATTTGCTGAAGGAACTTTAGACATAATTTCAGAGATAACCCAACCTCTTAATTTCATGATGAAGAAATTCGAGGACCAGAAATGAATTCTCTCATTTAATTTTCGTTCCTTTCTCAGTTTACCTTCCTAGTAATGTGTTCTGTAACTAATATTGTTTGCCTTTCCTGGGCCTATACATAACTCATTTATTCATTCCTTCAACCAACATTTATCAAGCCTGAACTGTGAGTAGAGACAGCTTTGCTCAAGATGAACCAACACAAGATTCCTAGACAGGGATATACATTTTCCTCAAAACATTTGACAGAGGCAGTCCCAAAGTATGTTAGGCAGGGAAGGCAGCCTGGGTGTCCATGATACATAGCATAAAATATCTGTTAAGTCGAGTCTTGTGTTATTTGAGCAATGGAGAAAATTAGGTTGCAGATACATGAATGACCCAAGAAGAGACCCTTCTCCATTTCAGTTTACAGGTTGTATGGGAAGTGTCAATGCCCAGGCAGCCATCCTATAAATAAATATAGGACTACTTTACAAATGTATACCTACTCCCTTGGCCAGGTTGAGCTAGGGAAGGTCTATTCTACAATACTGTGACATTCCAAGGCCTAGGCCTGTTCCCTCCAATCACTGTCTGTATGGGACTGGGCTTGACTATTTCCTGTTGTTGTCTTATCATTTCTTTAGATAAAGAAATCCTGATAATTTCCAGGAAAGTCAGAAGTCTATTTATTTCACGTCTGAGTCTCTGGTTCATGTTTCCTTCAGTGGACATTACCAGACCTAGGGCTGCTTCCATACTCCTTCCCTGCCTGAATTTGAGTTAGCTGGGAATAGGAAGTGTGACAGCTTGATTTTAAGAGGAGTTCCTGTTTCAGAACTGATCCTGAATAGGTTTCCTTTGGAAAGTCCAAGAAAATCACTGGCTGATTCACTTAGTTTCTAACTAGAATTGGTAGCTATTTAGGGGGAGTGAGGAGGCTCTGAGGTCATATGCTGCCTTGCATGACTCTGGACAAATGACTTCCCATCGCTCAGCCTAAGTTTCTTCCTCTATAAAATTGGGATGATAGCCCCTGCTTTATGGCATTGAAGGTCACATGGAAAGTACTGGGGGAAGAGAAGAGATTTTATCAGTCTTTGATCCCTATATGGTTTCTGCCCTCACCCAAGATGTGACCCAGACTCCCCTACCCTTCTAGAAAGGGCCAGTTTCCCTCTATGAAAAGTGGGGGATCACAGCGCCTGCACTTACTAATCCTATGACACTGTCAGCAAAGTCTAAATTTGAGCTGAATCACAAATAGGAGCCATTCTTAACCCTCTGGGGCCTGGCAGTACGCCGATGCCTTTGCTGCCCCTCCCCATCACCAACATAGTGGTTGGAAGATTGAAACTGTAGAACCTGAAGTGAACACGAGGTGGGGACGTGGCCATCAGAGCCGCCAGACCAGGGGCAGGCCTGGCCAACTTTACAAGTTGGGGGGCTGTGCACTCCCAATTGATCCTTAATACCATATGCTTCTGTCCAGACCAAAAGTGTAAAGTATTTCACATAGCCAGCAAGGGAGGAGGTAGGATGGATTACACCCTCATTTACAGCTAAAATAAATGTAAAAGCTTTTTGGCCCACCTAGTTCTTCCCTTTCATTTTGCTGAAGAGTAGTGTCAGCCCAGAGTTTCCCAGTGCACACCCACCTCTTCCCAGGATAGACCCAGGAGCCACCAGCAGGTTGTTTCAAAGGTAGCTTACTAGTTGTAGGCAAAGGTCATCCCTAGGAGGACTCAAGCCATGACCATGCTCACATTTTAGCTGGGTGTAGGCCGAGTTTAAGCAGGTCTTAATGACCAATTAAATACCCCTGAAAACTGTTGTTTTGTCATTTGGAAAGAACTTTCCATTTCTGAATGCTGTGGTGTGATGGACACACCTCTATGGTAAGAACCACAAATATTTTGTGTTTTTAAGTGTTCATTGGTTGAGATTAAAAGTCAGTGGACATGCAGTGAGCTCAGTCGAAAGATGGATTGATCAAATACGGGCTTCTCCCAACGCACTTTAAAGATGGATTAGCAAAGACAATTTGAAAATGTGTCACAAATATGAGCTTTTATTAATTTGTACCACTGAATCAGTGGAGGAGAAAAGGCAAAAATGTAGTAGCCAGATTTGGGGGTGGGAGAATGAGGTAGCAGCTGACTGGCCTGTCACAAGTTGATAACAAATATGAAACCATGTTACACTGGGCCTTTCCCCTTCCGTCATCCTAGATGGGGCTCTAAAACACCCAATTTACAAGCTTCACTCCATGCTAATTGAGCAGTGAGGCCCGAGAAAAACATCCTGCAAGCCAGTGCTGGCCTTGTCCAGACTCCTGCTGCTGAACCTACGATCATATTAAGCTGGTACCACTTAAGAGCAGAGGGTGATCTGGCCTACTCCCTTCAAAGGTCCTTTGTATACATGGAAGAGTTGAGAGCAGCTAAAAAGGGTGACTTTCAAGGCACATGCTGGCTATGGTCCTACACATTTCTTCTCTTCTTTAGTTTTCCCACAGTAGGGCGAAAGGAGGGAGGGGAGAAAAATTCCAACAGAAAGATAGTCAATCTGAATTTGCTGGCTCTCCTGTCCAGTTTGTTCTGTTAACAAGCAGTGGAAATAGAACCATAGAAGTTGAAGCCTTGCTCTATGCCTATGTCCTAGAATTGGTCATGAAGACCCCCCACGTGGGGGAGCTCTAAGCACAGCCTCAAATGGAAGACAACAGAATGTATACTAGGTAGATCAACAGCATGCAATTACCCCTTGGAGGCTCTGGCCCAAGAGTCTATGGGAAACTTCTAGTCCAATCCTGTCTTACTTCTCAGACCCAGGCTGGCTCAGACCCCAACCCTGAGGCCCCCACTCTACTAGGATACCTTGGAGGAGAAAATGGGTTTCAGCAAGGCTGGAAGTAGAAGTCACTTATACCTTGAGCATATCTCTTGCCCAAAGGCCTCCTGGTTAGTGGAATTAATTTAGGACTTCATTTTTTCCCCCTTCAAGAATGAGATTCTACTGGAGAAGTCCCCATAGGCCAACAAGCAGAGAAAGTTTCTATCCCAAGTCACCTCATAATTGCAGCACCCTATTGTAACAGTGCTGGCTGTGATTCTCAGCCTTACTGCAAAGGCCTCAGAACTGAAGAGGAAAGCAAGGCTGAGAGTTGGTCCTCCTTTTCATTGCCTCCCTCCTGGATTCATTCCAGGCATGAGGTTTTCCCAGGAGGGCCAACAGTCAATGGCCCACAAGGAAGGAGAGGCTACAAGGAGATGTCAGACAAGCCATGCTTCCTCAAGGGCCAGGTCTCAGGGCCTTCTCCTTTCCCCCAGTAGGGGAAAGAACATCTAGAAAAGGAAAATGGAGAAGTGAAGAGCCTTTCTGAGATTTGGCCCCCAGTAAGATTTCCTGTTTTCCTCAAACCTACACCATTCCCCTCCTGACTAGTATCTCTCCAGAAAAAAACCCCAGCCAGTATCCCTGAGACTCTTGGCAGACAGGATTCCAAAATAGACAGGCAGCAGGAAAGCCAGGCCCATGCCTCTTCCTTCCATTATTCACGATGGGTTTTCATTGATTCGTTTTCTGAAGTTTCCCTGAAAGAATTGGGAAAAGAAATGGATTTGTCATTCCCACATAAGTATCACTCTTACTAAGGTCTGGTACTTGCAGCAAATCTATACCATCCCTTCCTGTCTGCCCCAATCAGTAGAGCTAAGTAGAAAGAAAATCAGAGATCCTGGGTTCAAATTGTTTCTTGGTACCTATATGCAACCTTGGGCAAACTGTTTAACATTCTTGGCTTTGTTTTTCTTCCACCTTTAAAATGAGCCGGTCAAGATAATCTCCAAGTTCCATACCAGCTACCTTCCTTTCTATATGCTTTCTCTATTCTCTGATATCCAGGCAATATCTGTGTGCAAAGCTCTATAATGAATGGTAAGTTTAGTAGGAAGATTTAATTAAGATATAATCCCTACCCTCATGGAACCTTAAATCTCAATAGTTTCTGTAATGGCCAGAGAGACAGGATACAATAAGATAATTGACTGTCCAATCAGCTTTGGCCTAGGAATAGAAGGAATTAAAAAGTACTTACCTCCATGCCAAAAGCCTACTCTCCATTAAGTAAGGTTTTATGGAGATATTTTAAGTGTTCCCTGGGTTCTGACCTAGGTAGGATGGTAACAATCTAGCGAAGACAAAGACTTCTGCCTGAAACTTGGAAACCTCAGTCTTTCCTAGGCCTGGAGGAGCCCTTAGAAGTCATTTGAGAGGAGTGCGGTATGACTAGCAGTCAAAACTTGAAGATCTGGGAGAAACCCAAGTTTGAAGCAGGATCTTGCCCAAAGAATGGTAGACTCAAACTCCTCAATCCAGAAGAAAAGAATTTTTTTAAAGAGGTTTATGGTGGTATAATCACCTAATAGCTGGTGAAATAATGTGGGGCTAATCAAGTAGCCTTAGGGTTGATGGACAAGCCCTGGGGCTAGTAGAGTAGCCTCTTTGGAGCTAATGGAATAGCAGCTCTCCAGATGGGAAGCAGCAACTCTGAGTAGAGGATAGCAGCTCCCCTGTAGTGGCAGCTTCTACAGGGTTGGCATATTTACTGGAGTCTTGAGAGTTTGTCATTTTCCATTCCAAACTCAGGTAGAGGTATGTTTTGGGATTTGTTGCCACAGGGAATAAGAAGCCATGTGCAAGATTGGGAAATTGTTTCAGAATGCCAGAGTCCCCAGCACACAGGTCCCATGTTCTTCCATTGTCCACCTTGTCATCATTTGTCAATGTGGGAGAGGTCTCACTATCCTAGAATAAAAACGTGGGGGTGGGGGAAGATGCAGCACAGTGGAGGACCACTATGGTAATTAATCATGTCTTTCAGTCTAAGAATAGGAGTAATTAATAAAAGATTAGGCACAAAGCTGATGCCCAGTACAGAATATTAGAGATCAAGGACACAGAATGGGCAATTGATCAATCCACAATTCAGCATGCTGACATGCTGAAACTACAAGTTTTGCAGTTGATGTTTAACCAGTGCTAAGGTGTGAGAAATGCAAGATTGCAGAGTGAGGGTCCTGTTTGTATTACCACTCACTGCCCATTGTCAGCCCACATCAAAATCAGGAAGAACTGGGCTTCAATTCCATTTCAGATTACCAATTAGCTTTCTACCTCATCTGTTTCTCCCAACAGAATGGGAGGTCCTGGAGGGCAGGGGCTTTTCAGTTTCTGGTTTTGTATCCTCAGGGTCTAGGAGAGTAGGAGCTTAATTAATGCTTTAATTGAGTTTAACCCTTCTCTGAGCAGGCCTCCCCTCTACTCCATTCAATCTCTGTTTGAAGATCCCCAGGAAAAGGGAACTGAGTGCCTCAGTAAATAGCAGCCCCTACTATTTACAGGTGAGAGCTATAATTGTAGGAATCATTTACTTTGTACTGAATCACAATCTGCTTCCTTCCATTTTAGGCTGACATCATAACTTAAAGCTATGAAATATCTAGATCAAGCCCTTCTTCCCATCACCCTCATTTTATAGATGAAAAATCTGCAGTCAGTATTGAAAAGTGACTTACCCAAGGTCACACAGTCAATAGCAGAACTGTGATTTGAAACCACTTTTTTACTCTAAAACCAATGCTCATTCCACTGTAGATGCCATTGGACTAGCTAATCTCTAAGATCACCTTCCAGCCCTAGCAGGCTGTGATTCTGACTCATGAAGGGAATTGCTGTTTCAGTTTTAGTATTCTAAGACTAGAAATACCCTGTCAATTTCAGCAAGAATTAAGGTTATGGCAAATGATTCAACACACACAAAATGACATGAAGTGGACAAGCCATGCAGTGCTATATTAACAGTAGTTAGCTAAGAGCAACAGAACTTCTCAACTCTGAAAAGCATAGGGAGTCCAAGAGGAAGGCAGCAACTTGAAAGGGGGTCTTTGAGAGCAGAATTACTCAAACTTTTTGGTTCAGATACCAAAGTAAACTGAAATGTCTTGGGAGAAGGCATTTCCCATACCCAACATTTTTCACACGGGTTGGATCAGATGTCCTATGAGGTACAAATTATAAGATTCAGCTCCCTCCCATGGGTAGTTTATTCAGTCTAGTGCCAAATGGAAGAATAAGGGGAAACATCTTTCAACTGGCCTCATTAAATTACAACAAATTGCCAGCATAGGGTTCAGGAGAACCAGGGAAGATTTCCATATTTCTGAATTTAAAAGTTATTAAGCCAGAGACCCAAGAAATTATTTTTCTTCCTTTATTGATCCATTTGAATTCATTCAATACCTAGCACTGAAACTTGAGCATCAGAGGTACTTGTAGCAAAAATGTTGCTAAGGAGCGTAAATCTATTTCTAAACTTAATTCAGCTTGGATTTATTCAATGCCCAAATGCCCCCAATACTTGTTTATGTTCATTAAGGGAGTATGTTATTTAAGTGTGAGCAGAAACACCTGCTCCACACACCCAGCTTAGCTGGCTCTGTTTTTTCAGTTACTCTGGGAGCAAGCTGTAAAAACTTTCATCCCTTTTACAGATAAAAATAGTATAAATGAGTGAAAAGAGCCTGGTCCCAAGTCTGGTTGCTGTGTTATAGCTGGCTAGACCAGGAGGGGTTCAGGTTTCTAAGGGCCACTAGGATATAGGGAGCCACCAGAAATTCATGAGATGTTCAGTTCAGAGCTAGTAGGGAACTCCAGGGTCATCTACTCCCACTTCTTCACTTTACAGCTGAGGAAATGAGGGGCAGGTATGTATAGTGGGGTCATTGTCCCCCTACCTATGACACTGGGAAGACTGTTCTTAGGAAGAAGACAGCTATCTCCTTTACTTGGGTTAATAAATTAGTCTTGCTGAAACAAGGGAAAGAGAGTGAACTTTATACCTGTGCTTTTAAACTGATGTCTGGAAACAACATCCAGCCTAGTAGCATGCAAGTTTCCTGTCTGAACTGCTTCTACTATAAGGAAATAGGTTTTGAGTAATGATATATGTAAAACCCAGTGGAATTGCTTGTCAACTCTGGGAGGGGGGAAGGTAGAGGGAGACAACATGAATCATGTAACCATGGAAAATTTTTTAAATTAAATTTGAAATACAAATAAAATGAACTGCTTTTATTGGAGGGCGATCAAGAACCAAAGAACCACTGTGACCCAGCTCTGAGGAAGCCATGGATGATTCTGAAGGCAATCCCAACCCATCCAATCCTAACATATCAAATCTTGGTCAGATAGTGGGGGTTTCTGTCCTCATTGTTGATAACCGTGGTCTATGACTCAGCTACCTGGAGTGTTTTCAGAATGAGATTGTGCCTTTAGTCCTTTCTCTGTGGGGTAGGATCTCAGGTACCACAAAGGATGATGGGCAGATTTCTTATTTCCTTTTCTTTTGGTCTGCCCAGCACCTGTGTTTGTACCTGAACACTAACCTATAATAAAAAATAAATGATGGTGGTCTATTATTTTTTAGTCATTTTTATTTTTCTAGTCATATATCTGACTCTTTGTGACCCATTTGGGGTTTTCTTGGCAAAGATACTAAAGTGGTTTGCCATTTCCTTCTCCAGCTCATTTTACAGGTGAAGAAACTGAGGCAAACGAAATTAAGTGACTTGCCTAGGGTCACACAGTGAAGACTGAGGCCAGATTTGAACCTAGGACCTCCTAACTACAGGCTTAGTACTCTATCCACTGTGCTATCTAGCTGCCCCTCCTACTTTGCACTCCTGAAAATTTAAGTCAGTCCTCTTTCTCCTTTTATGTTGCCCCAATTACTCCCTTGTCACAGAGTATAATGAAGCCAAACAAATGGAAGATTAATCCTGACAAGAAATGCCTCATTTTACACCTGCACACATATATACATAAATACACATGTACACATTTTGCCACAAAGAGCTGTTTCAGCCTGTTTTCTTAAGTCAGGATTTTACTGTTCTCTTCACACCCAAACTGTCATTTGCCATTTCCATCCACACTCTCCCACCTCTGCCTTTGTTCACCCCTTGTTATCCTGCTTTCCCCAAATGCCTCTAGACTGCCTATCCATTCTTCCAGGCCCAACTCAGTTGCTACCTCTTCCTCCAAGAGGTCCCCACCAAGAAGGGATCTCTCTTCAACTTGAAGAGTACTTGATCCTCATTTTATGACTTTGAATCAGCCTAATCTGTATTACACTTATTTTACTTACCCAGCCTTGAGGGCAAGTATGACTTATTGGCCTTTGAATCTATCCTGCTGTTATGCCACTGCACATGGTAGATATTTAATAAATGATCAGAACCCATGTTCCTCATTTATACCTCTTCTTGGGGAAAAGCAAAATACAGACCCTCCCATCTACCTAAGCATTCACTCTTGTCCATAAAATTTATTTGGCATTCAAGGCCCTCCACAATCTGGCACCAGCAAGTCTGGCCCCCTATGTGCCCTGTATGATTCTAACCAGACCTTTTTTTTTTTTTTAAACCAGACCATTTCCTGAAGATATTTTGTGCTTTCTGCCTCTGGACCTTTGCTCACATTATTCCCCATATCTGGGATGCCTTTTCTCTTCTGCTGTCAAATCCCTAGAAATTCTTTAAAGTCCACCACAAACACAGTGTCTTTTAGGAAATCTTCCCTAATTCATAAGGCCTTTTCCCTGGCAGATTTCCCACAGTACAGTATTTATCTCTTTCTAATATTCCTATCAGACACTAAAAGAGGAATTGTGTGGCAGAGGGGAAGAGCCTTGACCAGGAGCGCTGGTCTGAGATTCTCACTCCCTGTCCTCCTCAGTGCCCCAATGTTCTTATCTGTAAAATATGGATAACACCTACCACAGCTGATTTTTATGAAGTGTTATAAAGCTTAAAACATTATATAATTTCAGCTCTTAACAATCCCACTTAAACATTTATTGAACTCTTACTGGATATAGACACTGTGGTAGGTGCTGTACACAATGACCAAACAAAGCACAATATTTGCCTTTGAAGAGCATATAAAAATGAGAAGGTATAGGGAATATATCTATTCTAACCTCTCCATTTTACAGATCTTATAATTTCTAATGTGCTAGGAATTTCATGAAAGCTATCCTTCAACATCCCAGTATAGTGTTCTGTACACAAAAGGGGCTTAGTAAACATCTGATAAATGCTCTCAAGATCATGAGAGGAGGAATGGAGACAGACACTTTAGGATCCTGGAAGAGGTGGAGTCAGCTGGGGTTTAAAATGTGGATAGTAGGAATTGGTTTCTTTTCACAGACCTGTACTGTTCTGATAACACTTGTGATCACTGATAGAGCAGCTTAATTTATTGTTATCCTTGGGGGCAAAGGAAAAGTCAGCTATGTAATCAATTTTTCAAAAGAATGTCAATGATGGCCTCTCCAGACTTTGTAACACTACTGTGCTGTTCAAAGCTGTAGAACTCACTTGCCTAGTGAGTGGGACAGATCAGACAACACCATCCTGCCCCTCCTGTGCATATGTTTTATGGCTAAGCAAATTGGGGCACATAAATATAATGGAATACTATTGTGCCTTAAGAAATGGTAAATAAGAAATTTAAGAAATAGGAGAAATTTAAGATCTGTATAGATTGAGGCAGAGTGAAGTAAACAGCACCAAGAGAACAGTCAACAGTGACCATCACAATACATACAAAATACCACGAGAATAGGATCAATTCAATGGCCAATTCTGGTTCCAGAGTTCTGGTGATGAAACACTCCTCCCACCTGCTGACAGATAGGTATCGGATACATCTGTGGAAGGAGGTTGATGTCAATGTGCCTGTTTCTTTTGTTTACGGAACAACTCTTTGTCATGTGATAGGATTTTATTGAATATCGGGAAATAACAGCAAGGTTAAAAATCAATAAAGTAATTAAAAAATAAAAATGAAGTCAAAGTGGAGAGAAAATATTCTAGGCATAGAGTATACTTGAGTCAAGACAAGGAGTGGTGAGAGTACCTCATGTTTTCAGGGTGCAATGGGCTTTTCAGTGTGGCTGGGAAGTAATGAGACAAAGTTGGAAAGAGAATGCCGGGTTACAAAGGGCTTGGAATGCCAGTGTGGTAGTTAACCACTAAAGTTTTTATGATCAGTTAACTGACATGACCTGATAGAAATATAAGAAATACTCTTCTGACAAAGGTATGAAGAATTGATTGAAGGTGGAAGACGAGTAGAAAGAAGGAAGATGTCCATTGATAAGGAGATTAATATAATACTGTTGGCAAATGGTGGTAAGGACTTGAACTAAGGTAGTTCCAGCAGGAATAAAGGGGGGGGGGGGGGGAGGAGAATATATGAGTGAGAAGTTGTAGAGGTAGAGCTGACCAGATCTGATAATTGACTGGATATGAAAGGGGAGAGAGAAAGAAAAGCTAAAGCAAACACACCAAGGTCATGAGGAGGTAACATGGGAAACAGGAGAAATCAGACTGAAACACTGAACCAGCTACACCTTTAGCATGGAACTTGGAGACTCTTGGGAATCTAGATCTAGTGATCTCTGAGGGCTCTTCCAGCTATGATAACCAAAGGAAAGTAGTTTCACCTGCTTCTACCATCCCCTTCCTCACTCCCTCTCCCAAACACAGACCTAAAGCTTTTATGAGAAATGGAAATGATGCTGTTTTAAAGAGCTGACAAATGGAATTCTGTTCCTGGCTCTGCCATTGAATTACCTCATAAGACCTTGAAGTATTCCCTTCTCTAACCTCTCTGGGTATCAATATCTGTAAAAATCACAGGTTAACAGATCAGGATGATTCATACTTCTACAGCTAAACTGTAGAGAATCCCAAAATACTTTCCAATTAAAGGTAGTATTAACAACATTATCCATATTTTACAGTTAAGGAAACTAAATTCAGAGAGAAGTGAAAGAAGTCTTGGGTTCAAATCTAAGCCTCTGCTAGTTGTGTAAGTCCAGGTAAATCTACTTCTCTTGGGGTCACAGAATTTGAGGGGGGAAAAATAAAGTCATCCCAAAAAGTCTATTCCAGCTCTAAATTCTAGGATCCCAGAAGTTTTGCAGCCAGAATAAAAACTCAAGATTTCCTGAAACCAAAGTCTCATGCTCTACCCAGGTCTATTTCCAGTTCTAATATGTTATGAGTCTCTGATCCCATATGGGAAATGAGGATAACATCACCTACCTTATATATAGGGGTTCTTGAGAAGCAGAGTGCTTTGTCAGGTATTAAGTGGGATAGAAATGAAAGATGTTAAGGTTTATCCTGGACAAGCAGGAATATGACTAACCCTGAGCTGGAATACTTACCATGGAGGAAACAAGGAAGAGCCATCGGGAGTGGAGCCATTCTGGCCTCCCGGACCTAAGGGAGGTAACAGGATCAACATTCAGGGCTAGCCTGGAGGAAGAAGATGTGATCAAGGCCAAAGGGTCAGAGGGGAAGCCAGGCTCTCCCGCTGCCATAGCAACACTGGCCGGGAGGTGGCCAGCCATATGAGGGTGATTAATAAATGCTGATGGATTGAAAAGTTGAGTTAGACCCGAGGCCCCAGCCACCTTTTGTTAGAAGGGTATTGTGGACTGCCTAATTAGGAGATTTGGAACCTCAGGATAGGCTGCTGTGGGGGAATCCTAGATGAGGGGACGGACTTTAGAGACCTAGCACCGCTGCTACTGCCCTCGTCCCCACCTGCCGAGATGGAAGGGCAGTGGTACAGGCCGAGGAGAGGGGTGTTAGTAGGGGTTTCTCCCAGGAATGGCACAGACTGAGAGGTTGTGGGGCGGCGGTCAGACGGGCAGGAGTCTGGGAGAAGCGGGGCCGGGGACGGCTCACCCGAGGACGGGCGGTGATACAGGCCAGTCACAGTGCTTCCGTACACCCCCCAGGCCAGCTGGATCCCCAGGAGGCTCAGCACCAGCCACAGGAGCAGCAACTTGAAGAGGGTCACACGCATGTCCTGCGCCTCCCACTCGCGCAGGAACTCGCTGCCCAGTGTGCTCAGGGCGCCCAGGACGGCCGTGGGCAAAGCTTGCCAACCCAGCTCGGACCCGGACTCAGCCGCCATGCTAATAAACTTCACTCTCACCCACCTAGCCGCGGGGGCTTACTGCAGCGGCTACTGCGCAGGCGCCGAGCTTTCTGGCGAGGACGGCTGGAACATCAGGCAACAAGAAGAGTCCCTACCATCCAAGCCCGAAAAAGCAAAGCCAAAACGCATGCGCAAAGAGGTGGCAGTTAAAGGTGGAGAATGGCTGACACGAAACCACGCACGCGCAACCAAACACTAAGCCGCTCCCCCCCACCTACCTATAGAGTGGGTGACTCGGGAGCACAAAATAGTAACCAGGTCTTTTATAGCCCTGTGACTCCCGTGATGCCCAGCGCGGCGTTCGTGATTGGTTAAACGGCATCTTCTTCGGGAGGTTACGTGATTTGGAGCAATCGTTGCTTAGGGGCCGGGCTCTGAGAGCGTGGCCGCAACCAGCCACGGCTCGAGCCCGTCCAGGGCCCGGGAGCGCGCACGTTGCGACCCGCCCTCCAGCCGCCGCCGCCGCTGCCGCCGCCGCCCGCCCGCGCTCCCGCTCCCCGCCTGCTTGCCCGCCGGTTTCCAGTGAAGAAACTGCCTGAGTCCTAGAACGCGCGCCTCGCGGAGCAGCCCGCCCGGCGAAAAGGGACTCGAGAACCGCCTGAGGTAAGAGGCTGCCTGCCGGCGGGGGCGTCCCCTCCCGGGGTCTTCCTCCTTCCTTCCCTCCCTTTCTTGGCCCCCCGAGTCCGAGGTGCCGGCGCCTCCCTGGGCCTGCCTCACCCCACGGCGGCCCCCGCCCGCGTAGCTGCTCCGCTCTCGACCCGAGGTTTGGCCGACCGCTGAGCCGGCAGCCCCTCGGGCGTGGGTCGGTGGTGCGGGCCCCACCTGCTGCTTCTCTCTAACTCCTCCGCCTCGCCCCCGCCCCGAGGGGGGGCTGTGTGTGTGTGTGTGTGTTTGTTCGTGTGTCCCGGGGAGCTCGGGGGCCGCACCCCGTCACCGCCGCTGCCTACGTTTCCTCTGCTTCTTCTGGCTTGTTCTCCCCTCTTTTCCCGGAGCTTAGCGCTCGGTGCGCGGCCGCCGAATGGGTGTGGGGCCGCTCGGACTGCGAGCTTGGTGCGAGCTGAGTCCCCCCCACACACTTCTTCCCCCGCCTCCGCTCACTGTCTGGGGGAGAAGCGGCGGCTCCCTAGGACCTTGGGCTGGCCCTCGGCTGCCTGGCCGCGGCAATGGCCGAGTCTCGATGGTCTGGACCCTCGCCTGCTTGGCTCAATCTCCCTGTACCCCTCCCCGTAGGCCACGGCCTGGTTCAAGCCTCTGCTCCCTCTCTCCCTCCCTTCCTTCCTCTTGGGGCACTTCCTCACACCGCCTCTTGGTTGTTTTCCTACCTGTTACACGACTGGCCCCAACCGGGGATCTCCTCGGCGTCGCCCAACCCCGCACCACCCCGCACTGAAGGGAGACCACGTCCTGCCTGACCGCGCCGAAAGGCCGAACCCAGTTAAAGAACGCTCTCCCGGGGTCCACGGGCTGGGATCACAGACCATTTTCTCCCATCCTTGAGGCTTTTTCTTTTTTTAAACAAGGTCCCTCAGAGCTTCAAGTGTATAGATCTCCCTCCCTCCCTGATCGCCTTCAGAAACTTGCTTCTCTTCAGAACCCACCCAGGTTGTGAAATTGCTAGAGAGCAGGTAGTGAAATGAACCCTGCAGTAAATAGACTCCTAGATATTGACTCCTCTCTTGGGCACCTTCTTGTGTTCGAGGCATTGATCGGACTGAGTGGTGGGCTTGGAGGGGAGTAGGAAGCAAAACGAGAATTCTGCCATCGTGTAGCTTGTTTAATGGGGGGGGGGGACCGGACCTCGTCGACATGGCTATTTGCTATAAACATGATATGTATGGACTGGAGTTTGAAAATGGTTCCTTAAAATCCCACCCTACTTTAACCAGAGACGGTTTATATAGGTCCTTCATAGTGTAAAATAAGATCAATCTAATCTGTTCTATTTGGTTTTGAATACAGTAACCAGTGAACAGAAGGAAACAACCACTTTTATTATATATCTTCCAGTTTTCTTATGCTTCCTTGTTTTTGCTGTGATTACAAATTTATTTTATATGCTAATCTCATTTTTCATTAATCTAAACATTTCTTTTGGATTGAAATTAGAGAACTAATCCTAACACCCCCAAAAAACCCATCCACATGATTTTTCTCCATTAAAAACTGCCTTTATTATTTTAAGGATCTTGTTGGATCTGGGTGGAGTGAGTTTCCCATTTCAGATGGTAATTTAAATCAGAAAATCAGAACCAATTGATATTTCCAAAAAGTTACTGGTTTAATTTTCTTAACACTTTTTGTACCCTTACCTATTCTTTGCAAATAAAAAAATATTCTAATTCCCCAACTCTCAAATTATAAGACCATACCCTCCTCTAAGGGATGGATAAGATAGGAAGGGACGGTTAGTCTTCCCTCTTCACCTTCCCAGTTCCTAGTCTGCTCCTAGCAATCTTGCATATACCTGCTGAGTAAATGTTTGGCTTGAATTAGATTACACTTTTGTCATTTTTGACATTTTGATTACACTTTTTAGTGCATTTTGTCTTTATTCAAGAAATTTTCATTTTGAAAGTTGTGGTTATATTGACAAGTTGAGACAAAATCTGGAGCCTGATGTTTCATTATATGCATTTATTATGCTTGTTGACTGACATTAAAATGTTGATAACTTGAACTAAATTTACTAATTTGGCTAAAGAGCAACTTAAAGATCAGTTTTGTTTATAAAAGTCCATCTCTTGAGGGCCATTGCTACTTTTCTTTAAAATGTATATGGGGGGCTGTGCAGCTAGGAAGCCCAGTGAATTGAGAGCCAGGCCTAAAGATGGGAGGTGCTGGGTTCAGATATGAGTGAGTCACTTAACCCCTTTGCCCTGCCCCCTTACCACTCTCTTGCCTTGAAACATTATGTTGATTCTAAGACCGAAAAGGTAAGAGGGTTTTTTTTTTTAAGTGTCTAACATCCTTTGTCCGATGACTTTTTTTTTTAGAGGAAATCCTTTATACAAAATACAGCTTACCTTGAATTAATCTCTTTTTTTCTTATTCTCATATGCAAGTTATATGGAATATTAGGAGAGAGATGGTAAGAATAGTCACTGGCCCAAGTTTTCATATTTTTTTTTGTTTTGAAGAGACAATCGTCTAATTAAATTTCATTTTTACAGATGAAGAAACAGAGGCAAAGGGGAATGGAAAAGGGGGCAAGGTGCATTCCAACTAAACTGTGTTGGTATTGAAATCTCTACATTCCATATCCAACCTCCCTGCCCTTTTTTTTTTTTTAAGTTCCTTCTAAACTAAATTCAGGTGATAACTCCTTTGGGAAGCCTTTCCTGATTGATTAACCTATAATTGATAGTTGCCTTTCCCTTCTCACATCTTGCTTTGTAAAACTTTTTTTTATATTTTTCCCAGTAGAATATAAGCTCTTTGAGAGAATTTCCCATGTTTCTGTTTTCTTTGTTCCTATGCACATAGTAGGAGTTTAATATATATTTGTTGACTTGAATTGCTCAGAGTAGAAAAATTTTGGATTAGAGCCCAGGTCTCTGATTTCCTAGACCAGTACTCTTTCTAGTACACTGTATTAATGGTCTATATTTCTAAGAATCTGCAGAAGTCAATTACTAAATGAAAATCACAATTCTTCAGCTACCAAAGAATTGTCAAAGCAATCTCTTTGCTCTCTGAACCTGTATGGCAGCATGACAAAGTGTAGTCAGTGCAATAGTGATCCATATCCAGAGCCAGCCAAGTCCTGGACTCAGCTCAGACATTTATTTTTCACAAGTCTGGGCTCGCAAGTTTAAGCTTACAATTCCAATCCTGAATATTTTAGGAAGACCAGCTCAGCTGTAGGGTTTAATTAAAGATTTCCAGATGTAAAACTAGAAGAGACCCCAGAGATCAATTAGCCCAAATCCTTCATTAAAGATAGAGAAATTGAGATCCAAAGAAGATAAGTGACTGGCCCAAGGTCACTGAATCTTATCAAGATGCCTTTTTTGAGTACTTGCTGTGTGCCAGGCACTATGCACGGTGATGGGTATATATATCTAAAGAATTAAAATAATCCCTTCTTGGTAGATGCAAAATAAATGCCAGATGTAGTTGAGGAAAAAGAACACAATGTCCTGTAGAACCAAAAAAGCTTCAAGATGGTAATTGAGTTTTCTCTTGAAGGAAGAGTCCAGGTGAGGAGGGGAAGTATATCAGAAGCATCAGAGAAATCTTGAGGAAGGAGAATCAGTTAGAAGGACATTGCAATAGTCTGTGAACTGTGATGACCAAAAAGGTAGTTGTGTGAGTAAAGAGAAAGACCTCATGTCCTTTAGAAATATTGGGAACTGGCACTTGATTGGAGATGGAGGAGTGCTGAGATTCCAGTCCTTAGAAGGATGTTAGTGCCTTTGACAAAATGTGGTTTGGGGGATAAAGGTGGTGAATTCTATTTTTGGTATATTGAGAGGGTGATGGCTCTGGAGCATTTGCTCTGAAATACTCAATTGGCTGATGATAATATGGGACTAGAGCTTGGGAAATGGCTACACAGCTAACATTAGAGATGGGATTAAAACCCATTCCTTTGGCTCCAGTCAGTGTTCTTTCCACTGACTCATGCTTCTTTACTTAAGTGGAGAAGTAGAAAAGAGCACTGGAACCTTGATGTCAGAAGGCCTAGGCACTTGTCCTGCCTACCTCTATTAGATATGTGTCCTTGGGCAAGGCATCTAACCTGAGTCTTTTTCTTCATCAGTAAACTGGGATTAATATTTCTACTACTTCAGGAGATGTTCTATAAGGAAAACACTAATCCATTAGTACAAGTCATCTTATCCCCACTGTATAGATGAGGAATTAACATTAAGCAACTTGATAGGAAATGATGACATTTGTCATCCAACCTCTGTACTTGCTATAAACAGATGCCCAGCTAGGGTGTCTTAATACTGAGTTGGTAATTTCTCAGGACTAAAGATAATTACATTGGCCTGGCCCCAAGTCTTAAGGTATTCATTTGGTAATAATCAGATGAGCCTTGTACATAAGAGATTGATTGACCTTTTGACTCTTTGAGCAGCTCTGGTTTTTATATCAGTTGTAGAAAAAGGCATGTGCTTCTGATAATAAGCTCAAGGAAATGAACCCTTCCATTAAGAAGTCACAGACTTTCAAAAGTAAATCTAAAATGCAGAGGTTCTAATTCACCTTTTTAATGGCAGTCTGGAGAAGTCAATGGACCTCTTCTCAAAATAATAGCTTTAGATGCATAAAATAAAACACATAGAATTACAATTATGTTGAAATCCAATTATCAAAGTTTTTTTTTTTTAAAGTAGCTTCATGGATCCTAGATTAAGAACTCCTACTATAGTTTACAGTGTACCCAGCAAATATTCATCCCACCTTTGAAGATCCCAATTGAAGGGGAACCCAAGGAGTCCATTTTTGGATGGCCTTATTTGTTGGGTAGGTTTTTATTACATATCTTAAGCTGCTTCTGAGTAGGGGTTAATTTCATTCTTGGTACTTATATCCCCAGTTGCCTAGAACAGAGAAGACAGGACTTGATGAGTTCTTGTAGTCAATTACTGTAGTTCTGTGTTTACCTCTTCACAACTTCTATCCTAACTCTTAAATCTTAATAGCTTTTCTGCATGACAACTCTTCACCTACTTTTGAATACAGCTATCATAGCTCCATCCCTTCACATAAAGCCTTCCCCTTCTTCAGGCTAAAAATACCCCTTTCTTTGACATGATCTTGAAGTCCTTCTGACTGCCCTCAGGAATTTTCTAGCTTTCCATTTCTTCTTAAAATAGGGTGCATAGAAGTAGATGTGGTACTATACCACAGGTGTGGTCTGGCCCGGGTCAGAGTACAATGATATTATCATTTGCTTAGTTCTGAACACTGCCTTTTTAAATGAAGCCCAAAATCACATTAGCTTTTTTTGCTGTGATATTACACTCTTGATTTATTGAACTTTCTTTCCTCTAAAAACCCCAGTTTTTTGTTTTTAAACAATCCACAATTTCCCCATTTTGTATTTGTAAAGATGAATTTGAAACCATGACTTCACATGTATCTGTATTAAATTTGACCCACTGTTATACTTTCTGATTTGATGTCATGTGTAAATTTTATAAGTACAGTTATCCAAGTAAAAATGTCAACTAGCATAGGGTAAAATTCAGAACATTCCCTTCTAAAAACCTCTTTAGTTGATATGAACTCGTTACTTTATCCTGGGGTCCTACCCTTCATCTTATTTCTAATTCATCTTTATTGTATTGTTATCTAGCCCCCATTTTTCCATTTTATCACAAGAATAGCATGAGAAATTTTTTTAATGCTTTTATAGCTAGGTAAGAATTTCTTTCCCTCCCCCAAATCTTTTTTCCCCTCTGTATGTGACCCCAGCAGAGACTGACTATAAGGTTTCTTAGTATAGCCTGAGCCATTATCCTGTTCATTGTTTTCCTGACTTGAAGAGAAACTTAAAAAAAAAAAAAACTGGGCAGATAAGTGGCTCAGTGGATAAAGAGCCAGACCTGGAGTCAATTCTAAGATAGAAGGTAAGGATTTTTTTTTTTATGTTGTGTATAGTATATTGTTTTCCTATGAAACATATTTTCTGACCATGAGTAAGAATTCTTGTGTGTTTTTTGTTTGTTTGTTTTCCTTCCACTTCAGTGTGGCTGCTTAATGTAGCCAAATTTTCCTTGTCATTTGAACTTGGATATGTTATGGAGAAGATATACAAAGGAGAATCCTTAAAGAAGATATTCCCTGATAATATTTCTTACCAGTTGATAGGATCATAGATCTAGAGGGGCTTTAGAAATCTTGTCTACCTCCCTCATTTTACAAATTAGAAAAGGCCCAGAGTAGTTAAGGTATATTGTCCAAGGTAAGTAGAAGATATTCACTAGGGTTTTTTTACTTCACATCAAAGTCAGCATCATGATGAGATGGATAAAGCACTATACATCTGCTTTAGTTTTTTCATAGAAGGGCTTAGAATCATAAAATCATAGTTTCAAATCTGGAAGGGATTATAAAATAGTGGATTAATACATCTTTCCCTTTGGGCTACCCTCTATGTGTTTAGCCACCTCTGTGTTCACCTTTATGTATATAGTTCTTTACAGCTGAGGAGTTTTGGCCATTTTGGTTTTGCCCCTAACTTGATTAGGACTGAATAAGCATATTTGTGTGTCTCTCACCAGATTAGTAACTCTCTTGCTCTTCCATTTTAGACACATTTAATGTTAAGTGTTCTTGAGATAAGGAGACATTTAAAGTTTCTAAGTAGCAATTTAGTTGAAGTTATTAATTCCTATTTTTAAAAATTATACACATTCAGGCCATGGTACTGAAACATTAAGGAAAAACTTTATGTACCTGTAATTATGATAGACATCTGATAGTAAATAGGAAACACTACTACTTTCTCTACGTTTCCCTTGGTTTCATGTGCTTCCCCATTAAAATATAGAACTGCTCCTGACACTTTTATAGTGGTTCATAAGCATCTATTTTGAGACACATAAATGGTTAATTGCAAGTAGTTTGTAGTACAAAATGTTGTTGTTAAAGTTAGTGGTGTATTCTTTAAAGAGTAGTCAAAATAGTGTATCTATTTAAGCATCATTAGGAGCCAGAAAGAAATCTTTAAGTTCTGCTGACTTATAGAAAGCAAAAACATGCCTATCAGCAAAATAAGAGTTTTTTTTAACGGTTAAAAATAAAGTTAACAACATATGATAACAAAAATAAAGTTAACAACAACAAAGCTTCTTTGGGACTTAATGTGTATCCTTCCTTTAGATTGTTCCAGACAAAGGTCTGATGATGCTAATATTTTCTTTTCTATTTCAGTCACAAAGATGCAAATAGGTGTGTTTTTTGGTCTAGAAGTAGCAATTTCCCTAGAATGTCCTTGCAGGTCTCTGACTTCAGTGAAAAGTTAGATTTTAGAGAAAATGTTCCATTGGCAAGTAAAGTCCATTTATTTAGGTTTCTTCTTTAAAGAAAAAAAATTCATCCCATTTAGCTGTTTAGAAAATGATTATGTTTTCAGTGTTGAAAATACATGTATCCCTTCTACATCTCTGCGCCCCTTAGATCTGGAAAATCAGAGTAAAAATTTTTGACCCTCCTTTCCTCCCAAAGAAGTCTGAATTTTTTCCTTCTCTTTTATGTGGTGTTTTCATTTCTCTTATTGTAAATTTGGGTTACGTATGCATTTATAAGTTTCTAAACTTTTTCATGTCATCTGGTGGCCTTCGTGTGTCCTCTGCTGCTTCAACAAAACTCCAAAAATTCCGATATAATTTCTTATCCCAACCTGCAATATATTAGAACCAAGATGGTGAAAGTCACAATGTGGAAGAAATAATTTGGCATAGTGTACATAGCATGTGAAATAGGCCATGGGAAGAATGAATAAATACGTAGATAGATATGTTGAATATCCTAGCTTGTCTCAGGAATTAAATCCCAGGCATCTCTCCCATTGTCTACCAGATTTCATTGGGCATCTTGGGGCAAGCCTATTTAGGTTACTGTACTAAGGTTACCACAGCAAAATTAATCAATTTTAATTCCCAAATTTATTGTTGTTTTACATTTCCATAGTGCCTTTCCTCTGAGAAGTTCAAGATACTGCTATACAGGTGGTATTTCTCTCAACATTCCTGTGAGGTAGGTACATGCATCAGAAACCTGCTCTTTGCTACCTTTTCCCCTCACAGGAACAAGTAATAGAAGGTACTGGGGAAACAGATACATCACTATCACTCCTCAGTGTTATCCAGTGAACTCTGGTTTGTTGTGTTGTTTTTTTTTTAAACCCTTGCATTCCATCTTAGAATCAGTACTATGTTCCCAGGTAAGGGCTAGGCAATGGGGCTTAAGTGACTTGCCCAGGGTAACAGCGCTCAGAAAGTGTCTATGGCCAGATTTTAATCCAGGATCTCCCATCTCTAGGCCTGACTCAATCCACTGAGCCACCCAGCTGCTCCCCCAATGAACTCTTTTTAAAAATATTTTTTAAATATCTTAAAGTCTTCTTACTGCTTTTATTTCTCATTAAAACCATCCCTCCTCACCAGAGATCTAGTTTGGGTAGAAAAGAAGAGTAGAGGGAGAGAATTAAAGCAAATTAAAGCAAAAAAATAAGCCATATCAACTGAGTTGACAGTATGTAGTGTTTCATATCTTTAATCATAGTCATTGTCATCCCCTTTCCCATCTTTGCCAAGAAGCAAGGTGGTATATTTTCTTATTCCTTTTTGGGGGGATCTACACATGATCATAAAGTAATTACATGCCATTCAATTTTTTTTTGTTCTTTCCATTTATATAGTCATGGTTCAGATTCACTCTTCACTTGTAGTTCTGCTTAATTTTTTTTTCTAGAGTCCTGTATATCCTTTCCTTTCAACTTTTTTTTGTGATAAACTCTCTAGCTTTCCTGCTATCTTCTACTCCTAATTATAGCTCTTCCTATATTTCTAAAGACATTTCTATTTTTACTGAATTTCTAGATGACCTCACTGAATTTAACTGTTTGCCACTTTTGAGCTATGCCTCCTCTTTTCGTTGTTTTAGTTTATATCAATTGATCTTCTTAACCTTTTGCCCATGCCCTGATTGTTACCTGGATATGATTGACTACAAAGGAAACAGTACCAATAACAGTCCAGAAAAACAGGGATAAAGGGAGTAAAGTTCACCATAAAGATATTTGAGCAGTGACTAGTTTTAGGGTGGAGATACACATAATATACACCTAACTCTGTGAGTTTCCAAATACTTAGGTATAAAATGGAACATGAAAACAAATTTCTGATTTTAACTTAATAGAATTAAACAGCTTGACCTAAACTTGTATTGCTGCAGGACTTATTACTGCTTGCTTACTGATTTCCATTGTCTAGAGGAATTATATAACTTGGAATGTACTCTTAATATATTTGTAGATAAATTTCTACTTTGCAGGTGCGTGCGTGCGTGCGTGCGTGCGTGCGTGTGTGTGTGTGTGTGTGTGTGTGTACACGTACATACGTGCTCATATAATAATCCTTGAGGCTAAAATAATCCTGCCCTTTCTTTCATATATTGTACTACTCTGACTTGTCTTCATTGAAGCACTTTTTCCCCCCTTTAAAAGGTCTTATTTTCTCTTCCATTGTGGGTTAAAACACTTTGTAACAAATACTTAATTATAGTTTATCTTAAGTCATGGACTCTTGGCTAATTTATTTGGTCAAGCCATGGTGTTGAGGTCATAGATTTAATCCTTATAAGGGATTTAATTTTACATGGGGGGGAAAACTGATGCTACAAAATGAACACTTAGCCCTTGTCTCTTGTTTTCTACAGTTTTATTGATACTTTTTGTTTTCATATCACATTCATTTCTGAATGTCTCCTTCTCCAGATCAAGGAGTCTTCCTTTGTATCAAATATGTATAGTTTTTAATTTCAGCACAATCAACTGGCATAATAATTGTTTGCACATATAAAATTCTATCACCCAAGCCTTTACTTCTCATAAAAAGATTAAGGTACATTTTTTTCAACTGTCTTCCTGAGTACTATCTTTAAAATTCATGCTATTGCTAGTGAGGATGTAAGCTTGACCTAATACAAACCTAACATTACTGTTGAAATGAACTAAGAAAACAGAACTGGGCATCGCCAGTGTGTTTCGTAAGAGTATAATAGAAGTAGTATCTTATGTACTCTTGCTTTGACATATGGCATTAATTGATCAACAAGTGTTTATTAAGCACTATGTGCTTGACATTATTTGAGGTTCTGGGGATAAAAAATATAAATATAAATATATATTATATAAATATAAAGAATGAAGCTTTCATTCCTTTCAAGGAGCTCATATTCTATTAAATAGGGCAGTGTATGTATGTTATGTATATATTGCTTATAGTGCATATCCTACAGATGATTAATAGAATTTTCCTTTTAAAGCGACAGTACTTGTTTTAAAAGTGCTTCTTCTAAGGGGCAGTTAAGTGGCTCAGTGGACAGAGTCAGGCCTAGAGATGGGAGGTCCTGGGTTCAAATTCAGTTTCAGACACATCCTAGGAGTAGGTAAGTCAGTTAACCCAAATTGCATAGCCTTACTCAGTATCAATTCTGAGATAGAAAGTGTTTTTTTTTTTTAATTGCTTCCTTTCATTAATAGTGGTCCTTTTATCTCCTTTGTCTTACTGCCTTTTAAACACTTAAGTTGACTTTTTTTGCCCTGTAGAATTTGTTGAACATTATTAGTTTATTAGAGATGTTGATGGCTCTTTTTGAGATCTGGTTAAGTGAACAAGGTACAGAAATGAAGTAGATGGTTCTGAAACCTAGGTTTTATTTCCGGCTTAGCCAGTGATGTGCCATGTGACCAAATGACCAAGTTATTCAACCTACTTTTAAAAAAAAATCTGGAATGGTATTACTTGTTCTCTTCCAAGCACAGAAAGTATAACACTTTACTTTTAAAATAATTTTATTAATAACTTTTGTCTTTATAAAGTATTAATTTCCAGCTGTATCCTCCTCTTTCCCCATCCCATAAAAAGAAACGAAGTACTTCTCTCCCCAAGATTTCAAAGCAAAATATTCAAGGATTTTGTTTTGGTCATCTTGCTGTACCAGTCTTCCCCTCATTTATTATCCATTAGTAGGAATTAATCCTTTTTGGCTCTTTAAAAACAGAAATGATTGATTACTAACTTTGAATTACATATTTTCTTTGGCTTGTGTTTTGCCACTTTATATTTGTGGTGGTGATCCTATCATATATTTGAACTTAACTGTCTCCCTATATCCATCTCTGAATATCAATTATAACAGTTGCCAGTTCTGTATATTTACCATGTAGGATAGGGACTAGACATGACTTAATTGGTATATGGAACTCCCTCTACCAGTTAAGTCCCTTCTCTGAAATTTGGTCTTAGAGAGTTGTCTAGAGTACTGAGAACTTAAGTGATTGATTTGGGTTCAAACAGCCAGTATATGTCAGAGTTGTGATTTCAACCTGGGCCTTTCATTTACCAAAGTACCCTGCAAAATATAAATAAATAAATTAGATACTCTCCTTGTCTTGTCTTTTCTTTTTCTTTCTTTCTTTTTTTTTTTTGCATACAGGTATATACTAAAAAAGTAGTACTGCAAATTACTATATAAAAACAGTCGGGTGATTTTATGGTCCAGAGTTGTGTATAGTATTAGGAAATTCTTTGGCAAGAATGCAAGGAGCAGAAGGGAGGCAACAACAGGCAATATTGCTATATTCAGGTACCTAGGTTCTGACTTCGGTATGACAGTAAGAAAAAGAAGTCAGTGGGCTGAATTCATACACTTCCTCGCTCTGACTACAGGCAAGTCATTAACCCCACTTGCCTAGCCCTTACCACTCTTGTCTTGAAACCGATACTTAGTATCAATTCTAAGGCAGAAAGCAAGGGTTTTAAAAAAGAAGTCAGTAGGGACCAACTGTAAGGTTTTAAAAAATTATTACTTAATATCTTTTTTGTTTTCAGATCACTTTTATTTCCAAATATATGCCTCTCCTGCTTCTCCAGAAAGCCATCTCCTAAAACTTAAGAATTTTTTAAAACATAAAGATGAAAAGGTAGAAAGGGTTTTTCAGCAAAACACCAAATAGTCAGACACCAAAGGAGTCAGACAGTATGTGCAATGTTTCACACCTATAGTTCCCCCTCTTCTGCAAGAATGGGAAGGCGCATTTTCTAATTTTTTCTTTTGAGTCAAGCTTGTTTTATAACTATAGTGTTTAGGGGTCTTCTTTACATTATTGCAGTAATTGTATATATTGCTTTCCTGGTTCTGCTTGTTTTGCATCAGTTGACATGTTTCCCCCTGTTTCTCTCTATTCTTCATATTGGTTTATTATCCTGTAATAAAGACCCTAGTGGGTATTAGCTTTGTTTTTCTTTTGCTAATACAAAGTTGTTGCTATGCACACAAATGGACTTGAATTTCTGTCTTCGACATCTTTCTTAGGGCATGTGCCTACCAGTGGGATCTCAAAGGATATAAAGTAGTGATGGCAAACCTATGAAATGAGTGCCAAAGATAGCACACAGAGCACTTTCTATGGACACGTGGTGGGTCCCGTCCCCCCCCCCAACTGTGCCCAACAATATTTTTTTCTCAGCACCCCAATGGGGAGCGAACAAGGAGTAAGGTGGGCGGCTCACAGGCAGCGGAGCTAGAGGGGAGCAGTGCACTTTGGTCACTCCCCTCCCCCTCTCTGCACTCACTGATGACATTCCTCACTTCACCTGCCCCTCTATGCAGTAGCCCAATGGGAACACTTTCTACCTTCCCTGTGTTGGGGGGGGGGGGGCATTCTATCTCTAAAAGGTCACTGGTCTAGGCATTTTAATTGCTTTTCTTAGCATCATTCTAAATTGCTTTCTAGAATGATTTAATAAAATCACAGATACGCCAGCAGTATATTAATATCCCTGTCTTTTCACAACCCATCCAGTAGTGACAATAATAGCTAACATTTATATAGTACTTACTATGTACCAGACATTGTGCTTATTAAGCACTTTACAATTTTTATATTACTTGATCCTCACAATAACTAGGAGGTAGATGCTATTATACACATTTTACAATTGAGGAAATGGAGACAAATAGAGCTGAAATGACTTGCCCAGGGTAACATATAGTAAGTATGTCTGAGGCCATATGTGAACTCAGGTCTTATTGGCTAAAGCTCTTAGGGTTCCTAAACTTTTTACACAGGGGGCCAGTTCACTGTCCCTCAGACCATTGGAGGGCCAGACTATAAAAACCTAACTGTATTCAGGCAGCAATATACACAGTGCAGAATCCCCTCCCCCAGATTGCCACTCACCATGCTGACATCTTCCATTGTGCAGCCACATAATCCTTTGCGCAGCACCTAGTTCTAAGATGCCATGCAAAGGATTATGTCACCGGAAGTAGTACTGTACGTGAGCGATGACACCACATACAGTATTCCTCTCACCACCAGTGAAAGAGACCGCCCTTCTGGAAGTGTGGTGGGGGTTGGATACATGGCCTCAGGGGGCCTCAGTTTGGGGACCCCTGCTCTAAAAGGCTGAGAGATGAGAAAAGATTATGATTTGTCGATTAAAAGATCATTGATTTCTTAAGGAAATTGCTCTTTCAAATATGAGGTTGGAAGCCAGATTCAAAGTGTTTTGAGAAGTCAGAGAAAGAGGCAATAAAATACAACAGACAGATTTTTTAATGAGAGTTTAGTGATGAAAGGAAGGAGCTGTATAGGGTAGTTATTTGAAAGAATGGTAGAATAAAAGAAAGTGAAAAACATTTTGAGGAAAGATAATTAGTACAGTTTGACTGGAGTAGAGTATATAAGAGGAAGTAATATAAGACAGTTGTGTCCAACTTATATAGAAAGAGGTCACTAAATGTACATATGTCTTCCTTAGGGCCACACTCTTTATTTAACCGCACATTAACATTATATTCTGTTGTATTTTTGTTTAGTTAAATATTTCCCAATTAATTTGTAAATTGGTTCTGGAGTGTTGTCACACATCGCACAGCTACTTGTTTGACCTCTCTTGTAGTCAAGGCCAGTCTAAGGGACTAGGAGTCAGAAATACCTGGCTCAGATTCCAACTCTGCAAGTCATGATCTCTCTGAGCCTTAGTTTTCTCATCCTTAAAATAGGAATAAGCAAGCACCTACCTCAGGGATATTGTGACTATCAAATGAGATGTATAAAATACTTCATAAACTTTAAACCCTAATATCCTCTATTATCAGTGTTATTACAAACATAATTATAATATGAAGCCAGATTTTGGACAACCTTAAATGACATACTGAACTATGGTCTATAAATAAAAAGCAAACTATTTAATGTTTTTTAACGGATTTATGTGCTGAGTGAGTGCTTTTTAAGAATTATCTCATTATTCCTCACAACAGCCCTAGAAGTAGGATATTATTCCCATTTTTTAGTTGAAGAAGCCAAGGTAAATATTTTGCTGACTTGCCCAAGGTCACAAAGCTAACAATAAGTATCTGAGAATGGATTTGAATTCTGACCTTTCTTATTGTGCTGTGGTGCTTCCTACCTATCTCAGTAAAATACATCTGTACTCACTCTGATGCTGATATTTCAGGAATTATGTAGCCAAGATATGGGAGGAAAAGACAAGTCTTACCTTGGGAGGATAAGCTGCATAAGTATGCCTTTTTCTTTTAAATGAAACCATGAAGATCTAATAGTTAACCTGTTTTCAAAAAGTCATGCAAATTAGTATTGCCTATGATGAATAAATTTCATTAAATGAGGAATAAAATGGGTAAGTTCATGTTGATTCATGTTACTGCCCTACCTGTTTAATGTTAATTCTAAAAACCTTGTCTATTATATAGAATATATAGTCCAGTTTAATCAACATGAGTTGGGCTCTGAGCTTTAAAAAAAAGTTATGTTTTAAAGTAAACTAGAATTTATCTACTCCCATGGCTTTCAGTTATTACCTCTTTGCGGTTAATTCCTAAATATACATTCTAGCCTTGACTTTTCCAGTCCTTTATTTCCAACTGCCTGCTACACATAACCACTTTTATACCTTGCCTACATATTTCAGCCAGTTCAAAATAAAACAACTCTTGCTTTTAAAGCATGCCCTACTTAATTTCACCTGGATTACTAAGAATTTTGCAATAACTTTCTAATTGGTTTCTCCTTCTCCAATTTGTCCTTCCCACATGCCAAAGTAATTTTCCTATATATGTTTGATCCTGCCCAAGCTTTTAGTGACTCTTACCTATGGAATAAATTGCAATTTTATTGCTTAGCAGGATAGGCCCTCCAAAATTTGATTCTAACTTATCTTTCCTACTATTTCATACTTTCCTCTTGTTTACATGTTAGACAATCTGGTTGTTTCCTGTTCCCCATTCTCTTGCTTTTTCCAAATTCCATTTAGTTTAGGCCTGTTACTGTCTCACATTCCCATCTTCGGCCACTGTCCAGGCTCAACTCAGATGCTATGGCCTTTTTACTCCTTATTGCGTCTCCTCAGAAGTGGTATTTTCCTTCTTCAAAAGCTGTTTTTTAACTTCATTTGAAAAAATTCATGTTATTGATGCCTTTTGTCTTTATATCAGCCATTTTCCACCACCATTGAATCCCACCTTGTGACAAAGTTAAGCAAGAATACCCAGAAACACTGTTTGATAATGCACGTAATACTCTGTCCTAGAAATCTCCTCTTTTGCTATAAGCAGAAAGCTATATTTCTTTTTTAGACCTTCATTTGTTTATCTATTGCTAAGAATTCACTTTCTTTTTAGTGATCTTGTTAATGTTATTGAATATATTTTTTTTTTTTGGTTCTTCATATTTTGCTCCTATAGTTTACACAGCTGTGTTTTACACAACTGTTTAGTGTTTTAAGAAAAATCTTCACTTTCATAATTTCTTACTGCATAATCATATTCTTATATTCCTATAGCATAGCTTTTTCAGAGTCTTCCAATCAATGAGCACCTGCTTTTGATTCTAGCTTTTTGTTACCACAAAAAAATTCTCCTTTGTTGGAAATAAATTAGACCTTTTTCATATCTACCACTAAGAAAGTCAGTTTGGGGATCACTGAGTCTTAAATGATTCCAAATTGAAATTAAAAAATAATCCAGAATGGTTGGGTCACTGCATAGACCACAAATAGTACATCCATATACCTGCCTCCAGAAAGCCCCAGAGATGTTAAAGTGAACCATTTATTAGATATCTCCTGCTATGAGCTGCAGGCATTATGTGAGCAAGTAGAGACAAAAATCTTAACCTTCAATGTGCTTATATTTATGCCACCTTAACATCTCTTTATTCAATTAATTATTTTCTAATTTGTGTTATAGTTATATACATCCAGCTATCCTACCATTTTATCATACTCTACTTGGTGTCCTTGATGTGTAGTTTCTTATCTCTGTAATCCTAAATTACTGCTTAATTGAACTATATTTCATATTACTTTGCTTTAAAGAAATACAGAGGCTGAAGATTTGTGCCTTTTCATTGCCCTCAGTTAAGAAATCCCATTGTAAATAAAGAACATTTGGCCATGAGATAAGTCTACCTTTATAGTATTGATCATCAGAATTCCTCTTCCTCTGGCTGCCTTTCTACTATCAACATTTTCTAAGTTTCCAGGTCTAAAGACTCTGAGCATAAAAGACTCACCAAAATCATAGAATAAGCTCAAACTCTAAATATAAATAATTAATAAATTACAAAATCCTAATGAAAGTGACCCACGTCCTTACAGACTCTGAGTTGGAAAGGATTTTCAGGGGATATTTTGTCTACATTGTACCTGAACAAGAATCCTTTTTTACAGCATACCTACAAGTGGGTATGATTACAGGCTGAATTTTCCCCAGTAATTTTCTCTGGGCTCATTTTCTTTGTAAGTAAATTTGCATATCCCTGTGCCTAGGACACTTTCCTTCTTACCTCTATATCGTGACTTCCTTCAGAAAACAGATCAAACCCCACCTTCTACAAGAGCTCTTTCCCCAACCCCATTTTACTTAATGGCTTTCCCTAGAAAGTCACCTTCCACTTACATTGTATATATCTTTTTTATACATAATTGTCTTCCTCTTGCCTCCTCCATTAGACTCTGAGCTCCGCTTGGGGGGGAGAGGAGGTCGGAATATTTTTTTACCTTTCACTGTATAGCACAGTTTGTGACACATAGTAGGCACTTAGTAAATGAGTGCTAACTGACTGACCTATGTAGAAGGAATAGAGGGGGAATATTATCTTCACTGGATCTTTCATTTAGATTCATAGTTGCTTTTGATTTATTTTGGTATTTATTCCTAAACCTAATATTAAAGCACCTCCCTGGAGTCAAATGTCTTTGTTCCTCTGTCCATTCTACTTCTCCTAAACAGATTTTTCAGCCTGAGTAGAATTACAATTTCTTAATTTCCCCTGCTCATCAGGAATTAAGAGTAATTCCTTTTTGAAAATTGAATCTTTATGCAAGTACAGTAAGGTCTTGTTTTTCTTTTAGATCATTGTCCGCTAAACATTTTTTTGATCCCTCACCCTTCTCAGTTAAAAAAGAGTGATTTTTCACCATGGCATCCTGTCACTTAATGAAGACAGGATTCTATTATTATTGCCCTGAAAGGACCAAACTGGCTCAAAAGATGAATCAGAGAAGACTGGGCACAGCTGTGAGAAGGGACAGTTTTGGGGTTCTGATAGGTATTAGGTGTCCTTATGTTGGAGGCAAACTTCATGATTAGCTATTTCTGGGCATTGTAGAGTATGTTTAATAGTATCTTTTAATAGTTTTTTAATAGTTTTAATAGTATCTCTCCTCCTGGGGGCCCCCCCCCACTCCTGATAGTGCCCCCCCACCCTGTGAAGATGTTATCACTTTAAGTACCAAAACTTTTAGCAGCATTATAAATCATCTCCAGATCTTATGTTTTTTATAAATTGTCATTATCCCTTTCTTCCCTTGTTATTAGCACTTCTTTCTTTTTACTTTCCTTTCTTTCTGCATCCCTTTCTCCCTTCCCTATTATCTCAATGGGATGTGGTCTAGGAAACGAGTTGACCAAGTTTCAGTCTGGTCAGAAATTGACAAAGAATCAATTTCTCATGTTTTAAGGAACTTTTCTGAGTGATGCCGAAAAGATTTGTGGCACAGACTTTATAACATCCATTTTGGCTGCTGAGATCCTTTTTTGTTTGTTTACTAGTTCCAGGTAGTGTTTCAGAGTTAAGATTATTATGTAAGTAAACTCTAGCTCTGTAAGGCATGGTGTCTTGTAAGGCAAACCCTAGAATGGGGGGTGGGGGTGGGGATAACATTTTGTCTGGAAGCATTCATTTTTCTTTCCACTTTTAGAAACAACTAATCTTGCTATACAACAGCTTTGCTGGAACATAGACTTTTTAAACTGTTTCTGTTGGTGGCAATGAAGCTTAAATCAGGAAGAAATATTTTTATTAAAACCCAAATGAAAATCATTTAAGTACTTTTGTGTCTGAGCACTTTGTTAAAAACTAAAGGAGATATGATGCTTAAGACTTGGTTATCATCAAAGAACTTGTAAATCCTAGGGGGATAAGATGTCAGTAAAAACATCTACAAATATATACAATAAATGCAATATGGTAGAGGTGTCAACTGCTACCTCTAAAGCTTGAACCAGATTAAAATGTGGTTGGGAAATGTTAAAGTTAATTTGAGTTTGCCCAAGTCAATATATTGCTGCAAGGAGGTTCTATTTGACTTTTACACCACTGCATTAAAGAATACTGCTCAATTTGAAGTTTTGGGCACATTTTATTATTTTGGCAAGGACTAGTTATAGAGAAAATATTGCCTTTAGTATGTAAGAACAAGTTCTATCCAAATGGGTTTTCAGTCTTTTAGATAGAATGTAAAATTTTCACTTAAGATTCCAGTCAGAAAGCTTAGCAGATCTATGTGACATACAATTAAATATTGACCCCATTTCCAGACACAAATAATACAGAACACTAATCTTGAAGAATATAACCAATAAGTAATTACAGATCCCTTAATAAAGTCTATACAAATAAATATTCAGAATTTTGGAAGCTTCCTTAAAATTATTTTTAAGCCTTTTTTAAAATTTTTGATAAACATTTGGTATTCTTGTTATCTATCTTGTCATCAAGCAGTACTTGATGGTTATTTTAAAAGTTTCTTGAAAAGTTTAAGTGTACATCTTCATTTGACTTAATACTTAATATAAATTTCATTATTACAGTTACACTTAATCATTGATTTCACTAGATATCCACAGTACCTGACACATAGTAAATGCTTAATAAAAGCTCTAGCAGCAACGGATAGTTTGTTAAGCCCTGTTATTAAATTATACCCACTTTTCACTTCTCTACCACTTTTGATATTTTGCTTTTTAAAAAACAAAACAAAACTTTTTTCTTTTCTGCTAAATTGTCATGTTCTTGAGAGGTACAGGAACTCTCTTTTATATAGTATTTATTACATCCAAGTACTCAAAGCTTTTATAAAAAAGGATGTAATGGTTGTAGCAGCAATTATATTCTTATATTGAATCAAAAGTCATCTGGTGTGTATCAAAGGGTCAGTTTAGAATGGTGATTTTTCCTTTCATATTCAGTAAGATTCCTTTTTTTTTTTTTAATCACCTCATGTATATCAGTTTAATATTGTACCTTTTTGAGGACTGTCTGAGTCTTTAAGCAAGAACTATCCTACCTTTGAGGAAATTTATATCATTTTTGTATTATGCTGAAAAGGAATTAATAAAAATATTCCACTTTGACTAGAGAAAGTTGAGTCTTAAAAAAAATAAGCATTTCAAAACTTAAAATCTTTAAATAGCTTCATCAGCTTTTAAAAGGCACATACATTCCTTTAATTTGGGGAGAAGCATTTTATGGTAGAATTTTAGGTCAATAATGTAGTTATAATGTATATATGTAAACAAGAAATATATTTTCAGGTATGATCAGTGTGAGAATTTGTTTTTCCTGACTACAAATCTTTGTTTGAAGGGGGTTTTTTTTCTCTTTCTTTTCCCTCCATTAGTGGGGAGTAGAAGGGAAAGGGAAACTAAGGATAATATTGCGCCTCCCCCCCGCCAAAAGAAAAGAAGAGAAAAGAAAAACTGGACTTGATCAAAATTTTCAGTTTCATGTATAAGCCTTTTTCTGTTTCACTATGTGATGGCTAATTTTACTTGCTCTATGTTAAGAATTTTTCAAGTTTAACTTAAAAAATTAATAGGATACACATTTAAAATCATGTTTCAAAAAGGAAAAGTTCTTTTCTCTGGATTTTCTTGTGATCTTAAAACATTCTAAATTCTTTAAATATAATTATTTATAATTATCTAAAATGGTTGTCCTTTGGCAGCTCCACTTAAGGATTCTTACAGCCTAGTAAAGGAAATATACAAAAGACCCTTTGCTTGAACACTAAGTAGCTGGGAAAGTGGAAAAGAAGTAATAATAACTTTTAGTAATTCCCTGGCAAGTTAGTGCTCATCGTTGTTATGTTGTGGTCAGTATTTACTCTGTTTTTGTATATCTAGATATCAAAAAGGCCGTTTTTGTAAGTATATAATAATCCACCCCTACCCCACAAATCTGCTTCATATACATTTTGTTCAACTATTAAACACTTGTGTAAGAGACTTAAAGAGATGATTAGTCTTAATTCTCTGAAATAAACAGATTCCGGAGAACATTGTACACAGAAACAGCAATATTGTGGAATGATTGAGATAGATTTAGCTTCCTCTCCCCCTCGCCCCCTACAATGATACAGGACAATTCTGAGGGACTTATGACAAGAAAGAACTGTTGGTGTTGAAATTGAAATCAAAGCATACCATTTTTCACTTTAGGTTATTTGGGTTTTTATTTTGAGGTTTTAGTTTTATACTTACAAAAATGAACAGCATGGAAATCTGTTTTGCATGATAATACAACCCAGACTGAATTTCTTGCAAGTTCTTGGAAGGGGGAGGAAGGAGACATTTGGGATCTTATAACTTTGGACAACTTGTGTGGAAATTTGTTTGCCTACTTTTAATCATGTCTCCTTGATCAGGAAATTTGTTTTGCTTATAACTATTCCTTCCCTGGCAACATTTTCCCTGTTAACCACCTCCCCTTCTCACCCTTGCTTCCCCCCCCTCACCCCCCCCCACCGTTAAGTTTGATGTATTTCTACACCAAATTGAGTGTGTATATTCAATCCTCGTGTCCATTCATTTAAGTATGAAGTTCATCTGATTTGCATTCCTCTTACCCCTTCCTCCATGGCTTTTCTGGTGGGCCTTTTGCCTGAGGGCTTCTGCTGATTTTTTGTGTGTGTGCAGTTCTGGAATGGAAGAAGTTATTTACTGTGATCAGTCATTTGATTTCTTGATCATTCGATGATGTGCTATTATTAAGTTTTTTCTAGAGTTAAAGTATGGGAGCTAGGATGCCTGCCTTCCTTCAAGCAGACATCTTGTCTTGAGGTCCCTTGAAAGAGGGCTATAGAGACACAAATTAAAATATAAATGTGCTTTCTTGTGAAGTCTTCATTTTTGTAGTTGAAATTTGGATCATAAGGCAGTAATTTTCTTTAAATTTCTTGATAGATACTTGGTGGAATATAAACATAGATACCTTCTGTCTTTACAGGGTTTATCTGGTTCTAAGATTGTAGAGGATGTAATGTGTGTGTTTGCGTTTGTTTCTCCCACTGTTTACTATTCTCAAACTTCCTTGAGAGGAGTAAATAGTGTGGATGCTTAATTAGTCATATTTGGTAAAGAAGAAACCATTTAGAGAAGATGAAATTTCAAGTAAATTAACAAAGAAGAAAGTTAAGGTGGAGGCCATTGTCTAATTCTTATAACTTGAATTCAGTTACTATCAGCCTTGCCATTAAGGAATCTAGAATTTGATTGTGAGGTCCATATGTTAACACATGGAATAATTAGTACACAATATTGAAGAATGGGGAAATTCTTTTGAAAAGCTACAATAGTCAAGGAAATTTTCATGGGGAAACTGACTTTGTAAAGAATTTGAATACAGCACAAAGAGATTACTATTCTACCCCTAGTGAAGACAGGTGAAAACAAACAGAATAGTGAAGAGGCAGAATGCACATTGAGGAGACCAGTTTGAAAAAGCAGAAGGAATGTGATGGGGAAGAGTAGGAAATAAGATTTGTTAAGGATGGAATGGGGAACAGATTATAGATGATATAAAAAACTGGGCAATTTAGGCTTTGTTCTGCCTGAAACATGGAGCCAGAAAGTAGAAGGGAAACATTAAAGCATTGTGTGAGGGATGAGTAATATAATGGCATTAAGGTGCAAAATGAATTGTATAGAAATAGGGTTTTAGGAATCAAAGAATGAGGAACCGAAAGCCAAGACTATGGTGATAGCAGTGAAAATGCAAAATGAGAGTTAAGTAAAACATGTTTTAAAGGACAAGTTTTTTATAGGACTTGGTAGTAGAATACTCTTAACTTTAAAGCATTGTTATGGTGCATTTGTTTATCTCTCCTGCCACATCCAAAAGGTTATTTTTCTTTATTTGTAATTTGCCTCTTTGTGTTACAGCTTCTTTAAGACTGCCCAGAAAAATCTAAATTTAATCAAAATCAATAGGATTAAAATTCACAGATATTTATTTAGGCCATTGCTTAGGTTAATATGTCTTTCTAGGAAGAAACTTACTGGAATTATTGGAGTATTTTTGTACTTTATTGTTAACATGAGTAACTGGATTATAATTAAATTCAGATTAAATTGCACTAAATAGTGCAATTATTAATGGAGAATTTAAGAGCCCATATATTTAGAGTGCTTAATTTAAAAAACTTTAATTTAAAAAAAAACACAGAAATAATTTGAGTTTGTAAAAGGCTTTCCTTTCTTCCACTGACCCTCTCCCTATTTCCTATCCCTATCCCCTCCCACCCCCCTCGACATCCATTTAAGGTTTTTTGAATTTGATGCCTTTTGCTTCAACATAATTATATCTTATCCCATTCATTAAATCATCTTTCATAACAGACTGAAAAAGGAGAGAAGGCAATGTATGCAACTGAACAAAATCAATCAATACATTAACCTTATCTGATAAGAGCTCAGCACCAATAGCAGCCCCAGTCACTACTTCTACAATGAAGGAAGGAATGTATATTTTCTCTACTCTTCTTGAGGACCAAGCTTGGCTATTATAATTGCACAGCATTTGCTTCATTGTATTATTCTTTCTGTTTGTATTTAGTGTGGTCATCATGTATATTGTTTTCCTGGTTCTTTCTTCATTTTATGTTCATGTATGTGTTCCTTTGAATAATTTGTATTTGTTGTTCTGCTACAACAGTATATTCCATTGCATTTATGTAACCATTTTTGTTTAATAATTCCCAGGGGGATGCACACCTTTGTTTCCAGTCCTTTACTGTCACAAAAATACAACTATAAATACTTCACTTTATATGAAACTTATCTTCAATTTATCCTGGTATATGCTTAGTCAAGGGATCTTTGGGTCCAAAGGATATGACTATCTTAGCCATTTTCTTAACAGATCCAAACTGCTAATGGTTAGATCAATTCACAGCTCCCCTGACATTGTTAGTGTGTCTCTTTTTCCTGCAACCTTTCCAAAATTACTGTGTCTGTCTTTCATTGTAATTGCCAGTTTGCTGGGTGCAAAATGGAACTCTTCTTTGGATTCAATTTTACTTATTAGCAATTTGTAGAAATTCACCACTGTTGTGGACCAATTGCCATGCTTGAAGGGTACTTGAACTGCATAATGCAAATAATTAGCAGATGGTGCCATTCTTAACAGTTTACTTTTTAAGGAGTATTCAATTTAAAACAAACTTCATGAAATTCAATATAGTTTTTCTGCATTGTGGTGAAGCATCATAAAGCCAAGAGATAACTTTGATTTTGCCACCAGTTTTACTCTGGAAAATTGCTTGACCTCCCCAGGTCTATTTGTTCTATAAAAATGAGGAAGGCTACATTCATAGCCCTAAAAAAATTAATACTTAAATGTTTATTGTCATTCTTGCCTTGGAAAAATGATTTGACATTTGGTAGCTCATTTAATTCTCCTTAAATGCCCTACAAGCATTTCGTAAAGCAGCTGGCTATTTTTCTCTGATCTTTTTCATTCTGTACATACTTGGTTTTTATACATTGGTTTTTGCACATATTGTGGTAAAATGATCTAGGAACTGTTTAGACTTAGAAGGTTAGAGATTTGAAGTTATGACACCCGAAATCGAGATCCTAATGCTTTTATACTAACAAATTTATTCTTTCCTGAAACTATCACGAGGACAATACTGAATGGCCACATATTAAATTAGAGGACCCTTTTATGGAGCAGGCTACATTTGGAGAGGACTTTGAAGATATTTTATTTTACCATTTAGAGCAGGCTACTTCATAAAATAAGCAGCCCTCTTTTTGCACTACATCATAATGCAGAAACATTTTTACAGATACAGAGCAGAGTGGCACATCCAAAGCCAAGATTCAAGTATGGGTGTAAATGGTCTTTAATTTTTGGAATAAAAAATATATATATTCTCGGCCTTCTTGCTTAGTTTTTACAACCCTGAAAGTGCCTAGCAAATCAACATTTATAGAAAACCTTCGTAAACATGGTATTTCAGAGTACTGTGGTGCAGGAACCAACAAATAAACATATTGAAGTGTGCTGCTTAATGCACTGACATGAATGGACCATTTTGAAAGATTATAATATGATTCTTGACAATGGTTATATTTTAAGGGAGGAAGGGTCGGCATCTTCATCCTCATAACCATGTGCTTTTTTTGTTTTTTAACCCTTCGCTTCTGTCTTAGACTCAATACTGGTATCATTTCCAAGGCAGAAGAGTAGTATGACTCTTCAATGGATGTTAAGGGACTTGCCCAGGATCACCCAGCTAGGAAGTATCTAAGTCTAGATCTGAACCCAGGAGCTCCTATCTCCAGGACTGGCTTTCTATCCATTGAGCCACCTAGCTGCCTCAAACCAGTACTTTTTAAGGCTCTGCTAATGGAATGAAAGCTCAAGCATATCCTACCAAGATGGAAGAGCTTTGTGTATGGAGTTAATGACATTCTTTATATAACATCTGGTCATGGAACAGCTTCACCTAATTTTGCTTAAGCTCATCACAAGGTTGACCAAAATTATATATGCATTTAGCTATTTTCTAGTTAAAGTAGTTCATAAAGTTGTAGACTGAAGTATATAGGTATTTCAGTCAAAGAGCTACCCAAACCAGAGAAATCGTGTTTTATTGAAATGTTGAAGCAAAATTTCTCTCTTACCTAGACAGGCAAGTTATATCTTGCCAATGAATCTTTGTCTATCTCTTAAGTCCAATTCAGATTAACCTCTTTAATGAATTCTCTGATTCCCTCTAGTTGCTAACAAACTTACCCTTTGGGAACTTAGGCAGTTCTAATGTAACATCTTACATTTATGTTTGTTTTATCACTATTAAACTCTAAGCTCCATGAGGCTAGAGGTTATCTTATAAAACCATTGGGTCTTTTCCATCACCAAGCAAAACATTTGCATTTCCATTTTATTTTACTTAATATTTAATATATTACAGCAGATTTTCCAAATTCCCAGGCTTGATCATGTCAGTCTGCTTTTGAAAATAAAATAATAAAACCTGTCAGTTCCCTGATTCCTTAGGTCATGGAATTTAAGGCCTTCTACAACGTTTCCAGCTTTATCTTCCAACCTTATTTGACAGTACTCATAGTAATAATAATAATATTTTATACAGTGGCTTCTATATGCTAGACACTGTTCAGAGCATTTTACAAATATCTCATTTGATCTTCACAACAACCTTGTGAGGTAGGTGCTATTATTATAATTTTACAATTGAGGAAACTGAAGCAGAGTTTAAAGTGATTTGCCTGGGCCACACAGTTAATAAGTGTTTGAGCCTAGAGTTAAACTCAGATCTTTCTGAATCTAGCGCTAATATTCTAAGTACTCTGCTGCCTATATGTTTCTTGTCTCTTTTCCTACTTCATTGGCTTCACCAACAGTTAAACACACTAACACATTCCATCTGAAGTCCTCCCATCTCACCATCTATTTCTTCCCTGAAGCCATTTCTTATTTTTCTCTTGTCAGTTCCCCCTGCTGAAAGTATTCACTCCTTTGTCTTTGTCATATATTCTACCTTTATTTTTGTGCATATATCACATACACCTCTAGGTTGTGATTTCTCTGAGATTAGGACTATCATCTCTATGTCCTGCTAAATTTAAAGTGTACACTTTTTATAATTATTGTTTTAAATTTAATAACTGAATGAAATTTACAAAATAGAAAGTAAAATCTTATCTAAAACTAACCATTTTAACACTGAATAATCAAATGAGTAAATTAATTTATTTTGCATCTATTAAGTCCATTTGAACTTCAGCTACCCTAATGCTCCACTCTAGCCCTGTAAATTTCCAAACCAAAATATGCCTTCCTGAACATCATTCCCTACCTTGTGTTGACCCCCTTGTTAGAAGATTATTTAATTATTTATTATTATTAATTGCTATGATGTGAACTTTGGGAGGTTGGGACCTGACAGTGAGTTTATATTATGCAGACTAAAAATCCAATCAAGGTATTACAGTATTGTAATGTAAATTGAAATGTAAATTGTGAGAAAGTTAATGGTACAGAATTCCATTCAATGAATCAAGGACATATATAGTAAGCATATTACATGAGTGAGACAAGGACTGAATACATATATACACATACACATTGATAAGTAGAAATTAATTGTTATTTCTAACAGCAAACCAAGTCATCACTGATTTATGTGTGCCAAGCATTGTGCTAAGATCTTGGAATACAAAGAAGCACAAAAAAGTCCCTGTTTAATTTAATGGAACTCAAAGTCTAATGACAAGAGACAAAATGCAAATAACTATGAACAAACAAGATGAATTAGAAATAATCTTAAGAGGGAGGATGCTAAAGTTAAAAGAAGACTCCTAGAAAAGCTTCTTGCAGAAGATAAAACTTAAGTTAGAACTTGAAGTCAGGGAAACTAGGAGACAGACAAAGAGGAAGAGGATTCAAGGCATGGCAGATAGCCAATGAAAATGTTCAGCGCTAGGATAAAGTATCTTCAGGGAATAGCAAGGAAACTATAAGTAGGGCATAACTATTTTAATTTATTTATTTTAACTGAGAAGCAATTAGGTTTTTATATTTTATAAATATATTGTAGTTGTTGGTTTTTTGTTTCCTGTATTGGTTAGTAATATTAATAGCTAACATTTATAAAATTAAATTTTGTAAAGCACTACATATTCTTTCATATTTTATCTAGTATGACCTACTTTAAAGGTAAGTCTCTTAAAGGAAGGAATTTATATCTGTAGCACTTAACCACTGGGTCTGGTAGTATGCAGTTAAGCTGCAGAATATTTCCAGTGATTAGCTATTGTTTAGGAATAATATAAATAATAAGAAATATATGATTGAAAATAGAGGCATCAGGGGCAGCGAAGTGGCTCAGTGAATTGAGAGACAAGGGCTAGAGACAGGACATCCTGGGTTTAAATGTGACCTCAGACACTTCCTAGTGTGACCCTGAATAAGTCACTTAAGCCCAATGGCCCAGCCCTTAGTGCTCTTCAGCCTTGGAACCAATACATAGTATTGATTCTAAGACAGAAGATAGGGTTTTTATTTCTAAAAAGAAAATGGATATACAAGCTGCACTATTAACTGGGAAATGTAAAAAAACCTAGAGGAAAATTTTTACTTCTGGATTTAATGTGGAGAATTTTAGGGAAAACACAAACAAGAATTGCACCCAGCTTAAAGGCATGTTTGTAGTCCATGAATCTCCTGCTGATTTTGCTTTGCATAACTTTGTTCAGATTTTTCTTATTGTCATTTTGATCATTTTATAATAGGGGAGGAAATCTCTGGACCTGGCATTTCATTAGCATAGGGAGCTCCCCAGTGAGAGAAATTCCTCTACCAATGCAAATGAAGCTCATTTGGACACCATTATCCTCAAGAGTCAGTGATATTTGCTTAGGATCACAAAACTGGTATATAATACCTAGAGTGGAACCCAGATCTGTCTTCCTGACTGAACCTGGCTCCCAGGTCATAGATCTATATTGCCCCTTTCCATTAATAGACCATAATAGCCGTTCTCCTATTATTGTACATATCAATTTCTAGCTTTTTACTATCAGAAATATATCACAAGTGAATATTGTTGTACAGATATTATCCAAAAATATCACAAAAAGGAAAATTATTCCAAGCAGTGAATCAGTGAGTCAGAAGATTAAACTTGGATTTGTTTTTTGGGGTTTTGTTTTCATAAAAAAAATTGGTGTATATTTGATATTATATATTAACCATTAAAGTCCTAAGAAATTAGTAGCCTGAATCTAGAATGTATAAACTTCTAGAATAGGCAGATTCCCCAAACAAACAGTGGCCATTTGGTAGTGTTAGGTCTGGTTTCTTTAAATAGTTGTGTTGGTCCTTTTTTTAAACTGTTGGTAAAATCTTTACATTTTCCCTTCACTTTTTTTTGGATGCTGGCTTTTAATTTAAAAATGAAAAGTAGTCTTCTGTAATGGCTCCTGGCTGGAAACATTAATAAGCCTGCTTTCCTTTTTGTGCTCCTTTTTTCTTTGGATTTCTTTTGAAGGGACCATTGCACCTTATTTCCTAATATTTTTCAAAAATGTTTAGGAAAATTTAACTTCTTTGCAGATCTTTCTTAAGCTTTCATAGGTTATTCCTAATGGATAGACAAGATTTTGTCGTGAGACCATCAGAAATTTTGAGATTTAAATACTTTTCATCACATCACAAGATATAATGACCCTGCTTAGAGCAGGTGGTCTGCAAAGCTGCTTTTCACTTGACCAAATAAACCATCTAACTTAGTTTGAACTCAAAATTAAATTACCTTAAGAAAAAAAGCTCTCCTAAGACAGTATTTGTTGTTGTTTTATCCTGATGTCAGAGAGCAGAACCCCAGTACCTTTGTTTTGAATAACCCATTGTAGTGATGGTAAGAATCAGGAAGAAGCTATAACTCTCTAAAGGAGAGGTATGGTGTCCTCACTTTAGAGTTTTGTAATGTTATTTAACTTGTCCCCTCCCCCAAGTCCAGCTAGAAATGAGGGGTTACATTAATTAGAAGTAGTAGTACTTAATAGATGCTTTGATTTTCTTTTAGACGCAGTGTCTTAAAACTATGTCTTAGGTGAATGATGTATTTTAATGTGGCTATATAGATTATGGTAGGATTTTTTTGTTTGTTTCTCTTAGGGACCCCTTCAGCAATCTGAAGCCAATGGACCACTTCCTAGAATAATGTTTTTAAATGCATAAAATAGGATTACAAAGGGAAACCATTATGTTGAAATAAAGTTATAAATTTTTCCCCCAGAAAGTTCACAGACCTTAGGTTAGGGATGTTGGCTGTAAATTGTTAAAAAATTAGCTAAGCTTAACAAGAAATCAGTAAAAATGTTTTAATTGACTGAACATATAGATAAATGGGATATGCCTTGAGTATTCAGTGACATCTTGGGAGATTAAGAAGCCATTGGGTTTTTTTGTTTTTTAACCATTATCTTCCATCTTTTATCACTATATTCTATCTTACTTACAAATAAGCATTCATGTGTATTTGGTTTCCCTTCTCCTTTACTAAATTTTAGTGGTAGCATATTTCCAGGGGTTCTAGACAGATCATTTTGCAAGAAAATTGAGGTACTAAAATTTTTTTTTTTTGACATAACGTAAAAACCAAAAGAGGGAGTATGAATCTTCAGTGTGAGGAAGGTATTTACACCAATGAAGTGACTTAAGTTCTTGGTAACCATAAAGAAATAAAAGAAGTTAGTTAGATGTAGAACTGGGTGATAGTTGAAAAGGGATGGGGGAGTATATGAAGGGATTGTACTGGTTAGAGTCCTATACTGAAAGAGCTCATTGAACCACTTGAGTTTAACCAGTTTTGAATAAAGTTTAGTTTCAAATGAGATGTCAGCTATCAGCCAATTTAACTTTGTAAAAATGGTTGTGGAATAAATACTCCTCTCCCCAGGGTGTGTTATTGTGTACATTAGGAAGGAAAACTTGTTTAGTCTGATGGGAGGGGGCCACTACAAGCCTAGTGAGTAACAAAGGAAGCATCCGTTTCCTCTTAATTTAGTTGCTGCCTTTTAAAGTTTGTGGTTCTCTATGGCATATTCTTCTGCAATTTAAACAGTTTTAGTGAGTGTCCATTGTTTAGTATTATGTGAAAAACTTCTGTTTTATTGTTCCTTTAGTTTTGTTTGCTCCATAATGTTAATTATTTCAGCTTTGATAGTCTGAAGTAGTTCTGGTTCAATAATTAAATACTTGTTTTCTACATTCAGCTCCACGTGTAAGTCAGGGCCACTAAAGACAGTTAGCAAAGCTATACCACCCAATCCCCAATTTTAAAAAAAAGCAAATAATATAATGAATATAACTATGGAACAGGAAACCAAAGTATATGGTTAAAGTATCTTTTTGGTCAGTGATAGTGAACCCGTGGCAAAGATGGCATGAGGAACACTCTGTGGGGACTTGGTGGAGCTGCTCCCTCCCTCTCTCCACTGTGCCTGAGGACATTTTTTCACATCCCCCTGCCCCCTTGCCCAGCAGCCCAATGGGAGCACACAGGGGTTTAGCTGCTTACAGGTGGCAGAACTGTAAGGGAGTGGAGCAACCGGCCCCCTTCCCATCCCCTCTCCTACACTCCCTGACATTCTTCACTTCACCCACTCCTCCACCCAGCAGTCCAATGGGAGCACTTTCTCCCTTCCCTGTGTGGAGTAAGGGGGAGGATGGGCAGTGGCACAGCACTCTGGCTCTAAAAGGTTTGTCATCACTGTTTTAGGTTCTAATTCATCATACTAGGAAGGGGTGGGGGTGGGGGTAGGGTCTTTACCTCTTTCTCTTTGTTACTCTCCTTAATAAATCTGCTTAGAACCAAAGATAGCCAATGGGAAGTGAACATTTAAAGGGATATAGATCCAAAGAACTTATTTCCTCAGACAATTCCCACCACCTTCCAAAGAACAGGTAGCAACTACTTGGCCTTTGTGAGCTGGGTGAATCTTGGGGATTTTTTTTTAAACAGTTTCAGAAATTTAAACAGATGCTAATGGTGAAGTTTTAGAACAAAGCTATTAGAATTTTCTCTTTGCTATGTGAAAAAGAGGGTTTTTGGTGGGGTTGTCCTTTAAATGTTTGATCACAGGATTTTGCTTATAAAATTTTTTTAGTGTTAGAATATTTAATACACTAGCTTTTGAAATTGATTTAGAACATTTTAATATTTTTCTGCTTCTCAGTGACCTACTACTAATTTTTCTGTTGGTGATAGTTACTCATGTTGTTGATTTTATTGGTTTTGTTTATTTTTCATTATAATTGAGGCAGCATAATATAATGGGAAAGAGGGCAGAATGAGGCAGTAAAGACCTGGTTTCAAATCTAACCTCTTAACACTTACTGGCTTTATGACCTTGAACAACTCATTTAATCTTTCTAAACCTCAGTTTTCTCATTTTAAAAATGGGAATAATAATATTGCCTATAGTAGTTATATAATGGCATGGTTTTTATGGTCATTACTATAACTGCTTAGAAGGAAGGGAGTATCAGAAGCCCTCCCTACTTCATAAGTAAGGGAAGGGGAAGAGGAATAAAACATTTATATAGCACCTACTATGTACCAAACACTGTGTTAAACACTTCATAAATATTTCCTTTGATCTTCACAATAACCTATTAGGTAGGTGCTATTGTATCCATTTTAAAGTTGAAGGAACTGAGGTAGATAGGTTACATGACTTGCCCAGGGTCATACAGCTAGCATATCCTGGGATAAGAAACAAAAGTTGAGAACTCCTTTCACTCCCATTTGCTGTTCAGTATGCAATTCTTTGCAAAGATTGTGGCTACTGTTTCCATCCCTGCTTAAGTTTTGTGGTCAGCCTTTTGTTTTACACTAAGAACCAAGGCCCAATTGATGCAAAAATAAATATTAATTTTACTTTGAAATGATGTTTTATTTCTCTCCATTCACTTTGCTGTATATTTGTTTTTTTAATGCACTGTGCCAAGTGACACAGCTTGGTCATTCAGGGTATTCTTATGGGTTCTTCTGGTGTTAAAGCTGCTCTTTGCTTAAAACTTTGGTATTTACAAGAATTTCTTTTGTTTGTTTCTCTTTGACTTACAGTCCCCTGTTTTCATGTGAACTGTATTCTTTCTGATTGATTGAATTTTTAAATTTTCCCTCTAGGGCCATGTTGGCAAACCTATGGCATGTGTGCTAGGAGGGGCTGCTCCCTTCCCCCTGAGGATATTTCTCATATGACCCACCCCTCTGCCCAGCACCCAATGGGAGCACTTCCCTCCCCTGGGCAAGGTCTTGCATGCAGCACAAGGTTTGTCATCACTACCCTAGAATATTCTTTTTTTTAAAAAACCCATTCCTTCCTTCTTGGAGTCAATTGACTCCAAGGCAGAAGAGTGGTAAGGGCTAGGCAGTGGGGGTCAAGTGACTTGCCCAGGGTCACATAGCTGGAAAGTGTTTGAGGCCAGATTTGAACTTAGGACCTCCCATATCTAGATCTGACTCTCAATCCACTGGCTGCCCCCCAAAATGTAACTTTTTAAACTACTTGCCTCGTATTCAGCATATGAATTTTTTCCTATTTGCTAAAACTTAATTTTATATTGATCAATAATTCACAAATCCTTTTCTAAACAGTCTTCCTCATTGCCAGGAGTGTTTTAGTACCTCAGTTATTTATTGCTGCTTTTAGTTAAAAATATATTTCAGTGACCTTTATGGAGTTTTGCATATGCTAGATGTTTCATCCAAACTCATAACATTCAATATCTATAATAGTCATTTGATTCTTTTTTTTTTTTTTAACCCTTACCTTCTGTCAGAAGAGTGGTAAGGGCTAGGCAATGGGAGTTAGGTGACTTGCCCAGGGTCACACAGCTCAGAAGTGGCTGAGGCCAGATTTGAACCCAGGACCTCCAGTCTCTAGGCCTGGCTCTCAATCCACTGAGCTACCCAGCTGCCCCCTAGTCATTTGATTCTTACCCATTTGGATGTAATAGTTCCTAGAGCTTGACTTCAAGTTACTTGAGTATAGAAAATCTTTTCCATATTCCATTATATCCCACAGTAATTATTACTCTTGATTCACTGAACTAGAATGGGATGGAATGTTGACTAAGGAATAGAAAAACAGCCTTCTCTCAAAATATGTCCTTTTACCAATTTGGTATCTATTTGAAAAACAAATGTCCACTTGGCAAGATTCTTTTCTATCATTCATATTTTTATTAAGAATCACTACAATCAATCTGGTTTCCTCCTGGCTAAATTAGAGAGTGTTCACTAAAGACATGGTTAAATTTTAGTTGGCAAGGGTATAGTGGTACCCCAGAGTTTCATATAATGGAAGGATACTGGGGTGTTAACAGAATGGTACGAAAGACAAATTTTATATACCTTGTAATTTTACCTGGAATGCTGAAGGCTATTGAAAAATCATCTGGTATAAATTAATCATACCTATTGTAGACTATCTTCATATAATAAGGACTTATCATGGTTGTAGTGGATATCTTCGTAAAAACAAATTTCTATCCCAGATTTAATATTCTATAGATTATTACCCACTATGACTTGCTTATGAAGCATCCCCTTGCATTCAGAAATGGTCCTAACAATTGCAGTCAAGTCTCCTCCCCCTCAGCCTGTTTGTCCTTCATAAACTAGTCTTGAAGGGTGCGCTCTCTAGTTAAGGTATATCTGTCCCCAAGGGCAAAAGGAAAGTTTAACTGAGAGGCAGCTAGTGGTCTGTTCTTTAGATTCATGGGGACTCCAGTTGGTCAGCAGAATGCTAATATAGTATAGGCCTAACCCAGATTTCCAGTATCTTAAAAGATTAAGTAGGATTTGGTATTTTTAGTGTTGACCTCAAAGGTCAAATTATCTGCCAACCTTACCCCAATCATGATTGCCTGACATATGATCATTAAGGCTAAACTTGAAGATCTCCTTTCCATAATTGGGAATTCAGTGGCCCCTACCCTGTTTTATAATAGTTTCCATTTAAGTTCTTATTGAGCTAAAAATTCTCTACCTTAACTTTTGCCCCATTACTCCAAGCTCAGCTATCTGGGCTAAGCAGAACAAGTAATTCCCTTTCAACATTACTGGTGTTCAAATATTTGAAGATTGACATGTTACAGTTACTATCATCATTTCCCCTATTCATCCCAGTTTTTTACTTTTTCAATTAAACCTCAGATCTGAGTCTTGTACCACTGGTGTTACTTTCCTTGCTATATCTCTCTGCTTGTTAGCCCCCCTTGAAAAATGTGGTACCCAAAACTCTCTATAGAATGACCAGGGGGCCATGCAGTAAGGTCATCACTTTTTTTCATTTTGACTGCCATATTACCCAACTGACTCAAGTTGAGTTTGAAGTCCACCAGACTCTCCATTAACCCTTTATACCTAAGCAATTAATTTCCCTAAGTTGTAAGGAGGTGACTACACTACCATGCCTAAGCTGCCTCCTCTCTCTACCCCTGCACACCCTTCCCAATGGAAGGTCCTGCTCTTTAATGGTATTGTAAATGTAAGCTCTTCGAGAGCAAACTGTTTACTTTTGCTTTTGTATTTACAATATCTGACAAGTAGTAAGTGCTTGATTGAGCCTCATGTCATTGACCAACTGCATAGATATTTTCTCTTTTGGAAAATTCCCCAATAGACTCATGCCCCCTTGTACTTGAGAACTTTTGAATATCCACATAGATGCTTCTTCCAACTCCCTAACCTTTCAGTTCCTCAGCCTCCTTAAATCCTATGGCATTCTCCTTTACTTCACCTCAGCCATACTTAGAGATTCATATTCTGGATTTATCACTAACCATGAGTGTTCCACTTTCTTAATAAAAAAAAACCTGACATTTCTCTCTGACCATGCAATATATCTTTCCGCTCCTAAACTTTACCTTTCCCCACTTGGAGACTACCATTCCTTTGGTCTCTCAGTACCTTCTTTGGCTATTACCCATGTTCTTATTTCTCCTTCCTCACCCTTAGAGTCAGCCTCTTTTTTTTTCCCTCCACGCCTACTCACAAGTCTGTGAATACAGCTGAAGGAAGTCTTAAAACCTTGCTAATTGGGAACATTACAAATACTTGTTCTCCACCCTCCACTGAGCTCTCACTCCAGCTAGCCAGTCAAGCTATTATTCTTCCTTAATTGATTGCCTGTTTTTACTCCCCACAGAAGCTATTCTAAACTGCTCCTCCACTTCAGACTTAACACTCCATCTCCACCTCTTGCTTTCTGTCTCAGTTAAAGCCAGTGAGAATTCTCTTGTCCCCAGTGTCTGAAAATGAAGCGGTCCTTATCTTTGCCAAGGTCTTTGTGTCTTCTCTCTGACAGATTGGCATCCCCTGTCATCTCCCTACCTCCTTTCTCTTTCCTCCCTCTATTTTTTGGTTTCCCACTGCCTTCAAACATGCCCAAGTCTCTGTCAGCCTTTAACAACCATTACTAAATCCTGCCATACTCTCAGACTTAGAGCTCTCTTCCCCTTTTCAGCTAAACTCCTTGGAAAAGCTATGTACTTTCTCCTCCCCAGTGAATCCTTTGATTCTCAGATTCTTCCTCTTGGGCCTATTTTCCAGGCCAGTTGGTTTTTTGTTTTGTTTTTTAACCCTTTCCGTTTTAGAATCAATACTAAGTTTTGGTTCCAAGGCAGAAAAGTGGTAAGGGCCAGGCAATATGGGAGGAAAATTAGATGGCTTAATGAATTGAGAACCAAGCCTAGAAACAGGATGACCTGGGTTCAGATTTGGCCTCGGGCACTTCCTAGCTGTGTGACCCAGGGCAAGTCACTTAACTCCCAATTACCTAGCCCTTACTGCTTATCTGCTTTGGAACTAATACATGATATTGATTCTAAGAAGGTACGGGTTTGAAAGAAAGAAAATGAAGCTTCTATGGACTGTGATTAATCAATGTATATTATTTATAGTTTTCAGCCTTTTGTTACTACTTTGTTACTTCGAAAGAAAATATTCTCATATCAGTAGGCCATGGAGGCAGAACCTCTTCCTAACTTTCTATTCTAATTGAGCAAAGGACCATAACAAAGATCAAGGAGAAGACCAAAATGTCAATAGAAACAAGCCCAGAAAAATAGGCAGACTAATTTGTAATAGCTTAGAATTTACCATTTTAGAGGCTACCTTCTCAAATCACTCAATTTTAGTTTGGTGACTACATAAAGGGGAATGACCAAAGCTCTGAGAATCCAGTCTACATCTGAGACACATGTGAAAGTATACCTTCCTTAGTATAGAAAGTATAACCTTCTTAGTAGCCTGTGACTCCTGTTATGGGCAAAGTCACATGACTAAGTGTTAAAAGGGAAGCCTTTCCAAAGTTGCTAAAGTCCAAGAAGGGATGATGTTTTTTTAATGTTTCCACCTTAATATTTCCTCTTAGTATCATCAGCCTGCTGCATCTGTAGTCTCTTGTCTATCTCTTGAGCTACCTGGATAACTCCCTAGTTTTCCAGGGAAATTTTAAAACTATTCATTAGAATATACTCCATGACAATGAGACCCTTGCCTTACATGTGTTTTTTTTTTACATCTTATGTCATAGTGAATGTCCTAAAACACTTACTTTGGGTAATGACTTTTCAAACTAGACATTTTTTCCCCCTACTTCTAAAAGTGGATGGGGTGGGGGAATAACTACAAGCCTTGATACAGTGATTCTTTTTTACAAAACTCCTAAAAAAGCTGTATTTAAAGCATTCAGTTGAACAGGTGTTTTTTCTAGCCTCTTTGTAATCTGACAGTTTGCTTTGTGGAATAGAGAAGTGATTAGAAGTTGCTTGAGACCAATGCTTTCATAGCTTTCATTTTCCCCCAGTTTTGTGTCTTTGTATTCAAAGTTGTGTGAAATTGATTCTGGCTCATGTGTGTAGATACTATTTGCTCTAAGAGTCTAGGTGAGCCATACCCATAGCCAGCAGTATTTCCCACAGGAAGAACAGGATAACCTTAAAATGGTTAGAAACTTTTTTGTTTCTGATTTCTAAAGGGAACATTTTGGGATAACAATTCAAATTTTTTATTTGTATCCAAACCAAGACAACTTTTTCCTAATTTGGCAACTATTTGAAATGTGAACAGTTTTAATCATAATAGTTTAAAAAAAAACAATGTTTTATTTGTTAATTTTCTTTTCAGTTCAGTGTCGTCTAGGCTTTAATACCAGTTTGGGATACTAATTGTTGCCCAATGTGGTTTGGGTCTAATGTCAGAAAGTCTTTTAATCTAGAGTCTGTTACTTACCTTTAGTTATTAATCAGATAGAGCTCAGAGAGTTTCCTTGGCATGTCGGCTGAGTAGAATTGGCCTATTTCATTAACTTCCCAATACAGACTAACATGGGTGGAGTTGACTTGGAGGCCTTCTTAGCAGTGAGTAATGTTCTGACTTAAGTTCTGCCTTGTCTAAACAGATTTCACAAGTTATATTTATAACTACCTCATTTGCAAACAGACCTAGCTTTGTGTGCCATCCAAAGCATAGTTTTTTATATATAGTCTAGACCAATGTTGAGCCTTTTTCCCCCCTCTTTTTAGAAAGGCAAATCTCCAAGGAGTGAGTACCCATGAGGTTGTAGTTGTCTTATTTGAACAGTAGCAGATAAGTTGTACATACAATATTTTAAAATGTATTAATAACTTTTTAATTATGTAGAACCATATGACTTGATGACATCCTGGCCTGCTTGTCGTGAGCTAAGAATGTGATGACCAGTTCTCCTGTCTTCAGTTCCGTGTAGTGATATGTGTTCATATATCATCTAGGTTAATTTTATTTCAAGTCATGAGTAAAAATGTTGGTTCACATTAAACCTTTTATGTTTTCATTAGACCTATTTTAAACAATGGAATATCTCCTATTTTTAAACAGGTGTCAGTGCCAAGTTCTTCATTTGTAAAATAATGATTTTTGATCTCCAAAGCTCCTTCTAACTTTATGATGGTATTCAGTGCTTATTACTGTTCAATGGGGATACTGTGGGCACTGGAGGTGGGGATAGGTTGGAGTGGGGAAATAATTCCAGAAAAATATGGACTTTGTATTAGTCTCCTTTTTTTCCATTTTTAAAAAAATATTATTGGGGGCAGCTGGGTAGCTCAGTGGATTGAGAACCAGGCCAGAGACAGGAGGTCCTAGGTTCAAATCTGGCCTCAGACACTTCCCAGCTGTGTGACCCTAGGCAGGTCACAACTCCCATTGCCTAGCCCTTACCACTCTTCTTTGGAATCCAATACACAGTATTGATTCCAAGACAGAAGGTAAGGGTTTTAATTTTTTTAAAAAGACATTTTTTTTAATTATGATTTTTCTAACCCTTACCTTCTGTTAAAGTCAAAGCCAAAGAGCCATCAAGGCTAGGCAGATGAGTTAAGTGACTTGCCCTGGGTCACACATCTAGGAAGTGTCTGAGTTCAAATTTGAACTCAGGTCCTTCTGACTCCAGGCCTCTATCAAAAGAAAGAAAGAAAAGTTAGGCCAAACTAAACTATATAATTGCATCTTACAATGTAAAACAAAAGAGTAAACATTTACTAAGCTCCTACAACATGCCAGGCACTGTCCTAAATGCCAAAGAACAAAGAGGCCAAAAAAGTACTGTTCTGAGTACTTTGGTGCATATGTCTTTGCCCTCATTGGGGGAAGGGATGTGCCCATTAATGGAATCTCTTATGTGAAAAAGTATGACATGCCTTGTAAGAAGGCCTTGTGCTTTAGATTCTATTCTAGACTCTTTATATTCATACCTTTAATAATTCAAATTGATGGGGGTACAATAATTTTAAAAGTTAATATATACTTGGGCAGCAAATGATATTTTCAAATTAGGCATGTTTTATAGATTTCAGAGACTGACCATTGTAGTAGCTGTATTTATTACCATGAACAAAGGAACCAAAAAATGATCCACATTAAAGGTGCTTTCCTAAATAGTCATTTACTGTTATAGGATTGATTTGGTATTGAAAAATTATTGCAGACATTTACCAGAGCTAAAAATAATTATATAGTAGGGTGACTAGATGACTCAGTAGATTGAGAGCCAGGCCCAGAAATGGGAGGTACTGGTTTCAAATATGACCTCAGACACTTTCCTAGCTTTGTTGCTGAGCAATTCAATTAACCCCAATTGCCTAGCCCTTTCTACTCTTCTGCCTTTGACCCAATTCTTTGTATTGATTCTAATAAAGAAGAGGTTTTTTTTTTAATTATAATATAGTTAATTTTCCAACTCTCTACACTCATATTTGTCCACCTCTAAAATTAATTGTGATCAACTTTATTTCTTTTGAAACCAAGTCTTTGGACCAAAGCTATGTAAAATTGGTTGGAGTTTGATTTGTACCAGGAGCCATGAGTCATAACTTAAGTTTGCTCTGGGATTCCAGACTAGCAATAGTTGTCAGTATTTGCCAGGTGAAAAACAGGCTAACTTAAAATGTTTTGAGATTCTATTTGACTTGTGTTCACTGAAGCAATCACTTTTGGCTAACTTAAGTCAACTTATCCTTTGGTTAGAATGCACCAAAGAGTATCTAGCCCTACCGTTCTCAAAACCATTATCTCCAAGCTGATTCTTTGGTTGTTTGGCTTTTTTGTCCCCACTGCAATTACATGACAGTTTGGCATTCACTCCAAAGCACATTTACTCAGGGCTGTTGAACAGATGCTGTTATAATCTTCCCATTCTCGTGTATAAGCCAGAACAGAGCTCAATTAAATGTGTAAAACATCAAAAGCTCCTCACCATCTTTGCCATCAATGTAAATTTAGCCAAAGGATATTCTTATACAAGATTTAGTAGTATAAATTGTACATCTGAGATATTCTTTTATAAAGTATGTTTTTTTAAAGTTACTATGCTTCATTTAAAAATATCCACTTTCCTACCTATTTCATTGGCATACTCATATTAAATATTTGTTTATTTTAGAATATTTTTCCATGGTTACATGAATCATGTTCTTTCCCTCCCTTCCTCCCACCCCCCTATCATAGCCAGGAGCTATTCCACTGGGTTTTGCATGTGTAATTAGTTGAGACCTATTTCCATATTATTAATATTTGCACTAGGGTGATCATTTAGAGTCTACATATCCATAATCATATTCCCATCAACCCATGTGATCAACCAGTTGTTTTTCTTTTGCATTTCTACTCCCAGAGTTCTTGATGTGGATGGTGTTCTTTCTCATAAGTCCCTCTGAATTGTCCTGGGTCGTTTCATTGCTGCTAGTAGAGAAGTCCATTACATTTTATTGTGCCACAGTGTATCCATCTCTGTGTATAAGGTTCTCCTGGTTCTGCTCCTTTCACTCTGCATCAGTTCCTAGAAGTCGTTTCAATTCACATGGAATTCCTCCAGTTCATTATTCCTTTGAGCACAATAGTGTTCTATCACTAACATATACCACAGTTTGTTCAGCCATTCCCCAATAGAAGGGCATCCCCTCATTTTCCAAGTTTTTGCCACCATGAAGTGTGGCTATAAATACTCATTTCTGAAACAACTATATTTCTCAAAAAGTTTTAAAAATATAATCTTTTTTCCCTCAATTACATGTAGTAACAATTTTAACATTCATTTCCTAAAATGGTGTGTCTTGAGTTTCTCCCCTCCCTGAGACATGTTAAGCAATTTGACTTAGAGTATACACATGCAAACATGCAAAATATATTTCCATATTGTTCATTTTGTGAGAAAAGACTCATATAAAACAAAAAAGCCAGACTTTAACTTTGTTAAAATACAAATATAAACATTTAGTTATGGTTGTGTTCTTGATAAAACATTTTTTAAAGTTCTTTCCAGAACTATTGTCTTTAAATTGTATGTATAAATTGGATGATAAAAGAAACACATCTATAATTTAGAGGCAATGTTACTCTGAAAAATCCAACCAAGCACTCTGATAAAATTGCTTAGTGCCAAGGTGGCCCAGTAACTAGATTTATTGTACCATGGCATAAAATATAGCAAAATTATTTTGAAAAGTCATTGGACAGCTGTAAGAAGTGAAGGTGGTACATGCAGAGCAGTGTGGAAAGATTCATGTCACTGATGCCAAGTAAGATAAACTAGGAATATACACAGTATGTCAGTATTGAAAATAAAGAGTAAAGCCACAAACAATTGCAACACAAAAATTATTATAAAGAACAAGTTTGGCCCCAAAGAAGAGACTAGAAGACATCTCCTTATATTCAGCTTTGTGGAAGTTGGGGTCCACAGGTGTAGAGTATTACATATGAGGTTAAATTGTTTTTGTTTGAGTTGATTTGATTTTGCTAATTTTTTTTTTTAAGCCCTTACCTTCCATCTTGGAGTCAATACAGTGTATTGGCTCCAAGGCAGAAGAGTGGTAAGGGCTAGGCAATTGGGGTCAAGTGACTTGCCCAGGGTCACACAGCTAGGAAGTGGTTGAGGCCAGATTTGAACCTAGGACTGGCTCTCAATCCACTGAGCTACCCAGCTGCCCCCAGATTTGATTTTGCTAATTTTTAAAAAAACACTCTTGCTCTTTTTCTTTAAAAACAATTCTAAGAGCTGACTCTTTCTTCTGGGAGGAGGTCAGAAGAAAGCTAGAAATGAAATTTAGATGATGCAAGGAAAATTATTGGGCAGGTAACTTTTCTCTAGCTTCTAGAAGCCATTCTTAACTGACTTGGATAATGATCTCAAGGCTGAACAGCAGTGAAAGATTAAGGCCTCAATTCCTGGGAAGTAGTAGAGATCAGAAACAAGTAAGATAATTATATCTCCCATTTCCTTGCTTCAATAGTTAAAGATTCCTGGCCTTTTCCTGTGTCCTGAGAAGCAGCTGCATCAGGGAACAGAGGGAGACAGGAAGTGAGTGGGAAGATGGCTACTTGTTTCTTCCAGGGCTGTTAGTGGTGTGGGTGTAAGGAACAGTAGACTGAAGTTATTTGGGGTTTGTATTTTTTCCTAACTCATAGGCAAGTCTTTTTAAATAAGGTAAATTTGTTCCCTATGTGAAGATGGCCTTCATTCTATCACCTTATGTTTAATTTAATCTCCTATTCAAGAGTCAGGAAATGAGAATGAAAATCTAGGGCTATTGAAATGCTTTCTATTCTTAGCTATGGTTGTTGTCATTATCATAGCCATTGCTTGCACGTTAACCAATGCGGAAATAACTGAAGGTTGCTAACACAGTGTGGTCACTTACTCTTTACCCCTACCCCAAAGAGTGAGCATAGGACTACAGCTGAGCTATGAAAATACTGTAAATCAATCCATTTGTACACTAACTGCATTTGGGGGGGGACAGAAATCTGATAGTAGATGTCATCATTTACAATGTTGTGAAACCCTACTGAAGGACAACAAATTGAATACTACTATCTTTTTATGGATCGTTGTGGACTTTATCCTTCATTGGGTTTTTAGTGGAAATAAGCTAATGTACATTTTGTGTCTGGCTTTAGGAAGTAAGATATCTGGTTCAAAATGGTTTTGTAGTAAAAAAAATGTGAAAAATGTGTAAATCTGATAAAGCGATTTGGTAGAATGATTCTGAGAATATTTGAGGGATGTGAAAAATCAAGTCAGAAAAGGAGGATTCATGATACCTAGTACAAATCTTTATTTTTTTGAACTCTTATCCTCTGTTGTAGAATTAATATTAAGTTGATGTTAAAGGATTGGTCTACTGCAGATATGAATAACACGGAAATAGGTTTTGAACAATTATACACAGTGGAATTGCTTATCAGATTCGGGAGGGAGGTGGAAAGAGCAGGGGCAGGAGGGTTCATGAATCATGTAGCCATGGGAAAATATTCTAAATTTTAAGGAGGGGTTAATATGAAGTACCAGTCCCAAGGCAGAAGAGTGGTAAAGGAATTAATTGACTTGTTCAGGGTCACATAGCTAGTATGTATCTGAGGCCAGATTTAAACTTGGGGAAAATGAGTCTTCCTGTTAATTCCAAGCCTGGACTCTTATCCACTGTGCCATATAGCTGCCCCCACTGTCTTTTCAATACCATTGATCATTTTCATCTTCTGTCTTATACAGTTTCTGGTAAGCAATTAATACATTTTTGTTAGAGTGGATTGAATTGAATCCCCAACTTATTTAAAGTATTTCTGTTGTGTTTCAAATATTAAAGATGGATTATCTGGCAAATTTAAAATATGTGAAAGCACTTAGTGAAGTTGTAGCAACAATAACGGTATTAAATGTAGGGCTGGAAGGGACTTGAGGGTACAACACCTTCATCTTGCTAGATAAATTAGATTTCTCTCAGGCTCAGAACAGTTAAATGGCATAGTAGACTGAAACCCACGTCTCAAACCCAGATCCTTAACCTAAAAGGACTAAAGAATGGCAGTTATTATTTGTGAAAATTTTGGTAGTCCTACTAGAGGAAGAATTTCTCTCAAAAAATGGAAAGTAAAAGTACAAACAGCAAAATTAAGTATTCAGAGTTTGAATTGTATGTTCCTGTTGGCACTTAGCAATTGTCCTGACATCAGATAATACAGTGATTTTGGAGAACGCCTGTCTTGAAGAGATTCAACATATTTTGGGGGTTTAATTTTGAAGTACCTTGTAAACATTTGTTGTAACTAAGAGTGGTACAATCAAACCTTAAAGAAAAGCTCTTGCAGTAACATTTAGACGAGCTGGACTCAGCTTTGGAAATGTCCTCAGTAAAACCTTCATGAAAATGAGTCAGCTGACCCATGCTGTGCAGGGAGAGCCTGGGCTGGTTTCCTTTCTCAAACTGGCAAGCAGCTGTGTTTGAAAAGAAATATGTAATAACAAAGAAAAAAAGATGATTCAGTAAAGACATAAGGAAAAATAATGCTTATTGTGTTCTATTGTCTGTCCTGCAATGTCTCTGTTCTCATATTGTTGACCTCCTAGTCCTATGTTGTCCAGAATTACCTCCTAATTATAGAGCTTTCCTTTTATCCTCATGTTCACAGTTTTCCTTTGTTCCTGCTCAAGCCAATATCTACAATAGTGGTTCATTTCTCAGTATCAAGGCACTTTCCCTAAAACTAGAGTCCATTTGTACTGCATTTTTCAATTTTCTCCACTTGGAATTAGATGGTTAGAATTGAGCTTTTGTTTTCAATAAAAAGCTCTCTGTTTTTGTTGACTTTTCACAAAGCAGTACAGCTCAACCCTGAGATCTAGACATGAATGAGAATAAAAATAAATTTATGAATCCTTTTAGGCTTGCCACTGACATTTGTTTTAAATGGTTCTTTAAAATTTTAATGCTGAAAACTGATGGTTAATTTTACTTGTCACAGAAGAACATAGTAAGGAAAAGAGTTTATGTTTAAGGTTAAAAATTACCTCTTCTGAAGTTCATTATAAAGGTAGGTAGTTAGGAACCATTATCCCAACTTTATAGATGAGGAAATCACCCCTCAAAGTGAAGGACTTTCCCATTTAGAGTATACAAAATAAATATTACTAAATAAATATAGATATTAAATAACTGAAATATTTAGAAATCACTTCCAATTTTCACTCAACATTTGTATAGACTCAATTACAAAATATTCCTCAAATAAAAAAACTTAAATAACTGGAGGAATATTCAATGGTTATAGTAAGGCTCTACCAATATTATAAAAATGACTACTACCAAAGTTGATGTACAGATTTAATGCTATACTAATTACACTACAACAGAGGGGCATAGTTTATAAAGCAAAATATAACAAAATTCTCTGGAAAGGGAAAAAAGATCTAGAATGTCAACGGAAATAATAAAAAGTAGGAAGGGAAAGGAAATAATTCTTCCAAGCTTTAGACTATATTATACAAGAGTAATTACTCTTCAAAACTATTTGATACTGGTTAGAGAGTAGGAAAGTGGATCAATGAAATAGGCTAGATAGAGGAGGAAAAATAAGAAAGAATAGAATGTAATGACCCTAGTGTTGAGTAGACCTGAAAACAGAATTATCTAGAAAATACTCTTATTTTCCAAGAATCGCTGGAAAGAATAAAAAGAATTCTGGCAGAAATTAGGTTTAGGCCAACATTTTATATCATAGCATTAAACAAAAGTAGAAAATTAGCAGATTATATGTCTTTCACAGGGGGTAAATAAAATAATTTCGATCATGTGAGATTGAAGTCCTTTTGCATAATCAAAATTAATGTCACTAGGATAAGAAGGAACAGCTAGATAGTGTGTCAAGCCTTTCATCAGGAAGAAAAGACTCAGGCACTTAAAAACAACTCAACAAAAAGGATAAAGTGATTATGAAAAATATTATATCTCATTGAGATTTGGTATCCAAGAACAGCTTTTTTAAAAAGGAAAAAAAAAGATATTTCCCAAAAGATAACAAATCAGTTCTCAGAAGACTTGACAATTATTGACAACCATGTGAATGAGTGCTTCAGATCTTATACAAAAAAAACAAATCAAAATAACCCTTGAGCTTCAGTGCTCACCATATTATTAAAAATAACAAAAAGATGGGATAGAAAATAATCTGTGTTGGAGGGAGTTGAAGAGAGAGGTACACTCAGCCATTTGTTGGTAGAGCTATGAATTGACATGTAATTGTTCCAGAAAATAGGCTGGCATTATGCAAAGTAGATAGCTAAAATATCCCATGTCCTTTGATTCAGAGGTTCCACTCATTGACATATTATACCTCAAGAATTTCATTGACAAAAAGAGGCTCATTTTACATTAAAATGTTGATAGCAATATTTTTGGGATATGAACTGGAAACAAAGATTATGCAACAATTGAGGAATGATTAAATTGTATGCATTGATGTAAAAAAATTAGTGTTCTAAAATGAACATGATAAATATAGAAAAGCTTGCAGAGTTTTGTATAAACTGATATAAAGGGAAGCTGAGACACAATAACTAGTATAATATAAATGGAAAAAACAACAAAACCATCCAAAAATTGCTGCCAGGTTAGCATATCCAAGACCCTTCCCCTGCTCTTTACAAAATCGGTTGGCCAAAGACATCAGTAACTTAAGCCTTTTTTGAAATTATGGGCCTTTCCCCACCCCTTTCAGTTCTTTATTACAAAGAGGTGGCTCATTGAGAAAAGGATACAGTAGAAAATTTAGGTAAATGTGAAGGAAGTTACTTAGATTCAGATAGACAGTAGTTGATCTGGATTTTGAACCCATTTTCCAGTGCTTTTCCAGTACATCATGCTTATCTTCTTTTCCCTTGCGGTTTTTAAAAGTGGTAGTGCAATACATCAGTGCTTGTTGGGTCTTTACAGTGTGCCCAAGAAGTTGTTTCAGGACATAAAAAGAAATATATCCTTTAGGGGGTTTATAGTTTAGTGGAAGATTCAATATGTATTTTCAGTCTTGAATTGTCTGGGGCTATGAACAGTTAAGAGTTTTAAAAGAAAGGAGAAATATTGGTAAGCTCGAGATGTTACAAAAATCCCCTCCAGAGAAACTCTAAATGAACACTCTAATGCAAATACCGACAACATGGAAATGGGTTCGAATCAAGGACACATGTGATACCCAGTGGAATCGCATGTCGGCTATGGGGGGGGGGGATGATCTTTGTTTCCATTGAATAATGTTTGAAAATGACCAAATAAAATAATGTTCCAAAAAAAATCCCCTCCAGTTTTTTTTCCCCACTTCTTTGCTTTGCCTTTTTAGGGGTTCTAAAGTAAGTTCAAAAATATACCAATTGGTCTCAGACTTATCTTTACACAGCATGATCCTCTACAGGGAGTCAAGCTGCATTCCTTCAGCAATGGGATTTGCTTTGCCTTCCCTTGACATGGGATCTTTCAGTCATTATAAAGAGCTCTAATAATAATTCACATAAAGTGCTTTCTTCTTAATCACTTGTGAAATGAGTTCCATTATAAGTGTTTTAACTATAAGGAACTGAAGCTTTAGAGAGATGGAGTCATTAGATCCCAAGGCTCCTGAGTTTGGTTCTCTCCTCATCTGTCACCACAACTCTGAAGGTATTAAAGGATGTCTCTTTCCTCCTTACCATCATCTTCTTTCTCCCAACATGATGTGTAAAATAGAAATAAAAAAAAATTAAGTAGGCTTTTCAGCTGATACTTGAAGTTCATGCTCTTGGAGACTTTTATTAGAACAGGGTGTCACCTTTATTCTAGTCTCATGTATTTTCATTTAAGCACTCTTGCATAATAGTTGATATTTAGGGGCTTTAATATATTGTCTCAATTAAACTTCACCAAAAAAAAATCCGATGAGATTAATATTATATTATCTTCATTGTGTTGGTAGGGAAACTGAGGTTTAAAGAGGTTGTCTTATCTGTGCTTGCACAGTTAAGTATCACAGCCAGGATTTAAACCCAAATTTTTCTGACTACAAGTCCCCAGTTCTTTCCACTATACCAAAATATATTTCAGACTTTTCTAGACAACCTACTCTTCAACTTGATTGGAGAGAAATGAGTTCTTCAAGGGTGTCAGTTTCATTGGAGCCATTTATCCTGGGCCTTCTCACAATTCACCCCCTCTCCCTAAGAAAATTACCTTGGGAAGTATTTAGGAGAAGGATACAAACTAGATGATTAAGTGCTCTAGCCCACCTTTACAGACAGAGAATCAGAGCAGCAAATAACCTCCATTTCCTATTTCTCAAGCCTTTTTTCCCTTCCGTGACTTATGCTACATTTAGATTGTTAGCTAAAGACTAAACAAATGGACTTTAAATATTTATAGGGGGCGACTGGGTGGCTCAGTGGATTGAGAGCCAGACCCAGAGATGGGAGGTCCTGTGTCCAAATCTGGCCTCAAACACTTCCTAACTGTGTGACCCTGAGCAGGTCACAACCCTCATTGCCTAGCCCTTACCGCTCTTCTGACTTGGAGCCAATACACAGTATTGATTCTAAGACAGAAGGTATGGGTTTTTTTTTTTTTAATGTATTTATAACTAGCATTTATGTAGCATCTTCCATGTGCCAGACAGTGTGCTTTGCAAATATCTTATTTGATCCTCACAGCAATCCTGGAAAGTAGGTGCTGTTGTTATCACCATTTCAAAGATGGGGAACCCAAGGCAAATTGGTTAAGTGCCTTGCCAAAGATCACACAGCTTGTGAGTTCAATTTTGAACTCGGGACTTCCTGATTCTGGGCCCACTGTTCTATTCACAGCAACACATGTTGTCTCTATTGATTGGGAAAGAAATGGTTTTAGGTTAGAAAGTGATATGAAAGTGGCTGTCTTTGCCTAGAAACAATGGTTCTGAATGGAAGTGGGAAGGAGAGTGTTTCTGCATTTACAAAGTTTAGAAATCTCTGTTCTAGGTCCTAAACGTGTGTGCGTGCGTGCGTGTGTGCATGCATAAACACATAATATACACATATTTCATTGATAACAATTATTTTCATCCCAGCTAGAAAATCTAGCTTCTAATATGATTCTGTTCAATTCCTATATTTTTGGACAAGTAGCAAAATCCCAGGGCTACCCGTTCCAATGATTTTATGAACGGAAGATAAAAGCTCCTTGCCTTTCCTTTTACCTGCCCTGTATACACTGGTAACCTTGTATCTGCATATGCTAGGGGTAACCACAATTGGCTACATAGCAACTTTGGTAAATGTACTTGATCATCAAATTAAATTTCTCTCTTTCTTTGTTTTCCAGCTATGGCCGCCATCCGAAAAAAGTTGGTTATAGTTGGTGACGGTGCATGTGGGAAGACATGCTTGCTGATTGTATTTAGCAAAGACCAGTTCCCTGAAGTTTATGTGCCCACCGTGTTTGAAAATTATGTAGCAGATATTGAAGTGGATGGAAAACAGGTAAGCAGGTATTCTGTAAAGAGCTACTTATTGTGTCATACATAAAAGTAGTGGGAATGTATAGTTTTCAAATATATTTGCAGACCATAGAGTAAGGTCTTTAGGTCAAAAGAGTGGTATTAAAAGATAAAATTTCATCCCTTCATTTTTAAGCATTGACCCAGTCTAGGTCCATTATAAGATAGACTAGACAGAGACTTCCAACGTCAAAGCAGTGTTCAGAAGTATTTTTGAAAATATCTTAGTCTTATCCTAGTCTATTTCTAAATTATATATATTACTGCCTATTCATTGATAAGATTTATATTCATCCAGTCTGGAAAATCCATCTAGCTTCCAAGTTGATTATGTTCAGTCCCTGTATTTTTTGGACAATTAGCAAATCCCAGAACTTCTTGTTCCAGTGGTTTCGATAACTAAAAACTTTGCTTTTCCCGCCACCTACTCTACTGGTATATCTGGTAACCATGTATCTACATGTGCTGGGTGTAACCACAATTGGCTACATGTACCTCTCATTTGACCCTAGCTATTTTTCTTCCAAACTGTGACAAAAGAACCAGGAATACTCCTCAAACAGAAAGCTTCTTGCATTGTTTTCCTGATCTTGCCATTATCAACAGATGTGGACTTAAAGGAAGTTCACTTCTTTAGAGTAAGATTTTGAATGAAAATGATCTTACAGTCAACCCATAATTTAGATTACATTTCTTGGTTTACCATCCCATCCTTACATTCAGACATAGCTTTCATGTGCCACATGCTGAAGCTTTATCTGCAGCAGAAAAGAGCATTTTTGTTATACCTGCATATTATGGAAGAGAGCTATTTATCACATGCTGGACCAGGAGTTTGTATTTGTTATTGGTAAAACTATATTACCATGGTATATCTTTTTTCCATGGTATTCTAAATGGTCATTAGACAGAGTCAATTGTTGAATCTAACCAGTAAGCACTTTTATGACAGCTTATTACTTAACCCAAAAGTGTTTTTCTTACAACCCCTTTAGTGTTTATTAATTGATGATTACATGCCAGGCACTAAATCCTAAGAGAGTCACGTCTTCATTTTACAGATGAGGAGTCTGAGGCTCTAAGAGGAAAAGTGACTTGGTCTAAATCACACAACAAGAACATAGATCTCATTCTTATAAGTTGTCCTCCCTTTTAGACTATATCACACTTCCTCTTCTCTTCCACTTCAGCCACCCTCATCCTTCCCACTTAATATTTCTCGCCCTCCTGAACCTCTAAACTACAGATATCCATGAGTTTAATGACTGCAAATAGATCTCCTTTTTTCATTTGTTAATTACAAGAGTTTTTTTATCCCTTCTGTTACAGATAATCATGGGGGAAAGCACTGTGCTTAGAGACGAGAGCTCTGTTATAGGCATAATTTGGTTAAGTGTTTTTAGAGTTAGTTGCTTAGACAGGCAGAGTTCAGAGTTGGGGGAGGAAGAGATAATGAGCTATATTATTGGGATTTCAGAAGTTGTTTGAATGTGGACAGGACAGACAAAGGAACTAAAATAGAGGTTCAACACTGGTATAGGATGGTCTAAGGCTTGGGGAAATGAACTTTCTGTTTTTTAAAACCCTTGCCTTCTATCTTGGAATTGGTATAGAGTAACAGTTTCAAAGCAGAAGAGCATAAGGACTGGACAATTGGGTTTAAGTGGCTAACCCAGGGTCACACTGCTAGGGAAGTATCTGAGGCCATATTTAACTGACTTAGACTTTAATCGTTCCATAAGTCGTAGGATTAAAAGCCAAAATAAACCTTAGAGATCATCTAGTTCAACTTCTTCATTTTGCATTTACAGATCAGTGAAGAAATAGGGGCTCAGAGGTGAAATTAGTTATCTAAAGTCACACAAGTTGGGATTAAGTTCTGGTCCTCCAGCACCAAATCAAATATTCTTTCCAATATTCTGTGCTTCCTCCAAATCAGAGAGCATTGATGAGTCATTCAGGAACTATCATGAGAGATAAAAGACTGGTCATGGTTTCTTCATGCAGACTACAGTTGTAGTCAGTGTATCCTGGTACAGAGAATCATAGAATGAGGGGAGCTGACTATATATCTAAGACACTATTTTCATCCTTCTATTCTAACTCAATTTCTGAGGAATCCAAATGAGGCCTGGAGGCCTATTCAGACCCTAGAACTTATTCAGCCAAGTGATTTCTGCCATCTATGAAAATCTTGGCCAAAGGGAACGTTCTGAAAGGTTAACTAATATGTGTGAAGGCCAATACATGAAGTAGATAGTAATAGCCTGCCTTATATTCTAGACCTTAAAGGGCCTAAAATAGTCAATATTCTTTCTTCTCCATTATATTTCCATTGACTCCATTTTAAAGATCATATTTTTGGTTTTGATATGTTTTGGAGTTTTAATTTTAGTACTATTGAAAATACTTTGAGTAAAGCTATGGATGAGATCGAGAATTACATTTTTCCAAAAACATCTCCAAGGGAACTGGAAGAACTTCCTTGGAAGGGAAATGTTTTTAAGGGTTAAAAAAAGGTAAGCAAAAGTAAATGGGATCAAGAGAGACATCCATTGTTAGATAGTGGAAGTGGTGGCAGTAGCTGGAACAGAAGAGAAAGCCAGTTCCCTAGTGGAGTAATGCCAGGTATAAGTTCAAGAGGGACAGTATTGCCAAGGAAACAGGATGAAAAATCCTAACAGAAATTGCTCAACTCTACTCATGATACTAAAACTTTACTTACTGGTGCTATGGGTTTGTGGGAAGTAAGTGCCTTGTTGGGAAGAAAAGAGGAGAATGCCCCTTCTCCCTCCCCCTCCCCCCCCCCCCCCCATAAAGAGAGAACCATAGGTCCAGATGCTCCCTGATATTTCATCTTTATTGACCTCTGACTGAAAAGTGTGCTAACAAAAACTCTCCTTAAGGAAAATCTTCAATGACAGGAGTTGGCTGAGTTATCTGTTGAAAGATTAGAATGTCATTTCCATAAGGTACTACTCACAGCTGAGAATTCTTAACAGACAGTGGTTATGGAATTTAGAACTGAAAATGGACCTAACTCAACTCCCATTATCCCTGAACCCAACCAGAAGTAGTGATTTGCCCACAGTTATATAAACTAGAAAATGGTTATCAAGATTTGAGCCTAGCTCAAAATACCATTCGAGCGTACTTATACTGCACCAAACAGGTTTATTTCTTTTGTAAAACCTTTTAAAATGGAAATGGATACATACCATGTAATAATAAACTGAGAGTGCTTTATGTTTTGCAAAGCATTTTTTTTAAACCTCAACAGCCCTCTGAAGTAGGTGCCACAGATATTATGGCCAAATGTACAGCTGACAACTTAGCAATCTAATCATGGTCCCATTTTATGTTACATGCTGTGATTAAATAGCTATTGTGTGGGATAAATAACCAAAATAATTATTGAATCATGCTTTTACCCTTATAAGTTTATATTGAAAGTTGTAACTTGTTACTAGAGTGATAAGTAATTGAAGGTGCATCTTAGATTTCCCAGATTGATTACTGTTTCTGTAGAAATCAAAATATATATCCTGTATATCTGACAGACCTAGAAAGGACCTCTATGAAGTCTAAATTTCTTGGTTTATAGGAAAAGCACATATAGGCCCAGGATTGTCTTAATCCATAGTATTCCCTGATAATGCCCTTTAAGTGAACACTTTGCATAGTGCTCCCTCCCCACCATCATGGGAAAAGGTAGAAGGTCTGTCCTTCCCAACTTCCAAAGCTAAACTGTTGCTAGGGGGAGGGGGGTGCTGAATCTTAAATCTTTAGGACTCTTTAAATCCTTAAGGATTAATTCCTACAGCCAGGCTAAATAAACATCAAGAGAGAATACCAGACCTGAAGTCAGGAAGAAACAAATTCCATGAAAATCCAGTCTGTGACCATTGACAAATCACTTAATTTCTCTCCATCTATAAAATTTTTTCCTCATCTATAAAATGTTTTACAGGGTTACGATGACCAAGTGAGGTAATATTTGTAAAAATGATTAGTAGAATGCCTGGCACATAGTAGACCCTAAATAAATGCTTCCACCTTTAAGTCTGTGTTTTTGTTGTTGTACGTCAATTTTTATCCTTTGCTACAGAAAATAAACCTTTTGAAATTAGGAAGAGCAAGGTGATAGAGATCTCTTTTATGATATTCCCCTATAAATAGAATGTCTATAGATAAGGCATAAAATAATCTGTGCCTTTCTACTGCTGATGATCCCCACAGATATACTACCCACCCCACCCCCTGCTCAGCTTTATCCTCAGATGAAAAAAAAAAATCTCCATTAGTCTCATCAGCCCTCAAACAAAGGGGTCCTGCTTTACTTTCTTTTCTCTTTCTGCCAGTTCTCATTGGACATTTTTTCCTCTTACTCTGTTTCTGTTGTAGCTAACAGAGGCACTGAAATGAGAGTTCTAGAGTTTTTCTGACTTGAGCATGTCATGGAAGGTTAGGCTGGAGTATTTGTGCAAATGTAAAGTCTCTTGAACTAGCTCATACTCTTTCAGCCAGTAAATTGCTATTTATAGTTCATTCGGTTTCCTTGGCAGCTCATATTTATGCTTTTCTGACTCTGCCCACTTCCCCTTCTACATTAGAGTTTAGTGACTGAGTTGTAAGGTCATGAATAATCTCCAGTCGTGCTATAAAATTTATTTAGGCCCTGCCCAGTCCCACCCCTGGGCTTAGAAAGTTGCACAATATAGTATGAAAGAGTACTGATCTTAAATTCCAGGGGCCTAAATTCAAAGACTAGTTCTACTATTTACTGTCTGTGCCCCATTTGTTCTTTCAACCTTTCTACATAAAGGCTTTCATCTATGTAAAATGGCACTTCACTTTGTAACCAAAAAGTTTTCAGCTGTTGAAAGGATCTGTTTTGTACAAAGTGAATACTTCATCTTTATTTATGAGTTATGACCTTATCTGAATAATTCTCCTGTTATCTTCATATAGGTAGAGTTGGCTTTGTGGGACACAGCTGGTCAAGAAGATTATGATCGCCTTAGACCTCTTTCCTACCCAGATACTGATGTTATACTTATGTGTTTTTCCATCGATAGCCCTGATAGTTTAGGTAAGTAACAGAGGCTTGTGAGTGGGTAAATATGTTGAGGAAGAAGTAATAATCTAATAATGTACATCTAGTAATAAAACTTACATTTGTTTGACTGTAGCTTCCTGTTAAGTAAGTTGTAATGCTAGACTTATATTCTTCTGCCTCCCCCCTTCCTATCACTAAGTAGCAAGCTGCATGTACTAAGCAGTTAAAATGTCATATGGTGAGATGTGGGCCAGATTGCACAACAGTTTGAGGGAGGGTTCATGGAAATTAAAGGAACTCAGCTGAGAAATAGTAGGTACTTCCAAGAAGAGAAACAGCAATAACAGTATCAAGGTCCTGCCATCTAATATGTCTACATCTAAAGAAACACTAGTTTTTGCAGCTACTGTTTTGTCCCAGGAAGAAATTTCTGTTTCAGGAATTGGCTTGTCTGATCTTTTTTTTTTTTCTGTGATGTATAATTTATAGCCATGACATAGTCAGGCCTTTTCAAGCCAGTAAACTTAGGATAGCAATGTGAGAAACTTCCAAGTTGAGCATACAATTTCAGAACTTGAAAGTTGGTCACCCTGGGGGAAAGGGTATATTCCAAATATAAATTTATTTCATTGAGATTTTTTATTTTTAAAAAACTGGTGTTTTTTTCCCCATTTGCAATGCTGAATGATACTGATTTTGTTTAATGCAATTATAATGGTTTCCACTTATACGATATTTCTAAATGCTGCATATCTGCTATCTCATTTGATTCTCATTAACAATTTTATGAAGTAGATCATATAAGTGGTCATATCTCTATCTTTATAAATACAGATGGTAAAATTCAGAGGGCAAGTCACTTTGCCCAAGGTTACATAGACAATAAATAGCCAGATTTGTTGCTTGAGCCAAGGTCTTTTCAGTTCTAATTCTGCCTTGGTATCCAAGGTGTTTTTGTTTCTGTTACTCCATGTGTGTGTCTTCCCCCTAAAGAGGTTGTTCAGAAGTAGAAAGATGTGGACAAAATATAAATGCCAGAAGAGAAATAGTAGTGTATTAGCAGTATATGTAGTTGGTGAAGCATCATCATGTTCTCTATTTTGTATGCTGAAAAATATTGTCATTGAGAACTACCATGAGGTGTTGATTATTTTGTGTTGTGACAAATGAAGCTTCCTATCTCTGAGGGAATATTTTGACCTTGTGGCATAATGCCTTTCCTGATTCTATTCTTGGGAATTAAGTAAATGTCTCAAACTTGGGGAATAAGAATAAATTGTCTTTAAAGTAACTTCCCAACCCTCTTTTAAGGTTGCCATAATGTTGCCAAAAATTAGTAACATGTTCTCATCCTTCAGTTGTGTCTGAAATATATAAGGTTGGCAAAAAGCCAAACTTTCCCTGATAAGCTCAAAACGAACAAACAAAGAGAGTTTATCAAAGTTTTAAATTAAAGGGGGTTGGAACAGACAAGGTTTTCTGGCACACTGGCCTTAAAGTAATTTTAAAGTTTATTTCATTTCCCGCTGTGGCAGCCAAACTGGTTCTTGTGAAAATGTGTACTTAATTAGAGAGCTAGATTTAAATGCTCAGGGTTGTTCAGTCATTTTTCATTTGTGTCCAACTCTTCATAACTCCATTTGGGATTTTCTTGACAAAGATACTGGAGTGGTTTGCCAATTCTTTCTCTAGCTCATTTTATAGATGAAGAAACTGAGGCAAGCAGGGTTAAGTGACTTACCCACAGTCATACAACTTAGTAAGTGTCTGAGGCAAGGTTTGAATTTATGAAGATGAGTCTCCCTGACTTCAGGTTCAGCACTCTTTATCTACTGTACCAGCTACCTTTAAACACTAGCTCTACTTCAGCCAACACTTTCCCATTTGTAAATGGGAACAATGTCTCCACTGCCTTAACTATCTATATCTCATTGGATGGTGGTAAAGAAATACTGTATAAACTTAAACTTTGATGTGGCTGCTTGGAAATGCCAAGAAATTAATAGTGTCTTTGCACTGTTTGGGGGAGTTCAGTTTTTGCCTTTTCCCCAAAGTATGAAACCAAAGGGATTTCACTGAATATTTGGCTTTACCTTAGCAATTTAAAGTTCTCTCCATAGTTTTTTATGTGTTTACACATTCTCATGACTCTTTATTTTTGGTCCCTTTAGAAAACATCCCAGAGAAGTGGACCCCAGAGGTGAAGCATTTCTGTCCCAACGTGCCCATTATCCTGGTTGGGAACAAGAAGGATCTTCGAAATGATGAGCACACAAGGCGGGAACTGGCCAAGATGAAACAGGCATGTCCTGAATGGGGTGTTAGAATATTTCTAAAAGGAAAAGGTCAATATTTAGAGGACCTCCTATGAGCAGCTTTGAGCTCTCTTTGAGGCTCTGAGCCTCATGTCTTTTTGGCATCTTTATAACTAACGGGGGTGGGGGGTGGTAGAGGGGGACTGTTCTGCTCTCGACCTTTATCCATTTGGGCAAGACTATCTGGAAGATATTCTCTGTGCCCATCCCATCCCTGGGAGACATGTTAGACTAGAGAAACCTTGAGATTCAAAGTAGTAGGAGCCTGACTATCATAGCCTGCGGCTTCACTCACAATAGCAGAAATTATCTCCCTAGTTAAGAAGAAAACTGGGGATCCAAAGGCTCAGGAATTGTCCAGAGTCATGAAGTAGCAGGTACAGGAGTAACGGGTGGGTCAGCTGAACTCTCAGTTCTGACTCTGCCATCCACTTAATAGCCTTCCTTTTCTGGGTCTCAGGTTATCTATCAGTAAAATATGAGAGGCCTGCATTCAATCTCTTCCAGGCCCATTCTGTTATGGTGTTCTACCATAAACTGCTGCTTTCAGGACCTTATGAGCCAAAGAATCAGATATTGATGTCCTAAGAAATCTCTACTTTCATGATTATTCCAAATAGGAATGAGTGGGATTAAGACTATTGTGTGCTTTTTTTTCTTTTGTTTTAAAAATCATGAGCCCATCACTTTTATATAATAACTACTCATCAAAAATGAATGTTTGTAGGGATTTTTTTGTTTTGTTTTGTTATTTTAAAATTTTTCCCGTGGTTACATGATTCATGTTGTCTTCCCTCCCCCTCCTGAAGTTGACAAGCTATTTTCATATTATTCTTTTTTTTTTACCTTTTTTTTTTACCCTCACCTTCTGTCTTAGAATCAATGCTGTGTATTGGCTCCAAGGCAGAAGAGTGCTAAGGGCTAGACAATGGGGGTCAAGTGACTTGCCCAGGGTCACACAGGAAGTATCTGAGGCCAGATTTGAACCTAGGACCTTCTGTCTCTAGACCTGGCTCTCAATCCACTGAGCTACCCAGCTGTGTCGTGCGCCGCCCCCCCCCCCCCCCATATTATTCATTTTTATAATAGAATAATCTTTTAAAACCAAAACCCCAAATCATATACCCACATAAACAAGTGATAAGTCATATGTTTTCTTCTGAATTTCTACTCCAACAGTTCTTTTTTCTAGATATGGATAACATTCTTATAAGTCCCTCTGAATTGTCCTAGATCATTGCTTTGCTTTTAGTGGCGAAGTCAATCACTTTTGATCATCCCACAGTAATTCAGTTATTGTGTATAATGTTCTCCTGGTTCTGCTTATTTCTCTGCATCAGTTCATGGGGGTCTTTCCAGTTCTTATGGAAATCCATCAATTCATCGTTCCTTTGAGCACAATAGTATTCCATCACCATCATATACCACAATTTGTTCAGCCATTCCCCAATCAAGGGACATCCCTCATTTTCCAATTTTTTGCCACCACAAAAATCACAGCTATAAATATTTTTGTTCAAACAGATCCTTTTCCACCAAAAATGAATGTTAATAGTGGCTTAGGAGGACAACATAGGTAGATGATTATTTCCAACTCCATCAATCGAATATATCAAGCATATCTGAAGGAATGCTTTAAGAATAGTTACTAGAGACCTACTTTGACACCTTGGGTCTGCTGCTTAATTGGTTGCACAGCCTTGAGCAAATTACTTCACTTCCATAGGCCTGTTTCATCATCTGTAAAATTAGGATGTCGTACTGGATGGATTCAGAAGTCTCCAAGGTCCCTTCAAACTCTCTGTGACTATAAAGATAATGAGCTCATGAGGACTTTTTTCTCTACCAGAATTGAAGTAATTAGCCCTTAGGGTAAACAGCCCAGGAGACATTGGGGTCCTGAGTTTATTCTTCAATGACTGTCTTATATTTCAGACCAGAATTTGCCTGTCTGGGTTTTTAGTCCCTCTATATATTGAGGTCAGAAATCCATCCACCATCCTCTCTTAGGAGCTGATATTAGAAGACCTTTCTATACCTTCCACTCTTAAATCAATATCTTTATTCTCCTCATTTTTGCCGATATAAAAGAGAAGCTCTTGACACAATTATGGTCTCTGAGGGAAGTGGCTTTGAGACTGATACTATAGAGAGCAGTAGATTTAGCTCATATCAGAGACTCTGGGGTCATGTCCCAACTCAATTACTTCTCTGTGTTTATTTCTTCTTTTGTCAAATGTGGGGGATGGAATAAATGATCTCTTCCAGCTCTGTGACAGTCTTTGATCCAGTGAGTAAAATCTCTCTCTTTCTCCCTCCACTCACAGGAGCCGGTGAAACCTGAAGAAGGCAGAGATATGGCAAATCGAATTGGTGCATTTGGGTATATGGAGTGTTCAGCAAAGACCAAAGACGGTGTGAGGGAGGTTTTTGAAATGGCCACAAGAGCGGCTTTGCAAGCCAGACGTGGAAAGAAAAAATCCGGGTGCCTTGTCTTATAAACACAATGGAAAGCCCAACCCTCACTCGGTTAATTTTTGAAGTGCTGTTTATTAATCTTAGTGTATGATTACTGGCCTTTTTCATTTATTCTATAATTTACTTTAAGAGATTTACAAATCAGAAATCATCTTGCTACCAGTATTTAGAAGCCAACCATGATTGTTTAATGACAGTCTGTGTCCAACACATCTGTGCACACCAGGGTCCCTCTGACATTACTCTTAATAACCTTCCTCATTCTCCCAACCAGCACATCTGGCACTAATTCAAGGGAATTCTTAACTTCTTGCTTCTTTCTAGAAAGAGAAAAAGGTGATAACTTTTGTGAATTGGGCTTTAACTACTTTTATACCTAACACGTCCTGTTGCTGTCAGCTGCAGGGCCCTCTGGGGAATAAATACAGAGTCACTTCAGAGCAGGACTTCTTACAAGGCTTTTATTGGTATAGCTCTGGGGTATTATTCAATTGTTTGAAAGGGGGACAAGCCAAAGATGGCGAGTCCCCATGCAGCTGTGGCAAAGCTACAGTTCTGTGGTTTCATGTTAGTTACCTTAGAGTTACTGTGTAATTAGTGCCACTTAATGTATGTTACCAAAAAATAAATATATCTACCCCAGCTTAGATGTAGTATTTTTTGTATAATTGGATTTCCTAATACTGATATTTGTTATCTCTATAGAAGGTCTCTTTGGGTTTGTTTTTTTGTTTTGTTTTGTTTTGTTTTTTTAAGAAAGTACATTTGAACATAAAGTCAGATGGAAAAACATTTAAAACCCCCTTTTGTCAGTTTCTCCAGTGAATGACAGCCATTAGCAGTTCTTTTCTGCACAACATAACCCAGTGTCCACCCCTGTCCCTGGAGCTGGGCTTAGTGAGTGGGGATTTGGTTCCACCCCCAAGGCAATGCAATGGTTCAGAAATTGGGATGAACTCAAGTTGGTATATAAAATGTTTCTTTATTTCTTACTCTTACAGTGGTGGGTAGCTCCCCTTATCTCCTAGGGGAACTTGCTACCTATTCTCTTTGTTGGTGGCCAAAGTCCCCCTTGGAACTCTCATTCCTCTCCAGCTGACTAAACTTTTTTCTGTATCAGTTAATTTTTTTCCAACTACTAATAGAGAATAAAGGCAGTTTTCTAAACTTCCTGTATCCTGGTGTTTGTCTCGATCACTCTCTAGGTTAGCAGTGCTAGGGTGAGGGGGGTAACCCAGGACGAACTTGAGATATAGGTTCACTTCAGTGTCTTAGTGGGGCATTCAGAAAAAAACATTGAGTCTCTCCTGTGTTCGAAATACTGAGGGGCATCCAAGTGTCTCCGTGGATAGAGCCAGGTCTAAAGAAGGGAGGTCTCAGGTTCAAATCTGGCCTCAGATACTTTGTAGCAGTGTGACTATGGGCAAATTGTTTAACCTGTATTGCCTAGCCATTTTTGTTTTTTTAGGAAACAAAGAAATATTGTACTAATCAGTGTTTAAGCAAGACATACAAGTTTTGTCATCGTGGAGTTTAACTAAGAAAGGAGAGACTCTTGACACCAATAGGAAAATAACTATTATGCCATTGTTAGGCAAGAAGTACATTAGAGTTGCAATGAAATACTTCAGAAGGACTTACTACTTGGTAAAGTTGGGAACTATTGAAGCAGAGCAACATGACCAGAAAGATTATCTAGCATTGGCATGAAGGACCAATTTGAGAAGGAAGTAATAAGCCTGGTAAGGAGGGTGTTACAAGTCTTGAGTGGCAGGTTATTGGAATTTTTAAAAACATAGGAGAGAAAGAAGCAACCTCCAAAGGACCTAAATTGCTGATGATATTGGGAAGTGTGGGAGAAGGAAGGAGATTATGAGAATAAGACTTGGGTATTAGAGACCAGCTGACCAGTCCATCTTCTAGGACGATAGGATGGTATTTGTGACCAAGATTTCCACTGAAGTCTAACTAAGGACGGAAGAGGTTTAAACAAAAATAATCTTTTTTTTCTCCCCATTCCACTAATATGATTGCTTCCATTAAGAAGAAACAACATGGGGCAGTTAGGTAACTTAGTGGATAGAGAGCCAGGACTGGAAACAAGGCCTCAGATGCTTCCTGGCTGTGTGACCCTGGGCAAATCACTTAACCCCAGCTGCCTAGCCCTTCCTGCTCTTCTGCCTTGGAACCAATGTGTAGTATCAATTTTAGGACAGAAGGTAAGGGCTTTAAGAGAAAAGAAGCAACATGGATTCTACTTTTGCCAGCTTTTTTTTTTTTTTGCTTATCGTCCCTTGGTCATAGATGATGATGATAATTCATAAAATAGCAGAACTAGTCCTCAATGTCAAAATTGATGAGACTTCCTCCCATGTCATCCAGTTCACATCGCTTTTACTTCATTGTCTGGCAATAAGGGCTCTACCATGAAGGTAATGAGAAACTTGAAATTTACTGAAGGCTCACCTGTCACTCATCATAGTTCCTAGTTCACACTGGTTTTGTTTTTAAGCTCTTCTTGATTTTGGATTGTATTGACCTACCCAAAACATAAGAAAGGAAAGAAATAACCAAAAGAAATGTTTTGTGCTATTTTGTACTCTTTTGACTTATCTGTAATCAACCCACCCTATATTAGAGCTAAATTTTTGTGACTGTGTTGTCCCTCAAGTGGTTGCTGGGTACTAGAGGTAGAAACAAAAGATGATGTATTCTGAATATAAACTCCACGTCCTTTCAGGTTAAGGTGTAATTTTATTTAAACTCAGTAAACAATGTCCCTACCCCATGCAGAATACTATTGGTCCTGAGGAGGGTTAGATTAAGGAAGATAAGCTTTGTCCTTAAGGAGTTTATAGTCTAGTAAGAGAGTAAGATGAAGGGCTGTCCTTACCATTTCCCTACCTGTCCCATCGGCGTATCTTCATGTACAAAATTAACTTGACTTCCCCCCACCCCCACACTTTTGTTGGTTGTCAGATCTTGCCATTTCTACATGAATAACATCTCAAATCTGTTCCCTTAATTTCTATATGCCCATCACCTTAGTTTATCCCCTAAATCAACCCTAGCCTGGACTATTGCAAAGGTCTTGTAGTTGGTCACCTTAAGTTTCTTTCCCTATTCCAATTTATCTTCCATACTTCTGCCAAAATGATTTCCTTAAAAAAATGTGTCAAGGGCAACTGGGTGTCTCAGTGGATGGAGAGCCAGGCCTAGAGACTGGAGGTCCTAGGTTCAAATCTGACCTCAGACACTTCCCAGCTGGGTGATCCTGGGCAAGTCACTTGACCCCCATTGCCTAGCCCTTACCACTCTTCTGCCTTGGAGCCAATACACATCATTGACTCCAAGACGAAAGATAAGGCTTAAAAAAAAAAAGTGGCGTTTGCCTGCTCAAATTCAAGTGGCTTCCTATTCTAGGATCACAAATGATCCTCTTTTTAGCTTTTCACTATGTTCCTTTCCAACATTATTATATGCTACTTCCTGTCCACTACACTCCTGTCAAACTGACCTTACTTCTTTTCCTCATCCGTAACATTCCATCTCCAGTCTCCATACCTCTGAACTGACTGTTCTCCCTGTATGAAATGAAGCCACCTCCCCTCCACTTCTTAGTATCCCCTTATCTTAAATTCTGCTCAAGTGAGAGCTAGAAGGAACCTTTCCTCTTTTTCCAGCCTCCCAGGTGCTAGTGCCTTCCCCACAAATACTTTATCTTATATACATATACATATACATATATATATATATAATCTCCTGATAGAATACAAAGACTCATTTTGTATTGGTACCCCTGGCACTTAGCATTGTATTTGAAACAGATATATTCCTGTAGTAATGCTTGCTAACTAATTGGTTGGAAATAGAATTAATTTTTCCAGATAACAATTGAGACTCAGTATAATTTCCCCAAACTTTTTTGTTAAGAAAGCCAGGCTTCAAGCCGAATTCTTCTGACTTGGTTCCATTCTCTAACAGAGATCTCAGAGTTGGAAGGGGCCTTGGGCCATTTAGTCCAACTTGTAACTGAACAATAATTCCATCTACATCAAATAAAAGTGGTCATCCAGACTTTGTTCAAAAATTTCCATGAGAGAAAACCAACTACTCAGATCATTCTTAGACTTTTCTTGGAACCACCTCCCAGCTCAAATAAGTGTGGTTTCATCTTATCTGACCCTGAGCCAGTCCTCAATTCCTAGATGTTTCCAAATTGTGTCACTATGGGTGCATTCCCCTTTTTGTGTGCTGTCTTTCCCCCCATTAGAATGTAAACTTGAGGGTGAGGAATATCTTGCTTGCATTCATATCTGTGTAGTACTTAGTTTAACGCCTGACATAGTTAAACCAGAACATGATTTATTCTTCATTTCTTTTTGATTATCTAATTGTTAGGAATTCTTTTTCTTGTCTCAAGTCTAGATTTCCTCTTGGCAACTTCTGTCTCAATTTGTTTTTCTCTCTGGGACCATCAGGAAGCTTAATCTCTTCTCCATATGATAGTCCTTGAAGTTGTCTTCCATGACTTCTCACACTAACCTCTTGAGCTTCCTTCACCACAACTTACATACCATGAACATTAGGTCCTTCAGTATCTTGTTTGCCCTGCTCTGGCCACTTGAGTTTATTATTCCCTTTCTAGGATATGGCACCTCATACTCTAAATGTGGTCTGACCATAATTGACCAAAGAGACCTTTATAGCAAGAGAACCTGGGTTCAGAACCCAGCTTTGACTTTGAGTAAGTCACTTCACTTCCCTAGGTTTGGGTTTCCTTTCTGTAAAATGAGGGAATTGGACTAGGTTCCTTCCAGCTCTAAATCTGTGATCCTAGTATCCTAGTCCTGAACATCCAAATACTTTTAACATGACCTAAAATTATACTAGCTTTCTTGGTCATCATATTGCACAACTCAATGAACTTGCACTCCACTGAAATTTTCAGACAAAATTGGTATAGCCACAATTTTCCTTTGTTGTACTTCTCATGTTGATTAAAAAAAACAAAACTTTATCCTCTGTCTTAAAATTGATACCAATGAAGGCAGAAGAGCAATAAGGGCCAGGCAATTGCAGTTAAATGACTTGTCCAGGGTCAGACAGCTAAGAAGTATCCCAAGCCAGGTTTGAACCCAGGAACTCCCATGTTTAAGCCTGGCTATCTACTAAACCATCTAGCTGCCCCTTCTGAAGTTGATTTTTTTTAACTCATGTGTAAAGATACTCATCTTACTCAATTCAGCCTAATGGTCTAACTTGTCAAGATCTTTTTGAATCCTGTTACTTATTTCATGTGTTGTCCATCCCAGCTTTATGAATTTTTACATATTTGGTAAGCATGTCAACTCTATTTTCAAATCACTGATAAAAATGTTAAATAACATGAAATAAAATAGTTTGCTGAATTTCTCCACTTCTCACCACACCTACTCTACCTTAGATTCATGCTAGACTGAATAATGAACAAAACGTCTTATGAGAAGCGATGGTGACTCCTTTCACCCAAAAATTGCACCAAAAACCCATGGACAATGGGAAAGGGAATGCCATCAGCCCAGATCAACAAGCCCAAAATAATCAGAAATGGGTTAGACAGCTATAACCTGCAGTACTTTTATTAGGAGGCAGCAGGAAACTGAGAAAGCACTGGGACAGGAGATAAGGAAGTAGCTGCAGTCGCAGCATGGTTTTGTCAGGAACCAATGGTAAAATTGTAAAATGGTAGGATCAGATCACCCCAGGACAGGGGTCCCCAAACCTGCCTTCGGGGCCACATGCAGCCCCCTGACGCCATTTATCCAGTACCCTCCACACTTCCAGAAGGGGCACCTCTTTCATTGGTAGTCAGTGAAAGGAGCACAGGATGTACTGTATATGGTGGCACCACCAAGCTCAGTGTCATTCACTTCCGGTGACGTAATCCTATGCATGGCGCCTTGTTCTAAGAGTAACTGAATGAGAACAAGCATCCTCGCAAAGGATTATGTGGCTGCCTGATGGAAGACTTCAGCATGGTGAGCGGAGATCTGGAGGAGGAGATTCCGCACTGTGTATACTGCTGCCCGGTATAGTGGAGGCAGTGATGGGCCTGTGCAAGGTATGACAGGCCCATCCCAGCCAGCGCTGCAGCCTCTGCTATCCCAGACAGCGTAAACGGATTTGTTCATAGTTTTGTTTTGTTTTTAATAGTCCGGCCCTCCAGTGGTCTGAGGGACAGTGAACTGGCTCCCTGTGTAAAAAGTGTGGGGACCCCTGCCCAGGGCTTAAGGATCCCAAGCATCTTGTCCTAATATGAACATAGAAATCCCTGAAGATGCTGTATTCTGTCATAAACAGAAATGATTGATTCCATTCAACATTAAGAAATGGTAGAATAACATCAAAATATTTTTTAAATGATATCACAAAGAACTTACCTGAAAAATTAGTCAAAGATAATTAAGAGTCATTGGAGGGGGCAACTAGGTAGATCAGTGGGTTTAGAAACAGGAGGTCCTGGGTTCAAATAAGGCCTTAGATCTTTCCTAGCCATGTGACACTAGACAAGTCTTTTAGTGTGTCCCCTTACCTCTCTTTGACCTTAAAACCAATATTGATTCTGGATGGAAGATAAGGATTTTTAAAAATATATCACTGGATACACCCTGAGAATTTATTTTGCTTGACTATATCTTTTACCAGAGTTTTGATTTCTTGTCTAGAGAAAAGTGCATAGGAGAAAAGGTAGATTTTTATTAATTGAAATTATTATAATTGAATAATTGAAAATATTAAATTTATTTAAATGAAAAATAAATCATTATACACTGTGATTTAGCCTGGAACACTATATTTCAAGAAATCATAAATGAGAACTATTCATCTTTTAGAACCACAGGGTAAAATTAAGATAGAATTAATGAATCACTTACTGAAAAAAAGCCTCAAAATGAAAAAAAAAACATTAATATTATTGCCAATATCCAGAGCTCCCACATTAAAAAATATTTCAATTTTTTTTTTAAAGCAGATCAAGTACCAAGGAAACACAGTATCACAAGACCTGGCAACTTCTATTAAAAATATAAGGACATCTTAAAATACAATATTCTGAAAATAAAAGATAGTGGCTTACAACCAAAACTAGCTCCCCCTGCAAATCTGAGTAATGAGGTTGAGGTGGTGGGGAGGAAAAAGGGGCTTTAACGGAACAGAGGACTTTCAACATTTCTGATTAAAAGACCACAGCTGACTAAGAACTTTGAAATACAAACACAAAAAGTCCAGAGAAACCTTAGGAAGATAAACTTACATAAACAAATGGAAAGCGGATGTTTAAGGATGTAGTACTGACATTCTAAATGGAGACAGAAAACAAGTGTCTCTTCAAAAGATGTCTTCTTAAGATCTAAGTGTTTTGAAATAAGAAAAACAGAGTTTAGGAGTAAATTGATTCTTTTCTGGAGCTTTTAAGAGGGAAAAGAGAAGGAAGTGTAAAAGGAATACAATAAAAAGGAGAAAGAAGAGAAGAACTTGCTATTTTCTCATGATTTTAATGCATGAAAAGAGTATTACAAACATGGAGGAAAGCGTGAAGGGAGTGGGCATTAGATCAACCTCACTTCTAAAACAAACAATGAGAAATTGAACACACACCATTTGAGGCAGAAGCACATCAAACTCAACAAGGGAACAATTAGTGATGTGGGAGTGGAATAAGAGGGAAAATATTAATGGGCAGAGGGAGTTGTAAGCAAACAAACTTTGTAATCCTGAATCAGGGATTAAAAATGGGGGAGGGGGGGCAGCAAAGAACAAAAATCTAAGTGGGTGTTCAATTTGGGAATGTCTAGACTAGCTTTTAATCTTTAATGTATAAATGTTATGTATTATTGAGGGGGGGTTTTAAGCTTGTATTTTATTTTTTGCATTACAAGCATTTAAGAATAATTCTTACTTCAGAAGAGACCTTCTTTAACAAAGTAAAACTATCTGAAAGTGTATTGCACATCTGTAGCCACCCCACCTCACCTCTCTATTTCTCTCGCTCCCACCCCTGAATTCATTGGCAAAAAACAAAACAAAACAAAACAAATACGCATAGTCAATCAAAGCAAATTCTCTCAACAGCAATATACAAAAGTCATTCTCCAGTTTTCAAAGTCCTCAAAATTATCCATTTTTACAATACCGATTTTATAATTTAAATTGTTTTTTCTGGTTCTGTCTACTTTGTATCTATTCATCTGTCTTTCCTTTATCTTTTTAAAATCACCTATTTCTTCATTTGTTATAGCAGAACAGCATTCCATCACATTCATATGCCACAACTTATTCAGCCATTCTTCAACTGATGGACATCCCTTTATCTTCCTTTTTTTGCCACCACAAAAAGGTCTGCTATCAATATTTTTTTGTACATCAAGGACATTTTCCTATTTATTAAATGTCTTTGAAGTATAGGCCTAGCAGTGGTATATATGACTCAAAGAGTATGCACTGTTCAGAAATTTTTTATCTAATTTCAAATTGCTTTCAATTAAATCAAAGAATGATTATACCCATTTATAGGTCCACCAACAATGCATCAATGTGCTAGTTTTCCCAGGCCCCTCCAATATTTATCATTTTCCTTATCTGTTTTCTTTGCCACTCTGATAAGTGAGAGATGAAACCTCAGAATTGCTTTCATTTGCATTTCTCTTATTATTTGGGATTTGGAGTATTTTTTTTTTTAATATGGCAGTAGCTTGGGTTTCTTCCAGTTAAGAATTGTCTATTTATGTCTTTAGACCACTTATCAATAGGAGAATGACTCTTTTTCTTTAAAATTTGAATCAATTCCTCCTTATAAATCTTTGAGAATGGAACATCAGAGGAATTTGCTTTATAGATATTTTAATCTTGGTTTTTATTAGATTTGTTTATGAAAAGCTTTAATTGGATGTAATCAAAATGATTCATTTTATCTTCTCTCATCCTCTCTATTCCTTGTTTGGTCATGAACTTTTCCCCAAACCACAGATCTGATGGGTAATTTTTTTTCCATGTTTATTGAATTTATGAGGCAACCTTTAATATATTAGTCACATCCCCATTTGGAAATTATCTTTATATATAGTGCAAGATGTTGGTTTAAATCTTTTTTTGGATACTGCTTTCCAGTTTTCCCAGTAGTTTTTGTCAAATAGTAAGTCATCACCCCAGGATCTAGAGATCTTTGTGTTTATTAAATATGAAGTTATTACAAACATCTGTTCTTTGTGTTGTGTACCTAACCTGTTACACTGCTCAATCTATTTTTTAACCAGTTCCAAATTGTTTCACTAATTACTGACTTGTAATGTGGCTTGAGATGTGCCACTTCTAGGCTCCCTTCATTCCCATTTCTTGTTATTAGTTCTCTTTTGACTGTTGAAAAATCTTTGAATGTCTCATTTCATTGGAACACCAAACTCAAACTAACAATGAACTACCAAAGTTAGGTTCTCCCCTACCAGCGTGGACAATTCCCTCAAGTAAGGAAATCTTCATGAGGTCTCCCAGGGTCTCAGGGTCTACCCCCTCCAAGGAGGGAGAATCAGACTCTGTGGAATGGACTTCCAGCACTGTAGCACCTACCTACATTCAATCTTTCTTCTCTGCCACTTTCAGAACCATCCCCCAACTTTTGCCACAGATTATAGAAGTCCTGCTTCACCATGACTCGTTTCTTTTTCCTCTGATCTTTACTAGATGACTTTTCATGTGATGGCCCCTATGAATCCCCATCACCACTCCTTGGCAATCGCTGCTTCCTCTTATGAATGTCTACCTTCTTCCTCTTTGAAAAAGAGTCGCACATTTGTTTCTTAGCTCCAGCTGTCCAGTGGTCCTGGCACCAAAAAGGGTGGGATAAAACATGGAACAGGCAACCCTACCATTCATCAGGGCTCTGTAATATGTGTAATATTTTACAAGGTCTATTGCTCAGAGCCAGGGTATTTTCCATGCCCATGTTAAAGGGTGGCCCTTTCTCCTTTAATTTATTTTACCAGTCTTAAAAATTTCAGGAACTAGCCATGAAATCATTTTTCCTGAGAGTTCCTTCCAGGAGACGAGGATTTTATAAATATGCTATTCATTCTTAAGCGATTTTCCTTACAATATATGCCTTGCATGATTTCACATGTATAATAGATACCATATTGCTTGCCTTCTCAATGGATGGAGTCAGGGCTGGTCAGAGAGAGAATCTGGAACTCAAAAGTTTTGGGTTTTTTTTAATGTTAAAAATAAATAAGCATCGTTGTTTTTTAAGATGTATGTCTGACCATGTCACTCCTCTATTCAGTCAACTGCAGTGGCTCCCTATTATCTCTAGGATCAAATATGAAGTCCTTTGGTTTTTAGAGCTCTTCACAAACTAGCCCCTCCCCACATTTCTAGTCTTCTTGCATTTAACAAACCTCCAGATGATCTAGCCACATTGAAATGATTCTGTTCCTTAAATTCAATACTCCATCTCTCCTCTCTGTGCCTGCATTGGCTATGACCATGGCTAGAATTCTCTTCACCCCTGCCTCTTAGCTTCCCTGGCTTCCTTCCATACTTAGCTCAGGGTCAGCTAAGTGGCTCAAGTGGAGTGAGAGCCAGGCTTAGGGACAGGAGGTCCTGGCTACAAGTCTGGTTTGAGACACTTCCTAATTGTGTGACCCTGGGCAAGTCACTTAACCCCCATTGCCTAGCCTGTACTGCTCTTCTGCCTTGGAACCAATCCTTAGTATACATTCTAAGACAAAAGGTAAGGGTTTAAAAAAAAAAACAACCCTCAACTCCCACCATCTACTGGAGGTTTTTTCCCAGCATCACTACCTACTCTCAAGTGTCTTCCACTCTGAAATTACCTTTCATCTTCTCTCTCTCTCTATCTCTCTCTCTTCCTCCTCCTCTTTACTGCCTTCCTCCCCCCTCCCCCTCTCATTTCTCTCCCCCTCCCCCACACAAACTCTTTCTACCTCATATCAAGAGCCAACTTGTATCTCAAAGCCTAAGAATGGAGTCTGATTCCTGGTTATACTTCCCCATGGATTTCTCACAGCCTCAGAACAAAAAGAGTTGGAATAAAATTGAGTTCACATTTTTTTATATGATATATATATATATTTTTTTTTTTTTTAAACCCTTACCTTCCGTCTTGGAGTCAATACAATTGGCTCCAAGGCAAAAGAGTGATGAGGGCTAGGCAATGGGGGTCAAGTGACTTGCCCAGGGTCACCCAGCTGGGAAGTATCTGAGGCCAAATTTGAACCCAGGACCTCCCATCTCTAGGCCTGACTTTCAAACCACTGAGCCACCCAGCTGCTCCCCATAGTAATATATTTTAACTGGGAATCAGATGGGTAAAGCTGATCAACTTTTTTATTTTAAATTTAATTTGAAATTTTTCCATGGTTCCATGGTTCATGTTGTCGCCCTCCCCTCTTCCCTCCTCACTCCCAGAGCTGACCAGCAGTTCCACTGGGCTATACATATATTATCACTTTGAGTTCAATTTGACAACATAAAGGGAATTGTTCCTCCAATAGAACTCATTTTCTTTTCGCTGAATCCAGCCCTCTTCCAAACTTCCTTCTTTCTATTCAGGCCACCTCAATTCTTTCTAGGCCTTGCAAGTTCATGTCCTAACGGGATTAGAATAAGCATTTATATAGCATCTACTATGTGCCAGGCATTGTGCTAAGTGTTTTGCAATAGCATCTCAACTGATCTGTACCACCACCCTGGGAGGTAGGTACTCTTCTTATCCCTATTTTGCAAATGGAGAAACTGAGGCAGATAGAAATCAGGTGGCAGCCCAAGTCACATAGCTAAGAAGTGTCTTGGGACAGGTTTGAACTCAGGTTCTCTTGACCCTATGCCACCAGGAGTCTTGGGAAAGACCACCCTCCATTTCTCAATCTCGCTCACCCCATGTATCTAGACTAGTTACCAAACCTTGCCGTTTTCTGTCTCTTTAACATGCCTCTCATCTTTCCCCTCACCCAGCCACTTTAACCTCATTCCTCTCCCCTGGACTATTCTAATGGCCTCCTAACTGGACTCCCTGCCTCAGATCTCCCTTCCCTCCAGTCCATTCTCCCACACACACACACTCACAGCAGCCAAAGGAATTTTCCTGAACCCCGAATCTACCATATCACTTCCCCGCTCGCTGAACACCCCTAGTTCTCACTGTTCCCTGGGATCAGATATCCCCTCCTCTCGGTCCCTTTTCAGTCCCTTCACCAATCCCCCCCCCAATATCTTCCCAGACTCCTCTTCTCTCATGTCTCTCACTCCGCCAGTAGGACCTTCTTGTTCCCCGTTACATTTCCCGTTTCCTCCGTCTTGGTCTCCTATGCCTGGAATGCACTTTCGTCCCCTCCCCTCCCTGGAACCCTACTTGCTCCTGTACCACTTGGGGCTCAAGCCCGACCTTCGCAGTAAAACCTTTTGCAGATCCCCACCAGCAACAGCTCCGTTTCTGCTTGGACTCGGTCCCTTGTAGCTATTCGCCTTTGTTCCTCTCTCTGTATGGACACACACACACACAGATCTATAGACATGCATCTCTAGGTAAACCGCGAGCTGCTTGAGATTGCTTTATTCGCTATCTGTCTGCCCGGCATGCATGGAGCATCTAAGACAAGCTCGATGATGGAGAGACCGTATTATAACTGCACACAATGAGAGAAGCCTCAAAACCAAGGGGATGGGATGAACCGAAAAAATCATCATTACTCTCCGGAAAGAAACCCAGAAGGGCAGCATCACCCTCCACGGCACCAGCAGGGCCGGGAGGCAGCTCAGTGGAGAGAGGAAGTCCTGATTTCAAAACACTTCCTGGCCAGGGGGCCCTGGGCAAGTCCCTTCACCCCCAATACTTCCCGGCTTCTGGGGCCCCCTTGGAACTCCAGCTCCAGCCTCCCAGCCAAACAGGGAAGGAGAAAGAACTCCTCTTTCCGCTTCCTTCTGATCTCGCAGGCCAATCCGGCCCTTGGTCCTGTGTCCTGGGATCCCAGTGTGGGAGACGCAGAGGCACAGGGCAGGAACCACGAGATACTTTCTGCTGTCTCAGGAGAACCCTCTCGCCCGGCTCCCTTCCTTTTACAGGGAAGAACCTAAGAGCCAGGGAGAATCAGGGTACCCAGGTTCAGTGGAAAAGCCAGGCCGTGTGGAGTCCAGGGTAACAGTGCTTTCCACTAAGCCAAGGGGCCTCTCATGGCTTTGTAGTGGTAGTCACGAGGCTTGTTCTTTTTGGCAAGCAAATAACCCTAACCCTAACCCTAAATGCCTGCTGAGTCATGGGTTCAAATTTGGCATCAGACAGTTATTAGCTGGTGACCCTGGGCAAGTCACTTCACCTGTTTGCCTCAGTTTCTGCATCTGTGTAATGGGGATAACAGGGTTGCTATGAGGCTTGGGGAAATATTTAAGCAGGTGGCATGTAATAAACATCCGATAAATGTTAGCTGTTATTACTGGCCTCAGAACAGGCCTAAGAGCAATGGATGGAAGGAGGAGTTGTGTGCAGACAAATGTAGGCTTATTGTCAAAGTTCCTAACGAGGAAGTCCATCTGGGTGTGTAAAGGGTCCTCCTGTGCCGGGCTGCCTCTTGAGGCCTTTCCTAATAACGTTCTGTGTCGCCTCCGGGAAGCAGTCAGTTCTCCTGGGCCCTCAGTTTGGCCCTCGGCGAAATGGGACGTAATGGAGCTGGCCCGGATGATTTCTGAGGCTCCTTCCCGCTCTATCAGTTTAACGGGTCTGGGGAGAAGTTCTTTCTCTTCTTCGCTGCTTCAGCTGAGAGGCTGGAGCTGGAGTTCCAAAGGGAGCCACTAAGGTCGGCGGCCTGGGAGCGAGGGAGGATGGAGAAGGTGCATCCGGGGACCCTTCCCCCACCCAGCGCCTGAAGGTTAGACGGGCTACCCCTCCCCCTGGGGCTGGGCCGGGGCCCGGGCTTCCGCCTCACGTCAGAGCTCGCCCGCGCCTCCGCCTTAAAAGGCGTGGCTCCCGAGGCCCTGGCAGACCGCTGCTTCCCGAAGCTCGGGCTTCTCCTCCTCTGCCGTCCCGGTACCTGGGCCAGCCTCCCGATCGGTCCCAGCATGTGCGCCGCGCGCTCCGTGCACGCCTTCTCGGCTCGCCTACTGGGCAGCGGAGAGCTGCTGAGCCTGGCCTCGCTGCGGGGCAAGGTCCTGCTCATCGAGAATGTGGCGTCTCTCTGAGGCACCACCATCCGCGACTACACGCAGATGAACGAGCTGCAGAAGCGCCACGGGGGTCGCGGCTTCATGGTGCTCGGCTTTCCCTGCAACCAGTTCGGCCACCAGGTGAGCCGGGCCGGGGGCGCGGCGGGAGGGGGCCCAGACGGGCGGGGCGGCCTTGGCCCCTTTGTGCCCGGAGCGGCCCGGGGAGGGAAGTTAGGCGGAGGCCACACTTTTGGAAGAGGCACGTCCGCCCGGGTCCGAGTGGCCCCTGGGGCGCGTCCCGTGGGATGGGGCCGAGGAGCCCCGCTGTAAGGTGCACTTCATAGTCCACAAAGGTGGAGTTCGGGAAGGAGGTCTCAGAAAGACCATCAGCCCCCTGAGCGCGGCGGAGGATCTGCTGTGAGGCCCCTCCGTCCCGGGATGCCGGCAGAGGTTACCCAACACAGACCAAACCAAGCTTCGAGCTGCTTCCCCGCTTCCGGGCCTCAGGGCAGCCCAGGTGCTTTTAAGAAAACTACCTAGAAGTTGGAAAAGTATTTTCCTCACATCCAGCCCATGAGATGGGTAGGGCGTGTGTTGCCCCATTTTTTTTTAACCCTGACCACCGTCTGTCTTGGAAACAATACTGTTCATTGGCTCCAAGGCAGAAGAGTGGTAAGGGCTAGGCCATGGGGGTCAAGTGACTTGCCCAGGGTCACCCAGCTGGGAGGTATCTGAGGCCAAATTTGAACCTAAGACCTTCTGTCTCTAGGCTTGGCTCTCAATCCACTGAGCTACCCAGCTGCCCCCTGTCACCCCATTTTACAGGTGAGAAAACAGAGGCCCCCAAAGATTGAGTGACTTGCCCAAGGCCACATGTGAATCTTAATCCACCACCCCTTCCCCCAATATAGCAGGCATAACAGCATCCATACAAATTGCCCAACTTCCTGATTTATTTGAATTTGACCAGGGCTGGGGAGGACTGAAATGTGCTGGGCAGCTGCAGGGACAGCCAAAAGTTTTCCATCCCCACCCCCACTCCGGTGGTGGAGCCAGGCAGAAGGCAATTGGGTGTATTCACCCCAACTTGGATCCCACTGCGAGCAGAGTCCATGCAGAAGTTAGATAAGACTCTGCACCTCCCTCCTTGGGAGCTGAGGTAGCAATTTAGGACAGATAATGCACACCAAAAAAACAGGAGCCCATTGTCCAGTCATAAACTCTGGCCTGAGGAGAGAAGGCCCCTGGCTGGAAGGAATGTGGAAAGGCTTCTGGGAGGTGACTCCTAACCAAGGATTAGGAGATCGAGGCCCTTGGGGGGTAGGAGAGATCCTGGGAATAGTTATCAAGTATTCCCTGTGTGCAAAAAGGGGTCTGACCCTGACCCTGTTCTCCAAGAACTCGTGGTTCAGTAGGGGGGGAAAGCCTTGGGAAAGATGGCGGACAAGTCCTTTTTAACGAGGTTAGAAAGGGAGCCAGAAACCCAGACTTTCACTGGAGAGGCTCCAAAGCTTGGGGTGGGATGGCGAGGAGGGCAGTCATGGGGAACTTACTAATGAGTGAACTTCCACAGATGGAGATTAGAGGGTGGAGTGGAGGGAGTAGCCTGAGTCCTAGCTCAGAGGATGGGGAGGATGGAGACGCCAGGCTTGTTTGTCTGGAGTGAAGAGGATGAGAGGACAAATGAACTGGCAGGCCACTTACCTTCCTGAGTCACCCTTTTCTGAGAATGGCCTCTGGGGTCTTTCTTTGGGCTGAGAGCAAAGGAGGAGTATTCTTGGGCTTTTTTTTTTTTTTTAAGTGGGGGGAAGGATCCTATCTTGGATTGTGCAATGCTGGGTTCTGTCCAGAAAAAGACCATTATGATTCATCAGAAGAAAAAAAAGAAGAAGAAGCCCTTCCTTGTTCTCTGAGGCCCAGAGAATCCTGGGCTAACTTTTTAGCCTCCCTCCCTAATGTCATTTTGGTGTCTGATTTACCAGGAGAATGCTAAGAATGAGGAGATCCTGAATTCTTTGAAATTCGTCCGACCTGGCTCTGGGTTTGAGCCCAACTTCATGCTCTTTGAGAAGTGTGAGGTGAATGGAGAGAAGGCTCACCCTCTCTTCACCTTCCTCCGGGAGGCACTGCCAGCCCCAAGCGATGATACCAATTCCCTGATGACCGACCCCAAGCTCATCATCTGGTCTCCAGTGTGCAGGAATGACATCTCTTGGAATTTTGAGAAGTTCCTTGTGGGTCCCGATGGCGTGCCAGTGAAGAGGTACAGCAGGCGATTTGAAACCATCAACATTGAAAAGGATATCGAGGATCTTCTGACGAAGACGCCCAAGGAGGTCTAAGGCCGTATTGCTCCGAGCCCTCCCGATGTTCTCTGAAATGGGCTGTCTGGGGTTTGGCAGGAGGGTGCTAAGGGTCCGTGAGGGTTTTATCTATGATGGTGTTGTTTTAAACCATTAAGGAGAAAGAACACTTGATAATGCTTGTAAAATCCCATGAGACTTTAGGGGCCTGCCTTGCCTTTACTCTGGATAGCCTGTCCATTCTAATAAAGTTCTAGAAGAAAAACTGAGTCTGTCTTTCAAGTGGCTCAGAATTGGCCTTTGGTTTCCCTTCCTTTGTTTGAACCCGGATCCCTGTGGTCTCTGCTGAGATGAGAGAATCTAGCCCAACCCCTCCGTTTTTTAGATGGAAGAGAACTGACCGACCCAAGGCCATTTGGCCAGTAAGTAGCTGAGTCACATTCCGTCCCACAATGCCTCTCTTTTCAGTAAGCCTCCTTCCATTCAGATCACAGCTAGCCCTAAGGCCTTCCTTACCTGTCATATTATGTACAGTTAACCGCCAGAGCTCTCGGCCACGATCAAACAGTCCCCTCAGTCTGGAGAGTCTCTCCCCCCAACTATAGACCAAGGAGCCCTGGGTAGGGGGATTGGTAAAATGAAATAGGTACGATTCTACTTTTTCTTTACACGATAATTCCCCCAAATGTCTCTGATCCTTGCCACCTTCCTTGTCATCAAAAAAGGCCAACTCCCTGGCAGAGCCAGGCTTGTGATAATCCAATTTTTGTGACTGGCTACTGCTAAGCACAGCAGTAAACTCCTGTTGTCCTTAGATAACCTTTCTTGGGAGGCAAATGACTGTGTAGAAAACCTTTTTAAAAAATCCTTATCTTCTGTTTTAGTATCAATTCCAAGGCAGAAGAGCAGTGAGGGCCGGGCAATTTGGGGTTGAGTGACTTGTGCCCAGGGTCACACAGCCATGAAATGTCTGAGGCCCTATTTGAACCCAGGACCTTGTCTCCAGACCTGGCTCTGTCCACTGAGCCCCCTCACTGTCCCTAGTATACCTTTTAAGTGCTGCCTTTCTCCTTGTTAACCACTGGCCCCAGAGAGAGCTTACTTTGGAAGAGGGCAACCAGCAAGTCCATTTACACCTGCCACAAAACAAACCCAGGCAAAATCACCTAGTGAGTAAGCACTTATGGGTCTGGGAAATGTGCCAGGCTCTACTACTGTTAACATCTTTCACTAAACTTAATGCAGACCCAGAGGCTCCCAAGCAAAACTGCAAAGAAACTTGGGCATTCCAAGATAGAGCATCTGTCTTTTTTCCCCTTCTCCCATCCTTTAAATTTGATACGGAATCTTTTGTTTGGCAAACGTGTATCACTGAAAACCTCTCCTCCTGTGACTGAGTTCAAACCATCTGTTCTTTTCTTTTTACCTTGGAGTTGCCAAGTGGAAGAACTTCGAGGAATTTGCTTAGGTTTTTATCAGAGCAGAAGGATTCCCTCCAACATAGAAGCAGAGAAGGCAGCCCAAAGGCCTCCCTGGCTACACAGACATTTGGTTGTTTTTCCCTAGTCTAACGGTGTCAGACTCAAAAAGAAAAGTAACCACCGAAAACCCTGTATTAGCATTATCTATGGTTTATTGTATTTTTCTATATTATGTTATATGTTTCCCAGTGACAGTCTTCTCTCTTCTAAAAGCCCTTGTTCCTGGCTGAACAAAAAATTCCTAAGCACCTTTTAATCACCCAAACCAAGCCAGGATTGGCTAAAGACAATCAAAACTTTTAATTCCTTGTCCAAGCACCCTAACCTCTGGTTATTGCATGAGGATGTTTCTAACTAGCCACCTTAGACTGTAGTTAATACTTATTAACTCTGATGTCCAGGCCAATGCCCTTCCTCCTTTCCTAAATCTATAGAAATTCTGTAATTCATTGGAAGTCCCAGGACTGTGTTCCTGTGCATCTTGCTAGATTCATCTGCCTACCTCAGTCATCTTACTATAACAAGTTGGTGGTTCTGTATTGTTCAGGTCTACACCAGTTACATTTTCATCTGATTGAGGGGTATGGCCTAGACCATGACCTGCTTTTTTACTTCTTCCTATAATTCTTGGCCAATTAAATTCAACAAACCATTATTAGACAGAACATGAAAGTCTCTGCCCTCAAGGACTTTATATTGGGTAACACGGAAATATTGAGTAATATTGAGGTATAAAAAGAAGCAACTATATGGAACGGGTACTTTTCCATTGAATCCTAGAATCATAGCAACTGGGAGAGAAGAACTAATCTAGTTCAGCCTTCTCATTTTACAGAACAAGAAAATAAAACCCCCAAAGGGGAGGTGAACTGGCCAATGGGTCCAGGGAATTAATGGGATGAGAATTTAAATAAACACCTGGGTTCCTGAAGCCTCTTTCCACTAGACTGAGTTGTCTGCAGCCTTTCTCTTCTCTCTCCTGATCTTTCCCTCTTTTCCTGGAATGTGACTCTTATCTGCTCTTCTGCCTTGGAACCACTACACAGTATTGATTCTAAGACAGAAGGTCAGGGTTTTTAAAAAAATGTGGGTTCCACGAGAGTGAGGATTGTTTTTGCTTTTTCTTTGTGTCTCCAGATAAGTAAGCTCTTCCTTTTTTTTAACCTGTACCTTTTATATTCCAAGGCAGAAGAGTGGTAAGGGCTAGGCAATTGAGGTTAAGTGACTTGTCCAGAGTCACCCATCAAGGAAGTGTCTGAGATCAAATTTGAACCCAGGACAGCTCCCATCTCTCAGCCTGGCTCTCAGTCCACTGAGCTATCTAGCTGTCCCAAGGAAGCAGTTTATAAATGTTTGATTGATTGCTGTCCAAGCAACTTAAGAGACCTGCTTCTGGTCTTTGGTTTCAGTTCACACATCCCATGAGTCTATAACAAAGTTGGTTCCTATGCTAGAACAATCTTCATCTTCATACTCTTTCCCCCTTCAAAACTGTTCTCTATTTCTACCTCTTGGGAGCTCAGAACAGGCCCAGTTTAGTTCCCTTTTCTTCCCAAGAACCTCACAGCCTTCTCCTTCTGGCTCAGGATTCTTTGCCCTACCCCTGCTCTCCCTTCCCCCTTCTGTTAATTTGAGTAATGGCAAATTAACAATTAAAAGAGAAAGGTACCTACTGGAGCTGGCCTGAGCATTCTTGAGACTGTGCCAGGACTGGATTCCTAAGCTCTCTCCTCCCTCTTCTCCCAGCACTTATTCCTTCTGACCCCAGGGTGCTTGAATGTTTGAAAATGCTTTCCATGCAATAATAGCGGACAGCTGATAGTAAATCTTCATGTGTATTTTAAAGGAAGCCCCTTCCCCTCGTACAGGGGTCATTTCCTTAACTTTCTAAGCTTCCAAACAGGACCTTTATGCATTTAAGGATGGAGAAAGAATGGGAAGGAGAGGAGGAGCAAGAGATTTGGAAAATCTGGGGACTTCAGTTGGAATTCTAGCTTGGTGTTTGACATGTTTTGTGACCTCTGGCAAGTCACAGAATTTCCCTGAGCCTCAGTTTCCTCTTTTCTAAAATAAAGGTGTTAAACCGGATCACCTTCAAAATCCCTTCCAGCTCGGAATCTATGATTTATAAAACCATGGCCCCCCTTGATTTCCCCTGCCCAGCCTTTCAGAATTGTAAGGAGAAGCCTAAAAAAGCTGATTTCAGTTCAATTTGGTGAGCCTTTATTAAATCACCTACTATATGCTATAGAGTTAAATGCTCCAAAGACAAAAAATGAATTGCTATTTCAAGCTTGCCTCCTTTGATCGATGGGAGGGTTTTGTGTAAAAATCATAAAATCACATATTCTGAGCTGGAAGTTTCCTCAGAAGTTATCTGACCAGTCCATTCACTTCATTTTATAAATCGGGAACCTAGAAATCATCAGGTTAAGTGACTTGTCCAGGGTCACACAATTAGGATTTGAGGGGAGACTTTCCGATGCTAACTCCTATACTCCTTCCCCAATCTCTCCATGCTGCTGTCAACCTGAAAAAAAGAAATCAGAACTACCAGAGCAGTTATATTAGAGCCAGTCTTTAATCAGACACACCACACCACACAGACCAGTCACTCTGTCATCATTGGGAATTTCCATCAAACTGAGCAAGGCCAGGTGCTTGGAGAGTTTTGGAGAGGGGGGAGGGCATTGGCCAGGGACACCTTGCTTGGGAAAGAAGCCCTAGCCTCAGCCTAAAGAGGCGGAGAAAGGTCCAGATGCAATACTCAGGAGCGAGGGCCATCTTGACAAGTCATTTAAGATTTTGATATTTTCAGCTGAGTTCTGGCTTGGATGGTGGAAAGATACTTGAGATTCAATCTAGGAGTTTTAGAAGACACATTGGCCTACTGCCTTTGGATCTGGGAAAGATACACAAAGTAATTTCTGGGGATAAGATGTGCAACCAACTGAGAGGTTTCCTTTCATGGAAAGCCACCTAGCAGACACAATATTGCAATTTGGGGGCCTGAGAGAAATGGCCAGGACAGGACTGCTACTCAGCTGTTCAATGGCCTTAGCAGCTAGGGATCTCCATAGCATTTGCCATTGGATATTCAGTCTGTCTTCCTGGGTCTTCAGGGTCTTCAGAAAGGATATGAAAGCTTCCTTTTTGGAAATTCAGCTGGGTTGGCTTTTGTTGAGAAGTAAAAGCTGATAAAAGTCACGCCAGTTTACCCACCTCTTACATAACTGTCCCCCCACCAGATGACTTCCTCTTTTCAACTTCTTCAATTGTCACAAGTGGAAGGCAGAGTCATCTCTATATTTTAGATAAGGAGGGGGGGTGACTGTCTTTTAGGTTATTTTCCTAAATAGATCAAGAAATGTTATATTAATTAGATAATTGCATTTTATTAGGAGATTTTGGGGGGTCATCTAGTCTGACCTGTCTGATGTTTTAAAAGTTTTACTGAGAAAGAACTGTGGGAGTAGAAACACAGAAGAAAAACAACTGCTTGATCGCATGGGTCAATGGGGATATATATGATTGGGGATGTAGACTCTAAATGATCATCCTAGTGCAAACATCAGTAATATGGAAATAGGTCTAAATCAATGACACATGTAAAACCCAGTGGAATTACTCATTGGCTACAGGGGTGGGGGAGGAAGGGAGGGAAAGAACATGAGTCATGTAACCATGGAAAATATTCTTAATTAAATAAACTTAATTATTAAAAACAAAAATAAAATAGAAAACAAGAATAAAAATAAAAGTTTTACTAAGGCCTTTTGTTTTCAATATCAAAATCATCTCTCTATCTCTTTTTTAACCTTACTTTCTGTCTTAGTTAACAACTTCAAGACAGGAAGTCAAGAATTAGGCAAAAGGTTAAGTGACTTGCCCAGAGGCATCTTGCTAAGAAGGGTCTGAGGTCACATTTGAACCCAGTTCTTCCCAACTTTGGGTTCAGCCCTCTATCTACTGAGCCATCTCGATGCCCTGAAAGACATCTCTTCCTATGTTTCTTCTCTTTTCTTCCCTTCTTCCCCTTATCCCAAAATGGATCAGTGACATCATCTGCAGCAATTGCCACTCATAATCCTTCCATCCATCTACCAAGAAGAGGGAAGTAATTTTTTTAAAACCCTTACCTTCCATCTTAGAATCAATATTATGTATTGGTTCCAAGGCAGAAGAGCAGTAAAGGGGGTTAAAAGACTTGCCCAGGGTCCTACAGCTAGGAAATTTCTGAGGCCAGGTTTGAACCTAGGACCTCCCATCTCTGGGTCTGAGTCTCAATCCAGTGAGTTGCCCCCAAAGTAATTTTCATCATATGTCCCTGGGAACCAATATTGGTCATTGCCTTTAACCTGAATTTGGCTGTTTTTCAGTGTTGTTTTTTCATTTACAATTTTTGTCATTCTATTGTTCTATTTCTACTTTCTTTTTATCACTTCATACACACGTCTACCCATGTTTCTCTGAATTCCCCATATTTTTTTTTAGTTAATTATGAAATAATTTCAATTTAGAGCAGGAAGATTAGGTCATCTAGGTCAACTCTCATTTGATAGATGACGACACTGAGGTGCACAGAAATCCAGTGACTTACCTAACTGTCCCCAAGGCATAAGTGGCAGATCCAGAATTTGAATCCAAATATTGACTCCAAATCCACAATACTTTCCAGTAATGTTCCAATACTTTAATATGCCACAATTTGTTCAGCCATTTTTCAATGCCCTATTTTCAGTTTTTTGCTCCCAGAAAAGTGCTGCTATGAATTTTTTGCTATACATAGCATCCTTCCATCTCTGACATCTTTGGGGAACATAGCTAGTAGTATGAACACTGACTCAAAGGGTACAAACCGTTTATTAGCTTTTCTTACATAATTCTAAGTTGTCTTCTAGAATACCAATCTCCTCATTTTACAGATGAAGAAATTTATGTAGAGAGAGGGGAGAATTTACTCGAGATAATGTGAGTTTTAAGTAAAAAGCAGAGGCAAGATATGAACTCGAGCCCTCTGACAATAAATTCAATGATCTTTCCAGCATTCTATAGCAGTCTCTAATAACTGACCCTGTTAGGAAGATGAACAGCTCCAGGAAGGCTCATGTTGGTTCTAGCCAACCAAATGTCCCTACCCAGGGAAATGGAGTATTTACCGACAGTCCCTGGAGAAAGTCAAACTCTCTAACCCTTGAGCAATTTACTAGAGTAAGATGAAGGATTGGGGGCTCCCAAGGATGGCTGCCCCCCCCCATAGTTTGACCTATTTTAGGGCACCAGGAGGAGCTGTACTCAGTACTTTTTTTTTTTACCACTTACATGGAATAACAAATTTCCACACGTGTTTTCCTATATTATATGATTGAACTTATCTCCATCCCTCCCTTCCCTTTCTCCTCCCAGTGCTGCCAAGTGATTCAATCTAGGTTATACATGTATTATCATGCGAAACATATTTTCTTCTTATTCATTTTTGTAAGTATGTACTCGGTATCTGAGAAAACCTGGTAGATGTCATTTATGGATGTTTTATCTCAAAGAATCGGCTGCGCCCTCTCATCTGGCTGCGCCTCTCAGAATTCCTGAATCTCAGAGTCTAAAGAGACTGAACCAGGAAGTTCCTTCCTAAGGAAGAATGTCCTCCACTACCACCGTCCTGATTGAGCCCCTCTTTGAGGACCGTCAGTGATGGCATAGCTCACTCACAAAGCCCATTCTGCTTTTAGCTAGTGGTCACTGTGAGGAAATCTGTCCTCAATTGTACCAAAATCAGCCTCCCTGCTTATTCTATCCATTGCTTTTTCTTTTGCCCGTAAGCCACAAGTTGTTGCCCAGTCTTAGTCCTGTCTATTTCTTCAAAACCTTATTTGGAGTTTTCTTGGTAAAGATGCTGGAGTGGTTTGCCATTTCCTTCTCCAGCTCATTTTATAGATGAGGAAACTGAGGCAAACAGGGTGAAGTGACTTGCCCAGGGTCACACAGCTAGTAAGTAGCTGAGGTCAAATTTGAACTCAGTTCTTCCTGACTCTAAGTCCAGTCACCACCTAGCTGCCCATCAAGCCAAGTAGAATGAATGTACCCTCTTCCTTGTGACAGTCTTTCAAACATTTGGAATACAGTTATGTCTCTTCACAGTCAACCAGGGTGGATTTAAAGAATGGAACTGATAGAGAAATCTGGACTGTACCTGCAGTGTCACTGGTATAGGATAGTCCCCTTGGTGGAAGGAATCTCCCTCTAGCAATGCATGTGTCCAAAATTTATTCTTAGAGAATTGCCTGAGAGCACTGAGAAATTGCATGACTTGGCCAGGGTCACACAGCCTCTGTCTGTCAAAATAAAACTAAACACACTTCTTCCTAGTTTTCAAGGGCAAGTCTTAGCCACTACACCAGAGTTCACAAAACCTTGAACCAGATTAAAATGTAATTGGGAAATATTTAATAAAATAAATAAAAAATACAATAATAACACAAATCATGGGGTTTTTTAAATCAATATTCACCTGCAGAATGTATTTAACGCTAGGACACTATATCATATGACTTGTCTAATATATAATGTAAAGGTTAATTAGGACTATACATATCTTGTGGCAGGTAGGTGGTACAGTAGCTAGAACACTAAGCCTGGAGTCAGAAAGTTCAAGTCCAGCCTCAGACACTTACCAGCTATGTGACCCTGGGCAAGTCACTTCACCCTTATTTGCTTCAGTTCTTCATCTATCAAATGGACTGGAGAAGGAAATGGCAAACTGCTCTAGTATCTTTGCCAAGAAAGCCCCATGGATCATGTTTATGGGGTCATGTAAAGCCAGACTCAACTGAACAGCAATACCATTTAACCTAGCAGTACTGTTACTAGGCTCAAACCCCAACAAGAGCAAATGGAAAGGAAAGGTCCTATGTGTACCAGAAATAGTTCTAGCAGCTCCTTTTGTAGTAGGAAAGCACTAAAAATGAAGGGGATGCCCATTCATTGAGGAAAGGCTCAGGAAATTATAGAATATGAATGTAGTATTATTGTTTTGTGTAAGAAATGATGAGAAATACTTTGAGAGAAATCTGAGATTTACATGAATTAATAAAAACAAGCAAATAAAACAATTTTTGCAGTAACCACGTTGTAAAAAGGAACAAGTCTTCCAACCTAAGAATTCTGATGGGTTCTAAGAACAGAATGGGACACACTTTTTTTTTAATATGACCCACATGGGATTTTGTTTTGTTTGACCATATTTATTTGCTACAGGGTGAGTCTTTTTTTTAATCAGTAGGGGAGTGGGATGGTAGAAAAAATGACATTTAATTTGGAAGGCAAAACTCCTGTGGAAAATTATAGTAAGGCATAGTAAGACCAATGATTAATAATTTCTACATTATTTGTTCCTGTGCCTCTGCCTTTCCCATAATGGTAAATGTGAAATTGGCTTGTACATAAGGGCCAGAGGGCTGACACCCAGAACCACAGAGCTGCAAATATCTTAGAGATTCTCTAGTCCAACCCCCTTACTGGACAGATGATTTGACTGAAACCCACAGATGTATAGTGATAGGTTCCAAAGTCACATAGGCCATCTGGCTCCAAGATCAGAGTTTCTTTCCACTACACTTGGTACCTGGACCCATACCCTTTCTATACATGAAGCTTTATCAGCCTGCATCATCTGCTGCTGTGATGATGAGGGAGGCCAAGTTGGGTGGGTCATTTGGTTTTTCTAAATTTAGAGAAGACAGAGTGGTGTACTGAAGGAAGTGATGGACTCCAAGTCAGGAGAATCTGATCATGGTTCTGACCTGGTTCTTACCCCAAAGTGGGTCAGGCTCATCTTTAGAATACTGGGCTAGAAGCAACGAGGTAGTACAGTAGGTAGCCCACCAGTTACTTAGCCCCAGTTGCCTAGCCCTTCCTATTCTTCAGTTTTAGAATGGTACTAAGACAGAAGGAAAGGGTTTTAAAAAAGAATTCTAGGCTACAGAGGAAGTCACTGCCACCCCTGCCCTCTCCACAAACATGCAAACTGTACGAGACAATTCATAGCTCACTTTTCTATAACCTGGTAAAGTTTACAGAATGTTTTTTACCCACGAGATAGGTAGTTCTGTGCTTTAATCTCATTTTATAGATGAAGAAACAGAATTTCAGGGCATGGAACTGATCAGTTCACTAAATCACATGGCTCCTAACTTCTGATTCTAAGACTAATAGCTTATCACTAGCCTAAGCCAAGATACCCTAGAACATAAAGCCAATAATCTTCTATAGGAGTCCGGTCAGGTCTTATGAAACTATGGACAAGACGGGATGGAGAGATCAATACCTCAGCTAATCTGGACCAACTGTCATCTCCCCAGGCTGCTGGCCTGGCCTCCTGTGGGAACCTGCCCAACTCGTTTGAGAAGGGGGTCATCCAGCCTTATCAGGAGCTACTTGGAAGGCCAGCTTCCCATTGTGATATAGAAACTCTCAGGAGTGTTGAGAATGTTGCTGAGCAGGCAGAGTTTAGTTTATCCGTCTCTCTACAGGGCAGCCAAATGATAGTCAGTTCATAGCTTACCACTTTCATTTAGCAACTTCTGCTTCTTTGAAGTTTATTTGTTCTATTAAAGTTTTCTACTCAAGGCAAATTATGCTTAGTTGTTGAATACAGGTCCCCAGGTCATTCCTTTCTCTAGAAGTGTAGTGTCTGACTTACCAGAGTTGTTTCCTCCCTAATTCCTGCCCTTAAACTGGAGGAACCTCATTATCCACACTCCTTCAAACTTCTTAATCTCCCAAATCTTCAGTGTCTTTAAGTCTCAAGTCTTCCTGCTTCACTCCACCCCAGTCACATATAAAGATGGTCATACCCTGGATCTCACCATTACCTATATTTGTTCTACTTCTTCAATCAAAAATGTGTTTTTAACTGAAAATTGCCTATTCATGTCCCTTGCCCATTTATCAATTGGAGAATGGCTTTATTTTTTGTATAATTGGTTTAGCTCTTTATAAATTTGAGTAATTAGACCTTTGTCAGAGGTTTTTGTTATGAAGATTGTTTTCCAATTTGTTGCTTCCCTTCTAATTTCGGTTGCATTGGTTTTCTTTGTACAGAAACTTTTTAATTTGATGTAATCAAAATTAATGATTTTAAATTTTTTGATTTTTTTTCTAGCTCTTGCTTGGTTTTAAAGTCTTTCCTTTCCCAAAGATCTGACAAGCATATTATTCTGTGTTCACCTAATTTGCTTATAGTTTCCTTCTTTATATTCAAATTATTCACCCATCCTGAGTTTATCTTGATGTAGGGTGTGAGGTGTTGATCCAAACCTAATCTCTCCCAGACTGTTTTCCAATTTTCCAAGCAGTTTTTGTTAAATGGTGAATTTTTGTCCTCAAAGCTGGAATCTTTGGGCTTATCATAGACTCTCTTGTTGAGGTCACTTACCCCAAGTCTATTCCACTGATCCTCCCTCCTGTCTTTTAGACAGTACCATATTGTCTTGATGACCACTGCTTTACAGTACAGTTTAAGATCTGGTACTAGTAGCCTTGTGTGTGTGTGGGGGGGGGGGAAGAGGGGGGCAGTGAATTGGAAACTAAGGGACTATCCATTAGTTGGGGAATGGTTGAAAAAATTGTGGTGGAATATTATTGTACTATAAGAAATGGCAAGCTTTCAGGAAAACCTGCAAAGTGAAGGAGCAGAACCACAGAACATTATAAAGGAATAGTAAAATTATATGAACAGCTCTCTAAGTAACTTAGCTATTCTCAGCAATACAAATATCCAAAACAATTCTAAAGAACTCATGAAAAAAAAATGCTATCCAGAGAAAGAATCTGAATGCAAATTGAAACACTATTTTTTACTTTTTGGGGGGAGAGGGTCCGATTTTTTTCATAAAATGACTAATATGGAAATATGTTTTGCATGACTGCTGATGTATAACCTATATCAAATTGTTTGCTGTCTTAGAGCAAGGAGCGAGAAGAGAGGGAGGGAGCGAATTTGGAACTCCAGTAAAAAAAGAAGTATGTTAAAAACTATTTTTACATGTATTTGGGGGAAAAAAAGTAAAAAAATAATGGAATCCCATGCCCCACAGAAGCTATTCTCTGCTTTCCCTTTTCTCAGCTGAGGACTCTTATTTTATTGAGAAAATAAAGCCGTTTAACATGAGCTCCTTCCTTCATTTCAAAACCCTTTACATCATTGGCCACTCTTTTTCTCCTTTACCCCAATCTCTGACAATGGTCCTCTTTGCCACAATCAACCACTCTACATATGCACTTAATCCTGTTCCCTCCCATCTTCCTCTGAATTATCCCTTCTTTGACTTGGATTTTTAACCTTTCTTATGTACTTATTCCCTAGTGCTTTCAAACATGCCCAAGTCTCTTCTATCCTTAACAAACTTCACTAGACAGTACTATTCCCTCAAGCTATTGTCCTATATATCTCTTCCCTTTCTTAGACAAACTCCTTGAAAAAATTGTCCATATGGCCACTTCCCTTACTCCCTAATCCTTTGTAATGTTGTTTTTGATCAACTTTTCATTCAACTAAAAATGCTGCAAAAGTTATCTCCAAAGTTACTAATCAGCTCAATAGCTGAATTTGATCATCTTTTCTAGGTCCTCATCCTTCTCAGCCTATCTGCTGCCTTTGACACTGTTGTCCACTTTTTCCTTGTGGTGTTTGTCTCTCAGGTCTCTTTACTCCATCCTTTGGTTCTTTGCCTTCCTGTCCAACTATTGCTTCTCAGTCACCTTTGCTGACAGCTCTTGCATCCCAGGTTCCCTGTGAGCATAATGGAGGGCTCTGTCCTGGTCCCTCCCCTCTTCTCCTTTTACCCTTTCTCTCTGTGACCACATTAGCTCCCATGGCTTTAATTATGATCTCTGTGCTGATGATGACTCCCAGATCTCTGCTATGCAGAATACTCTCAATTTCTCTTTGTACAATGTTTCAGTCTTTTATCCCCAACTGCCTATTGGACATCTGAAAAAGATGTTCCAGAGATCTCAAAGTCAATATGTCCAAAATGTGAGTCCTTACCTTTCCCCTCCTCACCAAATCCACCCCTATTTCAAACTTCCCTCTTTCCATTAAAAAGCACAATTATTATTCCAGGTTCCCCAGTTTCTGACCTCACCACTACCCTCAGTTCATGGTTCTTTCTCACCCAGCCCCATCTAGTCAGTTAATAAATATTGTTTGTTCTTCCTTCCACAACACCTGTTGCATCTGATTCCCTCTCTCTACTCACACAATGGCCACCCTAGTTCAAACTCTCATCACCTTGCAGCTATTGGAACCCAAAGTCCTCCCAACTGGGCCTCTGCCGCAGGTGTTTCTCCTCTCTGATTCATTCTATACCCCACCACAATGTTCTTTTCCTAAAGCACAGATCCGACTATGCTCCTTCTCTACGTATTAAACCCCTCCAGCTCCCTATTTCCTTTAAGCTTGAATATAAGCTTCTGTGTTTGGGATTTGTTAGTTTTTACAAAACCATTCCATCTTAGTAACAATTCTAACATAGAAGTGCAATAAAGTCTAGGCAATGGGGGTTAAGTGACTTGCCCAGGGTCACATAGCAGCCTGGAAAGTGTCTGAGTTCAGATTTGAATTCAAGACCTCCTGTCACTGGGCCTGGCTCTTTCTGCTGAGCCCCTCTGTGCTTTGTTTTTAAAACATTTTCCAACCTTGCTCCAGACTCATTGTACATTAGTTCACTTCCCACAATCTGTGGTGAAAGCCAAACTGGCCTTTTTTTCCATTCATAGCATTCCATCTCTGTGAATCTTAAAAACTACTCAGACTGTACTTTAGAAAATTTGATTTAGCTATTTCCTTATTGTAACAATGGAGATACTTAGTCTAACAAGAATCAGGAATGTATTGGGAACTTTACATTACTCCACCCATACTTAGACATACTTTAGGGGAAGAGAAAGTTGTAAACTCCTGATTGAACAATGAAAGTACTTAATTCATACCTTATAGTAAAGCTAGAACCTTAAGCTAAGTCTATTTTTAGATCTAATACAAAAAGGTGTTAAGTACCTATAAAGGTTAAATTAATCACAAAAAGGTCAAGTAACTCACAAAAGGCAAGCTTAACAAAGAAGTGTGAAGTACTCAAAAGATATAATCTAACCAGAGAAGGTGAGAACTAAAGAGTGGTGAGAACTACAGAATGGGCAGTCCTGGAAAAAGCATCTTCTGTGATTGGTAGACATAAAAATTTAGGGGAGGTGTCATAAGAGAAAATTCTCTTTAAAAGGAGGCTAAAATTCAGTTTGGAGTGGAATTCGATTCTGAACTCAGTTCAGGAGATTGAGTTCAGTAGAGGACTGGAACCCAGCTTGGAGATGGTCTCGTGGTGAGTGATAAGACTGACTCCCTTACCCTTAGGCTCAGGGAGGCCACTTTGGCAGCCTGAGCCAGAGCAGTTTAAATTAATTCTCTCTCTCTGTCTCTCTGTCTCTCTCTCTTTTTCCTTAATTCCTTCTCTCTATATTAATTAAAATCTCCATAATTTCCAGCCGACTTGGGTATTTTATTATTTGGGAATTTTCCCTGGAGACCAATCATTTAGATTTAAGTCAAAACACAAAACATTATCCTTTACACCTTCCATTTACATGCCTTTGTACAGACAGTCCCACAGGCTTGCAATAAGATCTCCCCTTGGTTCCATGTCACTCTTTTCCTTCAAGACTTAAGTTCCAACACTTTCTTCTTCTCCATCAAGCCTTGCTAGGTCCCCACCTCCCCCTGCTAGCTGACTCCCTCCCAAAATCCCTTATATTTTAACAACTTGTATTTGTTTGTATTTATTCCCTTACTCTGTCTATGCTGGGAGCTGCGCTCCTTGTCTCTTCCTGTCCCCCAAATGTAAGTATGAGGATGTTTGTTAAACATAAGTAGTATTTCATTCTTTGCATCTGTATCTTCATTGACTGATAGCACAGTGCCAAGCACATGAGAATGCTTAATAAGTGCTTTCTGATTGATATAGGAATCCTTCCTCCCACAGTCACAGAAAAAAGGGATAAAACTATGAGAAAATGCATTAGAGATGATATTTTATAAGAGTTTATCTTAGGGGCAGCTAGGTGGCTCAGGGGATCAAGAGCCAGGCCTGGAGTCTGGAGGACCTGGGTTCAAATGTGACCTCAGAAACTTCTTAGCTGTGTGACCCTGGGAAAATCATTTAATCCCAGCTGCCTAGCTCTTGTGGCTCTTCTCTCTTAGAAGTGATATTAAGGGTTTTCCAAAAAAATTTATCTAAAGAATCAGCCTGGTGTGGAAAAATCCCTAGATTTAGAAGCAGAGGATCTAATCAAAATTGGAGTTGTTCAACCCCTGTCTCTGAGCATGGTGGATTGCCAATAGGAAGTGCTTAATAAATGTTTCATTCATTTGTTATTTAGTACCTCTTCAGACAAATATAAGCTGGGACTTTGCCCTCATTTCCAGAAGAATCAGAAATTCCAGCTGTTTTTTGGAAGTGGAAAGAAGGCCTGCTAAGGGAACTGAAGAATCCTGAGCAACAATGCTTGGAAAGCTGCTCGTTGTGGCATTAAAGAAATCCTTTTCTCTTTTTTTTTTTGGGGGGGGGGGGATAGCTTTTGTCAATAACTTCCTTTTGCTTCAATCTCCACAGGATTTGGAAGATGAATTGGCATCCTAGGATTGTCTAAATTTCCTTAGTTAGTCCCTACGTTCCTTAGTCAGGACAGTTCATTCTGTCATACTGACAGAAATCAACTGTTAATACTTTTTGGTATTTACAAGCAAATCAGTTAGCATTCATTAAGACCTTATGTGCCAGGTAGTGTGGTAGGTATTGTATGTCTGATGTGTCATGGCATTAGCAATATGTATTGTTTGAAAGCCTGACACAACTTATACCAGACAATTATCCGCCTTCGGGGTGGTGATAGGGAAGAGGAGGGAGAAAATATGAATTCTAAAATGTCAGAAAATAATTGTCAAAATTGTTTTCATATTTTAAAAAAAGTGAGGCAGACCCTGCCCTAAAAGAAATTATATTTTACGTAAAGGATATAGATATGTAAATACAGGATATATAAAATAAATACAAATAGATGGGGCAGCTAGGTGGCTCAGTGGATTGAGAGCCAGGCCAAGAAACAGGAAGTTTTAGGTTCAAATCTAGCCTCAGAAATCCTGGGAAAGTCACTTAACCCCAATTGTCTAACCCTCCTGTCTTGGAACCAACACACTATATTGATTTCAAAGACAGAAGGTATGGGTCTGAAAAAAAAATAGATAGGGAAGGCTAACAGCTGGGATACTCAGAAAATGATCCTTGAATAATGCTTTTCTGTGTTTATTTGACTGAATTAGATTGTTAGCTCATTGAGGGCAGGAACATACTAAAAACTATGTATATTTTCCCATTTTAACACCATATACAAATTGACACTTTGGCTTCTAGGATTCTAGATCTAAAACTAGAGACTATTTCCTCATTCTAACCTCTTCATTTTATTCCCCCCCTACCCCAGTAAAATATGTTATTATTCAACAGGCACTTCAAAAAAATAGGTAGCTAACAGATGAAATAAATATACAAAACATTTGGAATCACATTTCCAGAGGGAAAGCTGCTCAGGTAGAGGAGATGATTCTACAAATCCCCCCTCTTGTAGAATTGGCCAATTCTACAAGGGAATAAGCATGAGAAGTGGGATTTGAATTCAAATCCTGTGAGTATAGAGTCAATGCTCTTTCCCCTGTACCGTTCTGAATTGCTAACAAATATATTTTTACTAGAACTGGTCAAGAAAACTAAATAACTCTTCTCCCCTCCCCTACTGGCACCCTGACTGCCCTCCCTAAGCATAATTCTATTTATTCTAGAGGGTGAAGAATTGCCACAGAGATAAGGATTATAAATAGAGAGTGAAAGGGAACAGAAAGGGAACAGAACAGCCTTAGGGCACAAGGTTCCTGAAACAAAAAAAAGAAAGTAGACTTGCCTTTCTATAATGATCTTAATTCCACCTCTGCTCAATTAAATTCATTTATCATCTTTTTATCCTGCCTACATAATTTGTTGTTCATATAATACTTTATGAAATGATGATGGACATCAGAGGTCAATAGTTCAACCCCTATGGGTTTCCCTTTCACATCGAATTCCATAATTTTAGGGTCAGAAGGGACCTTAGAAGCCACTTAGTCTAAACTCCACCTGAGCAGTAATCCCTTGACCAACGTTGACTCAGTCCCTAACCTATTCCATCTCTGGGACTCTAATTATGAGAAAAATTTCCCCTGTATTGATGTTGTTAGTCAATAAACATTGAGTCTGCTGTGTCAGGGGATGTATACAAAAACAAAAGGTAAAAGATAGTCCTTGCCTTCAAGGAGCTCACACTCTAGTGGGAGAGATAATATACAAATAATTAGGTACTATCCAACATAAATAGGATAAATTGGAGTCAATCAATAGAGGTAAGACAATAGAATTAAGGGGCCTGATAAAAAGCTTCCTGTACAAGACGGGATGTTTAACTGGGACTGGAAGGAAGTCAGAGAAGTCAGAAGATGGAGATGAGGAGGAAAGAGAGTCTTTCGAAGTTTAGAGGACATTCAGGAAAAAATGCCATTGCCACTGGATTAGGGATTACCCCAAGGGATCTAATATGAAAGCAGACTTGAAAGGTCGAAGGCAAGTTATGAAAGAATTTGAACACAAGGGTTTTGTCATATTTGATCTTGGAGGTGATAGGGAGCTAGGGGAGTGACATAATCTTGGGCTGAAGGACAATCACATTGACAGAGGATGACAGTTGAATAGAGGACTTGTGGGTAGGCATACCAATTAACAGGCTATTGCAGTGCTTTGATGCAAAACCTGGGCTTATAGGTGATAGAAAGGGGTAGATTTGAGAGCTATTACAAAGGTAAGATTGATGTGCCTTGGCAATGGATTGCATATAGGGAGTGATATTGAGGCATTAAGGATGACATCTAGGTTGAGAGCTTGGGTGATGGTAGGTTCTGCAGAGCTACTTTCTAAGCAGCTCCTGCTGACAAATAGCTCCCAAAAGGGTAGTTACTCCTACACATTCTTTCTCATGTTATAGTCCATGAGCCCTTCCCCAGCCCAAGTTTTTCCTCCCTTGATTATCAGTTGATATCAGCTAATTAGACTTATCTTTATTGAAATCTTTTCCCTCAAATACATGAAAAAACAATTTAATCTTTTTTTTTTTTAAACTCTTACTTTCCATCTTGGAATCTATACTGTGTATTGGTTCCAAGGCAGAAGAGTGGTAAGGGCTAGGCAATGGGGGTCAAGTGACTTGCCCAGGGTCACACAGCTGGGAAGTGTCTGAGGCCAGATTTGAACCTAGGACCTCCCATCTCTAGGCCTGGCTCTCAATCCACTGAGCTACCCAGCTGCCCACCAATTTAACTTTTTAAAAAAAGTTTGAGCCAAATTCTTCTTCTCCCTCCTTTCCCTTCTCCCTCCTTGAGACAGCAAATAATCTGATATAAATTTTACATATGTAATAGTATGTGAAATATAGTATGTCTTGGTCTGCCTTGAGGCTCCATCAGTATTTTCATCATGAGTCCTTGAGGATCATCTTGGATCAATGTATTGCTAAGAAAAGCTGTTATTCACTCACAAATGCACCTCATATAATATTGCTGTTACTGTGTACAATGTTCTCCTGGTTCTGCTCACTTCACCTTGCATCAGTTCTTGTAGGTCTTGCCAGGTTTTTTCTTAAATCATTTTCATTTTTTCTTATAGCACAGAAGTATTCTATTACAATCATATACCTGCTTCAGCCATTCTCCAATTGATAGACATCCCCTCAGTTTCCATTTATTTGCTACCATAAAAAAAACCCTTATCAATATTTTTGTTATAACAGATTCTTTTCCCTTTTTAAAAATCTCCCTAAATCAAAGGGAATGCACAGTTTTATAGTCTTTGGGCATAGTTCCAAATTACTCTCCAGAATGGATGGATCAGTCCTTAATCCCACCAACAGTATATTAGTATCCCAATTCTCCCACATTTTCTCTAGCATTTATTTTTTTCCTTTTGCTTCAGATTAGGCAATCTGATAAGTGTGAGGTGGTACCTCAAGAGTTGTCTTAATTTGCATTTCTCTAATCAAGAGCAATTCATGTGATTATAACTTTGATTTCTTCAACTGAAAACTGCCTATTCATTTGGCCACTTATCACTTGGGGAATGATTTGTATTGCTATAAATTTGACTTAGCTGGGTGTATCAGTGGATTAAAAGCCAGGCCTAGAAACGGGAGGATCTGGGTTCAAATTTGACCTCAGACACTTCCTAGCTGGGTGATCCTATGCAAATCACTTATCTCCCATTGCCCAGCCCTTACCACTCTTCTTCCTTAGAATCAATACACATAATATTGATTCTAAGAGGGTAGGTAAGTGTTTTTTAAAATATAGAAATAGAGATTTACTACAATAGTAGAACTGGTACAAAATAATTCCCCCAAAGTTGGTGACACACTCTCTCACAAGTATATATAGAGTTCAGGGGTTCTTTAACCTTTTCTGAGGAATTGACTCCTTTGACCACCTGGTTGAAGCCAATCTACTCCTTCTCAGTCATGTTTTTGATAAGATTGAAGAAAATGCATGAGGTAATTTTCTTTCCCATCCAAATTAATGCACCCCTAAAATCTTTCTGTGGACCCCAGGTGAGGATCCCCCTAAGAATTTGGTACTCCAGTGTTGATATGGTATTATATATGCATTGAAGCAATCTTAGTTTCTTAGAGTATCAATTTGCTCCATGTCTGTGACTGATTGAATGCACAAGCCTTGTGGTGGTCAGATTTGTTGAACTTAAGTCTCTTCATGTTTATCTCAGTCTCAATTAGAAAGGGATCAAAGTCCTTGAGAAAAAGGGACATAATATGGGGATATCATTACTTATACTCTCGATTTCACAGTGTTAATGTGAGAAAAGTGCTTGTATACCTTAAAGCACTTCATAAACCTAAATTATTATTGTTATCAGGCCATCATCAAGCTCACCATTTGAGATCTGGGCTTATTTGTTAAGCAGTTTCTATGCAATTTTTTCTATCTTATAAAATTTTGATTACATTGTGGTATATAAACCTCTGGCACATTGCATATTTAAATCCCTTACCTTCTTTAGTATATCAATTCTAAGATGGAACAGAGGCAAGAGATAGACAAATGGGAATAAGTGACTTGTCTTGAGTCACACAGCTAGGAAGGGTTTGAGGTCATATTTGAATTCAGGTCCTCCAGACTTCAGATCTGGTGCTCTATTCACTGCACTGCCCCTAGTTACTTTTAAAAGAATGAGACACAGCTGGCACATTATTCTTTGTAACTACTTGGAAGTATCTTAAAGAGATAATTAATATAGACTTTCAGAAATGTGAATTTAATTAGGTTTTGTCCTCATTTTCAGGGGCAGTCCCAGGAATGTGTCCTTCTTAAGAATCTGTACTTGCCACTGTAAATGGGATGGAGGAGAAACTGATTTAGGAAGAAATTGTTGTTAAAAGAATAGAAAAATTGAGACATCCTTTATCTCAAATACTCCCTGAACTGAGATTCAGATCTCCTGTAGGAAGGCCAATTCTTTCATTGTTAGGTTAATATCAACAATAATGCAACCCATTTTTTATGGAGAGCTTTTTTCACAAGGAAGCAGTTGTTAAATAATTGAATAGCTGCCTGGACTGGTAGTAACTTGGGCTCTGTTTGATGGACTAACCCACAGTAGAGAAACTGGGTTTAAGTACTACTTTGTTTATCACCCATTTAGGGTGTTTAATCCTTCTTCATCTTTTTTCTAATGGATGGATGACTTGAGAGGGTTGAGCTACTAGTTCAGAGTTTTTATTTTCTTTATTTTCTTTCTTTTTAAAAAAACTTTCTGTCCCCAGGCTTTCTATCTATTGTGCCACCTGGCTATCCTAGCTCACTAGATTTCAGACTTTTTGGTCTTAGGATCCATTTATGCTATTAAAAATTGAGGATATTAAAGCCCTATTTTTAAAAAAAGTGTAGGTTCTATCTTTTGATATTTTCTGTATTAGAACTCAAAACCTCTTAGTATTATTATGAAAATTGTTTTGACCTCTTGGACTCCTCTCTTTGTAAACCCTGACCTAGATGATTTTCAAGTTCTCTTCAAGCTCTATGCAATCTCTTCTTTTTAGAAACCGTTACCTTCTGTTCTAGAATCAATACTGTATATTAAAATTCTAAGACAGAAGAATAAGGGTTAGGCAATGAGGGTTAGGTGACTTGCCCAGGGTCACACAGCTAAGAAGTATCTGAGATCACATTTGAACCCAGGATCTTCCATTTTTAGGGCTGGCTCTCCATCCACTGAGCCACCCAGCTGCTCCCAACCACTCCTTTTTAAAACTGCTTTGAACCTGTTTCCCTATCTGTAAAATGTGAAGGTCGATTTTAGATAACCTCTTAGGACACTTGAGAATTCTTCTAAGTTCTAGGTGATGCCCATCTTCACCTGCTGAAATCCTAGCTCTCCTTCAAGACCCATCCATGAGGCTTCCTTCTCTAATAGAGAAAGCCTTCTCTGAGCTCCACAGCAGGAATTAATTTCTACTTTTTTGCTTTCATTTCTCTTGTGGCACTTCCTGACTTTTGTACCAGTTTTGGGTTTGGGTGGTGGTGTTTATCTTTTTGGGGGAGGTCTTATTTCTGCTACATTTTAGGTTGAGACCAGAACTTCACTTTAAAAAAAACCAAAAACTTCACCAGCACTTAGTGTTATGGCAGGTGCTCAAACAATGGTAAATGAATACACATATATCACCCAGTTCATTCACCCTCAGACTTTGAGAGTCAGGGGACAGTCTTTCAAGCATATCTAGCTGAGCTTATAGATTCAGTTTTCCAGTCTGCCATCCCTTTGCTCATCTCCAAGGAAGGTGGTCCCTGGTCCACCTGTTTCATTTCGACCCTAACGAAGTTTTCTAACTCTTCTTTTTCTCCCCTAGCATAGGAAAAGGCTCCTTCTACTGCTTTCCTTGCTACAGGGCAGAGTAGGTCCTGCCGGTCCAAGGGCAAAAGTGGCGGGTTTGTGCGTGCCCAGGTAAACGCCAATGACGCTTTAACTCCCCCCGCCCCCCTAGCTGGAACAAGGCGAGGACGTATCCCCCAGCTCTGGTCGGGAAAGAAGGAGGTTCCGCTAGGAAGTCTCGGAGGTGGTGGGCACCCCGGCGGGTGTTTGCTCCTTTCTTTCTTCTCTCCCCCAGTCACCCAAGGTCATAGAGGGACTCCGGGAGCAATCTAGAACCAACCTTCGTATTTTACAAATGAGGAAACTGAGGTTCCAAGGACTTACGGAACTCCCCCTATGTCGCTCTGGGAAGGGAGGAAACCCAAGCAAGCGGGCCTGAGTACCAGGTTTAGGGGGAAGGGAGAAAGGAAATGTCGGTTGGAGACCAGGAAGTGGTGTGTGTATGAGAGAAGGGGGAGCGGAGGAGCGGGCTGTGGGGGAAGGGCAGGGCGTGGCTCAGAGCCTAAGACTTGGCGCCCAGCTCCCCACCCGGGGTCGCCGCCCTTCCGCCCGGCAGCCTAGCCTGCGCGGTCTCGTTCTCTTCCTCCTTCCCCACCCCCCCGGCCCCTCCCTAGAGGCGCGCACCCGGGGCCTGGGCACGCGGACTGGGCGTGGCGAGTTGGGTTGACGCGAAGGGCGGGGAGCGGGGGGCGGTGCACGCGGACGGCGCCGGACGGAGCGCTCCGTGCATGCGTGAGTGCGTACAGCGCGTGGGGCGCGGCGCGTAGCGCGCTGTGCGCCAGGCGGATGTCCGGGCCGGCTGGGCCGGAGCTGGGAAGGAGATGGCGGAAGGCGGAGGCTGCGGGCAGCGGCCGGACGCGGAGACCCAGAAATCTGAGCTCGGGGCCCTGATGAGGACGGCGCTTCAGCGAGGGGCACAGTGGTGAGAGCGCGAACCCTGGCTACGGAGACCGTCGTTTGGCCTGGCACCGGCACTGGGCACCTGGCGGCCTCACCCGTGGTCCTTCCTCTATCTCCGGACCAGGCCCTACTCCGCAGCTTCCCCAGACCTAGGGCTGAAGCCCGGCCTGTGGCTTTCCTTTCCCCTTTACTGGTCAACTTTCCTCTTAGCCGCTGCTGATCCTTGTGTCCAAGATCGTTCTTGTAGTTCCTTTTCACCAGCCTATCCCAGTGTCCTTCTATGTTTCACCCCGGCCCGGGCCTAGCCCCGGAATCTTCTGAATTAATCCACCTACTCATCATTCCTCTTTTCTCCAGCCCAACATAGGCCCCATTGGCTTTTCCTTCTCCTCTCTATATCCAGTGGGGCTCTTGTGACTGCTGGAAAACTTATTCTCAACCCTTTTCCCAGAATCCTATCACCTGACCCTCCTTTAACATAGGGCCTGACACATAGACATTTAGTAAATGCTTATTGACTTCCCTGTTCGACATGCTCCATGATATTTTCACTTGTAGTCATGTTCTAGATCTCCGTCTTCTTTATTTCCCCTTTTTTCCCCTTCCTCAGGCTCCCTCCAGCTGGGTAATATGCTGTGCCTCTTATCTCACTGGCATGAGCACCCCAGAGGAAAGTACTTTTGAGATGAAGTATGTAGGGAGTGTATGAGGAACTAGGTTCTGAGTAAGCATAGACAGGTGCTCCTGGGAGTAGAATAATGAGAGCAAGAAATTAAGAAACTTTTTTGAAAGAAGGGTGTGGAGAAAGATGAAAGATGATGTATCTGCCACTTGATTGGTTGTCGACTTGAAAGGCCAAGACAAATAACTTGCTTTAATAGAAGAAATGTGAGAACTGTTCGAAGTGTATTTGGAGAGAATTGAGAGAGCCAAAGGTAATTTTGGCAGCTTCATTTTGGAATTGGAGAGGAAAGTGTTTTAGAGGAATTGATTAAGATTCTAGATATAAAGTGACCAAGGCTTGTATTAGTATTTAGTTATTTGGAGGAAGAAATGGAGCCATTAATCCTTATGGTTCTGATTGTATTATAATGGATGGATGATGGTAATATGTACAATACTTTGCAAACTTTAAATCACTATATAAATGCCAGATGTTTTAAGAAGCAGTGAGATTGGATTACTGAAAAGCTAAATATGCTGAAATTTTGTCAGTAGAATAAAAGATTGGAAGTGTCAAAATTTTGAAAGTGGGAATGCCTTGAAAAAGTGGGAGGGGTTGGGCTGGATCTGTGATTTAAAGTGTTTTATGGATATTTCCTCACCTATACAGAAGTATGATAACTCCTTTGTAATTTAGAGAGTTGCCTGGAGCATTCAGAATTTAGGATGATTTTGCTCAGGTTCATGCTGGGAATAAATGTTGGTGGCTGGATACCTCTTCTCTTTCAACTCTTTGGCACTCTATCCACTATCTCAAACCTTGGCCATACCACCTCTCACTTTATATCTAGTAGTCAGTGAGTTTGTTGAGTTGAATGACACTATTTTAAAATGACGTTTAAATTAGAGAAGGTGCTGTAGGTTTAGAAGAGCAGGGCCAAACCAAACAGCTCCAAGGAAAAGTACATTTAGAAGTTGTTTGTGTGATGGCAATTTGGAACAAATTCTAAAGACAAAAAAGAACTTGGGAGAGTTAGAAAGTGAATTAAGAGGGGGCAGCTGGGTGGCTCAGTGGTTTGAGAGCTAGGCCTAGAGACAGGAGGTCCTAGGTTCAAATCTGGCCTCAGATACTTCCTGTGTGACCCTAGGCAAGTCACTTAACTCCCATTTCCTAACCCATACCACTCTTTTATCTTGGAACCAATACACAGAATTGATTCTAAGACAGAAGGTAAAGGTTTTATTAAAAAAAAAAAAGCAAATTAAGCATGTCTTAAATTCCTTGAGAAGAGAAAATTATATATATTTTTATATATATTATCTTTAATCTCTTACCTTCTGACTTAGAATCAATGCTATGTATTGGGCAGTAAGATCTAGGTAAAGGAAGTTAAATTACTTGCCCAGGGTCACATAGATAAGATGTGTCTGAGGCCATATTTGAACCCAGGACCTCCCATCTATAGGCCTGACTTTCAATACACTGAGCTACCCTGGAAATTTATTATATTACCAAAAACCTAGACTCTGAATAATTTTTTTCTAAAATCCTTATCTGCTGTCTTAAAATTTATACTAAATATTGGTTCCAAGGCAGAAGAACAGTAAGGGCTAGGCAGTTGGAGCTAAGTGACTTGCCTTGGGTCACACAGTCAGGAAATATCTGAGGTCAAATTTGAACTCAGGGCCTCCCATCTCCAGACCTGGCTCTCTATCTGTTGAGCCACCTAGCTGCCTCTCTGAGTAATATTTTGATAAAGACTTAGGAGAATATGACATGCTCTGAATCACACTATACACAAATTTTTTTGACACAAAAGCTTTTTAAATGCAGAAAAACTTTTTAAATGTAGGTTTTCATTCAACAGAAATGAATGTGAAAAAGCAGAATGTTAGCAAAACATTCATAGAGCAGATATTTCATTTTAATTCCTTTCAGTATATTTATTAGTTACATTTATTCATCTTTAACTCCATGCCAGAGCGTTGGTATATTCACTGGAAGGGACATAACAAAATTTAGATAGAAGATAGACCCTTTCTTCATGGAACTTATACTTTAACCAAACAGTAACATTTCCAAAAATATTGGGGAAAAATTTCAACAGTATGATAGCAGAAATCGGTTACAGAATAATGCATTTGAGGGCATTTAACCATTCAAATTCTTTGTTACTTTCTGGGGTATATGAATATATTTCAAGTAAGAGAGTTGGAAGTTTGGGATTCTATTCTAAACTTTACCATTGAATCTGCCTGGAGAGTTGTGTGTGAGGATCTAGTATATTGCTGTGTACATAGTAGGTACTATTAGTTGGTTGACCATGTTAGTGAAAATGGATTATAGTAATGTATTGGGATCTTTGAGCAAAGAAGAGAAGTTTTCACTGGTCTAGATGGATGTAAGTAGTTCTGTGGTTTCTGTCTTCCCTGAACTCATTAGCTTTCAGCAGATCCTGAGGGATATACCTTAGAAACTTGTGTTTTGCAGCTCTACAGAATTTCTCCCTCCACATTTAGTTGTAATATTTATTGGAAGTACTTAAAACACACATGCCCGACGAGATTTGCTAAATTTTCTCTTACTATGAAAAATAGCAAATTGAATATAAAATGATAATTATATATCTTGGCAAGAGCAAGGGAGCACAATTGGCACATTTCTATAAATGCTGAAAGCCTTACTTAAATACAGTGTATGGGTAGGCTTCTATTTGAATGAACTTGAAGAACTATCAGAAATATTGCAGTATAGTTAGACATGCTGAAAAATAGAAACCTATTACTAGTCATGTCAGCAAAACAATTTTAGGTCAGGGCAGAGTGTTACCTTGAGTAAATACTGTATTTTATACTTCCAATTGGATCTATTTTGCTCTTTTCAAGCTCCCAACTTTTTTCTTTTTGGGATAGTGTGGGGAAGTGACTGAATGCATATTTATAGAGTGTATACATATATATTGGAGAAGCTTATGCTTGTTGAACTTTTCTACATTAGTCAAATTTTGTCTTATTTTCTAGGTATCTGATTGACAGCCGATGGTTCAAGCAGTGGAAGAAATATGTGGGCTTTGATAGCTGGGATATGTACAATGTGGGTGAAAACAACTTGTTTCCTGGCCCAATAGATAACTCCGGACTTTTTTCAGGTAGGATGTTGAATTGCTTCTTGGAGTGACCAAGCCAGAGGGGTATTCTCTACCAGTAGCATTTACATTGTGAGATATATGTATATGGAAATAAGACTCACATTAGAGATTGGAAATTGATGCTTGAGGTCATGCACATAGAGGGAATTTTGGCAAAATGTTAAGAGCTACTTTTCCTTGAGTGGGATTGACAGCTTTGAAAAATATATCCTTTTTCCTTTCTGTATTCTTATTCTAGAGTCAATATTTCAGGAACTTGGGAGAAATAGGAAAAAGTCAGAAAAATAGACTAAAACTGAAAGCCTGTCCTTGGGGAATTAGAGTTTTCTAAGTGAACTGCTTCCTAAGTGAACAAATGGTAGGATCAAGTAGCAGCTTTCCTTTTCTCTCTGACTTTTAGATGAGATTTGGCATGTGGGCAATAAAAATACTGTGGGGACAAAAGACCCACATCAAAGCCAGGCTAATGAGCTTCAATGGACTGGTCAGAGCTGAATTCACTTGTGCTACCCCATTCAAAGATTCCTATGACTCCCATCTCCCATCTGAATAAATTAGTTGAAGATTAAGTCTCTAATTGAGGTCTATTTGCACATGGAAGAAAGAAAATATACATGTCAAGAGGCATTCTGGTATATTTGAAAGAGCTAGATTTGGGGACAGGAGACTTGAGTTTAAATCTCAGCTCTGACACCAACTAGGAAGTCATTTAACTTTTCTGAGCCTTAATTTCATTATCTGCCAAATAATAATAAAGTCTCAAGAGTTATTCTGAAGAAAGTATTTTGAAAACCCTTAAGTGTTATATAAGAGCTATTATCAGGGCAAGCCTCTTGGCAGAACTAATGGGAACAGGTTTGTGGAGGCGATGCTTGGCAGTTCCAAAACCACTCTTTTTAGGAGATGGCTTCAACTAGGCCTTTTTCAATGACACAATTAATTCCATTTCTGTTTTATTGAGTAGTAATTTATGAGTAATAATGATAAACCACTGATCAAGAGGCCCCAAGAAGTTCAGAACTGTTCCATTGTGCTTACCCTTTTTCCTTCTTTAAGGAAAAAAAAAGTTTTTATTCTGAACTTGACAAAACACCAACTAAAATAAGCATTTCCATATACAGAGTGGAACAGAAAAAGATTGTATACGAAACTTGAATACTCTTATGTATACTTTGCTTTTTCTTGTAAGTGTATAATTTAGCATATAACTTTCAGATCTGCTTTATATGCCTATATTTCTAGCCTCTTTCTGTGCTTTTTTAAAATAAATGCTTCAATGATCTTCTTTATTTTATTTTTCCCTCTTTTTTTGGTCATCCCTATGGATACCCCTGGCCTCCCTCTTATCTAACCTTTCTTCTCTTCTTGTCTTGCCATCAGAAAAAAAGAAAGACAGAACCTTTGAAATAAATATGCATAGTCAAAGAAAACAAATTCCTGAATTGACCTTGTTTTAAAATGTATGTCTTAAAAAGTATGTCTTATTCTATACCCTGAGTCCATTACCTCTGTCAAGAGGTGGGTAATATTCTTCTTCAGTGTTCCTTCCATTGATTATAGTTATTAAATCTTTCAAAATCATTTCTCTTCATAGCTGTTAGCTGTGTAAATTTTTCTCTTGGTTCTATTTATTTCACCCTGCAATCAGTTCATACAAGTCTTGTTTTTCCAAAAACATCTTTTATTTCTTACATGGCAGTGCTATTCCATTTGATAATTTTTGTTATTCCCTAATGACACTATCTTCTTGTCTATACTGAATATTTGAAAAACTATTTTAGTATAAAATTTTTTTTGTCTTTTGTTTTTACATCACATACTCTTTTCTCATTTTTCTTTTGTTGTAATCTAGAAAAAGCAATGAATTCAAACCAAGCAATACCATAACTGTATCTGACACTTCCACCAACATTTTGGGAGCTTAGATCACACTTTTCTAATGAGACAGGGAAAGAGGTATTTTTCAACATTTCTTCTGAGACTAATATAGAGTTTAGCTACTTTTCACTTTTTTCCTTTACATTATTTTGGTCATAAATATTGTTCTCCTAGTTATTTCATACAGGGTTTCCTATGCTCATCTCAGTTCATCATATTAGTTGTTTGTTATGATATAGGAATACTTTAATGCATTTATATGCCTTAGTTTGTCTAATCATTCTTCAGTCAGTGGAGAGCCCCCCCCCCTTTTTTCCACAAAAAGGACTCCTAAGAATATTTTGCTATATATGGGATTTTTCTTCTCAAAGTCTTATTCTTTCTAAGATAGCTCCTTACTATTTTTAAAAGACATTTTAGCTACAGGGTTTTTTTAAATATATACTATGTAGCCTTATAGAGTGGAAGGAACTTACAATTTATCTAGTCCTACCTTGTGTTGGAAGCAGGAATATTTTCTGCATTGTCTTTAACATGGGTGTTCAGCCTCTGCTTTGAACATTTGGTGGTATTTGCTTAGGAAAGTTGAAAGAATATTGAATTTGATATATGTGTTATGATTCTTTGGGATTGGTATATAGGAATGGAATACTTTTTATGATAAGTAAGATATCTCCTACTAGGTCTTTATACCATTAGGCACCTTGATGATCAAAACTGTTTGCTCAGTACCAGGGATCACTATATGAGTGGTTTTGAAATGGCAAAATTAGGAATCTTTGAGGAAGACATCATTCATTATGGATATATCTGTGTATACATGCATGTTCACATACACATTTGCATAACCTGGTGGTAGCAATAATTTTTTATCATTTAATCATTTTTTTCTCCATTCCCTCTCCTAGTCTCTTTTTTTTTTAACTCTTACCTTCTGTCTTAGAATTTATACTAAGTATTGGTTCTAAGACAGAAGAATGGAAAAGGCTAGGTAGTGGGAGTTAAGTGACTTGTCCAGAGTCATATAGCTATGAAGTGTCTGAGGACAGATTTGAACCCAGAACCTCCTGTCTCCAGGTATGGCTCTCTATTCACTGAGCTACCTAGCTGGTCCCTATTAAATTGAATTCTTGTGGTAAAGCTAGTGCTTTATCTAACATTCTTCCCATTTAGATCTGTCTTAAGCTTGTGGAATGGAAATTTGTATTTTGAAATTATGGTATGATTTTAGCAGTGGTTGGGCATGCCCTAGGAAATTGCTTTGAGAATCCCAACTTGATTTCTCTTTTAATTGCAATATCATAATACTAAGGTGTTAATAAAAACAGTTTGCCTTATTCTTACTTGGGAGTTTGACATCAAGTGTAGTTGTCTAGATCCCAGCATTTTCATTGTTCATAATGTTTGAATAAATGAATAGAAAATAATATATTAAATGTTTACCCTGTGCTAAGAACCATAAGATGATACGGCAGTCTTTTTTTAAATTTGAAATTTTCTTCTTTTGGGGGGTAAAACTTAATTTTATCAATTATAAATAATAACAATTTTCCACATAAGTTTTCTGAAGTTACATGATCCAAACTGTCTCCCTTCCTTTCCTTCCTAGGCCTGAATTATACATATATTATCATACAAAACATATTCTCATATTGTCCGTTTTGTAAGAAAATAGTAATATAGAACCAAAACCCCCAAATAAAAACCCAAGTAAACTGAAGTGAAAAACTGTATGTTTTAATCTACAGTTCTTCTCTGGAGGTGGATAGCAATCTTTCTTGTGAAGTCCTTCAGAATTGTTCTGGATCATTGTATTGCTGAGAGTAGCTAAGTCTATCAGAGTTGATCATTCCACAATATTGCGTTACCATGTACAATGTTCTTCTGGTTCTGCTTATTCCATCCTGCATCAGTTCATGTAGGATCTTTCCAACTCTTTCTGAAATCATCCTGTTCATCATTTCTTATAGCACAATAGTAGACCATCACCATTCAGTGTTCATCCACTCCTCAATTGATGGACATCCCCTCAATTTCTAGTTCTTTGCTACCACAAAAAAGAGCAGCTACAAATATTTTACAAGTAGGTCCTTTCCCTGTTTTTTATCTCTTTGGGATACAGACCTAGTAGTGGTATTACTGGATCAAAGGGTGTTTGTAGTTTTAGAGTCCTCCAGAATGGTTTGATCAGTTCACAACACCGACAGTGTATTAGTGGCCCAATTTTGTCAGATCCCTTTCTTAAGGAACTTAAATTGTAATGAGGAAGAGGTGTCCAGGGAGGGGCACTTTGAATCAGAAAGCTATAGGGGTAGTTAGTGGGACCACTGTGGAATAGATTGAGACATTCTATCCAGGAAACATGATAAAAGTTGGTTATGGTTCCTAGTCTCAGAGCTGAGATGAGAATGAGGGAAGAAGGGTACTTTTAAAGTAGTTGGAGAGGAGAGGATATGAGGTAGCCTGAGAAGAGAGAATGAAGCAAAGCATAGTTGGGGCTTTTTGGAAATAGTGACCCAGGAAATGCAGTTTCTAGTAAGGAGAGCAGAGAGGGACCCCAAAATGGAAGTTTGAGAGATGAAATGGTCAAACCCTTAAAGGGATAGTCTTATATTTTTCATTTCATCTTAAAACTGTATTCATTAACCCACTAGCATTATGATACTGCACTTGAGAGAGAAATCAAATTGGAATTTTCAAAGCAGGTTCCTAGAGCATGATCACCACTGCTAAAATCACAATATAATTTCCAAATATGTGTTGGTTCTCCTGTGAGGAGACAGCTAGAGAGTAGAGAATAAAATGAGACTCTCCTCCCTAATTGCAATTGATGAATATTTAGGGTAAAAATCTATTCCTTACTTATTAATAGAAGAAATGCTCTATGTGTTGTTGGGAGATAAACTTCTTAGTCTATCTTTCAAGCTCCTCCACAATATAGTCCCAGTTTAGTTCCAGCTTTTATCACATGCTATCCCTCTTCTGTCATTGTAAGGTCCAGCTGAACTAGATTATTCAGTTTAGTTCTGGTGGAGTAGAAGGTCTCTTTACTTCTGCCTGTTCCTTCAAGACCCATTTCAGGTGCTACCTCCTCCTCTAAGATGCTTTCCTTAATGCTCCCAGTTGTTATTGATCTCTTTTCTTCAGTTTCATTCAGAGCATTTTGGATTTCAACCTTGCTTTCATCACCCTCTGTGTTGTGGCAGTCACTGTTGTATTTCATTTTTACATCATCAGTGCTTAGCAAAGGACCTTACATACTCTTTAATATTGTTGAGCTGACAGTAATATAAGTCATTCTCTCTTCTCCCCATCTTATAGGAAAAAGTAAGAGTAACTGAGGCCCAAAGAAGGGTAAGATACTCAGGATTTAGCAAGTGACCATATGAGTAGACACCAAGAGGGAAAGAGTATAACTTTAATGACTACTCATATACAATGCTATATGTTCCAGGTGGTATTGACATCTCTGGTTATCCATTGCTTTTTTATCTTCCCTTGCTGATTTGATCTTATCAGTGTAGGACATTTCTATAATTGTGCAGTGAAATAAAACTTCACAAATACTGAACCCTTCATACAGTGACTCTCACAGTTGGTTTGGTGGTTTGTGGTACCTTTCTTACTTTGTTCTTTTATTTATTTAAAACCCTTCCCTTCCCTCTTAGACTCAATACTACATATTGATTCTAAGGAAAAAGAGCAGTAAGAGCTAGGCAATAGGGGTTAAGTGTTTTGCTCAGGGTCACACAGCTTAGAAATGTCTGTTGTCACATTCGAACCCAGGATCTTCCATCTCTAAGCCTGGCTCTCAATCTACTGAGCTACTTAGCTGTTTCCTTTTGCTTAGTTTTTAGTGTGAGTATTACTTAATTGTGGAGTTTTTGCGCAAGCTTTCCTTGGCCCCGCAATGCAGTTATCCTTCATGTGTCTCTTAGAAGATTAGTGTGAGAACCTCCTTAGATCTTAATGGTTGTTTTTGGTAGTTTTATGGAAAGACATGGATGTTTGTCAAGTTCATAATAAAAAAAATTGTTTTAAAGAAGGAAATGAACAAGAATCACATAGAATGTGAAACGAGTGGATGAAGTCCCAGGTTCATCAGCGAATCCAGAAACCAGTTGAAATAGCTATTCCTTCTTTTAAGAAGAGCTGCACATTTCATCATTTTTTTGTTTTGTTTTTTCTTTTCAGATCCTGAAAGTCAAACCTTAAAGGAGCATTTAATTGATGAACTAGACTATGTATTGGTTCCTACTGAAGCCTGGAATAAATTAGTGAATTGGTATGGCTGTGTAGAAGGGCAACAGCCCATAGTCAGAAAAGTGAGTGCTTTGTATTTTTATGCTTGTTTGTCTGCCTCCCTGGACAGTGTGGTATTTTTGTTCATCACAGGGTTTGCTTGGAGGACAAAAGCTGCTTGCTTGTGCTGGATTCAGGTTGAGCTAAGTAGACTGAATTTCGGTCAAAGAAAGTGCTTTTGAACTTTGATTTATCACATCTTACCAAAAGCACTTGTGGAAATGATTTCCAAACTCAGGTTTTTTTGGGTGGGGGGGAAGTCATAGAAGTGGGCAATAGCAAAAGTAACATTATTGTTATTGTTAGAGTCACTGGCATCAGAACAGTATAATTGCTGTTTAGTTTATGGTGAGTATAGCATTCATTTGAGTATACTTGTAATCTAGATGTAGGAGATCTATAATAGAGAAAGGTTCATTTGAAGTAAATATTTCAAAATTTAGTACCTCATTTCTCTTAAAATCAAATAGTTATATTTTTCAGCAACTAGACTTTGGACAATACCCATGAATGTCTCTAAAACCAAGCTTTTACAGCCAGGGAAAGTTCAAGCCCCTGGGGAAAGAGCAGATTCCTATGGTCTAGTAGGCACATTTATCAGTAAACCTGATCCTTAGGAAGGCCTGGCCCCTAAATAGGTAGGTTTGAGTGCCATGACTTCTGCTAATGTTAAGTCTGTCACTGTGTTCCATACATTTTGATGGTTCCTGCATTGTTAAATTTTGCTTTATTCCAATATAGGAGAATTTCTGTCACTCTCCTATGCCACATGGCGTTTTTGTAAATTGTGCAAGTCTCTTAGGCACCGTATACTTTTTATATCTTCTTCTTTCTAACAGTATAGGAAAGAAGAGTGGCTGTTAGACTAGTTTTCTTAGTCACCACTAGGAGTGAGAGTTAGTTTTTTCTACAGCTAGAAATCTGGAATTTTAAGTGTATTGTAGGAAAGAAAAAGAGTAAGCAGTATTTTTTTCTTAATTTCTTACACTCTGTAAACTATGATTAGAGGCAGTGGTTATCTTGAACATTTTGTAAATATTTTCAGACTTATAACCAGAGTATATCCTTTGTTTGGTATCTGACTCAAGGACTTAACTTTATAGGTACATTTGCTGATCCATTATTTCTGTAATCATTTCTTTTGTAAAGAAAGGAACTCATTTTTGAACCTTTGTTGTGTGATAGCTCCCTCTTTATCATGTTAGTAATTTGCAGAGTACTCATAATGTTGACTGATTTTAAAGTAGACTGTGGGTAAAGTTCAGGGCAGCTAGCTTTGTCTGATAGTAAAGAAGGATCCTTCCATTCAGAAACTAACCTGACCTCACAGTGTAGCCCTATGAGCTTCTGACATATTTACTTTCTCTTTTAGAAGATAGTAGTGTGACTGTTGTCTCTCCTGCCTCCGAGGGGGCAGGGCATCTTTTTCCAATTCTTCGTAGAACCTAACCTGTGGGATAGACTTGGTGATTTGGGCATTTCTTTCTTTTAAATCTGTAGATCTGGTTGCCTAGCCACACAGGGAAGCTGATGCTAATGATTCAGGGTGAATCCACTGACTTACTCTTTAGTTTCTGTATGTATAGCTTCTCTTTGGTACGGCATACTCTTCTCTCCTTCACCTTCACCATGCCTCTTGTCTATAGGTTGTGGAACATGGCCTGTTTGTCAAACACTGCAAAGTAGAGGTTTATTTGCTGGAACTGAAGCTCTGTGAAAACAGTGACCCCACCAATATGCTGAGTTGCCATTTCAGCAAAGCCGATACCATAGGTGAGCATTTACTAAGATGGGCTTGGCATATGATAGTTTTGTTCAGACCTAGTGTCATTGGGAGTGAGTGGGAATGAAGTTTCTCCTCCTTTACAATTTTTTTCTTTATGTATTCAAGTATATTTGGTGGCTTTCCCACCACATGGCTGCAGAACTAAGACTGCTGCTTCCTGTTGGGGTTGGACATCAGTGCTGAAGCTGAAAAACACCCACATTTTATCCTTGGGGTGTACTGAGCGCTGGCCATACCTTCTCTGTCCCAGATCTTCAGAATTAGTGACAGTTCATTTGGGCTTATACGAGAGACAGGCACCAGTTCTGGGATGGAAAATTAGGGAAAAGGGTTTAGTTGGCTATATGATAGTGTGTGTACAGTATTGAATCATCTGGAAGGGCTAGGGTTGTGTTGGCCCACATGCCCTGGTGCCCAGAAGGGATTGCTGTGTTCCCACTCTCCACAGTGCCCAAGGACATTTTTCACATGGCCCGCCCCTTTGCTTAGCAGACCAATGCAAGCATTTCCTCCCTTTGCTCTCTAGGGTAATGCAGGGGGCTCACAGGCAGCTTGAAGGTGTAGTTTGGGCACACAATCTCTAAAAGATTCACCCATTCTGGGCTAAGAGTATAGCATAGCAAAATGTGCCACTTGCTTTCTCTTCCATATTGCAACCTGCTACCCTGCTTACCTTTTTGGTTTTATAAACATATATATACATGTGTGTATATTCCTATGCATTTTAAACATTTTTATTTAAAAAATTTTTAGCCTATTCATTATGCCCACTTTCTTTCTCCCTTCCTGCTCCCTTTTCCCTTGTAATAAAGATTTAAAAAAGGGGGGGGGGACAGTTCAGCAAAACTAGTCAACACATGTATCACTTTTGACAGCATATAAAACATTTCACATTGGGTTGTCTTTAATAACATCTGTTTTGCTGATTTCCTCTTGCCATCCACTAAAGTTTGCCTGTTACTTGAATGTAGCTCCCTTCAAGTAAGACTACAACTCCCAACATATTTGAAAGATCTCAGTGTAAAGGCAGTCGAGCAAAAGAAGCTGTTGGAAGCTTTAGTCAGATTTGTAGTGCCAACTAACTGCTGCTTTTTGTACCAAGAGCCAAGAAAGCTATGTTAGAGGAATCACATGGGTAATATTTTTTTTCAGAACTCACGAATGGGCCTGAATTTAGGCAGGAGGAATTTCAGCTGCAAAATACTATGGGAAGATCTGAAAATGTTAGCTAGAAGTGATCCTGTCTATTTTAGTGTCATTGTGGGACTTGAATTTTCAGCCTCATTCAATTCCTAGGATCTTGTTCTTGCTATTAAATTAGAGACTTGACTATAGAAAAACAGCTTAACTCTGTGTTTATCTTTAATTAGCAACCATTGAGAAGGAAATGCGGAAACTATTTAACATTCCTGATGAGAGGGAAACCAGGTTATGGAACAAATATATGAGTAATACATATGAGCAGCTCAGCAAGCCAGACAACACTGTGCAAGATGCTGGTTTATACCAGGGGCAGGTATGTGGCTCTGAACTTGGGGTTGTCCCTTGTGCCAGGAACCTCTTTTAGCTTCCACCTCTTAGAATCTCTAACATCTTTGGAAAACTCAATTTAAATGCCATTGTCTGCTTGGAGGCCTTTCTAGCTCCCCCAGCTTTTATAACCTTCTCCAAAGTTACATTCTATCTATTCTATGTCATAGATCTTGTAGGTATCTAATGATTTACAAGTTGTCTTCCCCACTAAAATGTAAACTCCTTGTGGTCTGGGGCTCCTTTTTGCCCCTTTTTTGAATCTTCAGTTTCCATACGTAAATGCTTGATAATTGATTTCAAATTATTCTTTCTGGTTTGTGTAAATAAGTATATTGTAGAATGTCAAGAACTTGTCCTTTGCAGAAGTTGGCTAGATCTTGGCCGCCTTGAATTCTCTTTGTATAGAAGAGATCACATGTAAATGGTAGTGTGGCAGTGAGGCTTTGGTCACCTGGAGCTTTGCATAGCAGGATTGCTTTCATTGCCTTAATTATTATTCCCTTTTATTCAGGTACTAGTCATTGAGCCCCAAAATGAAGATGGCACATGGCCTAGGCAGACACTTCAGTCCAAGTAAGTGAGCTTTCTTCTTGTTCTAGTCCAGTGTTCAGATGTCTGAGTGAGAAACTCCTTTCTAAAGCATTTGTCTGTACTAGAGAATTTTTCTCTGACTTTGAGGAAAAAGTTCCCTGAAATTCTGAAGTATATATTCACTTGATCAGGACCTGTATATAAGAGGCATAACAGGCAGCAACCTTTTTTCATCCAAGATTAGTCAAAAGAGCACAGTGTCAGGGAAATGATTGCATTGAACTCTGGTGAGGTTCCTGTTGTTTTAATGATGTGCGATTATTCCCCCTCTGTGATTCCTGTCTGGCTGGGAGCCCAGAAGAACAGCTTAGTGGGCACAAAATTTTGGCTGAATTGAAGGCAGTAGCAGTTTAACTCTGTCTCAGAGCCATCAAAGTATCACCCTTGACTGGGGAGTTGTTAATAGTTGTCCCTGGAGCTTGCCAAGAACATTTTTTGGCTATAGGTGCATTTTTATATAGTGTGGAATACAGTATTGAGAGGGGAAGAGTTGATTTTTCTTTCTCAGCTGGGAGAAGAGTTATCTGTAGTGAAGATGGTTGTGGGACAATTGCCGGTCCTCCTTAGCCAACATCATCTAGGCTTTTGACAGACTTTTTGGAATAGAGGATTCCCTCTTTTCTGGGCCAGATAAAAGGAAAAAGGTACCCTAACTAATGATAGGTAAAAGAAATGAGAAGCTGTGGGGCATTCATGGAAACTACAGGACTTCCTAATATAGTCCCGAAGGAATTATTGTCTTTTGAGACACAACTTTACAGACCAGTTGAGGCTTGTCATCTCTTCAGAAATGTTACGTTTGGGTGTCTTGAATGAGACCCTGTCCATCTTTTTTCTAATGGTTTGCAATAGAGGCAGAGAATATCTAATATGGGAACAGAACTCATAGTAGTTCATTAGGAGGGCAGTAGTAACATTTTAAGAAGAGCATAAGGTGGTATACTTTGAGACCTTTTGCTGCCTTATGTGGTTTTGTCAGTTTTAATTGTCAGCTGTGTTGGGTTGACTGTGATATTCAATAATGCAGCTTCATTCTACTGAACTTTACAATGTGGCTGTATAAATATGGTTCCCTTTGGGTGAGCAGTAGCTTTTGTAAGCACACTACAAGGTTGGTTTTATTAGCATGATTATCACTATCTCCTAGTGACAGGGTTGAGAAATAGAAAAATTTCATTGAGTATGGTATTTATTTCTCACATATACAAATGACTTGCAGATCCCTGACCACTGCCAGTTTGGGACCCACTTTTTAGAGCAAATGTCTTATTTTTCTCCCTGAATTTTAATTATGATTTTGGTTAGTGCTATATCCTTTGTGCTAATGTCTCTAATTTTCTCCAATTATAATAATTTCTCTCAGTCAGCAAACATTTATTAAGTGTCTACTATGTGCTATGCATGGGGCAAAGAGGTAGAAAAAAACAGTACCTACTCTCAAGGAATTTACAATTACTTGAGGAAACTGGTACTCATATTAGCATGTACTGAGGAAAGATAATAAAATAAAGCTAAATAAAGAAGAAGGTAGTTAAAGAGGGAGGACATTAACAGTTGGAAAGATCTAAAAAGGCTGATGTAGTTGTGCCCCAGCTGAGGTTTGTTAAGTGACTGCATATGGGCAGAACCTTTCTAAGCTGAGGGAGTAGCCTGTGCCAAGGTATGGAAATGAGAGTGGGGATTTGTCTGAGGAATCTCCTGGTTGAGTCAGGGAGAGCAAAATGGGAGGCCACAGACAGGGTAGAGCATGGGTATGAATAATTCTAGAGCTAAGAGGTAGCCAAAGGACTTTATAATAGAGTAGGAGAGTGATTTGGTCAGGTTTAATGAAAATCTCTTTGGCAATAGTGTATAGGGTGAACCTGAGTAGGGAAACACTAAAGCTAGGAAGGTCAGTTAGGAGATCTTTGCAGGTGGTGGTTGGATGTGTAAAGAGAAGGGGTTGGATATGACATATGTATGAGGGAAAGAAAACAAGATTAGGCAACTGATTAGATATGTAGAGTGAACAATGGTGAGGCAATAAAGGATGGGAGACCAGAAGCCTTTAACAGAAATAGGCAAGTCTGGAAAAGGGTTGAGTTTGTTGAGGAGGGATCCATTTTCTTTTTGTCAGTGGTTGTCAGAGAAATCCTCTCATTATTTTCCTTTTGTATGTTTCCTTTTCTTATTCATTGGTCTTGCATTTGAGTTTGTTATAAAAATTTGTTCTGACTGCTGTAAGCCCTAGTTAGAACTATTGTATTTTTCCCCTTTCAAGGAAGGAAACTCTTCCCAAAGTAGCTGGTATGCACATTGGAAAGGTAGCTATTACTTTCTTTACATAGTATTAGAAAAAATTTGGGAATCCCTGTACAATATTTATTCTCATCTTAAAGACATACAAAGATATTACGTTTTGGGTACTTAAGAGGCAGCTCTTTTATAGTTAGTAGGATTAATTTTAGAATTTTAAGCAAGTTTCTTGGACAAGTGACTGATCTGAAACTGGCACACGTTTCATTTTAAGAGTTTAATCAAGTTTTTGTAGTTTCTCTTTACCAAATATGTATTTTGATTTATTCAGAGCGGAAAAAGAAAAGATTTTGTAAGTTGTTGTCCCATTTAATTTCTTAAATAACACATCCAGTGAGGCACATCTGTTGTCTGGACTTTTCAGAAGAATCTTGGATGCAGTGAAGTTCTCATAATGACCTACTCAGGTTCTTATGGTGAACTGTTATCTTTATCAAATGATACTTTAACTTCTTTTTAAGTATTTATAAAATACTAAGTATATAAGCACAATGAGGTTTAATCAGGTTATCCTTAAATGCCTCTGACATATGTGGTAATTTTAAGATTTAAAAGTATGATTACAGTTTTAAAATGTACCCTTCATCCAGTGTTGTGTAGGTGTTTTCTCCAAAGTTGATCCTAGGTAAGAGATATAGAGATTTTAAAGATCTTGGTTCAGCATCTCACCTCTTTGCAATTCTCAGAAAAGAATTATTTTTGTACTTGGAGACATTGTTCCAGAATATAGCTGTCTTTTTTGGCAAATTCATTTACATTGAAAATTCTGGTGATTTTGTATTACATTTTCTGCCAATAAGAAACAATAGAATCATAGAATTTAAGTTAGAAGGTACTGTAGAGACCATTTAATTCATGTCCCTTATCTTATAGACAAATTGAGTCCTCAAGGGAGAAAAGTATATTGCCCAGGGTTACACTGAGAGTAAAGTGTCAGGACCAGGACTAAAATACAGGTTTTTTGACTCTTGGTTTCAGTACTTTTATACTATGCCACAGTTATTTTTTTTTTTTGGTAAACAGAGACTGACCATAAATGGAGACTGTGTGTCCAGTAGCTTGATTGAATTGTATGATTTATTGTACTTGTAATTATATTCATCTTGAACTTCTTCCAGGAGTTTATTCCTCTGCTAAACAAGTACTACATAGGATAGATAGTGAATGTTATGGAAGGCAATATGAAGTTGGCATTTCACCGTCTTCTCTTTCACCCTCTGGCTCTGGTCTTTGTATCTTTGTATCTTTGTATCACACATCATATCCTTGGAATGTTGTGGTGGTGATGGAATGGTGGTGGGTAGATTTCAGTAGTGCACATTAAGTTATGTACTTCATGCCTTAGGCTTCTAGATTCCCATTTGATGTGTTTCCCCCTATGGGCAGCTAAGGATTGAAGCTGATTCACAATATTAAGAATATTTGAGTAGAAAAAAGAACAGTTCAAGTTATTTTCCCCATTCAACCTCTTAAATGATACATTCGATACATTCAATAACGTATTGTAAATGTAAGAATAAAGTGTACTTTATTACTAATGGAAGTTTATCTCCTGAGTGCTAAACCACTAAACTAAGGGGCTTCCTTGTTATTTAGAAGGTGAAACCAGGGGTAGAATTCAGCTTTTCATTCCCCAAACAGCCCATTGTGTTCTCTAAGTTATACTCATTTTATTAGTGTAGACACTTGACTACCTCCCTCATAGCTTCTATTTTTCCAAAAGGATTCAAGTTCAAGTCAGATACCATTAAGATGGGCACTCTGTGTTGACTGTATTTGCTCTTTAATCATTCCTTTGTCAAACATGTGAAAAAGCTTGATACTCCCAGTTAAAGTCACAATTGTATATTTCCAAAAGAAGACTTCAAAAGTCACTAGCTATTATTTGCCTTACATAGCTTTTAATTAAGGTAGAAAACATCCCTGTGGTTTTTGGATTTAACCAACATGGAAGTAAGTATAAATTCAAATCATGCGGTTAATAAAAAATATCAAAGTTTTAGAGTCACATATATAAAGTTGAAACCGTTCTTATTCTCATACTCATTTTTGATGCTTTATTTTTAATTCCTCATTTCACTTGGAGGGTATAGTGAAACTGTAGGGGCATTTTCATAGTTTAATTTAACTGTCATTTCTTATTTTTCATTCACCTGCTATTTGCCAGGCTAGGTGGTACCAGGTGCTGGGAATGTAAAGACAAAACCAAAACATTTCCTGATCTTGAGAAACTTCCATTCTGCTGGAGAGGATTTTCACTGTCTAGTTTCCTTATCTATTCAAGCTTATAGGGAAAACACTTCACTATAAATTTTACTATTGTTGCTCTTTCTCTCATTTTTTCTCAAGTAATCCTGTTAAATTAACAATCCAAAATGACTAAAACATAGATGATTTCTTATCCTGAATGTGTAGTATATGACCACATCGGGAAACTCTCATATATACAAGGCCAAGGATAGGAAATTTGTGAATTTCTTGAGCCTTGTCTAACTAGAATCTGCCTTGAAGTTAAATGAAAATGAACTTTTCATATCAAGTAACTGAACTCTGGGGATGTTCTCTTTTCCCGGAGAAGTGCCCTGAGGCACTGTAAAAAGTCAGTAGCATTATTCCTGCTTCTTTCCTTTCTCCCAGATCAAGCACTAGCAGAGCTTTTACTACCTCTCCAAAATCAGCAGCAAGCTCCTATTCCTCCATGTCTGCTTCTCCCATTACAAATGGTGATAGTGCTAACTCTTCTGGCGTGCACAGCTCCGGTCTCAGCAGGGGGTAAGAGCGGGACTTTTCTCACTGCTTCTCTTTCCTTGATATCTTCTCCTGACCCTCTTGGCTTTGAATGTCTGTCCACCTGTGTCTACCCTCAATGTGATGGGCTTAGGGTTTGCTGGTTCCCTTTGGTGGTTTGTTTGAGGGGGGGGCCTCTTGTCCTTTGTTTCAGCCAGTATTATAGCCACTATAACTAGATGCCCCCGGACCCCTGGGAAGCGTCTGCCTTTTAGTTGTTTTTAACAACATTAACCTAACCTTTTTTTTTCCTACTGTATAAGTGACTAGTGCTGAGGTACTGTTGCAATTTTATTTTTAGGAATTACTGTTAAGTAAATGAAAGCACAGAGTGGGGAATCCTCTATGCATCCATTCTCCCCCACCTTCCCAGGCATAAGCCATCCCACCCACCCATCCTCATCATGGTAACCAAGTAATGGTAGGGAAGAGAGAAGAGTATGAATTCCAGTTCAGAAAAACCTGGAGAGGGTGGAGGTTGGGTGGGAATTGGCTGCAGGCTTAGTTTGGTGTCACCTGCCTAGCCCTTTTCAAATTTAATATGTACTCTGAGAAAAGAAGAATTTATAGATCTCCTTTTCATTAAAGGAGAGCCAGTGTGATGACATCTTGAATAGAGAACTAGTCTCAATCTGAAAAAGACCCAGGTTTTAATTCCATCCCTGATACTTACTGGCTTTGTGACTTTGGGCAAGTCACCTAAACCTTTCCTTTCTTGAGGCTACCATCTAAAATGACAAGTGGCAGAAAGAGTGCTATCTTATGTTGTTAGAGGGAATTTCCCTACTGGGGAGTCCCCTCTATATAGTGAAATGACAGGTTTAGGCCCTATCCAATCCCTCCATTAAAGGGTAAATGTCTGTTATTCACAGATGAGCAAAAATTAGAATAAAGCATTAACCATAGCCCCTTCCTTTAATGAGGTTTGATGTACCTAGCTAGATGAATTTGATAGGAGCTGGAGTGGAATGAAGAGTAGAACCCTATAATGGGTCATCTGTACACATTTGTTGTTCAGTATATTCTTCTATTTCTGATGAGTGTTTTTGTTTTCTTCCAGAGGTTCTGGCTTCTCCAATTCTTATAGTTGCCGAGAGTCTCAATCTCACACTCAACCTGGGCTTTGTGGACTTGGAAACCTGGGGAACACCTGCTTCATGAATTCTGCTTTGCAGGTAGAGGTGCAAAACCTCCATCTAAAGAATTAACTAGTTGTCATAGACAACTTGAATTTTCCCAGGAATTTTCAAATTATTGGAAGTTGTGACAGCTGTGGTGCATAATAACCTGTTACACTTTCCATAGTCAACTTCTGGTTTTCTGTGTTCTACAGGTTCCCAAGCTCAAGTTTAAAAGAGCCCTGAATCATTCCTCCACCAGTCTTTTCTCTAGCTTGTTAGGTGTCACCTTTAGATGCCAAAATATTTTGATAAAGGATGATAGAATTATTCTTTAGGGTACCAGAATTTTTTCTTACATTTATTCATGCAGCAAACATTTATTAAGTACTAGTGGATGCAGGCATGGTAAAGATTAAAAAAGACTTAGTTAAGACTAGGTCCCTGCCTTCTTCAAACTTAGCCTATACTAGGGGAGAAAAGATACAGATAAAATTATGTATATAAAGTTCAGTTTTGGATTTTGCTATTTTCAAGGTTTGACTTTTTCCTGAGAGTATTAATGCACTTGGCCTGTGGCCTTCAGAATGCACTGTAGAGAGGTAGTGGTAGTTTTTAGAAATCTACACTTTTGCCCTACCCTTAGACTTTATTCCTGGGTAATAACATAGAGCAAGCCAATTATTTCAGGAAACTTTGGCTCAGAATTGCTATCTATGGAAGTTCTAATTTAGAGAGAAAGTAAATGGCTGTCAACCCCAAATGAGCCTAAGTAACTTAGCTCACCACTTATCAACCAGAAATTCAAAGGCTACCCACCCAATGTGAGCCTAAGCAGGTCACTTAACCTTGAATTTCCAAAAGCATCAAGTCTTGCAGGAAAAACATAAATACATTAATGATAGTGGGATTTTTTTTTTTTATCCACTGGGCAAGCTTAATGGAGTGAATATTGGAATAAGAATTAAGGCAAAAAAAAAAGGGAGTCAAGGTGCTTGGGTCTTGATTTTACTTCTGACCATAGCACAGAATAATTTTGAGGGAAGAAATAGTACATGTTGAAAGCACTTTTAAGGATACTATGTAAGTATAAGAATGTATCAACACAGTCTTTGGATGCTCATATTTATTGCCCTTTGAAAACATCTAAAGCTTTCACAGTAGAAACTAGATGACAGTTAACTTCAGGATTTGGTTATTCTTTGTATGCTATTATATTTTATTATTCTTTACATTTTTACCTGTTTTAATACGGTTGTATATGCCCTGACAAAATTTTCTTTTCAGTGCTTGAGTAACACTGCACCATTGACAGAATACTTTCTAAAAGATAAATATGAGGCTGAAATCAATCGAGATAATCCTCTGGGCATGAAAGGGGAAATAGCTGAGGCTTATGCTGAACTCATCAAACAGATGTGGTCTGGGAGGAACACACAGGTTGCCCCACGGATGTTCAAAGTAGGTAGACATTCTCTTATTGGAGAGCTGCTTAGTTTTCTGTCCTGTTTTTAGATTTAATTTTTTTTTCCAGCGAGCGAGCACTTCTCTTTCCTCCACTCCTATGAGGAAGAAAATAAAAGTCAAAGTTCTTGTAACAAATAAATGTAGTCCTTTGAGCAAGACAAATTCCCACATTTACTCTGTCCAAAAATATTTGTCTCATTTTCTGTTTTTGGCCCCCCTGTCAGATAGGTAGCATATTTCATGTCAGTCCTTTGCAATTATGGTTGGTCATTGCATTGATCAGTATTAAGGATTTCAAAATTGTTTTTCTAGTGTTATTAAATCCTCCTGGTTCTGCTAGTTTTACTCTATCAGTTTTATAAGTTGTCTCAGATTTCTAAACTATCATCATTTTTTATAGCACAATGGTATTTTATAGTACATCAGTCATTCTCCAGTTATGGGCACCCCCGTATTTTTAAGTTCTTTGCCACCTCATAAAGAATTATAAATATTTTTGTGCAGATGGAACCTTTTTCTCTTTCTTAGATCTTTTTGGTGGTAATAATCCAGATCTTAAATCTTTTTGGGTATAGGACTACTAGTGGATCAAAGAGTTTACAGTCTGGTCACTTTGGGCCATAGTTCCTATAGTGTTCCAGAAAGTCTATGCTGATTCACAACCTGGAGGTAGCGAACTTTGTTTTTTAACTAAATACCTGGATGATAGAAGTAAAGAAAATAAATCATCATTATAACTTATAGTATATTGGTATGACATATTTAAATGAAAATAAGGATGTTTGGGGATATATCCCTACCCTTAGTTCCCCAAAAATAATTTTCTTGAGATAGCCCCTAACCTGGATCAATTTGGCTATGGGACATTTCTGAGAACTTCAGAACCAACCTAGTGAGAGTGGGAGAGTAGACATTGTCTTTACTCATAGCAACATAGGACTTAAAAACAAAATATCTTCCCATGTAACTTCTTGTGATCATGTCTTCTGAAAATGTGTTATATTTTTGTACTGGATGTAGCATTTTGACATGGTTCCTACTGAAAGAAGTCTCTTAACAATAGGAAATCTGCCTATTCTAGCCCTTAGCTTATCCTGTAAATGCAAAATACAGGTTTGTGGTCTTCCAGAAGCCAACTCTTTGAGGCCTGTCTCTGACTGTAATTTTTGTAGCTTATTGGTTTTGATGATATTATTTGTATATAATGTTTCAATTTACTTCATTACTACATTCATTTATATATGCTTCCAATACCTCATCATACCATGGAGATATTCTGGGTTCTTAAAGGTAATACAACAGAACCTTGTTAAAGTTTTATAGACTTTGAGGATGAACCTAGAATTTGATCATGTATTTGTTACTTGAAGACCAATATAATCAAGTTCAGAGTCTTGTTATCAGAAAATTGACTGCTATAGAAGGCTTTTTTTGGCCATAGCACCTTATTAAGTATTGTGTACTAAAACATAAAAGATAAGGGGAAGGGAACATTTTCCCTACTGAAATAATAGTTTTGTTTAGCTGTTAAAAGACTGAACCCAAAAAATAGTCATAAATGGATTGATGTCAACTTGTAGAGGGAAGGAGAGAACTGTCCCTATAATGGAATGCCCAAGTGAGCTTCCTTTTGTAATGTGCTATTTAACTTCAAATTTTTTTTTAAATTTATTTTGTTTCTATTCAGACCCAAGTTGGTCGTTTTGCCCCTCAGTTTTCCGGTTACCAGCAACAGGATTCTCAAGAGTTATTAGCCTTTCTTCTAGATGGATTGCATGAAGATCTAAACCGTGTGAAGAAGAAACCATACTTGGAGCTAAAAGATGCCAACGGCCGGCCTGACTTGGTAAGATATTTGAGGTCAGATCTATGGATTCTACTGATCTTAAAAAGACGGGTCTTCTTGGAGGTGGTAATCTCTGATTAGATAGGTTCTTTTTAGACCATTGTTTCCTAGGGGTAGTAACAGAACATTGGAATGTTATATTGTGGGCCACAGCTTATACATGTAAGGCTAAGTTGCTATCATTACTATTCTTTATTATTAAAATACCAATTTTTAAAAAAATAAATATTTCCCCCCTAATTACATATAGAAATAATTTTTAACATAAAAATTTCTTTTGAATTCCCAGTTCTCTCCTTCTTTCTTCCCTAAGATGTCAGGCAATGATATAGGTTATACATGTGTAACCATATAAAACATTTCTATATTAGTTATTTTGTGAAAGAAAACTTGAACAAAAAAGAAAGTGGAAAATATTATTCTCTGAATTCAGACTATACATTTTTCTTTTTTCTTTCTTTAAAAAAATTTTAATAACAAATTTCCAGATGAGTTTTCCGAAGTTATATAATCCAAATTTGTCTCTCTCCCTTCTTCTCTGCCCACTCTGGGAGGTTGCAAGCAATTCATTCCAGGTTATACATGTATTATCATGTGAAACAGGTTTCCATATTATTTGGTTTTTAAGTGAATAATCTTATAAAACCAAAACATGCCCAAATAAACAAATGATAAGTTATGTGATTTCATCTGCATTTCTACTCTCAACAGTTTTTTCTCTGGAGGTGGATAGCATTCTTTTTCATAAATCCCTCAGAATTGTCCTGCATCATTGTATTGCTGTTAGTAGCAGAGTTTGTTACATTTGATCATTCCACAATACTGTGTTAACTATGAAAATGTTTTCCTGGTTCTGCTTATTTCACTTGCATCAGTTCATGTAGGTCTTTCCAGCTCTTTCTGAAATCACCCTGTTCATCATTCCTTGTAGCACAGTAGAATTCCATCACCATCATATACCACAATTTGTTCAGCCATTTCTCATTTGAGGACCATCCCTTTAAGTTTCCAGTTCTTTGCCACCACAGAGAGAGCAACTATAAATATTTTTGTACAAACAGGATCTTTCCCATCTCTGGGATACAGACCTAATAGTGGTATTTACTGGATCAAAGAGTGTGCATTCTTTTATAGCCCTTTGGGCATAATTCCAAATTGCCCTCCAGAAGAGTTAGATCAGTTTGCAACTCCATCAGCAATGCATTAGTGTTCCAATTTTGCTACATCCCCTCCAACATTTATCATTTCCCCTTACTGTCATATTAGCTAATCTGATAGGTGTGAGGTGGTACCTCAAGAGTTGTTTTAATTTGTATTTCTTTAATCAAGAGTGAATTAGAACATTTTTATATGATTATTGATAGCTTCCATTTCTTCATCTGAAAATTGCCTATTCAGATCCTTTGACCATTTATCAATTGGGGAATGACTTTGATTCTTATAAATTTGACTTTGTTCTTTATATATTTGAGAAATAAGACGTTTATCAGAGAAATTTGTTATAAAAATTTTCTCCAGTGTGTTGTTTCCCTTCTAATCTTGGTTACATTTTTTTTTTTACAAAACTTTAAAAAATTTAATATAATCAAAATTATTCATTTTATATCTTGTAATGTTTTCTATTTCTTATTTGGTCCATCTCCATAGATATGACAGGTAAACTATTCTTATAATATCACCATGCTTAAATCATATACCCATTTTAACCTTATCTTGGTATAGAGTGTGAGATACTGATCTAAACTTATTTTTTGCTGCACTGTTTTCCAATTTTCCTAGCAATTTTTGTCAAATAGTGAGTCCTTATCCCCAAAGTTATGACCTTTGGGTTATCAAACAATAGATTGCTAATGTTATTTACCCCCAATCTATTCCATTGATTTACCCTTCTATTTCTTAGCCAGTACCATATTGTTTTGATGATTACTGCTTTATAGTACAGCTTAAGATCTGGTACTGCTAGGCCACCGTCCTTCACATTTATTTTCATTTGTTCCCTTGATATTCATGATCTTTTTTCTTCCAAATGAATTTTGTTACTATTTTTTTTCTAGGTCTATAAAATAGTTTTTTGATAGTTTGATTGGGATGACCCTGAATAAGTAAATTGGTTTAGGTAGGATTGTTATTTTTGTTATGTTAGCTTGGTCTAACTTTGTGTGAAGTGTTTTGTAATTCTGTTCATATAATTCCTGTGTTTGTCTTGGTAAATAGATTCCCAGGTATTTTATATTGTCTAGAATGATTTTAAATGGAGTTTCTAATTCCTGCTGCTGAGCTTTGTCGGAAATATATAGAAATGCTGATGATTTATTTGGGTTTGTTTTGTATCATGAAACTTTGCTGAAGTTGTTAATGATTTCAACTTATTTTTTTAGTTGATTTTCCAGGATTCTCTAAGTGTACTATCATATCATCAGCAAAGAGTGAGAGTTTAGTTTCCTAATTGCCTACTTTAATTCCTTCAATTTCTAAATCTTCTCTTAATTGCTAAAGCTAGCATTTCTAGTACAATATTAAATAATAGTGGTGAGAGTGGGCATCCTTGCTTCACTCCTAATCTTATTGTGAAGGCATCTAACCCCATTGCAGATGATGGTTTTTGTTTTTGATGGTTTTAAATAGATATTACTTATTATTTCAAGGAAAGACCCTTTTATTCCTATACTTTCTAGTGTTTTCAATAGGAATGAGTATTGTATTTTGTCAAAGGCCTTTTCTGCATCTATTGAGATAATCATGTAATTTCTGCTAATTTGATTATTCAGTCAGTTATGTGGATATAGTATAAATCCCACCCGTTCATAATGAATAATTCTTGTAATATGTTATTTTAGTCTCTTTGCTGGTGTTTTATTTAAGATTTTTGCATCAGTGTTCATTAGATAAATTGATCTGTAATTTTCTTTCTCTGTTTTTGGTATTCTGGTTTAGGTATCAACTCCTTATTTGTGTCAAAAAGAATTTGGTAGGACTCCTTCTTTGCTTATTTTACCAAAAAGTTTATAGAATATCCAGATTATTCTTTAAATGTTTGATAGAATTCACTTGTGAATCCATTTGGCTCTGGGAATTTTTCTTAGGGAGTTCATTGGTGGACTTTGTTCAGTTTCTTTTTCTGAGATGGGATTATTTAAGTATTCTATTTCCTCTTTTGTTAATCTAGGGAATTTATATTGTAAATGTTCATCCATTTCACCTAGATTATCAGATTTATTATCATATAATTGGGCATAGTAGGTCCTAATGGTTGCTTTAATTTCCTTTTCATTAGAGGTGAGATCCAACCTTTTCATTTTTTATATTGGTAATTTGATTCTCTTCTTTAATTATTTTAGTCAAATTAACCAATGCTCTATGTATTTTATTTTTTTCATAGAACCAGCTTCTAATCTTATTTATTAATTTAGTACTTTTACTTTCAGTTTTATTAATTTCTTTGGTTTTTAGGATTTCCAATTTATTCTTTCATTGGGGATTTTGAATTTGTTCTCTTTCTGTATTTTTTAGGTGCATGCCCAATTCAATGATCTACTTTTTCTCTATTTTATTGATATAAGTATTCAGGGATAAATTTTCCCCTGAATACTGCTTTGACTGTATCCCATAGATTTTGATATGTTGTCTCATCATTATTTTCTTCAGTGAAATCTGTGATTGTTTCTGTGATTTGTTCTTTGACCCACCTGTTTTGGATAATTAGCTTATTTAGTTTCCAATTAATTTTTAATTTGCCTTTTCATGAACCCTTATTGATTATAATTTTTATTGCATTATGTTATGAAAAAGTTGCATTTATTGCTTTCCTGCATTTGGTTGTGATGTTTTTATGCCCTAGTACATGGTCTATTTTTGTATATGTACCATGTGCTGCTGAAAAGGTGTATTCCGTTTTTATTCTCATTGTTTTCTCCAGATATCCATTAAATGTAGTTTTTCTAAAATTTCACTCACCTTTACTTTTCTTCTTTTTTCCCTTTGGCTAAATTTATTTAGTTCTGATAGGGGAAGATTGAGGTCCCCCACTACTACCTATTTCCTCCTTTAGCTCTTTTAGTTTCTCCTTTAAAATTCTGAATGTAATACCATTTGGTACATATATCTTAAGTACTGAAATTATTTCATTATCTATACTGCCTTTTATCAAGATTTAATTACCTTCCTTATCTCTCTCTTTTTAAACTCTTGTCTTCTGTCTTAGAATCAATACTGTGTATTGGTTCCAAGGCAGAAGAGTGGTAAGGGCTAGGCAATGGGGGTCAAGTGACTTGTCTAGGGTCACACATCTGGGAAGTGTCTGAGGCCAGATTTGAACCTAGGACCTCCTGTCTCTAGGCCTGGCTTTCAGTCCACTGAGCTACCCAGCTGCCCCCTGGTTGTGTGGTTTTTAAGGAACTCTTTTTTAAAAAAAATTAAGTTTAATTAATTAATTTAGATTTTCCCATGGTTACATGATTCATGTTCTTTCCCTCTCCTCCTTCCACTCCCCCTCCCATAGCCAGTGAGCTATTCCACTGGATTTTTTCATGTCATTGATTAAGACCTAGTTCCATGTTATTAATATTTGCAATATAGTGATCATTTAGAGTCTACATCCCCAATCTTATCCCTATTGATCCTTGTGATCAAGCAGTTGCTTTTCTTCTATGTTTCTACTCCCACAATTCTTTCTCTTGCTATGGATAGCATTCTTTCTCATAAGTCCCTCAGAATTGTTCTAGATCATTGCATTGTTGCTAGTAGAGAAGTTGGAACTCTTTTCTTCTTGGATTTTTGTGCTGCTTTTTCCACTTTTCCACTTTTTTATTAAGCTGTTTTTTCCTTTTTTTTACACATTACTTTAATTTCTTTTCCTCCATTTTTCTTTGACCTGTCTTATTTGATTTTTGCATTCCAGTGCCTGAGACCAGTTCCTGTTTTTCTTTGACATTTTACATTTGGTTGCTTGGATTTCACCATCTCCTATCAACTCCTTGCTCTTTGTCTATAGAAATTTTCTATGATTGGGGGTTTCTTTTACTGTTTGCTCATTTTCTCAACTTTTCTTTTTCTTTTTCTTTTCTTTTTTTTCTTTTTGCCTGAAGACTGGGAGTTCTGAGAACTACTGATTTTGTTTTCCCTGATGATCATTGTAGGACTCAGGAGTTAGAGCTATTTTGCCTTGGGGGCTAAGGGCTTCACCACAGGGCAGATTTGAAAGGACCAACGGCTATGGACTTCTAGGCTTCATTGAAGTCTAGTGCCAGGGCCTGTAACATCAAAGGGGTGGGTCTGGGGTGTAGGGTGCTCTGATGTTGGTATAGGCAGGGTCCTTAGTTCCTGAAGTTGGCCTATACCTAGGCTAAGAACCTGGAGCATTAGGGTATGGAAGGGGGTTGGCCAACAGTCTTCTTTGTCCAGTTTTGCTTCTCATTCCCCCTTATCTCATGAAAACACTTTTCTTTGTGCAGTTTTGCTTCTCATTCCCCTTTATCCCATGAAAATTGACTCTGCCTACCTTTCAAGTTGTATTCTATGGAAGAGCCCCTTCCATCTTGCTGTTGTTTTTTGACTCCTGTTGTTTTGAGGTGCTTTTTAAATAAAGATTGATTTGGAAGAATTGTCAGAGTGTTTTCAGCTTTCACTGTAACTAAACTATCTTAGCTCCACCGCAGTTTTTTCTCTTTAGAAACCCTTATCATCTGTCTTAGAATTAGCAGAGGAGCTAGGCAGTTGGAGTTAAGTGACTTGCCCAGTGTCACACAGCTAGAAAGTATCTGAGGCTAAATTTGTTATCTCCACTTTTGGCTCTGTCCCTTGATCCACCTAATTACCATCAATTCTTTCTTTGG